>NC_139025.1:16049497-16669758 GCF_964662115.1 Mustela nivalis | reverse complement strand
GAGTTCTGACTCATAAGCGGGTTGTAAAATCAATTTAGGGGACCCCACAGTATTTGTAAAATAATAGGAAATATTATTTTGTGAAGCTTTATTTCACATACATAATATAGATATTTTTACTAAGTTGCATATAAAGTTTAATTTTTTTTATTATAAATGGTGGTCAGAAAAAGATGAAAAGCCACTGTTACTCTGCATTTCAGATATTCCATATCCTCGGAAATTTGTTTGAGGGACCAATCAGTTACCAATAGTAGTAGATTCAAATAAATTACCCACTACAATCGATAATTTTTCCTTATACTGTTGCCAGCATTTGATTTACATATTTTAAATTTATGATGTTAACTGCATACCAGTTCTTTTCTTTATTCCTATTAATGATTTTTGCTTAATTCTGTTTTATCTATTGCTATACTCATGTTCCTTCTAATTACTATATGGTTTACCTTCTTCTCACCCTCTGCACTGTGCAATTTTACTTTAGATATTTCTCTTTCAAGCAGGCTATAACTGAACATGTTTAAAAATGCAATTTCATAATCTATCCTTTCAATAGAAGAGTATAATCCTGTTAATACTTACTGTGACTACTCATATAATTGGATTTATCTCTACTATCTTAGTTTTTATTTTCCACTTATCACCCTTTTTCTTCGCTTTTTTATTTTCTTTTCCTGCCTTCCACTGGATTCAAAGTTTCTCCAATCTCTTCTCAGTCCCTCTGTTGTTTTAAAAGCTACAGATTGTGGGGCACCTGGGTGGCTCAGTGGGTTAAGCCTCTGCCTTCGGCTCAGGTCATGATCTCAGGGTCCTGGGATGGAGCCCTGCACTGGGTTCTCTGTTCAGCGGAGAGCCTGCTTCCCCCCGCCTCTCTACCTGCCTCTCTGCCTACTTGTGATCTCTCTGTCAAATAAATAACTAAAATCTTAAAAAAAAATTGCTACAGATTGTATGTCAATTATTTAGCTGTTTTTTTTAAGTGTAAAATTTAGCTTTTTTTCTACCTTTTTTCCTTCAATAGTTCTGTCTTGCCCTTAGAACTGTTATTATTTTCACTATCCACTGAATCCCCTTGTCCCTTAATCTTGTCTTTGTCTTAAACATATTTTAGTTTTTCAAAACACCAATGATGTGTATAGTCATTAACATTTATTATCATTTAATAAAAGTTTTGCAGGTCACTGCCTTCATGTTATCCCCCACTTCTGTGTTCACTTTTATCCTATCCAGTCCTCACCCAGTCTTTCAGTGAAGGTCATAGGTGGTACATCATCTTAGACTTCGAATATCTCAAATTGCCTGTGTACTTTGGTGGGTTTCTTAAATGACAGTTTAGCTGGGTATAAAATTCTAGACTGAAAGTTACTTTACCCCAACACTCTGAAGCTATTAGCTCTTGTCTTCTACCATCTATTATTGCTTAAAAGGAGAATGCCAGTATTCTGGGTTCCTTCGTGAATTTTCTATCAAACAGCAGGTAAGGCTTCCCTTTATGCTCAGTGTTCTGCAGTTTCACTCTGATGTGTCTAGATGTGCATTTGTTTTGGTACATGGGGTGAATTTTTCAGCTGAGGACATTTACATTTATTTCTTCAATTCCAGAGAAGTCTCAGTTATTATTTATTAAAATGTAACTTGTCTACCTCTCCCTCAGTTCTCCCTTCTGATACTATGATCAGAGTTACATGTCATATTCAAAAGGATAATCCTATCATGTAGCAGATCTAATATGTCTGGCTGTTTAAAAATATTAATTTCATTCATAAGGAATTCATGTTCCACTTGTTGACTTTGTTGGCAATCTTTCTTAGATTCAGATTTATTCACGTGTTTTGCAATTTTGGTTTGCAGGCTCATTCTGAATAGTAATCATCTCCCCTCTTGTCTCTGTACTTGCTCAGCCCTTCCCGTCTGAAGGTCTAACAGTGGCTTCGACCCAGCCTTCTTACTCCAGTCAAGAACCAGACTTTATACTGGTATTTCAGTGCCCTTGCCTCGGTCATACTTAGGAATCCAGGTGAATTCTGGGACATGAATAGCTGTACCCTCAGGCTGTGGGTCCACACCAGATTTATCAAGTCTCTGATGAGGAGAGCCTGCTGCATTCCTTAGCTCGGGATTTTTAACCTTGGTACGATTGACATTTTGGACTGGATAATTCTTTTTTGTGGGGAACTGTCTTGTGCTTTGCAGGATGCTTACCAGCAAATTCCTAGACGCTACTCATTAGATTCCAATAGGAACTCCCCACCCCTACTCAACTATGATAACAAAAAAATTACTCCAGACATGGCTAGACATCCTCTGGGGGCAACATCTTCCCCAGATGAAAAATTACTGTTTTATTTTCAATTAATGAGCTCGGTTTCTTAAGTCTTTCCTCTTGCATAGGGCACTTTCAGGCCCTGACATGCCACTTGAGCTGAACTCTGTCTAGGCTGTCACTACCTGCTTCTAAAGCGGAGCTCAGAAAGCTTGTTGTTTCAACATCATTCACTGATTCTCAGTTATTTCTGTCCATTTGGGGACCAAGGAGATGTTTCCCTTGTTCTGAAGCTCAGTTAAGCCCTTCTGTTTTTTTTTTCTTTCTTTCTTTTCTATATATATATTTTTTTAAATCACTGCTATGTATTTGAAGCAGAGGGAGGGTATTAAGTGTAAACTGTGGAGACAACTTGACTGGAAGTCGGTACGTCCAAATTTAGTCTTTTGTTTTATTTGAAGCTAAGCCCTTGCCTTCAATAGTCATTAGAGTTATTAGTGTTCAGGATCTCAGAATGCATTTGAATTTCCACAGCCTTGTCAGTTAGAGGCAAACCACACTTAGGAATATCAGCATAATAACAATGAAAATGCCATCTTTTTAAATAGGGAACAACAGCAGCAGCAGAAATTATAACTCTACCAACACACATGCATTGGACACTGATGTATGTCAGGGAAATACATGGTTTCATTTAACCCTAAGAACCACTCCATGATATAGGTAGTATTTTACAGATAATGAAACAGAGGCTTAGAGGTAGCCCCAAATAACAGTCAACTGACAAAGGAGCCAGGATTCAAATTTAATTAGAAATCCTGGGCTGTTAACAACTGTGCTCTCCTGCCTCCTGTACACTACTACCCTACGTGGTATAAATAATTACTGATGAGGTCATTGCTATTTGGTGATCCCTGACACATACACCCTGATACACAATACTGCACCATCACCACTTCTGGCACGTCTCCGTCTTCACCATGGCCCCCTGTACCACCACTGCCTGAGAGGTCGTCATGAATAGAAGCCAGCCCAGGGACTGAGGAATATACACTTCCCTCCCCTCTCTTAAAAATAAACTTTCTGGAAACTAGGCTTGTATCTGTGCTGTCCACTGGTCTTATCAGCAATATTTAGAGCAACGCCCAACACAATGGACATTCAAGATATGCGTGATAAAGGGTAAAGACAAGGTATCTATCCCTAGAGAATTATGGGGAGAAGAGCACATATAAAAAGGAAAAATCAGACAAGGAGGTAGATGATAGAGTTAGCTGAGGCACTTGGAAAAGCTGGATCAACGTGATAAATTAAAACCTGATCTTGAATAAAACACAGGACTTAGATTCAAGAGGGCAAAGGGTGGGGCGCCTGGGTGGCTCACTTGTTAAGCATCTGCCTTCGGTTCAGGTCATGATCCCAGGGTCCTGGAATCGAGCCCCACAACAGGCTCCCTGCTTGGCTGGAAGCCTGCTTCTCCCTCTCCCATTCCCCCTGCTTGTGTTCCCTGTGTCTCGGTGTCTCTCTCTGTCAAATAAATAAAATCTTTTTTTTTTAATTTATTTTTTTAAATTTTTTTATAAAATATAATGTATTTTTATCCCCAGGGGTAGAGGTCTGTGAATAGCCAAGTTTACACACTTCCCAGCACTCACCATAGCACATACCCTCCCCAATGTCCATAACCCCACCACCCTCTCCCTCCCCCCGCCCCCAGCAACCCTCGGTTTGTTTTGTGAGATAAAGAGTTACTTATGGTTTGTCTCCCTGCCAATCCCATCTTGTTTCATTCATTCTTCTCCTACCCCCTTAACCCCCATATTGCATCTCCACTTCCTCATATCAGGGAGATCATATGATAGTAGTCTTTCTCTGACAAATAAATAAAATCTTAAAAAAAAAAAAGAGGGCAAAGGGCACAAAGGAGAGGGGGAAACATGAGCATGTGGGACCAATAAATAGAAGCAAGGGTGTAGAGTAGACTGTAAAGAAGTACAGGGAAGGCTACAGACACACAGAGGACATATTGCTGAAGGCTTTCGTGTCAGAGTGAGGACTCAACTCTATCCTGTAGCCACTTGGAAGTCTCCAAAGATTTTGGAAAAAAAGTTTCAAAGAACTATTTTAGAGATGATATTTTAAATTGCCTCCTAGGCCTACCCAAGTACCCTATTTTTTAAAGAACAAATTCAGACAGTTTAAAGATTTCTACCTTGTTCTACTTGGGGGGTTCTACAAAAACCAATCTTGAATAGTTAATATATTTGAAAATATTTGAAAAAAACTTACATCCAGTTTTTAAAATTTAGCAGCATTTAATTATGCAGTATTCTTATAGTTTTTTAGTCTCCCCTATAGCTTTCATTTTTAAATTTTTTTTAATTAAAAATTTTAAACTTAAGATTTTATTTATTTATTTTTTCATAGAGGGAGACACAGTGAGAGAGGGAACAAAAGCAGAGTGGGAGAGGGAGCCCAATGTGAGGGTCAATCCCAGGACCCTGAGATCATGATCTGAGCCAAAGGCAGACGTTTAACAACTGAGCCACCCAGGTGCCCCTAGTTTCATTTAAAAAAAAAGATTTATTTATTTGACAGAGAGAGAATGGGAGGGAGGGGTAGAGAGAGAGGGAGAGAGAATCCCCAGCACACTTTGTGCTGAGCGTGGGGCCCAACATGGGGTTTTATCTTACAACCCCTGAGATCATTATCTGAGCTCACACAAAGGGCCAGCTTAAATAACTGTGCCACCCAGGCACCCCAACCCTGTATCTACTTTAAAAACCTTTTTGTTATTTTTAGTTCTCTTCTTTTTATGGCAGAGCTAAGTTTATTTTCTCTTTCCCTGTTTGCTCTACCCCAAACTAAATAAGGTTCTGAATTTAACTTTATATTGCTTTTCACTTTATTTATATTCCTTTTCTTATTTCCTTTGACCTGTTTTTCTTAGTTTTGTTTTATTCACCCTTTTCTAACATCAAGAAAGGAATCCTTTAGTTCAGGTATGACAAACATGTGGTGTGCATATTCATTACTCATACTCCCTGTCTGTGGCAGACATTACTAATCTATCAAAGCACTCTTTCTTGCTGGGCTCGGAGAAGTGCTAATAATTCATGTCAACAAGACAGTCTAGATAATCAGCTGCTGCCAGTGTATCAGCTGAAGCTAATCTGCCATTTGTATCCTGGTTAATTTCTTTTCAATCTTCCTACACTGTAATAATGAAAATAACCAAGATTATGAACTTACCTTTGAGTATATCTTTGACTATATTTCAAATGTAAGTTTTGATAAATACAGTTCTTTTTATTATTTTTAAAAATATTTCAGCTTTATTGAGGTATAATTGACATAAAATTGTAAGATATTTCAATTATCTATTGTAGTGATTTGACATACATACACATCGTGAAAGGATCCCCACCCACTTTCTAGCTATGTAACATATCTATCCCTTGCTCACCTTCTTTATTTGGTGAGAAGATTTAAGCTCCACTCTCTTAGCAAATTTTAATTATACAATACAGTGTCATAAACCATAGTCACCACATTTTACACAGATCCTCAGATCCTCTGTAGCTGGCAGTCTGTACCCTTTACCAACCTCTCCCTGTTTCCCCACCCCGCTCCGGCAACCACTTTCCTACTCCGTTTGTATAAGTCTGAGTTTTTTTTTTCCCCCAACTCCACATTTAAGTGATACCATGCAGTTTTTGTCTTTCTCTGTCTCTCTCACTTCACTTAGCTTAATGCCCTCAAAGTCCATTCTGTTGTCACAAATGGCAGGATTTCCTTCTTTCTCATGGTTCAGTAATCCTTGTGTGTGTGTGTGTAACATCTTCTTTATCCATTCATCCACTGATGGACACAGAGATTCTTACGCTATCTTGGCTATTGTGAATAATGCTGCAATGTACATGGGAGTGCAGGTATCTCTTCAACATCCTATTTTCATTTCCTTCAGAGGCATATCCAGAAGTGGGATTCTGAATCATATGATAGCTTTATTTTTTATTTTTCTGAGAAACTGCCATACAGTTTTTTATAGTGGCCACACCAATTTATATTCCTACCAACAGTGCATATCCTTGCTAACACTTACCTCTTATCTTTCTGATGACAGTGTGAGGTGATATCTCTTTGTAGGTTTGATCCGCCTTTCCCTGATGATTATAATGTTATAATGTCATTATAATGTTGAGCACTTTCCAGGTACCTATTGGCCATTTGTATGTCTTCTTTGGAAAAATGTCTTTTTGGTTCTTCTGCCATTTTTAATTGGATTGTTTGTTCTTGCTACTGAGTTGTATGAGTTCTTCATATATTTTGGATATTAACCCCTTATCAGATATACGATTTGCAAATATCTTCTCCCATCTGACAGGTGACCTTTTCATTTTGATACGGATTACACTGAATCTGTAGATTGTCTTGTGTAGTATTCACTATTAATCCTTCCAATCCATGAACACAGAATAACTTTATTTTTGCATCCTCTTTAATTTCTTTCATGAATGTCTTACAGAGTTCAGTGTATAGAACTTTCACCTCCTTGGTTAAATTTATTTCCAGGTATTTTTTATTCCTTTTGATGCAATTACATTGTTTCTTAATTTCTCTTTCTGAAGGTCTGTTGTCAGTGTATAGAAATGCAACTGATCTTATATATTGGTTTGTTTTGTTTTGTTTTTAAAGATTTTATTGACTTATTTGAGAGACAGAGATCACAAGTAGGCAGAGAGGCAGGCAGAGAGAGGGGGAAGCAGGCTCCCTGCTGAGCAGAGAGCCCGATGCGGGGCTCAGTCCTAAGATCCTGAGATCATGACCTGAGCTGAAGGCAGAGGCATAACCCACTAAGCCACCCAGGTGCCCCTGTATATTGATTTTGTATCTTGAAACTTAACTGATTCATTTATTAGTTGTAACAGTTTTGTGGTGGAGTCTTTAGAAAACATTACATATTTTCTATATATAATATCAAATCAGTTGCACATTGTGATAGTTTAATTTCTTCCTTTCCAATTTGTATGCTTTTTATTTCATTTTCTTGCCTAACTGCTTTGTTTGGAATTTCCAACACTATGTTAAATTAAAATGGCAAAAGAAGGTATCGTTGTCTTGTCTGATGTGTATAATTCTTACTTTTAATATAGTTTGCAATATCATTCTGATCTAAGTTACTTAAAAGAATGTTTAAAAATTCCAAAATTATTTGGGCATTCTATCCAGACTTTTAATATCTCATTTTATTGTAAAGTGGTTTGAGAATGATGTAATTCTATATCATCACCCTACATAATTACTAATTTTTGAGGCTTTAATTAAAATATTCTAGTTTTGAAAAATATTCCATGGGAGCTCTGCAGGGCACAAAACTATATCTATTAATTTAATCTCACTAATTATTATACTGTTCAAAACCTTTCATGTCCTTAAGTTAGCTCTATTTTGCTGGGAATAATGACTAGTACTTCTATTCCCTTTCTGGAATTCATTATCTTAGGGTGAATCCACCTTTTGTCAACATTTCTAACTTTATATACTTTGTCCTCAGAATTCTGAAGGAATTTTTGAAGTCTGTCCTCTATTTCACTAGCTCAATTTTCTGCAGTGCCCAATTTATCGTGTTTAGCCCAATTTTTCACTTAGGTAGTTTTCATATTCTCCCTGACCATAGACTACTTAGTCTCTATGTGAGATGGCTTTTTTAAAGCTCTACACATCAATGTGGTCTATACTTAAAATTTTCAAGAATACACATTAGGGATTTTCTAAAATGTTGTTCTCTCACTTGCTTGAATTTATTTCAGAGGCTGGCAGCTCCCCTGAGTCCTCTCCTGAGCTTTCTTTTAAGCTATATCATCTATTCCTAGGCCCCACTTATTTAAATATTTGCTCGTCCTCCGAAAGGAACATCTAAGCTTGCCATTAAAGACTCATGATCATGGAGGAACTGATACGGATTCTATAAAACCCATAAGATCCTGCCCATATCTTTTAAAAAGGGATTTTCCTACTCAGATAAGAGAGAAAAGTGAGACATGGGAAATATCCAACAGTTATATTACCATTTTGTTTTTTAAAGATTTCATTTATTTATTTGAGAGAGAGATGGCTAGAGACGGAGACAGTGGCAGGGAGCAGGAGCAGGGAAGAGAGGGAGAAGCGGGCTCTGCACTGAGCAGGGAGCCCAACATGGGGCTTGATCCCAGGACAAAGGCAGATGCTTACCCAACTGAACCACCCAGCTGCCCCAGTTATATTACCATTTTAACATCCCAGTTGCAGGGAGGAGAAGTAAGATTTTAATGTAAATTACCCAAGTATGAATCACCAAAGGAAGACCCACCATTCCATGACTCTCACATACTTCTCCTCCTCACTGGACCACACACATGCCAGCAGAACTTCTGGTTCCGTGTGGTTCCTAGCACCCAGCTCTCTGACCAATGTCATCATCCACGCCAAAAGCAAAACCCTGAGATATCCTAATGCTACCGCTGAAGTCCAAATGCTGAAGGCTGAGAGAGGAAAGAGTCTAAGTCACCCCTTGACTAGCTCCTGAGCCCTCTTCGTACTTCCAGGCCCTTCCCCTTAGAGTGAGAGGGTGTTGTCTTGTATATTCCATTCATTTTCTAGACTTCACTCTCATAGGAAGGCAGTATATGAAAGCCTTCAGTATTGTTCTTTAATCCAATCCTTCCCGGGCTACATCTAACAGAAATTCTCCCAACACTGCAGTAGGAAAGTGACAATAATTCTTCCCCCTTTTGAGTATTTCAGTGGCCACTTAAGTAGTAAAACTGGTGTGGAAAGGGAGGGGAGCGTGCTCTTAAGTGCTTACATTGCATTTTCCCGGAGGCAATATTTTAGGATGATTAACTTGTCATTTGCTGCACAGAATGGATCTGAACGGGTTGGCGGGGGGCCTTTGAAATTAGTGGTCTATTGGGAAGAGTCTGGGGTTAGCACAGTAGGTGACTCAGATTTGGCTTTGGCTCTGCCAGGACCACCTGTGGACCACTCATAGTCTTTCACTACCCTGCAGTCTTTTATCTTTCAGCACTAAAAGTCTATAATACATATTTTGAAAATGCATAATTTAGAGAATCCTGTCTTTAAGATGGAAATGCCACAGATTCGATCATATTTCTTGAAACTGCACATAATAAAAAAGGCTGAAAGACTGACAGAAGATGGTTGCTACAATACGACACCTTGTATCCTCACATCAAAACCTAACTTTTGGACCGTTTCAACTCCTGATCCCTTTCTCTCACATTAATGATGCTTCTGTTAAAAAAACAGAGTGCATTTTTAAAAAACCCGATCCCCATTTTTTATCTGTCTGAACTTAATCTCTGAGAATCTTTGCATCTTTCATCATATTACTCCCGTCAGCAATCCTTTCCCACAAATGAGTCCCGGTGTCCCCACCGTTGCTGGGCTCCTGGCCGCCCTCCTCCCTTCCTGATGCCCAGCAGCCATTAACAAACACCTCTGTCCTGGGTCCTGACACAGAACAAGCAGTTACCTTCAATTTCTGCTGAGGTCACCCTGGTGCAGAACATCCTACAACTTGGGCAAGGAAAGGTAACCCCAGCTATTTAAAGAAGAGCACTGCAGTTAAGTCTGGGGTTTCTTTCGGACCTTTCCTTCTTCAGAGTGGCCCCAGGCACCACAGCTTTGACTCTGCCCTTCCCTGTCATGGCTAGTCTGTGAGTTTCGCCCATGTCCCTGGCAAACTTTAATCTCCACAGGTTTCTTTCCCTATGTTTCCTGGAAAGCACGATTCTTGCTCTGAGAAAAAGGTCATTTACATGGAAGATGCAGTTCAGATGCATGTCGCTGATCCTAGCCTGTCATCCTGTAGTACAAATATGTAGATCTGAGAACTACGACAAAGAACTTCTGGGCCAAGTGGGGACAAGGAAATGGCTGTAAAGCAACAGGATGAAAAAACGAATGTGCTCAAAAAAGCTTTCAACAGAACAGACAGAAAACAAGTTATTTTGGTTAATTATTCAGTGGGGACAGTGGTTTTGTTTTACAGATGGGAAACTGAAGTCTTTAGAGGGAAAGTCACTTGAATATTATCATAAAGAAATAGGACCCCACTGTTCTGATTCCCAACTCCCTTTGCACCAACATCCAAATGACATTCCATCTTTTATGTTCTATTGTTCTCTAAACTCAACCCTCTAGGATGTGGAAACTTTGATGCTCTTGGAAATTGCTTCTATATTTGTCCAATGCCAACTTCTGTGCTAGGAGAAGTTTGAAGTTCAACCCCAAAACACAGGGCTTGGCACGGTCAATAGCTCATTACAACTTCTCATTAGTTGTGTCTCTTGGGGCAACTATGGCATTCCTGAGTGTGACTCAATATCACCACTCATAACTGAGGGTTCCTGATTAATCTGAACCGAGCCAGAATAAAGGCTGAAATGAGCTCCCAGCAAATGAAGCAAAATATCTTGCAGGAAAAGAGTAAAAAGTTACCCGAAAATTTCTCGAAATGCCATCTTAGTATGAACCTAAGAATGACACGGTATAATGGCGAATGCTAATCAGCACGTTTAATGTACCAGGCACCGTGTCTGTGCCTCACATTAATTCATTTATTTCTCTTAATAACCCCATGAGACAGGTCCTATTATTATCCCTATTTTAAGTAGGAAATGAAGTCACACAAATGTTAAGTAACTTGCTAGGCTGGCAAGGAGAATGAATTACTTTAGAACAATAAGAAGAAATCGGCTGATACTCAAGGATCCTAATTTCAGGGGCCATGAAAGTTTTCTCTAGATTAAAAATAACTTCATCAATCCAAATAAAGTATGGCATTTCTAGTTCATAATAATGTACGAATGACGGTTTCTCAGTAAGGCACCTCTTCAAATGTACATGGTGATACAGGATGTTAACAATGGGGAGAACTGGGTGTTCTTACCCTCATGTGTACTGTCTGTACAACTTTTCTGTAAATCTGTAATTACTATAAAATAAAAAGGTGACTTTTTTTACCTGAATACTTTCTAGAAGGAACTTTCCATTGAGTCGGGTCAGATAAGAACAATGTTATTCCTTTTCCTGAAAGTCTGAAGAATATTAAAAACAGGGGGGCCCTGGCAACTCTACATTTTACATGTAAGTGAGAGAAATGGTAAGGTCTCCATTAGTACTAACTTATTTAGCTTCGGAGACTTGTGTTAGAATTTTAAAGGCAAATTGGAAACTATTTCCTGGAACAACGCCTTACAGCATGCCTTTTGATACTTGGATTGTATTTCTTCAATTCTGAAGAAATCTTGCTTTTTTCCCCCCTTCTGTGCATTTTTGGTGCTGAGCTGTTTCCGGTTTTCCCACACTCCTGCCTGTCAGAGAGAAGAAACCACAAAAATGCAGCAAAGTTTGTCCATAGAGCTGCAATTCCATCTCTAAGGGCTGAAGAGTTCCCTTGCCAGCAATGAGTTCAGGGCGGTGGACGGCATCTTCAAACGTCCGGGGCTGCTGCCTGCTGACAGAGCCCACATTCCCCCCGCCCCCCCATGGCAGACCAGCCAGCTATACAGGCCACCGTGGGCCATCTCGGGCTACTGGCAGTACTTAGAGGAGCCACAAACAGGGAGTGCACTGGCAAATTCAACATTCGTATCTGACTCACGGATTTTCCTACTAACTGTGGGCTTATGAACCTGTGAAAAGGAGCATGGTTTTCGAATGCTTATGATGGCAACTACGGCTCACTGAGTTCTTCCGTGTCCTAGGTCTTGTTCTGTGTACTTTCCGCAGATTAACTCTGCGAATAGTTAGCAATGCCCTATGAGGCAGGCACTCTTTACTATCCCTGCTTCAGAACTGTGGACAGTGAGGCTAACAGATTAAGGACCTTGCAACTTGCCAGAGGTCTCCAGGTAGTAAACTGTGGAGGGAGGGTGTGAGCACAGGCAGTCTGGCTCCAGAGGCTGAACCTTTAAAGACTCGCCTCTACTCCTGCCAGGCTGAGGAGCCATACAGCATCCTTCTTACTGTGCTCCTGGCCTTTGACCACAAACTGCCCCCCTTCGACTGCCCTTCTCTATTGCTCCAGAGAGCTCTGTAAAGTCATTACAATGCCAACTCTTCCTACGATGGCACTTGGCCCTTAGTAGGCACAGAGTAAATATTTGTTGGATAAATGAATAATGGCAGCAGTATAATTAAAACAGCCACGAGGGGCTGGTTTCCATCCAAATCCAGAATTTGATTCACAGTCCAAGGGGAAAAAAGAGGAACTGCTTTTTCTGCGACCTAGGATTCGTTCTTACAACTAAAATTGATTTTGCGAAGGACACATGAACGAGGAACCTTAATGAGGGCAAGAGAAAGATACAAACCCCCTCTAGGTATTTATCCAACAGGGAACACCTGCCTTTTACAGGCATCCTTGAAAAGTTCCCCAATTTTAAATGGAGAAGGGCTATTAGAACTAATACTCTTTATTAGTCTACGATTGGTTCGTTAGCTAAAATATGGCTGGCAACAGTGAAGGATGGAATGTGAAAAAATTTGATTTGGGCATGGAAGTGTCTTTTTGAGGTAAAATGGGCAGACTATAAAAGGTATTAGAAACACATTGCTCCACAGAGCCTGTATACTAATGTCAATGAAGTTAACTACCACCCCCTCAACCCCAGTTTGAAATCCCATTCCAACGTCTTCCCATCCAAATGCCTAGAAGTAAACAACAAACAAGGGTTAGGGGGGTAGTACTGAATTTTACAGGAAATTGAAGAGATCAGACTCTGTAGAAAGACCAAGAATAGAATACATCAGGAAGAAGCCTTCCTTTCCTTTCTCCAAGCCCACAGCTCAGCACCGTTACCTGGTACACTGTCTGATCTCAGTTCCTGTCAGAGGCTGGAAGACTTAGCAATGACCTTGAACCTGCATCAGCTCTCATCACAATCCCCAGGGAAGCTAAGAGCCGCACCTGCCCCTCCCACAAGGTACACATTCTGACCTGCAGCCCATGCTGAGAACCAGAGTTAGCTTTCAGTCCCCATCACAGGCTCCTGTCTTCAACATTTCAGTACAAACACTTTTGAGATCCTCATAAATAAAGAGTACTCTTAGCACAGAATTGACACAACTCAGGAGAAACCAAAAAGAAGATTAAGGAAAACTTACTTGGAGGCCCTCTGGGATGTGGTCTTTCTGAGGACTTGTTTATGATTGGCTGGGGGCTTGGGGGTCAGCGATGAGGAAGAACTTGGAGGCGGCACCACTTTCTGGGGCAGAGGGGTTGGCTTCTGGCCACTACCTGTGGCACTTGAAATTCTGCAAGCTGCAGCACCAGTATTTATTGTCCATAAATTGGAGTTAGAGAGTGTGTGACTGCCAAAGATGGCCTACAAGAAAAAGAAAAAAAGACAGGCAATGGAGATGCCCTTTATAACCCATCTGCTATAAATGAACATCTGGCTTGTAATCCTCAAGTGGGACAAAAGGAAAAGGGAAACCGTTCAGGTAATTTTTGAGGGAAAACTTCTCTAATGAGGCCAGTGCAGGGCCACGCTCAGAGAAGGGAAATCTCTGGAAGCATAAAATGGAGACATCTTGTTGAGAGTACACTGAGCTAGGAATCAGGGTATCTGGATACTGTGTATTTTCCAGCTCCAGAAATCAGAAAAGCATTTGGTCTCTCTCAGCCTGCGTTTCCTTCATTGTTAACAAATATTTAACGAATGTCTCCTAGTGGGTGTCAAGCACATGAAATAATGCACAAAACAGAAGTGGCTTGAAGCCTGACTCAACACCAGCCCACTTGGAGAACTTGGAACTCTTCTAGAAGGTTTACACATTTGAGGAGTGGAAAGAAGCCAGGGTGGCAAGGGCATAGTGAGCAGAAAGGGTGGAGACAGAAGGAACAGAAAGCTTGTTACTGGGGTGCCTAGGTGGCTCAGTCGGTTAAGTCGCTGCCTTCAGCTAAGGTCATGGTCCCGGGGTCCTGGGGTCAAGTCTCGCATCAGGCTCCTTGCTCATCGGGGAGCCTGCTTCTCACTCTGCCTCTGCCTGTTTGCGTGCATGCTCTCTCTCTCTCATAAATAAATAAATAAATAAAATCTTTTTTTAAAAAAACAAAGAAAAGAAAGGTGGCATTCTGTTACCATCCATCTTTAAAAAAAAAGAAAGAAAGAAAGAAAGCCAGCAAGCAAGCAAGCTTGTTACTAACTTTAACTTTTCTGACACAGTAACACCTTGTGGACCTAAAGATTGACATAAGACTTTACATTTCAAAACACCCTCAGGGGCACCTGGTGGGCTCAGTCGGTAGAGCATACGACTCTTGATCTCAGGGGCTATAGGTTCCAGTCTCCCATGCTGGGTGCAGAGGTTACTTAAAAATAAAATCTTCAAAAAAATAAGGTACAGACAGTAAAACTGCTATCTGAATACTGCTCACTAAACAAATCTAAGATCAACACAAAGGTATATTCGCTCAGAGGGTAAGCCTACAAATCAATAAAGACCTAAAAATCACCATCTAAATATCACAAACACCAACCCGTGTCTATAGTAAACGTATGGATGTAAACGTATGCTTTCTTAAAAAATCCTTACAACTTATTTACCTCATTAGAAATTCGGTTTTTTGGGGTCGCAAATTTTGTTACTGATCATTCAATACTATTAATACTGCTTTCAATATCCATGCATTATGAAAGCTTTAAATGTGAAATAATACTAAGAGAAAAAGAATGAAGTTGACAAAACACATAAGGTCTTTTTTATTAAAAGAATTTCTGGCAATTGATTTCCATCTGTAGACACTACATTTAAAGAGACATGGGAGAAATGTCATTTCCTTACAGCAAGGCCAAAAGGAATAAGATCAGATGCTCTTAGGAAACATTTACCTTCTAGATAGACTTTATTAGTATTATCTTTTATGACTTTTTTATGACTCTTTTATTTTTTAAGATATAAAAGATAAATTGGTAGCTTTAGTAAAATGTTAACTAATCCTTCTATACTCATGCCTTGGAATGTCCCATTTCATGGAAATGTGCCAAAGGTCCTGGGCTAGACAGGTCTGAGGGGGATCAAAGAGTCTCGTGCGGAGGAAATGTATCACATGGACAGGCCTGACAAAGAGCAAAACGATTTCAGAGCAAGAGGGTCAGAGCATTCTCAAATGGAACAGTCTGAGATGTTCATCTCTGCAAACCATCCAAAACAGAAATTGAAAAGCTCTTCACTCACCTTCATCTCTGACCCAAAGGAGGGGAACAAAGGAAGACCCAAGCCCATGGGTAGAGCCCGTAGGTTGGCACTGGGGGAGGGGGACGGTGTCTGTACATATGGAAGGTCTTAGATGGCCTGAAAGGGCCCAGGAGCCCTGATTCTGCTCCGGCAAGCCTTCTGAGGACAAGTAACCAAAAAGTCCAGCAAGGCAGACTCAGAAACAAATCCTTTCCTTTCAAGCACCATTTCCATACATGAGGGTCTCCACATCTGTGGGAAACATTCAGCTGGAGGGGAGGGAGGCAGGAAAGGGCTCCTCTAGGTTCCTCTTTTCACCACTACATCCTGACACATGAGCATAGATTGAAGAGTGCTCGAAAGTGCCCCAATTCAGGCCCCTATCAATATTTTTGTTCATAATAAAGAAGGGAAGAAAGGGAAAAAAGGTGCCTCCTTCAGGCTAGGGAAGACCAGAAATCAGAATGAGGACTGCAGAGCTCTATAACAGCCATGCATAGACAAAGTCATTGGAAGGGGAACCAAGGAAGAAAAGCCATTGTTAGCAAAGGGCTCTTGGAAGTGAAAATATTCTTTATTGAGTGCGATTTTTCATGCTGTAAAGGAACTGCCATCATTAAAGAACATCGATTTGATACACGTTGCCAAAGTGACAACTTAATTATATTTTCAAGATCCCTGGGTTTTTCTTTTGCTAAAACATCTTGCTGGAACATCTAAATACAATAAAAAAAATTAATAAAAACAGCAAGATCAGAATTAAGTTCCTATTTTTGTAAAAAGCAAAAAGAATATACAGAACCACACACACATACACCAACACACACAGATACACAAACACACAGAAACACACACACATAAAGTTGCTATTTGCACAGAACAAATCTGAAAGGATATACAAAAAAAACTAGTGACCTCCATGGAAAAGAACTGGTTAGCTGGGGGTCCAGGAGAGAGGGAAACTGTTTATTATATATCATTTGTATCCTTTTGAATTTTGTACCACCTATATGTAGTTATTTATTACAAAAATACATTATTCAAGAGGCAAAAGGAAGTCCAATTCTCTTAAGATTTAAGCAGGTAACAAAATTAACTCTGAATGCAAGTCAAAGTATCCAAGTGATGCTCAAGTTTTAACCAGGTGGGAATAGGACTCACTATTATGCAGGGCTGAAAAAGGAGTTCACTGTTCAACACTTACTATGCCTACAAATCCAGATTTGGTCATCAGTGAGAGGCAGAGACTCAGGTCTAAGTGGAAAAATAGCAGGGCTTTGCAGTCCAGTATGCCTGGGCTCAGATGCAGGCTCTGTTACTTACAAACGGGGTGACCTTTTCAAGTTCCTGAACTTCTCTGACCCTTAGCTTCCTCATAGGTAATTAGAATTACTTTGCTGGACTACTGAGGATTAAATGAAGATCACGTATGAAAATCCAGCCCAGGCATTCAATAAAGGATTCTTGTAATAGACCAAACACCAAGGTCCTACTAGACACTCAACAAATGCTCCAATCCTCCCCAAACCTCCACGTCAGTTTACCGAGGAACCAAAGGATGGTACGACATGCAAGGCTGCCTCTCTGTAATGATCTGGGAAGGGCACTGCTTGTGCATCATCAACATGTCTTTCTAGTCTTATGATGACGCTCACTAGCTGTGAAAGCAAACTCTTAAAATGAAAACATGTGCTTAGGTTCCCCAGGTCATGTTTACTTACTTCTCTCTGGCAGGAATGATCTTTCCCTCTTCTGAATGCTTGCAACAATTGATTTGTATGCGTCTTACCACATTAGCACATTCTACCTTGTGTTACGGCCATTGATGTCTGTATTTTTCTTTCCTTCCGGACAATGCACACTGGTGATGGCCAGACTGGTATCTGATTAATTTTTGTTTAACTCACAGTGCCTAGTAGAAGGCCTTGTACATAAAAGGTGCTTAATAAATATTTACCCCATTAATGTAAATTAAAAAAAACTCATATAACCAAGACTTATCTTTTTTTTTTTTTTTTTTTTTGCAACTACCAAATTCCTATAACAAGAAAACAGGCAAGTTTACGTTTACATAGAGATGTAATCTTGTACTAGGACCATTCTCTGGACTGTGAATAGGGCCCAGTGTTTTATTTGTGTTCAACTTATACTTAGCCACAAAATATAAGTAAGCCCTTCTAGTAGATCCCAAACAAAAATAAATTCATCTTCTTAGATGCCAATTTGTGGCAGCCCCTTAGACATTGATGTTCTGTGGTGATAAGGTCAGTTTTCACCTCAAATAACAAAATAAAAGCAATTAGGATAATTTATTGCTTAGAAGACTGTCACCTGCCCGGATACTAACACTTCTTTCCCTTTTCGTAATAATATTGCCCTTATTTTGTTTGGGCAATAATGTATGCCCAGCTAAAAAACTGTATTTCCCAACCTCTCCTGTACTTAGAAATAGCCAGGTGACATAGTTCTGAGATATAAACAGAAGTTTCTAGGTGCAGCTTCCAGGACAGCTCTTTAAAGGGGGAAACTGATTAGTACACAACTTTTGCTCTTTACTGTTCTTCCTCCCTCCCAGAACACAGGTATCTAGCTAGCATCGGGTGGAAGTCACTTCCTAAGGATTGCAGAGCAGAAGGATGGGGAAAGCATAGGCTCCTGACAATAACATAGAGGTCAAGAGAGCCTAACTCTAGATTTCTTTGATTATATGGGGGAAAAAAGTCTTTAACTTGGTAAGCCATGGCGGGGAGAGGAGTCTGCTAGATGCAGTGAAAGGGAATCTTAACTGAGCTGAGCCATAATCCTCAATCTATCAGAGGCACCCTAGTTTAAGCATTAAATAAATGTACTGCATCTCAAAAAAGCAGAGTCTTTCCAAACACAGCAAAAAAGCTTCTAGGTTCTCAGCTGCTGTTCAGTAACCATACCCTAATACACTGAATAGATAAGGCCATGATCACAATTCCATACCCTCCAAAATTCCAAAGAGTTGGTGATGTAGACAAGTTCTCAGGTATTTCACCAAAACCAAGGCTAAGTGTAATGAAATTAAGGCAACTGAATTTGATAAGAAGAAACCCAGGGAAGTACTGAGGTAATGTTAAGAGGCAGATATATAAATGAATTTATTTCGACTGTTGGCAGAAATCAGCCTCTCCAGGCCTCTCATAGCATGTATTGGCCCCGATCCTACAATTCCATCAACGATAGATTATGTGAGTTGTTTTGCCCTGATATTCATTCATAAATGGACAGAAGAATTAGATCAAGTTCTCTCTATATAAATCCTAAAGAAAGGTGAGGGCTGGATACACAATACTAGCACGCTGCGCTTGTGGGTTAACAACCGGGAAGGGGGCTACAGGGTCATCAGTCAATGTCCCGGGAATGTGAGAGCTGTGTAAGCACTGGCCTCCACTCAAGACCTGGTCAACATATACAGGACTTTTGCTTCTTTATTGGGTGTGGGAAACAGCCTTGCTTCAGTAAGGAGACTCAGAGAAAACCACAGTTTGAGGGTTGGCTTGGCCCCAAGCCAAAGACTGGAAAGGCCCTCCTTCTCCCACAACAGAAGGGTACTCGTGGGTGGGAAGGAGGAATTTCTGATAGACAGAACACAGACTGCAACTTGGAAGGTTATGGGGGAGCAAGATCTGGGCTCTCTTACTAGAAAGATAATACTGCTCAGAGATTAAATTCTGGGAGGTTTTTTTCCTTACTTTTTTTTTTTTTTTAATTCCTTCCAGAAAAACACTTCTTTTCGTCTTTGCTTGGGCTTCTTGGAGATGGAGCGGAGCTGGATAACTCTTTGTATTGAAATAACTCTAAATTCATTTCTTTTTTTTTTTTTTTTTTTTTGGAAAATTAAGGGAGATAAAGTAGGGAAGTGTTGACCTTTACTTCAATGGGTTAACATCTTTCTGTGCCCCTTTTACTTTGGTTCCAGAAAAGAAAACATTTTTATGCATTATTCTCCCCACTGAGATTTTTATCCTAACTTGGATAAAGTTCCCATTACATAGTACACAAAACTGCTTCTAGAATGTTGCTCTCTGGCAGCTCAAGTACTGGTTTTGGTATATCTTCCTGAGCATGTCCGATGCTAATCACTCACCTTACTACAACCAGCCAAGAGCTGTTCGATGCAAAGAACACATTGTGTCTTTTGTGCAATCATATGATGCTGAGAAAAGCTTGGGGCCAAGGTGAGGGTGAGGGTAGCTGTTTCTATTTTAGCAAAAGCAAACTTCCAAAAGGCCTTTGTCTCACATTGTATGGAGTTCTTGGCTGTCTTCCATTCACAATGTTTGTCAGCTGGGACAAGACTGGAGTCTGAGCAAGAGAAACAAGAGTACAACCTCTGGGATGGGGCAGAAACCCAGAAGATGCTACTGTTCATACGGAGAGAGACTGATGACGCGAATACCTGAGATATGGCTTTGAGTGGTCAAAGATACCAGAAGTTCTCTGGCATACCCTTTTATTTCTGAAATCAATTAAGAGGCTCTGTCTCTTTTACCAACTAAGATTGAAGGCTCTTAGTAATTCAAATGATCTACTCTCCAGGATGTGAATACAGCTGCTTACCTGTAATGAAAAATTTAAACACCAACAAAAACCACTGTGTTTTAGGCAGTTCCTAAGTCTACTCTACCTGTACATTTGAGAAACAATGCCGGTCATTAAGAGATAATTAGAAATGCTCCTGGGCCTCAGACTGTCATCTGATAAAACTGAAGATTCCAGCAGTAGTCTCTGAGTTGGTTTTTCAACCAACCAGCATCAAGACAACTGAACTGCTTTTGGGCCAGAAGTGTGTTATGTATGACCAAAGAAGTCCAACCATGAGGCAGCTGGCTAAGGCCAGAGTTGCAGCCCATGACCAGAAAACCCAGTCAAACTGACTAGCCCTAAGATGTCACGAAGATGACCTTCCCCCCTAGCCTTTCTACTTTTTCTTCTCGTATCTCTCTGGCAATTGTGAACATATTAACTTGCATTTATCTTCAGTTGTTCAAACATGTAAATATAAGTAAAAAAAAAAAAAGTAGCCAATTAATACTTTATGAAACTTGAACTTCTCCTAAAACTCTTTCCTTAATATCATTTTAACTAGCTTCTGCTTCTGGCACAGGGTAGGGGGTGGTAACTAAAACCCCAAAGTTGGAATCATAATGCTATGCACATTTTAGGTTAAAAGTAATACATACTAGGGGCACCTTGGTGGCTCAGTCAGTTAAGTGGCCAACTCTTGGTTTCGGCTCACGTCATGATCTCAGGGTCGTGAAAAAGCCCCATGTCGGGCTCTGCACTAAATGTGGAGTCTACTTAAGATTCTCTCTCTCTCCTTTCCCTCTGCTCCTCCCCCTGCTGCTCACATACACTCAAAAACAGAAACAAACAAACAAAAGGGAATACATAATAGAAGAGATAATCTGCACAACCATATTCACTGAAGCATTATTCACAACAGCTAAGATGTGGAAGCAATCTAAATGTTCATCGATAGATGAATGGATAAAGAAAATGTATATACATAAGATAGAATATCTTTCAGTCTTAAAAAAAAGAAAGAAATCCTGTAATATGCTAGAACATGGATGAACCTTCAGGACATTATGCTAAGTGAAATAAGCTAGTCATGAAAAAGACAAATACTATGATTCCACTTATACGAGGCACCTAAAGTAATCAAACTCATACAAATACAAATTAGAATGGTTGTTGTCAGGGGTTGGGGGAGGGGAAAACAGGGAGTTGTTCGATGAATATAGAGTTTCAATCATGCAAGATGAAAACGTTTTATTGGGGCTCCTGGGTGGCTTGGTCGGTTAAGCGACTGCTTTCAGCTCAGGTATTGATCCCAGGATCCTGGGATCAAGCCCCACATTGGGCTCCCAACTTAGCATGGAGCCTGCTTCTCCCTCTCCCTCTGCCCCTTCCCCCTGCTTGTGCTCTTTCCTCTAATAAATAAAGTCTTTTTTTTTTTTTTTTTAAGACTATTTATTTGAGAGCAAGAGAGAGAATGAGAGCAAGTGAGCATGAGAGGGGGGAAGGTCAGAGGAAGCAGCAGACCCCTCTGCTGAGCAGGAAGCCGGATGCGGGACTCGATCCCAGGACTCCAGGATCACAACCTGAGCTGAAGGCAGTTGCTCCGCCAACTGAGCCAACCAGGGACCCCAAAATCTTAAAAAAACAAAAAAACCAAAAGACAAAACAAAAAAAACCCCACGTTTTATTGATCTGTTACACAACAATGTTCATAGTCAACAACCCTGTATCATACCCTTAATTATTAAGAGGGTAAATTTGTGCTATGTGTAAGAGCTATGCATTTTTTAAAAAAAGATTTTATTTATTTATTTGACAGAGAGAACATGAGCAGAGGGAGGGGCAGAGGGAGAGGGAGAGGGAGAAGCAGACTCCCTGCTGAGCAGGGAGCCAGTCTTGGGGCTCCATTCCAGGATCCTGTGATCACGACCTGAGCCAAAGGCAGATGCTTAACAGACTGAGCCACCCAGGTGCCCCAAGAGCTATGAATTTTTATTGAGCTCTCGCCCGTGGGTCAACATGCCCTTAAGCACTTTACATGCTATTATCTCATTTAATCCTCCCAAGCATTGAGGTGGGTCCCATCATCATCTCTATACAAAGGAGGCAACCATGGCACAAAAACGTTCCATAATTTGTCCATGATGGCACAGCTACTAAGTAGTAAAGTAGGACCCATGCCCACGAGGAGTCTGATTTCAGAGCCCCATTACACAACACAGCCTTCCTCATTTATGTTATGCTGACTCCCTTTAAATGCAAATCCACTGAAATCATATTTCCCTTCCAAAGCAAATCTAGAGCAAACCTAGCAATGTGTCCAATTTTCATCAGCTGCATTTAAAAGACCCAGATTTCGCTAGCTTTACTCCAAGAAGGAAAGCTTGAAAAAAAATCTGCCTATATGCAAAGTTTTGTTACTAATTTTAAAAGTTAAAGTATGCATGCATGTATGTATATCTATAAATAAAGATAACCTCAAAAAGATAACCCCAGCAATGGGGGCGCCTGAGTGGCTCAGTGGGTTAAGCCTCTGCCTTCGGCTCAGGTCATGATCTCAGAGTCCTGGATCTCAGAGTCCTGGGATCAAGCCCCGTATCAGGCTCTCTGCTCTGCAGGGAGCCTGCTTCCCCCCTCTTTCTCTGCCTGCCTCTTTGCCTACTTGTGATCTCTCTTTTTCTGTCTAATAAATAAATACTATTTAAAAAAAAAAATCAGCAATGACCCCAGACTCAGAGTTGAATTGGTTAAAAAAGATAATTCAGAGCAGCGTTTTCCATTGTCTCTTATGTTTTATTAGTTAGTAGTTTTAGGGAACTATTTCTCCATCAGGGTCCTTGTTCTTCTGATGATGTGTCTGTGTCTTACGTTTCCTGATGAGTAAAATGAAATAATCAGACAAAGAAACCTCTAGGTTCCCTCACAACTTTAAATTCAGAATTTATAAGTGTCTAACTGGCCTCTGCCTTTTGATGTATGGTTTGTCTTATTTGGCTCAGAATCTCAAATGGGTGACCTACTGTGTATCTTTTTATTTTTTTTTAAGATTTTATTTATTTGACAGACAGAGATCACAAGTAGGCAGAAAGACAGGCAGAGAGAGAGAGAGAGAGAGAGGAGGAAGCAGGCTCCTTGCTGAACAGAGAGCCTGATGAGGGGCTTGATCCCAGGACCCTGCGATCATGAACTGAGCCAAAGGCAGAGGCTTTAACCCACTGAGCCACCCAGGCGTCCCCTACTGTGTATCTTTGCACAGACCTGGCTGTTGTCTGTTTGCTATGCTTCTTTCTGGGGCTGTGTCTACTTCTGATGAACGAAATTCTTTATATTTAAGGAGGAGGTCTTTTGTTATCTCACAGTTATGGTTTCAAGACCTTCCTATGCCCACAGACAGAGAAAAACAAACCAGAGGTCACAGAGTGAGGGCAGGGAAGGAAACTGGTTGCCAGGCAGCAGGAGCAAAACCACATGTTAAGGCCATACAACAAATAAGGTTGAGCCCAAATGGCTGGTAGGTGAACAGTTGCCTTTTTTTTTTTTTAAGATTTTATTTATTTATTCGACAGAGAGAGATTACAAGTAGGCAGAGAGGCAGGCAGAGAGAGAGGAGGAAGCAGGCTCCCTGCTGAGCAGAGAGCCCGATGCGGGACTCGATCCCAGGACCCTGAGATCATGACCTGAGCCGAAGGCAGCGGCCCAACCCACTGAGCCACCCAGGCGCCCCGAACAGTTGCCTTTTAACATACCCACAACCAAGCAGAGTTCTATACTTCGATTCATTATGTTGACCCTTTCTTTCGTACTTGCATGTATGGGTCTGTAGCAGCAGTAGCATCAATAAATTTGGAATGCTTTATCTGATTGAGGATAAATGTGTAAAACAAAAAACAAATGAATAGTCCCTTCTCTCAAGAGGGAGGGTGATAGAGTGGAAAGGGGCTTCGGAAGCTCTAGTTATGCAACCTTGTGTAAGTTACTTAAACTCTTTGAGTTCCCCATCGGTGGGATGGAGACAGTGCTATATCCAGCACACAGGTGGCGCTCACTCTGTGTCCATTTCCCTTCCCCTCACCTCCCCCCCAACCAAGATTCCAGAGGGGCACTTTCCAGCGGCAGCTTAGAAAGCAACCTGGCGGGGCCCCTGGATGGTTCAAGGGGTAAAGCCTTTGCCTTAGGCTCGGGTAGTGATCCCAGGGTCCTGGGATCGGGCCCTGAGTCGGGCTCCCTGCCAAGTAGGGAGCCTGCTTCCCCCTCTCTCTTTCTGCCTGCCTCTCTATCTACTTGTGATCTCTGTCAAATAAATAAAATCTTAAAAAAGAAAGAAAGAAAGAAAGCAACCTGGCAGTCATCAGGGGACTTCTATCACTAGTCATGTTGAATCAGCATAACAAACGGTATCTGTATTATAACAACATATTAAGAATCAGATTTATATGGAATTGAAAAAGCAAGCATAATAGTAAACATGCAAAATTATCACCTAGGGTAGTCCCATTTGCAGACACAGGTCATGTTTCCCAGTAGTCTTCTCAAATATGTCATCATAGAAATAAAATTCATGACCCACAACAGTAACAGGGTAGAAAGGACAATGTGATAATTGAAGAGATAACGCCTATGTTATTAATAACAACCCCCACAAGTATTTCAAATCTTCAAACTTCTAGAACTTATTTCAGGATACTGCACGACTGAGCAGTCCCTAACCATGTTACTATATAGTAAAAACACAAAAGAGGGTAAACAGTGGGTGTTTCCAAGAGTTCTAAAGGAATACTTTCTTAAGACTTTTTTTTTTTAAGAATCTGAGATACTGGGAAAATGTCTAGACCTGGGTTTACGTATGTTCAGCAGACCTTCTTTTTTATGACAGTGTATATGATGGATGAATGCTAGCAGAATAGTCAGGATACCTGCAGAGGACTTTTCAAATACAGTTTTATAGGTATCAGTAAGTACACTGGTGAATGTATGAACTGCAACTTAAAATTTATGTAATCATACACATAAATTAATACATATATATGTGTGTATATGTGTGTATAAAATATACACGAACGCTTCCATATGTCATCAGGGTGGTCGCACACAGTGTGACAGTCTAGAGGCTGGAGGCTGTGTCTGCAGGCATACTTGGGGTAAAAGACCTGGTTTTTTATTTATTGCTTACATGACCCTGAGAAAGTCACCTTAAGTGATGATCTGTTTTTTTTGTCTGTAAAATGGGGCTATGAAGAGGATTCAACGTGATGATGCAGGTGAAGTCCCAGTCCAGTGCCTGACCCGTGGTAACACCCTGAGAAATCTAATCCTCACGATATGTACTGATACACATTATCCTGTCCTTAGCAGACATCAGCAAAGTGCGGACCGGAGAAGTCTGAACAGCCTGTCCCACACATGGGCTGGATAGAAGCAAGATTTAAATGCTAGATTATCTGACTCTAAAGCCTGTCCAGGGGGCCCATTTCCCGAACAGCTAAATGTAGTTTTACGTGTACCATTTCACATGTTTTCAACGTATTTTTATTAGGTAAGAAGAACAGAGTTTGGCTTGGCAAAAATCTACTAAATCAAACGGTTCTACGAAAATCAATCAATCATCGCCATCATCTAGAAATTGAGTGTTGTATGAGTTCCTGATAAAAGTCAGAAGGAAGACCAAAACACAACAAAACACCCAACAAAACAAACCGGCAGTAGGCTATGACATGCTCCAGGAACTTAAGCACACGCACACAAGTTCTTCCTCCTGAATAGCTCCAGTCTAATCCTGCTCCAGGACACTCTGTTAGAAGGACGGAGAAAGACTCCCCCCGCACAGTCAGCCTGTTTGCTTGCTCTCTTTGTGCCATGCTGAGGAGCCAGCGTGTTATTGCTGGCTGCCTGGAAAAGCCAGGGTGCCTGCTGAATTTCTTTCTTTGCCCTCCCCCACAAAACAAACACACAGCAGCTGAAGGCTTGGAGAAACAGTATTCACTCCTGTAGGGGGGCAGAATTTTTCTAGACACGTGCAGTGGACTTTTAGGAGCAGTATAACAAGCCTTGGCTGGGCGTATATGGGGATCCTTTCCACACCTGTGGGGTTGTGCATGGGCACACGTGCCATTAGCCAAAAGTCCATTACAAATGGCCCTCAAGACGTACTCGATGCTGAAAGACCCTTTGGTGTGCACCCAGAGCCCCCCAGCCCCCACACTTGTTCCAGGAACATGAGTTCCTGTTGGCCCTTACTGATCTGGTCAGTCCGGCAAGAGAGAGCACAGTGGGCAGGGGGAAGTAGAAGCCCGATGGGGCGGAAGGATGAAAGGAGTTCGGGAGGCAGTTTTCTGCTACCCCGAGCTACCTCACTAGGTTCAAAATGAAGTCTACTAAAAACGGAACTGCTCTGGCTAGAGGGTGCAACCAGTGAAAAACGAAGATTTTTAAATATTTAAGACCCCCCCTCTCTCTCCTCTGTTGTTAAAAGAAACTTCAGCAATTCTGCCTTGGCCATCAAAATGTCCTTAATTTTTCTGCTTTTGGGGCTTTTTTTTTTTCAGTCTGGATGAGGCGGAGAAGAGAGTGGGAGGGAAGGAGAGGGGGCTGGGAGCAGAAGTTTAACAAAGGATCACTTTAACAGAAACTACTGAGTAATCGCTCTGTCCCGGGCCAAGAATAACATCAGCTCAATGTCGGCAATTAGAATCAGGTCAGTTGGGCCTCACAGCCGGTGCGGCCCTCCTCGCAGCCCCCCAGCACGAGGGCTACTCATGCTGATGTCACCAGCAGTCGCTGCTGCCCGAGAAAAGTCCCCCGATGCAGCTGAAAGAAAAGTGTTCTAGCCTTCTCCTTCAGGGGCAGGAAGCCGGAATGAGAAGGAAGGGGGAAGCAATGAGTGTAAACCAGAGAAAAGACGCACACTGGGATAGATCAACACATAATGGATTCATTTCACCACCCCGGGCCGACTTCTGTCACGTCTCCAACCAGCCTGACAGTCCTGTGACATAAATGAATATATGTGAAGCACGGGGAACAGTGCTGGGGCCACAGTGCTTACTGAGTGTTGGCTATCACTATCAAAAACAAAGAGGGAGGGGCGCCTGGGCGGCTCAGTGGGTTAAATCCTCTGCCTTCGGCTCAGGTCATGATCCCGGGGTCCTGGGATCGAGCCCCACATCAGGCTCTCTGCCTGCCAGGGAGCCTGCTTCCTCCTCTCTCTCTGCCTGCCTCTCTGCCTACTTGTGATCTCTGTCTGTCAAATAAATAAATAAAAATTAAAAAACAAAAACCCAAAAAACAAAGAGGGAGGAATCTGTCCCCTTACTTATCTTCTAGCCACCATAAAACTTGCAGCCGGAGCAGTGATCGCTGAGCAAAATGTACCCTGATAAGAAAAGTGTACACGACAGTTCTCAAGTTTGGAAAACTTATTTATAAGGAGACTGTGGCAGATGGAGTGCACAAGATGGAAACAAAGTTCCTATAAAACAATGAGTGCCTGAAATTTTATAAGGGCAACACTAAGTTTTAACATTTTTGGTCACCCTGCCAAAGGACAGAAAAGAAGTCACTGAAGAGGAGATGTTTGTAATCGCTTTCCCTCTAGCTCAATGGTTCTCCAAGTGTGGTCCCCCAAAGACAAACATTGGCTTTACCTGGGGAAAAGGTTAGAACTGGAAATAACTGAGCCTCATTCCCAAACTTACTGAATCAGAAATGGGTTGGGGGTAGCGATCGGTGTTTTAACAGGCCCTCCAAGAGGTTCTGTTGTCCATAATCGGGGGTCCACAAACTAGGGCTTGTTAGACAAATCCGGCCTGTTGCCCGTTTCTAATAAATAAATTTTCATAGGAGAATAGCCACACTCACTCATTTCCATACTGTCTACGGCTGTTTCCGTTCTACCGTGGCAAAGCTGAGTAGTGGCCAGAGACTCTATGGACTACGAAGCCTTAAGTATTTACTATCTGGCCATTTACAAAAAAGAGTTTACTGACCCCTGTCTGACTTAGGATGATTTCTTCTTTAAAGCTGCTGGTTTTTGGGGTTCCTGGGTGGCTCAGTGGGTTAAGCCTCTGCTTTTGGCTCGGGTCATGATCTCAGGGTCCTGGGATCGAGCCCCATATCGAGCTCTCTGCTCAGGGGGGAGCCTGCGTTCCTCCCTCTCTCTCTGCCTGCCTCTCTGCCTACTTGTGATCTCTGTCAAATAAATAAATAAAATCTTAAAAAAAAAAAAACTGCTGGTTTTACTCATCAGTGTGTAAAAGTGCATGGTTTCCATTTTGCCTTACTTTGTTTATCCTGTTCTCTGTCAAATGGACTGGATCACATCTATTTCCTTGTTCCTCAGTCCCTGGAAATCCTGCCCATGGCTCTCAGTGACTTCCTCTCCAATGCCCTTGTTACAGTTCCGGTCTCACTCTTTCTTTTTAAAAAAGATTTTATATATTTATTTGACAGAGAGAAACACATCGAGAGAGGGAACACAAGCAGGGAGATGGGAGAGGGAGAAGCAGGCTTGCAGAGCAAGAAGCCCGATGTGGGACTCGATCCCAGGACCCCAGGATCATGACCTGAGCCGAAGGCAGATGCTTTAACGACTGAGCCACCCTGGTGCCCCTAGTTGAAGTGGATTCAGTGCATGACTCTTTCTCAGTTTATGAGTGCAATGCCAGACAGAGATGAAGATCAAACCTTATGCGGCATGAATGGTTAGAGATGTCCATTTCCGAACACATCCTGAATCAGTTTCCCTTCTTGAAATCAATACCTTTAATAAGCTGGCTACCTAAGTGCAGAAAGGGATGGAGAACTTCCTCTATGTGTAATGCAAGAAAGGTTGCATGATGTTTCCCAAAAATATTTTTAGGGAATCACTATGAAAGCCACAGTCCATGCATAAAATCAATATAATTCGATACGCTACAGTACAATAGAATAGAAAGCCCCCTTTAATGACCCGATCCACAGGTATTTCTTATGGCTGAATGTTAAGTAAATTAGATTCCAATTCTACCCTCAAACAGACAATTAACCAAATTGTTACTTATATCAATGGCTATGGATACTTCAGAAGAATGAATCCAAAATATAAGGAGTTCATCAGAGAAACCACCTCTGTTAACCCAAGGGCAGAAACACAGAGAATGCAAAGCAGGCTTCCATCAACTATGGGGTGATCATTATAATGGCTGAGTCTAGCACAGTCATAAGGTAGGCTAGAAAAAGAGGCTTAAAATCTAGGGGACATTTAATATCTTATTTGCCATTTTCTTAGTTATAAACTCTTCAAGCTATGAATTTAGTTTCTTTAGCTCTCCCATAGTCCCAGAACCTCACCCCGACTCATTTTTACCTAAATCAGCTATGGGTTCGAAGAACAGAGGGAAGAAACAAATGGTGTTATAAACATATATAAAATTATGATGAATGATTTTCTGTTCCCTCTCCAGGAGACACGAGATAACTCCCTTCTTGGGAGTTCTAACTCCTCCCTAAGACAGATACTCTGACAGATTCTAAAAAACATGTTTTCCATATACTTCATAGTTCAGTGAAACTAAACCAGTATAATCCTCACTGGAAAAAAAAAAATCCACACAAGAAGAGCAGTACTCTGAATTTTCAAAGGAATGTGAGTCACTGGAAGTTAATCAAAAGAATGAGAAGGGCTTTTACATGAAGCAGTTTCTAAAAGTGGAAATCAGTATAATGGTCTCTCTTTCCCCCAAACTTCAGTGCCCTACAATCACTTTAAAAATCATCACCATTTCAAGGTATGGAAGCATGAAAAGGGCCCAACTGTCTAGATTCATTAGATCATCGATTATGCTCACGTAAGGGACATAAGGCTGTTTCTGAGACCTCTGCTGTCCAGGATCTGATTAAGCTGGCATTCTCAAGCACCCTGAATGATGAGAAGTTCAGAAGTTCACAAGGTTTAAGAAATTAAATAGATTTTAAAAAATCTAAGATACACATTTATATCTACAGTTCTGAAATGTAAACTGCCTATCCCAAGGACTTTCTAAATGAGGACAGAGGGCAGTGTGGTGATCAAAATGAGATGCTACATTCCAGGCTTCCCAGGTAAGGAGTATGGATTTTCCTCCAGTAAAAATGACCTACCGAACTACTTCATAACTACTGACACTTGCAATTTTTCATATATTACACTGAGTTAATATAATATAGAGAGTACACCAGCATAGAAAGAGATGAGCATGTAGTGAATGAAATCAAAATAATAAAATGTCTGGATCTGGACAACAGCTGAAAAGGTTAAGTAGACACAGAGAGCATAATGGTAACTGCTTTATTTAGAGGAGAAGTAAAAACTTTGGGAAATGCTGCCTTAGCCTTTGAGTGAATATTAATTTTGCACAAACTAATGTATACTATGCACTACATGTTTATAAGAGCAAATAGAAGAAATTAAACGGATATGTTTCTTCAAGTAACCAGATAAAAGGGCAGCTCATAGAATCAGCACTGATTTAGCCCAAAACAACATGTAGAACATTGTAATTGATTCTAATGATAACCCTGAAATCATCAAGAAAAAGTTAATGCTATAAGGGCTGAATTTTTGTGAAGTCCTTTCCCTGTAATTTGGGCCCCACTGACACACTAGTACCATGCACTTACACAGCTCGCTCGTGCATACCCTCAGGAGTTTCTGTCACTGTAGGAAACCAATGTTTCACAGCTTTTGTGTACTGTCAAACCAGAAGACCAAAAGCCAAACTTACGTCCATTTCCAATGAGAAGAACTTGAAACATTATTTATACCTTGAAAATTCTGATACGTCATGAAGGATTAACGTGTGCTTATGTGAACCAAGTGTGTAATCATAAGGGAGTAGCACATTTAGAAAAAAAAAAATGCTTCAAAGGCTAATTCTTAGGAAGATGGAAAGTAGCTCCTTTGGGAGCTTACTGAATTACCACCATGCAACAGAAAGGGGAAACGCTCAAGAGATTTCTAAAGAAAAAATAGTCAAAGGAACGAAAACATCAAAACTGGATCCGTGTTACATCCCAGCGAAGCCAACATCATGGCTTCAGAACATTTCTTCCGTTAGAGGAGACTCTCTGTGAGTTGTCCAAGCCATGGTGGTGTTGGTCAACCCTGGGGAAAGTGTCCCTACCTTTCCCACTGATCTTACTCCACCCCTGCACACCCACCCCCGACCCCCTCTTAGAAGGACGATACTAGCGTGTGGGAAAGCCGTATCTGAATTACCTGGTGCCGGGCTCGACTCTGGTCCAGAAGCTGCCGGGACTGAAGTTTCTGTTGTTCAAGCTGCTGCAGGGCAAAGTGGAGTTGGTAGCTGCCCGCTGTGGGGTGGTACTTGTGCTGCGGGACCACCCCTGTAGCCTTGCTATACGCGCTGTTTTCTACCTCTCCCTCCCAGGCAAAGCCACCTGTTTGAAGGCTCCTGGAGAGAAAAGAAAGCAGATTTCTTAAGAGAGGTTGTAGGAACAACGTTAACGGAAAAGAGAAGCATCACAGGTGGGTTTTTTTTTTTTTCCTGCGTAGAGCCAGGCACAGTGCGGGATTACAAATCTACTTGTGTGATAAATGATCTGATTCGCCCACTGAACTGGAGCTCTGTGAAGACAAAGTCAGGGTCAGCTCTGCTCTCCGTTCTAGTCGTAGCACTGATCCCGAGGCCTGGCACATTCTCTGGTGTACAGTATCTGGTGAAGGTTAAATAATGTATCTGGTGAAGGTTAAATAAAGAAAATAGTCCCTTCAGTTACCCTGTGATGTCCACAGGGCTCCCGAGAGGAGCCGGGAGCTTCCGGTACAGGATGGCAAGCTAAATGTCAGGGAGGGACAGAGGCGTAGTCATCTCCTCTAAAATCAACTTCAAATATATAGGGGTGAATTATACAGAATTCATGGTTTTTCTTAACCACCCATTAGTGAGCTCATGCATCCCTCATGGGATAAAATAACTGGTCTGAGAAGATTCTTTTTTCATTATTCTAAATTTACCTCAATGGAGTCCCCGACCAAGCTGAGGTTTAGCCCGTGCGTCTGAAGAAGGTGAAGGGCTGGCGGCCTTTGGGACTGTTCAGTACCCACGCTAGGCTCTTTATTATATACTCTGACTTTCTTTGTTGCCCAGATTCCAAAGTTCTAGATTCTGGTGACCATGTCTGTGTATACCCCAGCTGAAGTCTTCATAACTGCAGGCCTACACTTGCCCTCTCAGTCTGTTTCTTCCAAGCAGAAAAGCCCCCATTTATACCACTCCATACCCATTAGGATGGCGACTATTAAAAACAAAACAAATAGAAAAAAACAAATGCTGGCCAGCGTGAGGAAACACCGGAACTCCTATGCATTGCTGGTGGGCACGTGAAATGGTGTAGCTCCTATAGAAAACATGCCGGCAGTTCCTCAGAAAGCTAAACACAGAGCTGCCATGTGATCCAGCAATTCCCCCCCGCACCCAGGTACGTACCCCAAAGAGGGGCCTTAAACACTTGTACACCAATGTTCACAGCAGCATTATTCCCAACAGCCAAAAGGTGAACACATCAACAGGTGAATGAATAAACAAAATGTGGTCTATACATACAATGAAATATTACCCTTAAAAAAGAAAGAAATATTGACATGTTACAACATGGATGAACCCCGCAGACATCATACTACGTGAAATAGGTCTATCACGAAAGGACCGAAGTTGCATGATTTCACTTTTGTCAGGTCCCTAGGTGAGTTACGTTCATAGAAACAGAAAGTAGAATGGTGGTTGCTGGGTCTGGGGAGATAGGAGAATTGTGAGTTACTGTTCAGTGGGTACTGAGTTTTAAATTTGGGATGACAAGAAAGTTCTGGAATGGATGATGGGGACGCCTGCACGAACTGTGAATGTACTATATGTCACTGAATTTATACGCTTAAAAATGGTAAATTTTAGGTTGTATGTATTTCCTTACTGTTTTTAAAAAAGGTCCCCATTAATTTTTAGAACAGTCTTACCTGGCAGCCCTTTTCTCTCATTTTTGGTTCTCCTCTGGACCTTCTTCAACAAACCTGTGCTTTGTTTTGTTTCCTTTTTGAAGTACAGTGACCAGGAAATTGTACACAGAAAAAACAAGAAGAACTTCCTAGTCAACAATCTTACCCAACTGGGGCTTACAGAAGGACACTGTGCCGAACTGAAGAGAAGTAGTCATAGTGATTTAAATCATCCGGCCGCCATTTCCTCTGCAGATTGCCTTCGGCATTAGGGGCCGTTTCAATGGCAGAGAGGCAGCAACACTGGGGTTATGCTGACCTTCCTGAGGCCTGACCTACAGGGCACCTAGTTCTTTACAGCCTGATCCCTAATGACCCCAACAGGGCCCTGGGGAAAGGACCAAGGTGGAACGTCTGCTGAGTCCAGGAGCCCAGGCTTCTCTCTCGTCCGTTCCTCCCACATTACTTCATCCGTTCAGGGGTCTGTTTTGGTTTCTCTGCCTCTCTCGAAGGGATTTCCAAATACCCAGCTAAGGGAAAGTCTGTGTAATGTATTCTGAAGTCCACGGATGAAGGGTTTACTCCTCACATACTCTCACCTCTGACAGGTCACCTCCTCCCACAGTTTGGCTCCCCTAGTTCAGTGGCACAATTACATGCTTTCGGCTAATCTTCTCAGAGAACACTACCAAAAAGCTCAGAGCTTCTTTATGAATTTTTCTGAGTATGACATCTGATCTTCAGGGATCCCTCAGTGCAGGCTGTTCTGCACTGCAGGATCCTTCCCAAGGGACTTCGGAGATACAGAGCCGTGTGGCGACCAGTGACTGAACAGAAGTAAGTACCTAAATACGCAAGTGAAATGTTCCCATTTATTCCACAAAGTGGTGAGTGGGAGTCGAACAGGAGTTACAGGGGGAGGAAAGGAAGAGCCAGAGGAAGCTGGTATCTCTCTTCTCATTAGTAAGGGAAGAGAAGAGCTTAGTGAAGAGAATATACAAGAAACAAGTGAGCCCCTCGGGGAACTGCGCAGGCTCCGAGTGGAAGGGGTGGTGGAGAAAGGCATCAGGTAGAACCGACAGAAGGGAGGAGGCAGGAGTGTGTGGGGGGGTCCACTGAACGAGTGAGCACACGGAAAGAGACAGATGGAACAGTAGGAACGGCCTGGCTGAATAACTTTGAGATTTCCATCAAATAGGGCAGATACTCAAATTTAGAATGAAACTATTATTTGGATAACTGCACCGAAAGTCAGAAAATGCATCAATTGCGATTCTACTTCCATTTCTGGCTTGATGGTTATAGAAGTTTCTAGCCATGAGTAGCCATCTAGACTCAGGAATTAGATAGTAAAGGGTTTTTGTAACTATGTTACAGTTATTATGTCAAGATTCATCTCACTGGCAGGCTAGATGGGTTTTGTTTCCTAAAAGTGGCTTATTAATGCCCTCTTGTTGTACACTGGAAATCAGCAATGAGGCCCTCTTATACAAAAATGATCAGGGATAGATTCTTAGGTGTGTGTCCACAAAGCAGGGGTCTGTGAGTGTCAAGGGTAGGACAGAGAATAAGAGAAGGTCATATAAGACTACATATAAGAGGTCTGTCCATCCAACTGTACATATAGTGTACAGACTGCAGTATCATAAACTTTTACAATAAAAGCTGTTTTTAATCGCCATCAGTAGCCTAAGCCCAGTCTCCAAATCACAAAAGAAAGTTTCTCAAACAAGTAGAAACTTTTACCAGAGGCAGGAATTTTTAGAGTGCACCCGGGTAGGGGCAGGAGTGCTCAGCTGTGCAAGGCAATGTGGTGGGAAACTTGCTTGCATGGAGTGATGCTGGTGGTATCCAGGCCATGACATCTCACAATTAAAACACAAGCCTCTGGAGTTTGTAATATGCAAGTTCTACAGCGACTGACTCAGAAGTCAGGTGCACTCTCATTTGCACTTTACCTGAGATTACATACCCTTGTATTCCCTTCTACAGCATCGAATAGTTTCCATTTCCAGCCAAAATCCATCCTGACCCTTGATTCATTGTAGTCTACTAGCAATATATTTTCTACCGCCATCAAAATTTTGAGCTTTAATTATTCTCTCTGGTTTTTAGGTTATTCTTTGCTCAATACTAAAATATAATATGGTACATACTCCTGGCAAATAATGTCTAAGAGTTTTATATTACTTCTAGAACAGAGTAGAGACAGCCAAGAAAATTAGCTGTGGAAATGCTCCAAATGTCTAACATTTGACTCAAATTCAAAGATTCAAAAGCAAACTGTGCTGTATTTCACCTTTACTACTTATGTGGCTAATAGGCAACAATATGGCATATTTTTCTGAACATCACCTTCTCTCATTAGCCCGCTCATTTAGAACTTCATCTCCCTTTCTATATTACACTGTGGCATGGCAGAGCTGAGTGTTTCTGCATTTAACTCCAGCCAATACAGACTTTTTCCTCTGCTTTAATATGTTCCATCAAATGGATGTTGGTTGTAAGAAACTTCCAGGCACTAGTTTTTATAACGTGCTGGTTTTTAGCAAAGCAATCACCAGGCTTTCGGATCTTCTGAGACTGATGTGATGGTCCTACAGAGTGTGATCCCACAGTCCATGTCCCCAGCTGCCTCCACCCAGTCCCAGCAAGACTTGAGTTGCCAGATGTAAGGGAGGGTTGGGAAGTGTGTGGATGTAGAAGATATTAAGGAGAACAGAGGCTACGTTTTCTTTGTTTACAAATTCTCAGTCCCAAAGTAATCCCAGTACCTAGTGAGTGCCGCGAAGGAGCTGTAAATGCTGGACATCTTACAGATGAGAGCAAGGCCCCCAAGCAGAACAAAGCAGTGCGGGCCAGAATTAGAAAGCTTTGAGATCAGAAAGGCATCACGCAGGGTAGGTTAGGGACTTCTCTTGGCTTTAGGGGATGTTTCCAAGGACAAAATTAGAGTGATTCTGCATGGACTGTTGTGCTTCCCATCCCCAGTGCCTCCCAAGGCAGCTGGAATAGGGCCAGATTCATAACGACCACACAGGGAAAAACAAAGCAGGGAAGGGTCCTCTCCACTAGGGCCTGCATTACGCTAACTTCTCGGTGTCAACTGTTCTCATCTGTGACATGGGGCTAGGGCAGTAAGTCCCTATTTCAAGAGCTGTGTGGGTTCAAGAGCTAACAGAAGTGAAAGTACCGGCATTCTGGAAAGGCTCCAACAGCCTATCACCATCACGAATACTACGATTATTACTATTCTTCCCCCTACCAAACGATTCCATTTGACGGCTGCCCTACAGTCCTTCAAGGTAGTACACAGAAAACACGAATTCAGTCATTCACCTTCAGAGGATTCTGGGTTGCCAAGTTAGCACAACACAGCCATCAGCACAGTATTAGTTGTGAAGTCAACAGGGCACTGGCTTACTAAAAACTCTCCGCCCACTCAGTCTGTTTGACAATTACAGCAGAAAAGCTCTGCTGAACAGTATCCTCTAAAGGGTTATTACAATTGTGCTACAACTGCTGTATGCTGCGGGCCAGAACAGGTTATCTGGAAAGTGATGAATCTGCCTCCTCTTCAATCCACTAAACAGAGGGTGGAGGTTGGGGCAGAGGCACATATATCTTTTTATGCATTCAGTTTTCTGCTCAGATCTACTTCCTGCTCCTCCGTTAGAGCTGATCACCCCTGCTGTCTACTCTTTACTGGCAATCTCAGAAAAAGGACTGTTTATACCTTCCTGTCCTAACCTCCTCTCCAGGGTCTTTCAGCTGGACCTCCACCCATATAGAAAGGTGGCGACTGCCTTTTTCTGCTCTGGAGGGGGCTCCGCTGAGAGAGTCTGAGTGAGCTGCACAGACCTCTGGGACTCTCCTTCAAAACTCCTGAGCCCAAATGGAAGTCCTATTCTCCAGTCTCAGAAGTAGTGAACTAGAACCCTCCTGGTTTTTATATCGCTCCCTCATTCTCCATCCTGGATGTTACCTCTCCTGTAGTTAAATCAGAGGCAAAGCCCAAAAAATACTCCAAAGCATCTGTTGGACTTCTGCTTCTGAGTAAACTCTAGAAAGTTTTGAGACTGTCATTCCTACCTTAACACAAAGAACAAGCTGAATAAGCTGCTAAAACATTCTTACTTCAAACCCAACAAAATGCTGAGGATGTGCAGAAAACTTAATGGATGAAATTCCAGGATATGACAAGCCTTAAGCTTTCAGCCACAATGGACCCCTCGAAGGAGGGGGTATCTGCCACAGATAAGGGTTAAGGCACCACCACCTAACTTTTGACAAACTCAACCTGCTTGGGGGATGGTATGATATATTAGACTCCTTGTAGCCCAGCCACAGAGTGAGTCCTGTGGCCACCCACTAATTCTTTCACCAAGTGCATGGGGAGACTGAAGGCTGGAGATGGGGCAGGAGACAGACCCAAGTCCCTTTCAGTGAAACGTGTATATTATTCTTTGACCTTCACCAAAACTCAATAAGTAATAGTCTAAAAGTTAGTGGTAATATAGAATCTGAAACCAAATCAATGAACTTTTCATACTCTGTTGGTTTATCCTGCACTTTGAATGGATCTTTCTATTTATACAAGATTTTATAATGCATGCATTAGCCTTTAAGAGTAATGGTTCACTGAGTTATGCAGACCTTCCAAATGTTGACATACTTCATTATACAATATAAAAAAATTACATGAGTTAATATTACTCAATCACATCAGAAAAGTCTTCAAGTATTAGGAAGCTATCAAATCCATAATGGTGGATACAAGTTTTCCATAATTCTAATTTTTTTGTGAAAGCTAGAATTTTATCACTGACAACAAATACCATCAGTTGTTTTCCTGAAAGTGCTCAGTTCAGTTTATTTTTGAGAAAATACTTGCCAAACACCTAAATCTGAATAACCAGAGTTTGTCTACCAGTTGTTCTTTCAAGTGAAAATGTTTAATGAGAAAAGCAGCTAGTCTGGACTGTAATTCAGATAGTCCCACAAGTGCTTTTCCTTGAGACGACAATCACACAGGACACAGAAGTGTTCTCCATGTACTTCCTATTTTGTCAGACAGAACATGAAAAAGATGTGTAATCCAGAGTTGAGATTTCATAATTATTATTGCATAACAAGGATTTTCTTAAGTAGCACTGGCATTTCTCTTGTAACTACAAATGCTCTCGTGGTAAAACTTACCATGATTACTACTATAGTTTGGTGCCACGGCCTTAATTTGTACTAAGGCATGAGGAGTTTTATAAAAACACCATTGTTTTTGCACCATGTGCAAATGCCAACATAGTGAAAAAGGCAAAAAATGTCTTAGCGCTACAATGGAAAACATTTTGACTCTATTGGCTTCCTCAAAGAGTCTTGAGGACCAACCCCCTGCCCTTCCCCACCCCCACACACACCCAGAAGAGCACTTTGTGAACCACAAACCTGTTGCAATAGAGTCGGGACAGGGGAGAAGAGAGAGTGCGACTGGAAAAGGACTCCCCAGCTACTCGAAAAGCTGACGTCCGGGATGAAAAGCAGACACTTCGTGTGGTTCAGAAAACTGACCACATGATTGTAAAGCATAAAAGGGTCTTTAGAATCTTACTGGTGCTCACATTCTGCTCTCAAAACATCTGAAGTCAGAGGTGAACTGGAATCTCACTAAGGTTGCAACGAAGTCCAAACCCAGCTCAGTTACCAATGAGATCGGCTCGACCCCTTCTCCTCCTGGCCTCCTTCCATACATTAGCAGCCTGAGAAAAGGATAAGCATGTCTTTTCTGGGGGGTGGGAGGTTATACTTTTAACTTACTAACTTAAGACTCTGATTTTACAGAAAATGTCTAGCATACCATTAATAATTATAAAAGTCATGGAGAAGCAAGAAAATGTGATCCATGAGAGAAAACAGTCAATAGATGGGCACTGAGAGAGGGCACAAAGGTTGGACTTAACAGACATGGGCTTCAAAATAACCAGGATAGGGCGCCTGGGTGGATCAGTGGTTAAGCCGCTGCCTTCGGCTCAGGTCATGATCTCAGGGTCCTGGGATCGAGTCCCGCATCAAGCTCTCTGCTCAGCAGGGAGCCTGCTTCCTCCTCTCTCTCTCTCTCTCTGCCTGCCTCTCTGCCTACTTGTGATTTCTCTCTGTCAAATAAATAAATAAAATCTTAAAAAAAAAATAACCAGGATAAATATGTAAAAGTGTCTAGTGTAAAAGGTGGGCAACATGTATAAATAGATGGGGAATTTCAACAGAAATTCTTATTTAAAAAAAAAGAACCAGGGTGTGGTGAAAAAATAATGAATACTGTTATGCTGAAAATAAATAAATTTAATTAAAAAAATAAACAGTGCATTTGCAGTAATCAGTGATAGCACAGTGATGGCAAAGATGAAGAAATAACACTGAATATTTTGATTCTGTTAATTATTCTAAAGCAGTAGATTAATGTCAATAATTGGCATCAGTTACCATTTTATCTGTTTTTTTTTTTTTTTTAAGAATTTATTTATTTATTTGACAGAGATCACAAGTAGGCAGAGAGGCAGGCAGAGAGAGAGAGGAGGAAGCAGGCTCCCCGCTGAGCAGAGAGCCCGATGCGGGACTCGATCCCAGGACTCTGGGATCATGACCTGAGCCGAAGGCAGTGGCTTAACCCACTGAGCCACCCAGGCGCCCCCATTTTATCTGTTTTAACAGAAAATGATGTTACAAAATATAATAAGCATTTAAGATGAAGTTGTTGACAAAGGAGAATTTTTTCCAAATGTGGAGACATTTGAAAAATCATTTCCAAAGAAATAAGGGGATGGATGCTATGACAATTTCTGAAATATCAATGACACAGGAATTTCACGAATTTTGGCCAAACTTATGCTTATCTTCAAGAATTTTCCAAATTCTGTATCTGTTGCTTCTTATAAAAAAGAAACTTTTAAAAATAAAATTAATTAAAAAACATTAAAAATTAAAAAAAGAACCAAACAAGAACCTGAGAAGTGAAAAAACACAAAATCAGAAATGAAGAATTCATTCAAAATGCTTAATAGCAGACTAAATGCAATAGAGGAGAATACGTAACATATATAAAATTGGAATCCCAGAAGGCAAAGAGAGAGAATGGGGCAGAAGAAATGTTTAAAGAGATAAAGGCTGAGAATTTCCCAAAGCAGGTGGAAGACATTAACTTACAAACCTTAGAAGCTCAGCAAATCCTGAGCAGGAGTACTACACCAAGGCACATCATACTCAAATTGCTGACAACTAAAAATAAAGGAAAAAAAAATCTTAAAAATAGCCAGGTGATGGGGTGCTGTCTGGCAGTGGTAGAAACGTTACCTACAAGGGACCAACAATGCAAATGGTTCCATTGTTGACATCATCAGAAAACAAAGATCAGAAAACAAAGGATAGGTATTTTAAAGTGCTGGGGGAGAAAAAAGCAAAACCAACAAAACCCAGCCAGTACAGACTTAAACATTTAAATCACTCTCCACCCACTCAGTCTATTTGACAATTACAAAGAACTATACCCATACTATACTATACCTATACTTTAGAACACTGATTCTTTTCAAGTATATGTGGAGAATTCACCAAGATAGTCCAAATGCTGGACCATAAAATAAGTCCCAATAAGAAATCAAAGGATCAAAATCCAGAGTATAGTCTGACTAGAATGTTACTAAGTTAAAAATCAATAATAATATATCTAGAAAATTCCAAAATATTTGGAAATTAAACAACACACTTCTAAATAATCTATAAATTAAGGAAGGAGTCACAAGACAAATTTAAAAGTGTATCCAACTGAATGGTAATGAAAACCCAAACAAAATCAAAGAGTACTTAAGTAGTCTTAAATGTCTATATTAGAAAAGAAATGTATAAAATTAGCAATCAAGTTCCTACCTTAAGAAGTTAGAAAAAAGCAAGTTAAACAAACAGTAAGTAGAATAAAAAACAGGATAATATTAAGAGCAGAAATCAATATAGCAATTAAACAAGGATGCCATCAGACTGAGGTGGCTCTAAGCCTTGGCAGCCTACATAAACAAACCAAAACCTAAGCCAATGTGAAGGCACTCAAGTCTGAGAAAATGATATTTAAGAACAGTCCATCACAAACAGCTTACTAGGCTTTCCCACATAAGGCAACTGCTTAAGCTGCAGTCAATCAAGTAATTTCCTGGCTTTACTTTAAAAAAAAAAAAAAAAAGCCCTGCCCTTAGTTCCTGCTGGTAGATTGCGCCTAGCCATTTTCAGTTTGTCACTGCCCAGTTAAAATCAATGTCTGCTCCAAAGAACTCTTCCAAATCTTAATATACTTCAGTTTATTTTTTAACACAATGGAATAGAAAATAGGCAGAGAATAACAACAAAATCAAAGGTGGCTATTTGAAAAGACTTTAGAAGTTGATAAGTGCCAAGCAAGCTGATCACAAAGAAAAAAAGGACATAAATTATTAATATCAGGAATGAAGAAGAACATCATAGAGTCTATCGATATCAAAAGTACAACATAATATTATGAATAGCTCTATGCCAAATATTCAACAACTCAGATAAAATGAAGAAATCCTTGGAAATACAACTTATTAAAAGTGACACGATGAGAGAAAGTCTAAATAGCTCTCTCGATATAAATATGTATATAAAGAAATTTAACTTGTAATCAAAAACCTTCTTTTACAAAGAAATCTTAAGCCCAGATGGTTTCAATGAATTCTACCAAACATTTAAAGAAGAAATAATTCTACTTTCACAAAATCTTTCAGAAATAAAGGAGAGAGAGGAAAAATTCCCAACTTATTATGTTAACATAAAACACGACAAAGACATTCCAAGAAAACTACAGATCAATATGCCCAAAGAACATATACACAAGAGGCTTTAACAAAATATTAGCAAATAAAATCAATCAATCCTTTTCTATCTTCTATATAAAAAATCTACCTCCTATAAAAATTAGATCATATATCATGACCAAGTGGTATTTGCCACAGGAATAGTTTAAGATTCAAAAATCAATCATGTAATTCACCACTTAAAAAGAATAAAGAAGAAAATCACAATACAACATTGTAAGATGGTATAATGCATTGGACAAAATGCAACAGCCATTCATGACAGAAACTCTTAGTAAACAATAAAAGAAAGAAAGGTTCTCAATCTAATAAAGTATATCTAATAATATATAATAAAGTATATCTATAAAAATCTATGGTTAACATCATACTTATTAGTGAAACACTGAACTCTTTTCCTTTAAGAATAGGAATAAAGGAACGGTGCTTTCTCTCACCACTTCTATTCAAAATTAGTAATGGAATACATTGCCAGTGTCATAGGACAAGAAAAAAAAACTGCCATTATTCATAGATGTGATTATTTATACAGAAAATCCTATGGATTTTATAAAAACACAGTAATAAGGTTGCAGAAATCACGGTCCATAAACAAAATACAATTATATTTTTAAATGCCAGTAAGACACAATAGGAAAATTAAATTTTAGAATGAAAATTAAATTTTAGAATGCAATACAATTTGTAATCTCATAAAAATACACCGAATATCTAGAAATAAATATACTAGAGAAAGTATAAATCTCTACACTGAGTTTATAGAACATTAATGAGAAATATTCAACAAAATCTAAATAAATATATAGGTATAATATGTTAATCCATCAGAAGACTCAATATTGTTAGGATATTTATACTACATCAGATACTGTTTTTTGTAGTTCCACAATTTCCATCTGGAATCTGTCTTGAGATTTCCTCTTTGATTTACTGAAGCATATTTTCCTTTACATCCTTATTCATAGTTATAATAGCCACTTTAAAATCCTCTACTATTAATTCCAACATCTGAGCCTTCTTAAGAATGGCCCCACCTTTTATACTACAAATGGGTCACATTTTCCTGTTTTTTCAGATGCTGAATAATTTCATATTGTAACTTGGACACTGCGAAATGTTATAAATACTGGATCGTATTATACTGCTCCAAAGACCAAGTGTGTGTTTTAAGCAGGCAGTTAACTTGGCTGAACTCCAGCTGCAATTCTCTCTTTCCCTCAGTGGGCTGAGGCTCAGATCTATGTTCAATTCTTTTAGCTTTAACTGTGTAGTTTGGATATACTCCCCTTTCTGCTTGCCTCATGCCAGGGTTTCTCCGCTTACTCTCCAAGACGCATGGCTGTCCTGAACTCCATCCTCCATCCTTGACAGTAACTGTCAAGCCAGTTACTGGGGATTTCTACCGAAGTTCTAATAGCAAACTGTGACCTGACTTCAGCTTAAAAGGCAACAGATAAAAGTCAAAGCTAACTTCTTGCAGATCCTTTCCTCTAAATGCTCATCTCCTTCTTCTGAATACCGGCTACTCCAGTGTGTGCGCCAGCTTTTGTTTACCTTTTACTGCCTTCAGGTAGTTGTATTTTGTATTTTATCCAGTGGGCTGATCAGATAAAAACTTAATCAACCACTACCAAAAACTGGAAACTGTCCCCAACTGAGCTACAGATCCAAAGCAATCACAGTAAAAATCGCGGGAGGCTTGGTCGCTATTGAAGAAACTGACCAGCTGATTTTAAAATTTAAACGGAAAATTCAAAGAATCTGGAAGAGTCAAAATCATTTTGAAAGGGAGATTTATATTACCTGACTTCAAGGCCACTATAAAACTACCACAATCAACATAGTACAACACAGGCATAACAGTGAAGAAGACAGATCAATGATACAGAAGAAAGAGTTCAGAAATAGACCCATAAATACACAGTCCATTGATTTTTGACCAAGGTGCCAAGTGAATTCATTGGGGAAAAGAAAGTTTTTTAAACAATGGTGCTGAAACAACTGGATATCCATATGGAAAAAAAAAAAATGAACCTCAACCTCTACTCTGTTCCATACACAAAGATAAATTTGTGCTAGATCACAGACCCCTGAACTTAAGTCTCTAAAGGAAAATATGAGACTGTCTTTGTAAGCTTGGCACAGGGAAGGATTTCTTAAGACACCAAGAGTTCTAATAATAAATGAAAAAAATTGATAAACTTTATTAAAATTAAACATCTCTGCTCATCAAAAGATATCACTAAGAATAAATGAAACAAGATGGGATTAGGAGGGAGACAAACCATAAGTGACTCTTAATCTCACAAAACAAACTGAGGGTTGCTGGGGGGAGGGGGGTTGGGAGAAGGGTGGTGGGGTTATGGACATTAGGGAGGGTATGTGCTATGGTGAATGCTGTGAAGTGTGTAAACCTGGCGATTCACAGACCTGTACCCCTGGGGATAAAAATATATTATATGTTTATAAAAAATAAAAAAATTTAAAAAAAAAGTATCACTAAGAAAATGAACAGGCAAGCCATGCCCCGAAGAAAAATACTTACAATACATATATGTGAGAAAGGATTCCTCATTGATAATATATAATGAAGTCCTACCATTAACTATTGATTTTAACAAAATGATAACCTAGATTTAAAAATGTATAAAATATTTAAATAGATACTTTATAAAAATATATATACGGATGGCCAATAAAACACAAAAAAAGCACTTAAAAAGTTCTCAGTATCAGCTGTCATCAAGAAAATGAAAATAGTATTTTACATCTATTAAAATGACTAAAATCAAACATGACAATACCAAATGTTGGTAAAGATGTGAGTGATTAAAATTCTCACACATTGCTGATGTGAGTGTGAAGTGATACAATAGTTTCAGAAAACTATCTGTCAGTTTCTTATAAATTAAAACACACACACACACATATATATATATATATATATATATATATATGACTTAACAATTCTCCTAAGTATATGCCCAAAAGAAGTGAAAGCATATGGTTATGAAAAAAAAAAACCTGTATAAGGATTCTCATTGAGTTCATATTCGCAACAGTAAAAGACTGAGATCATTCCTAATGTCCCTCAGTAAGAAAAGGGATAAATAACTTGTGGGAATATTCATATAGACTACTACTCAACAATACAAAAAACTGCACTACTGATATGAGCAACAATATAGATGAATCTCTAAAACAGTGTGTTGAAGGAAAGAAGCCAGATACAAAAGAATATTATATGTCCAAGAATAGGCAAAACAGTATTTACATGCATGTTCATAACACAATAGCTAAAACGTGAGAGCAACCCAAGGGTCCGCGGAGGATGAATGGATAAACAAAATGTGGCATATAATTCAATGAAATATTATTTAGCCTTAAAAAGGGAACCCTACAACATGCTACAACATGGTTGGACCATGAGAGCATTAGGCTAAGTGAGAGATAACAGTCACAAAAAGGCTAATGCTGCATGATTCCACTTATATGAAGTACTTTTGAGTAGTCAAAATCATAGAAACATAGTATAACAGTAATTGCAGGGACTGGGGGGGTGGCGAGAAGAGGGGAATTTACTGCTTAATGGGTACAATTTTCAGTTCTACAATTTAAAAAGAGTCATGGTGATGGATGGTAGTGACCATTATACAAGAATGTGAATGGATTTGATATCACTCTACCGTACACCTAAAAATGGTTTGTAAATTCTATGTTATGTGCATTTCATCATGATAAAAAAAAAGTAAAAAAAAAAAAAAAGATTAGGCAAAACTAATCTATCATAAGAGAAGTCAAAGGAGTGATTACGGAGGGAGGATTACTGACTGGGGAGAGACACAGGGAATTGTGAGTGCGACGGAGACGCTCCACATCTTGTGTTGCGTGGGGTTATTTGGATGTACAGAGTTGTCAAAACTCACTGAATTTTAAGTGAGTTTTGACCTATATGTTAGGTCAAAAGCACAGAGTTATATAAAATTATAAATGCAATTTTAAGGTCCTTTATGTAAATTTTACATCAGCCAAAGAAAGACATTTATCTTTCATGAAAAACCGAATTATTAGTATTGCCCATTCTGTGTGTATGTTACATCCCTATTCTTGATTTCCCTGATGTTTGTGGTAAAATCACTTTTCCTCTTCATGCGTGTCGCCATACGGGGATTCCGTGTAAAGGTACATGCCTAAATAGTTCTCCCATTTCAGCAGCATTCAACACACATAAGTAAATATCCCACAAAATAAATTCAACCCATCTACTGGACCCTGTTCCTAGGGACTAGCAAGAACAAAACTTGTTTCCAAAGAGCTCCAGATCCAGGGGAAGGGCGCTTGTGAAGCGGAGTCCACGAGGAAGAGGAGGAGGTGGGAGAAAGTCAGGAAGGGCAGGACTCTGGAATAGGTGGCATTTCCGGAGGTGTTCAAAGCCGAGGAGCAACAGTGCCGGGCGGGGTCAACGGGAGCCAGCCTACATGGTAACGTGAGTGAGGAAAATCACACCAGCCTCCAAAGGATCCAAAAAGCTGGGAGAAGGTCTGGGGAAGTGAGCGGAATGTAAGCAGAGTGGCAATAATGATGGTAAATGAGCAGTCTGGACGAAAGGCAGAAAGAAATGCTGGCTCGGAACAACTATGCCTGAAGATATATTATGAGATTAGGAGTAATATGTACTTAGAAGGGAGTCAAGGGGTCAGTGACAGTTAAGTTTAGCATTAAAATTGCATGCTGTGAGCTCCGAGAAAAAAGTCTGCTTATTAAAGGTATCCAGTGAACGACTGTGAACTTTCATTAGCGAAAGAATAAAAGTCCAACTGAATTTAGACACAAATTAATAAATAACACCGTAGCTGTCTACTAACAAGTCTTCAGGCTTGCTGTTGGTAACTGCTGATTGGGAACAGTGATAGCTAGCCAAATGAGATTTGTGCCTGAAATTATATAAGTGGAATGAGTTAGACCTGCCAAGAGATTTTACACTTTTAGTGACAGGTGCCTCGATTTGAGCAAGTTTTTGTGTTGGAATATTATTTTTAAATGATCTCTGAAAATGCAGGTGCTGAAAGAGTAAATTTTTTTCCTTTGGAGTTTGCTCCTCGAGATAAAACTATATAGAACACTTCAACCTTTTCCATTTTGGAATCTGTGGAGCTATACTGAAATGGTACTTTTGTAGGAAAAGCTGGAGTACAATGGAGTGGTATCAGAGAGATAGAAAAGCTCAGAAATTATCTGGAAAATTGGTAAACGTCTAAAGACCTATATGTTAGGTCATAAGCACAGAGTTATATAAAATTGGGACGCCTGGGTGGCTCAGTTGGTTAAGCAGCTGCCTTCGGCTCAGGTCAAGATCCCAGGGTCCTGGGATCGAGTCCCACATCGGGCTCCTTGCTCGGCAGAGAGCCTGCTTCTCCCTCTGCCTCTGCCTGCCTGCCTGTGCTCGCTCGCTCTCTCTCCCTCTGTCTCTGACAAATAAATAAAATCTTAAAAAAAAAAAAAGAGTTATATAAAATTATAAATGCAAGCTAATCTTCCTGCTTGGGAACAGGGTGAAAGGGCTTAAAAACCTTTAAATATTTTGTTTATATGAGAGGATGAAAGGCTCTTGGGAAAGGATTAAAGAAATAATCCAAGAAAGAAGGCAGAAAGAAATGAAAGGTTTTAGATTCTGGAAAGGAATCAAAACCAATCCAAGGGCTGGGTTAGTGAGAGAATTCTGGAGGAAGAGCAGAGGCCCTGAGTCCTTGGATCCACACCCCAGGTTCTGAACCGGATGACCCCGAGAACAGAAGGAAGCACAGCTTCGTGGCCAGGAGATGTGCTCTACAAGACAGCTGGGTTCAAATCCTGGCTCTACCACTCACTTAGCCTCTCTGTGCCTTGGTTTCCTCAGCTATGAAATGGGAATAAAAACCGATCCCATCTCTCAAAGGGATGGTCCAAGAATTAAATGGGATTTAGCACTTGGCACAGTGTTTGGCGCACATAATAAATGGGAGCTATTAATACCATCCTTCCCCTGGATGTGAATGCAAACCTCTGGGAAAAGGAACAAGGGCACTAAGGCACATATGAGCAAGCTGGGAAGAAGATAAGCAAAGCAGTATTTAAATAACCTCCTTCCAAGTATTGTGGGTTAACTGGGTGATAATGGGGGCGCCAACCTAGTGGATCTGGAAAAGGACTTGAGAGTCGCTCAGTGTGTATGAGCAGGGGGGCCCTGCCACCTGCCAGTCTTCCCCACCAGAGATGGATGTTGCATGGCGGCATGCTAATGATGGAGGCCAGCTGCTCCAAGCTGACCCAGATGGTTAATGCTTGAACCTTGGGCAGGACCCTGGCCCCCGTGTGGAACTGGGTTTATTCACAATGCTGATTACCAGGGAGGGGCAGCTGTTCAGGCTGTGGATATGAGCATGAATGAGGGAGAGAATCACAGTCCTCTTCCCGCCCCTAATCTGGTTAGTAAAAGCCTAAGCTACTAGCAGTGCCTACATCTCCCTACATCTTTGCAAAATGAAACAAAAGTAATGGTTTTTTTTTTTTTTTTTTTAGGAACAAAAGCAATATATTCTCAATGCCATAAACCTGACAAATACAAAAAGAAGGGCAAAAAAACAAGTCTATCTGTGGTCCACCAACAAAGATGGCTACCGTAAACATTTTGATGTATATACTTCCTTTGTGTGTCTTTCCCTCACACAGAGCGATTCTGCACTATCTGCTTTGTAGACTGCTTTTCTCATCTGGCAATCTGTTGTGAAAACCTCCCCACATGATATTATTGGGTTTTGCCAGTTCTTATTTCACTGTTAACCTCTATTAGACTTAAAGTCAACCCAAACCCTAGGACTTTTTCACACTTGAATTTCTGAAACTGTGTGAAGAGCTTTATGCTTTTCCTTACTAAATCCCATGAACCAGATGCATCATTTTGGCCAGATCCAATCATCGTTTGGTATTGTCACTCAAGGTATTCCATATCCCATGTTCATGTTGTCTGCAAATGGGATCAGTAGGTCTTCTAGCTATGTAAGTGCCAAGCCTGTAGTAGGGGCTGAAATGAATATGAATGAATGAATGAATTCATTGATAAAAATGGTGAACTAGGAGCCAGTGAAAAAGCCCCAAAGACCTAATTCTCAAACTTACCTGGACGCATTGTTTGGGTAGAGTTAGGTGGGTAGGAGGATGGGGTAACTGGGTGATGGGCATTAAGGAGGGCACCTGATATAATGAGCACCGGGTGTTCTATGAAGCTGATGAATCACTAAACTCTACCTCTGACACTAATAATACACTGTATGTTAATTAATTGACCTTAGATTAAAAAAAAAGAGTTGCCTATTTAGTAACCAGGTAATCCTCATGACAGTATTATCTCATTCACATTTCCCTTCTGTGCTCACAAAATTTCATTTGGCTGTGCTGAAACCCAGTTAAGATAATTCTTAGTCCCCTGATCTTCTCTTACTAAAGTAATTCTACCATGAAGGGAAATGAGGTTGGTCTAGCATGGCTTTTTTTCTTTTTTTCATGAATCAGTGCTAAGCTTAAGTAATTCTCTTTCCCTTCTCTAACAGCTGCCAAATCACTGGTTTGCTAACCTGTTCAATTTGGGCCTGAAATGGACGCCTCTGTTACTAGTTTACATATTCAGCATCTAATTTATTTCTGTCTCTTCCCTTCCTTTCTCAGTGTATGAGCTTCTTTGCACATTAAATCATGCACTGAATCACAGGGACTAAAACCATAAATCATGAATTAGTAATCCTAAGAAATTCTCCTCTTTGGAGATGGTAATTCAATTATTAAGCAGAGAAAAATAAGATTGATTCAATACCATGAATCTTGTCTCATTTTCCTTGAGGAGAACAGCACTTGGAGGAGGCAAAGATGTGCCCTGAAAATTAAGAACCTAAATAAGGGAGAGACTGTATTTCAATTGGCATTCCCCAAAATAAATCCATCACCTACTGTTTATTACCCTTCTTTTAACAGAAAAGCCAAAAGTGGAAGTAGGACAACATGCTAAAATAAGGTGACTGAAAATCAGTAGAGGCAAAAAAAAAAAAAAAAAGAGAGAGAGAGAGAGAGAGAAGAAAAGGCACAAATCAAAAGAGATTAAAATGTGAGCAAGGTCCAAATAAGATACATAACTTGAAATACAGAATTGCAAGCAATTGAGAGGGGAGGTTTCTGATTTATTCACTCAATAAGCAGAGATCCAGAAAAGGAAAAGAAAGCAGTATTGATAGCTGGAAGTTGTCTGGGGGAGGGGTGTGTGTGTGAGATTTTGGCCACTACTTTGAGTTTATTAAATACCATGTGACAATGATATAAATTTGGGAAGAACACACGGAGGTATCATGTCAAAAAGCTAAGCGTCGATATGCCTGTCCTTCAAAAATGCAGTGAGAGCCCAGCCAGCTGGACTTGACAATGGATCCCGAATGTGAACCAGACTTCCGCCGTCTCCACACTTGTGCCACCCCGTGATTGATGGAATGATCCCCAGGAGGAGGAAATAAGGACAAAGTTGGGCTTTCTCAGTACGTCTGGCACGGACTCTGGGGGCAGGCTTTATGGAACACAAAGCTGGATCTAAAACCTAACCATTCAAAGGTTAAGTTCATAGCACTGTTCTAGAAGGCAGTTTAGGATTCTGGCAGTCAGCAAGTTAAACAGAGGGAGACTCCCTTGTCCTTTATCTATTAGCAGTCTGGATCTGAAAAGACAGATTGATCCTCAGCCTTATTAACAAGAAATGTCTTTGATGCAGCTCTTTACTTTGGCATAACCAGCACACCACATGAAGCTTGAAAAATGTAGCTGTGAACTAAAAAAGAAGTGAGCAAAGAGTGACCTTTAAGAAAGCCAAAAGAGAACTCCCTGACACCAGTTCATTCAACAATGAAGACCGAGTCCAGCTCAGCAGGGTTTTCAACAAATGAAGGGAAAAATCTGATGCCTTTGTGACAAGGCAGGTACACATGAGCAGCTGGCCCTTGTAGACCGGCCTACCACCGGCCAGCTTTCACACCCTGCGAAGACAAGCCAGGAAAAGTTTTCAAAGTGAAAGTTAATGTGCAGATTGTCTCGGGCAGCTGACATGCCAGTTTCCAACAACTTCTACACCGTGAATCGTAGCTGGGTTCAAACCTAGTGCACACAAACAGCTTGCAAAGTGTCACAAACTTAGAATTCCTGCCTCATCGCATCAGGCAGGCTCCTTTCGTTTCTCCTCTTTTCCCCAGGAAGCAAAACAGCAGGCAAGTTGGAAGAGTCAAACCTCCAGCTTTGGCTTCAGTCACCTGTCTCTGGCCCCTTTCCTCAATTGCCCAAGGGACAACTCAAAAACCTCCACCTTTCTTTTCTTAAACCTTTTTTTTTTACCTTCTCCACCAGTGCTTTTTTCTTTTCTTTATAAATAAAGTTGTTTTTATAAAAGAGATCAAATACTGGGGAAATCGCAAGACAGGAGGTGGTTTTTTTTTTCCCTTCAAAGCTATAGGACCAAAAAGAAGGAAATAAAATGTGTACTAATGGTCAAATCCTTTGTCTTACTGCAGTGTGTGTGTGTGTGTGTGTGTGTGTGTGTGTGTGCGTGTGTGTGTGTGTTGCCTGTAGGGGTCCAATCCCAAGCTACCTTCAATGTACAATCTATGGAAACAATACTTCATCATACTAGGAAATGGCCTCTCATTCATGAATTCCATGGCACGGCAACCATGGCATATACTTCTGTTATGTCAAAACGAGTCTACTGCAATGTGCTGTCCCCTGGGGTGCCTGGGTGGCTCTGCTGGTTAAATGTTGGGACTCTTGATCTCAGCCCAGGTCTTGATCTTAGGGTCTTGAGTTCAAGCCCCATGTTGGGCCCCACAGTAGGCATGGAGCCTACCTGGGGAAAAAATAAAAACAAAAGAGGAATGTGTTGTCCCCAAGATTTACCAGAGGGGCTTAGTTCAATGTCACAGCTTGTGCAAAATGCAGGCACCTGCCTCTGATAGGATACCACTGAAACTCGTGATTCTGGTCCTCAGCTGCTTGCACTGAATATTAACTCATTACCAGCTCCAGGACAGTGATTCTCAGAGTATGGTCCCCGGAACCAACAGCATAACATCACCTGGAAACTTGTTAAAAATGAAAATAATCAAACTTTACCCCAGACCTGTTGGAACCAGAAACTCTGGATCTGGGTTTAGCAATCTCTGTTTTCATAAACCTTTCCAGTAATTCACACACACACCATTCAGAATCACTAGGAAAGTGGCTAAGAGCATGGGTTCTGGGGTGCCTGGGTGGCTCAGTTACACATCTGCCTTCGGCTCAGGTCATGATCCCAGGGTCCTGGGATTGAGCCCCACATAGGGCTCCCTGCTCAGTGGAAGCCTGCTTCTTCCTCTCCCACTCCCCCATTCCCCCTGCTTGTGTTCCTTCTCTCGCTGTGTCCCTGTCAAGTAAATAAATAAAATATTAGAAAGAAAAAAAGAAGAGCATGGATTCTGTGACTACTTGCTTGGGTTTGAGTCCTGACTGCCATTCACCAATGTGTATCTTGGGCAAATCATTAAATTTCTCTATCGTTAGTCTCTTCTTCAGTAAATTGCGAATAAGTGTACTTATCTTGCAAAGTAGCTATGAGCACTAAATCAGTTAACACATGTAGAGTTTCGAGAACAGTTGCTATCACATAGTAAAAGCTTTTAAATGAGTTAAGGTATACATAAAGAATTTAGTGCACAAGCACTACATGTTATTCTTCTATGATTTTATTTTTGAGGTTCAACAGGACATAACCTGATATCTCAGAGATCAACAGGCAATCCATATTCTTATACCATAAAGTGGGTCCTCTTCATATAGAGAAGCAATCAGCATTGCTATGAATATAATAAAAATGGGAATATAAAATTTGTATTTTAGGGATTGACTCAAAAATTCTTTACTTCTAGAGCTCTAAATTCAGACATTATACTTGCTGGTGAAGAAATGTATGATTTCTCTCTATGTCTGTCTATGGCCTGGTTCCCCACACACTAAGTCCATAAGTAGCCCGGAGTCTAAAAGGGACATCTTTCATTATTTCTGTCTCTTTATATCCTTTTCATGGTAACATAGTTTTCTCCAACTACTCAATCTTAGCCAAAAAAGCTGAGAAGCAATGGTTCTCTTCTAACATACCATAGTTATTGAATAATGTGTTTGTTAAAACATAGCTAAAATGATAAATCATATTTCTAAGACATGTTGACCAGTGCCTGTATGATCAGGCCACTGTAAGAAACCAAGAAGACTAAAGTAGTCATCCTAATCTACCTGAACTGCTCAGTCAAATCTGTGCAAGAAATTAAAAAACAAAACAAAACAAAACAAAACCCAAAAACCTTACAGTCAGAAAAGTCAGCATAGAAAGCAAATAGAAGTTTCATCCAAGTTCTAAATACAAGCCATATACTTAGAGTTCGCTCTTCAGGCTAGTAATGTTTTCTGCCCAGACACAAAGCCTGAGAGTGGTGAAAGTGAAAAACGATCCAGATTCACAGACTATGGTCAAGGTCAGCTTCTAACTAAATTTGTCTCCACTTTTTGTTCTTACATTCTACAAATGATGGTTTATTTTCAGAAATCTTTCTACCTCTCTTTTGCACATTACCATCATTAATAAATAGGTCTTAGACTAGTTTGGGATGCCACTATGAAAAGTCTAGTACTGATCTTCCTCCTCCGAAGAGTAGGGAAGTTAAGCTAGTAAAAAAGAGTAGGAGTTTTCAAGTCTGCGAGAGCTGGACACTAATACTGTTGAAATGTCCATCTTACTCAAAGCAATCTACAGATTCAATGCAATCCCTACCAAATTTAGCATTTTTTCACAGAACTACAATAAATAGCCTTAAAATTTGAATGGAACCACACAAGATTCCAAATAACTAAAGCAACTGAGAAAGAACACAGTTGGAGGTATCAGAATCCCAGGCTTCAAAATATACTACAGAAAGCTACAGTAATAAAAAAAAAAAGTTGCCACTGGCACAAAAACAGACACATTGATCAATGGAACAGGATAGGGAGCCCAGAAATAAACCCATGCTTATATCATCAATTGATCTTCAAGAAAAAGGGGGGAAAAGGGGAAATGAGATGGGGGAAATCGGAGGGAGAGACAAACCATGAGAGACTGTGGACTCTGAGAAATAAACTGAGGGTTCTGGAGGGGAGGAGTGTGGGGGGATGGGTGAGTCTGGTGGTGGGTATTAAGGAGGGCATGTACTGCATGGAGCACTGGGTGTGGTGCATAAACAATGAATTTTGGAACAACGAAAAGAAATAAAATAAAATGGAAAAAAAGGGGGGGCAAGAATGTGCAATGGGGAAAAAAATAGTCTCTTCAATAGATGGTGCTAGAAAAACTGAATGACAGCTACATGCAAAAGAATGAAACTGGACCGCTTTTTCACACCATACACAAAGATAAACTCAAAATGGATTAAAGACCTAAATGTGAAATCTGAAACCATTAAACTCCTGAAAGAAAACATAGGCAGTAATCTCTTGGACACTGGCATTGGCAACATTTTTCGAGATATGCCTCCCAGGCAAGGGAAACAAAAGAAAAAAATAAAGTATTGAGACTATATCAAACTAAAAAGCTTCACATGGCAAAGGAAACTATCAACAAAATGATAAGGTAATCTATTTAATGGAAGAAGATATCTGCAGATATACCCAGTAAGAGGTTAACATTCAAAATAGATAAAGAATTTATACAACTTGATACCAAAAAAGCCACAATAATCACAATTTGAAAATGGGCAGAGGACTGATAGACATTTTCCCAAAGATGATGTATAAAAAGATATTCATCATCACTTAGCAGCAGGGAGCTGCCAATCAAAACAGCAATGAGACACCATCTCATACCAGGCAGAATGGCTAGGATCAGAAAGACGAGAAAGAGTAAGTGTTGGTGAGGATGTGGAGGAAAAGCTCCTGTGTGGGACTGGTAGGAGTGTAAATTGGAGCAGCCACTGTGAAAAACAGTAAGGAGATTCCTCAGAAAGTTAGAAACAGAACTACCATATGATCCAGTCATTCCACTACTGGGTATTTACCCAGAGAAAACAAAAACACTCATTTGAAAAGATATATGCAGGGCACCTGGGTGGCTCAGTGGGTTAAAGCCTCTGTCTTTGGCTTGGGTTGTGGTCTCAGGGTCCTGGGATCGAGTCCCATGTCGGGCTCTCTGCTCAGTGGGGAGCCTGCTTCTCCATCTCTCTCTGCCTGCCTCTCTGCAGGCAGAGAGAGAGGGATCTTGTGATCTTGTGATCTCTCTCTCTCTGTCAAATAAATAAATAAAATCTTAAAAAAAGGAAAGATATATGCATGCTTATGTTGACTGCAGCATGATTTACATTAGCCAAGCTATGGAAGCAGCCCAAGGGTCCATCAACAGACGAGCAGATGAAAAAGATACAGTGTACACAATGTGCACACGCAGAATATTACTCAGCCATAAAAAAGAACAAAAGCTTGTCATTTGTGACAACACAGATGCCTCTAGAGGGTATTACGCCAAGTGAAATAAGTCACAGAAAGCTAGATACTGCATGATGCCACTCAAAGTAGACTGAAAACAAAACAAACAAAACCCAGAAGTAGATTCATAAATACACAGAACAAACCGGTGGGTGCCAGAGGGGAGGGGGTAGAGGATGGGCAAAGAGGTGGGGGGTTAAGAGGTACTGCATTGTTTTTTTTAAGAGGTACTATATTTTAACAATAAAAAAAGAAAAAGAAGACAAAGAGCTAGACTCAAATGGCAATATTTGTAAGGCTGATTCTCCATCTATATTTGAGGATAACAATACTCATGTTACTGCATGTTTTCAGGGAATAAATAAGATAAATCATCAAAGCACAGGATCTGGCATAAACTGGGCACTCAATTAGCTCTTTTTTTCTTCCCTTTCTTTTGTTCCCCCTTTAACCAATGGCAGAACGGAATCTCATTATTTAAATTAGGGAGGCATATTTCTGAATTAATAGTAAATTGTAAGGCACATTAAATAACACAAAAGTCAACTTAAAAATTAACACATGCTGACTACGAAAATGTCCAACTACTGAAAAATGTAAAGCAGAAAAAAATGTCACCCTTAGTCCTATCCTGCCCTCCTGGGACTCTGCTGTGTGTCACTCGTCTTGTTCCAGTATACTACGATTATATTATCCTGCTTTTATCATTTCATATTAATGTGAAAACATATGAATATATTTTATTTATTTATGCATTGTAGGATATATATGTATATTTTTCCAACAGAGGAAAAAAACTCTTGCTACTCCCCAAACTCCGTATGCCGCTGTGCTGGAAACAGTACGCTAGCTTTAGAAAATAAGAGAAAGGGAGCAACGTCCTATGGAGAAAATCAAGAAAGGCTTCAAAGTAGAGATGATCTCAAAAGATGACCAGCAATTTGACAACTGGAAAAGACATTCCAGGTAGAAGGAACAGCATATAAGAGAGCAGGAAAGAATAGGAAACCCAGTGTGGCTAATGATAGGGGATGGGGGAGGGTCGAGGGATGCTGTAATTACAGCTGGTAAGACAGCGATCTCTCATCTGCTGTTCTGAAATAGAAATGTTGCTGGTCAGAACTGTCATCTAAGTAAAGCACAGCACAGTAGCTTTAATTGGAATCACTCATGCACTCCTGATGAAGCTACCACGGAGAGGCTGAAAAAAGGTAAGCTTTGGGGAAGGCAAAGGGTGTGATTAAGTATGGCCTAGGATGGCCAAGCAGGGAGACAGGCAGCTCTCAGCCACTACTCCATTAGCATGAGGACTTCCTAAGTGTCTGACTTCAAGTGAAGCCCTTCACATGCCTTACTGTGCTTGGCCTTCACTGAAACCCACTGAGACAGGTGTTACTGTTCTATATTAGAGATTGAGGACACAGAGGCTTATGCTAAATAACAAGTTTACCTTCACATACAAAGTGAATGAGCTGTTTTTGACCCTAAATCTGTTTGATTCCATAGTTATGTGGAAGAACAGAAAATGGGAACCTAAGAGTCTTTGCCAAGGATATTCTAATTAACAGTTATTGCTACAGGCAGGCCTTTGTTTTAGGAATAGAAAAATCACCAAAACCTGGGCATGACTCTTGATCTCAGGGTCATGAGTTCAAGCCCCACAATGGGCACAGAGCCTACTTTGGAAAAAAAAAAAAAGTCTAAGACTCAGTACCAAAAATATTTAAAATAAAACAAAATCATCCAAGACCCACACAAATATGGAATGATTTTTGACAAAGCTTGAAAAACCAATGTGATGGAGGAAGAATAACCTTTTTAAATTAGTCATCTGGTTGCTAACCAACGGGGCTGGAGGATGCTGATAGGATGCACCCTAAACCTCATACTTCATACAGACATTGATTCAAAATAGATCACAGACTTAAATGTAAAACATGAAAAAGATAAAATCACCCCCAACAATGTATTTTCAAACCATCTGAAACCAAAGAGATATTTTGGTTTCAGGCGTGGGTAATATGAGAGTAACCACGAAGACGGAGAAAGGTAGATGCTCGGCAGTGCGCACCATGTTTTCCGTGCTTTACCTATGGAAGACCTTCACATTCCGAGTGAGGGCAGAGCCTACTCACGCCTCGAGTTACAGATCAGGCAACCGAGGCCTGGAGAAGCCCAGCAGCCTGCAGAGCTAACCTCGGGTCTGAGCCCGCGCTGGTCCTCCGTGTGGGGCTGCCTCTCTAAAACGGTCAACATCTCACATCAAAAGGTAAGACTTGACTTGACTTTTTTCTCCCTTCTTTCTTCTTCCTTCCTTCCTTCCTTCCTTCCTTCCTTCCTTCCCTTTCTTTCCTTCCTTTATCTCTCTCTCTCTCTTTCTTAGGCAAAATGGACTTTTAAACGTGCCTAAACGAAGTTTAAATGCAGGTGGAAGTGAAGAGCCACCTGAACCAGCATCTTCATCCCTTCACCCCTTTCCATTCTCCCTCTAAGGCCAAAGGGTGGGGCTAAAAGACCCGTTCTTGACCGCCTGGAAGTGCCGTCAGGGAGTGCCCTTCCCTTCCACAGAGGCATGAGAGGACTTCCAAGAGAAACAGAGGCCTGGGCCTTCAGAGGAGTGCACCTACTTGGCACCCAAAAGGACTCCGGACTCCACGGAGGGCCTTCATGCAGAGGGATCATTACTGATGGAGAGGGAGTGCCTGTCCGTTACGTGGCAGTCCTCATCTCCTTCTAGGTCCCCTTCTGGACAGCAGAGAGAGAAGTTATCATCGATTCCAAAATGGCAGGCTACTGGTCAAGCAGGCTGCTTGGCTGTCTGATATTAAAGCCCATCACAGAAAGAGAAACTGAGGCAGTGTTGGGGGGGCGGTTAGCAAGCGGGTTCACTCAGTCCTCTACTGCTTGCCTCCCCACCCTGCCTTCTGTCATGGTGTCAAGAGGGCAAGAGAAATTCTCCACGTACCAGGACTCTTTCAAAGTGGACCAGCCTCTGAAAAGCACTGGGTGTTATTACGCAAACAACAAATCATGGAACGCTACATTAAAAACCAATGGTGTACTGTATGGTGACTAACATAACACAATAAAAAATAAAGTAAAAAAAAAAAAAAAAAAGCTGACTGGAAGAAGCTGTCCAGGTATGGAAGGGTTAAGGCGTGTCCTGCGCTGTTGGCTCCTCATTATTATCACTTTGAAAAGCCGCTGGGTTTACAGGAAGAGTGTGAGAGCTGCAGCTTTCCCAGCCAACATTTGGTTCCCATTACCGTGAATAATCTCCCTCTCCCCTCCCTGCCCCAACCCCCCCTTCCCCTACTTTTTCCACATTTTATATTAAAAGTACATCAAACACTTTTCTTCCTTTTTAATATTTTCCTTAAGCTTCCTTCACTCGGTTTGCTGGGCTCTGTGACTTTGCTGGTTATTCCTTACTTCAGGAGGGGGAAGGGTCAGGTTCCACGGATGAAATCAGTCAAAAACAAAACCAGGAGAGAAAGAAGCACCTAAGCAGTGTGGTGGAAAGAAGCTGACTCACGGGGATTCTTTCTAGTCTTAGCTGACATTAAGAAAAGAAAGAGACCACAGAGAACCCTTTATCTTCCCACCACTGGCTGATCTCAGCTGTACTCCTCCCCTAAAACAAAGCCTCCCCGATATATCTTAAGATAGGTTCTAGTCTAATTTCATCATCAGTAAAAATGGGAGGTAGTTTATGGCAGATGTGACAGTCCGGCAGCAGAGACAGGAAGCTCAATGGTGGAATGCTGGCAAGGGTATGGGGAAAGGGCGTGCTTCTGTACTCCAGACTGGATGGCATATTGATAGAGACTTTGTAGAGGCCAATTTGACAGTCACTCTGAAAAATTCAAAGTATACACAGCATTTGACGCAACAGATTCCACTTTCTGGAACATGACCTATAGAAATGCTTGCACATGCGCACAAAAGATCTATGTAGGACGGGCTCACTGCACATGCCTAAATCGGATACAACATACTGCTCTTTAACAGGAGAACGGTGATAAATTACCGAGTATTCATACTTTAGGAAACTACTAAGTAGCTAAAAATACTTCAGTAAATTAATACAAACAGACAAAAAAAATTGGAGACACTAGGAAGGAAAAAAAGGCACAGAAAAATATTTGCAAAAATATATAAATAAACCTTTTAACAATGGCTGCCTCTGAGTAGAGGGCTTTACCTCCTCACAATCTGTATATATTTGTTAGATTATTTTATCACGTGGCTACATGCGTGTATTATTTGTACAACTAATTTTTTAAAATATGCAAATACTTCAGTCTATAGAAAACTGGAAAATACATAGTTATGTATATTTTATTATATTAATTACAATGTGTGTGTGTGCATGTGTGTATGTACACATACATTCCCCCCATCACCCACTGTGGGTTTACAGCAATATATAAATTGTCTTGAACTGGAAGAAATTTGAAAGGCAGAACATTTCTTCATTTCACAATGTGTATCAAGTTGGACTAGGTAAACAGACAATGTATGATATTATTAAGAGAATCCTCCAGAAATTCAGATAAGACAGAAGTAGATAAATAGGAGAGAAGAAATGATGACTCTAAGAAGCCCAAGAATTTCTAAGGGCATAGTTGTGATAATGGAGACAGTGAACACTGATCAAACAAAAAAAATCATACTATATGTGTAATGCAAGGATATGAGGAGGGAAAGTGTGTGTGTGTGTGTGTGTGTGTGTGTGGTAGGGGTTATGCCGGGAGGAGGTAGTTTAAGAATGCTAAACTTCCGTCTCTTGATAGGAAGTTAATAAATAATATATAAAATGCAAAGTCCAAAATGGTGGAATAAATATCTGATTTAGAATTCAGAAGGTAAATAACAACTTAAAAGAATAACTGAAAGCAGTTATTACTGAGGTGTGGAAATTAACATTCTAGCAGAGGAAAGAAAGACCAAAGGATTCCCATTTTCACTCTAAATCTTACAGAACTATTTAACTTTAAAAACCATATGCCATAATTATTGTGGGAATCAGCCTTCAACATGGCCCCCAGCGACCCCCACCTCCCACTATTCCCCATCCTTGTGTCATCTCCTCCCATCCTCAATAGAAGTCACCTGTGTCACAATAAGATGCTACAGAAACGACAGTGTATTTGAAACACTTAAACATTAAGAGCTAAAATGATTAAGATTCTTAGAAGAAAACAAAGGGCACAAACTTCATGACAGTGTATTTGGCAATGATTTCTTGAATAAGACAAAATTAAAATTTTTGCATTTCAAAGGACACTATCAACAGAGTAAAAAGGCAATCTGCAAAACTGGGAAAATATCTGCAAATCACGTATCTGATAAGGGATTAATACCCCCAAAATACATAGAGAACACCTAAAATTCAAAAAAACGAAAAAACAACTCCATTAAAATCTTGATTAGGGGGCACCTGGGTGGCTCAGTGGGTTAAGCCTCTGCCTTTGGCTCAGGTCATGATCTCAGGGTCCTGGGATCGTGCCCTGCATTGGGCTCTCTGCTCAGCAGGGAGCCTGCTTCTCCCTCTATCTCTGCCTGCCTATTTATTTGATCTCTGTCTGTCAAATTAATAAATAAAATCTTTGAAAAAAAATCTCGACTAGGCATTTTTCTAAGGAAGACACACAAATGGCTAACAAGCACATGGAAAGATGCTCAGCGTCACGAATCACTAGGGAGGCACAAATCAAAACCACAATGAGGCATCACCTCCCACCCGTAAGGATGGCTACTATCAAAAACAGAAAATGCCACATATGGGTGACGATATGGAGAAACTGTCACCTTTGTGCACTGCTCCTGGGAATGTAAAATGGTGCAACTGCTATGGAAAACAGCATGATGGTTCTTCAAAATATTAAAAAGAGAACTGCCCTTTTACTCCAAGAAAACACCAAGCGGCAGATGATGCTTGCGTTGTGGGAAACCTGGAAACAACGACTCCCAGAGAGGTCTGGGCAACAGCTTCTGGGACCAGAGTTGCAGGTGTGCTGAGCCACAGAGCTCATTGAGGCAAGGATGAGGTCAAGTGGCTGTCCATCACAAAGGTGGGCCACATGGTGAAGGGCATGATCAAGTCCCTGGGGGAAATCTATCTTTTCTCCTTTGCCCATCAAGGAGCCTAAGGGATCATGGCCTTTTTTCCCAGAGATGACTAGAAAGGGTAAGCTGGAGGATTATGCCTGTGCAAAAGCAGATCCCAGTTGGCCAGTGAACCAAGTTCAAGGCATTTGTCGTCATTGGGAAACTACAAGAACCAGGTCAATCTGGGTAGATGCTCTAAGGAGGTAGCCACAGCCATTCACAGGGCCATCACCCTGGCCAATCTCTTCAATGTCGCCATGCAGGGAGGGTACTCGGGGAATAAGACTGATGAGTCTCACACCAACCCTTGCAAGGCAACCAGCTTCAAGCTCTGTGCCAGTGGGCCTCATTCCCCAGCCTGAGAGGCACTGGCATGATCTCAGCCACTCTGCCCAAAAAGCTGCTGCTGTTGTCGTGTATCAGTGACTGCTACACCTTGTCCAGGGGATGCACTGCCACTGTGGGCAACTTGGCCAAGGCCATCTTGGATGCTACCTCCAAGACCTATAGCTATGTCACCCAACCTCTAGGAAGAGACCCTGTTAAATCAGGTAATCCTCTAAGGAACTCAACATTGACCATCGATTAAGGAGCTACACCAGAGTCCCTGTGTAGAGGAATCAGACTCTGTCTACGGCCACCAAGTAGGATATTTATACAAGAAAAATCAAGTGAAATAATTAAGTTTGGAAAAAACAGAATTACCATATGGTCCAACAATTTCACACTGGGTATTTACTCAAAAGAACTGAAAGCAGGGACACGAATAAGTATTTGCACACTCACGTTAATAGCAGCATTAGTCACAACTGCCAAAAGGTGGAAGTACTCCAAGTGTCCATCAACAGGTAAGTGGATAAACAAAATGTGGTATATACATACAATTGACTAGGATTCAGTCTTAAAAAAGAAGGAAATTCAGAAAGATGTTACAACGTGGACAAATCTAGAGGATATTCTTCTACATGAAATAAGGCAGTCACAAAATGACAAATATTAAATGATTCCACGAATATGAGGTACTTAGAAAAGTCCGATTCATAGAGCTATAAAGTGGAATGGTGATTGCCAGGAGCTAGGGGAGAGAGAATGGGGAGTTACTGTTTAATGAGTACAGAGTTTCACTTTTGCAAGATGTATGTGGCGTAACAATGTGATATATTTAATGCTACTCGAACACTTAAAAGGAGTTAAAATGGTAAACTTTTTGCTATGTGTATTCTACCACAATTTAAAAAAAAAATTTAATGATGGTATGTGACTTCTGAGTCTAGGTCATAAAAGACATTGTGGCTTCTTTCTCTTGAGTCATTCATTCTCAGGGAAGCCAACTGCCATGTCATGAGGACAGGCAGGCAGCCCTGTGGAGAAGTCCTTGTGGTGAGAAACCAAGGCCTCCTGCTAATAGCCAGCATGATCTCATCATCCATGTGAAAGTGAGCCATCATGGAAGTAGAGCCTATAGCCCCAGACAAGCCTTCAGATGATGCAGCCCTCTCAGCTGCCATCTTTACTGGACCTCATGAAAGAGCCAAAGTCAGAACCACCCAGCTGAGCTGCTCCTTAATTCCCGACTCACAGAAACTAAGATAATAGTAAATGTTTATTGTTTAAGCTGCTAAACTTGGAGATAATTTGTTATGTAGTTACATAAATAACACATTTTAAAAGGAAAAGAAAACTTCACTTTAAAGCACTAGCCTATCCGAGTGGCCCACTTTCCTAACATGGCACAATGTCAGGGTAGATTACCAAGATGGCCTGCTATTGAATTCCAACACAACGCATCTCTTCACTAAAGCCTTGAGAGAGAGATACTAAGTTCTTCTGTACTGGGAAAACTTTGTAAGTGTGGAACCTTGAACAGTAGGTAAAAGATACTTAAGTATACATTTTATTTATTTTTGGGTGGAGGGGCAGAGGAAGAGAATCTTTTTTTTTTTTTTTTTAAAGATTTATTTATTTATTTATTTGACAGAGAGAGATTACAAGTAGGCAGAGAGGCAGGCAGAGAGAGAGAGGAGGAAGCAGGCTCCCTGCTGAGCAGAGAGCCTGATGCGGGACTCGATCCCAGGACCCTGAGATCATGACCTGAGCCGAAGGCAGCGGCTTAACCCACTGAGCCACCCAGGCGCCCAAGGAAGAGAATCTTAAGCAGGTTCCACGCCCAGGATTGGGTTCCATGCTGGGCTCAATCTCAAGACCCTGAGACCACGACCTGAGTGGAAATCAAGAATCTGGTGCTTGGCTGACTGAGCCACCCCGGCGTGCTACAGCTATGTCTGTCGAAAGAGTGTCGAGCTGTTCAGATCTTGTAGCACACTGCAGAGCCCTGTATATTGGCAATACGGGAGAAATAAAATGTAACAGCAAGCTGGTACCAAACACAGACTGTGTGTTTATTAGAAGACGAAGAAGCTTCGCCTTGAGAGTGTAGTCATCTAGTCAGGGCTGTTAATAAATAGTACTACTCCAGCCACATAGTCCTGAGAAATGGCCAAGTAAGGATGACTAAGGACGGTTTAGTGGATGCTGTGAGACACTGCTCTGCTTTAATATTGATTCCACAGGGTGGAAGTCACTGGACTGAGGGCTGTCTTCAGTCTTCCAGTCCCATCAGGTGTGTTGAGCACAGTTCTGGTATGTGCAGGTGTGTTGTAAACACAAAATGGTTTTTGTACCACAGCAGGTTTTTGACCAACTTATAGTGTTAGGGTTCCGTACTGGAGGAAGCCGAGCTCATATCCTAATGATGGCAAGTGTGTTGAGTTACGATTCTGGTTAAAGGGAAAGTCTTGACCTGATCCTTCCACATTTCCGTGCCGCCGAAGATAGGCGTTGGCTAAAGAGCCACCCAGGTGGAAGTCGGGGCTGGGATTATAAACCTAGAAGCATTTACATTCATTCAGTATCCATTAGGTTGGTGGCTACTATGTGTTAGATGCCCCAGTAAAGGACAGCAGTATAAAGATGTTTTAGTCTTCACTTCAAAGGAGGTGGTAAAGACAGAAAAATGAATTATGACACAGTGTGACTGCCACAGGCAAGTAGGCCGCCTCTGTGTGAGATGATGGTAGAAAGTGCAGAGTAAGGGTTAGCACTGGGCTGGATCCAGAATGATGAAAAGAGTTTCCCAGTTATGAATGAATGGGGAAGAGAAAGAGTGGAAACCTGAGGTACAAAGACCCAGGAAGGCGAAGTCACACATCTACGTACACCCCGCCCCCACTTCTTCGGTTGATGTTAATTAACAGGGGAGATACTGGGATAAAATCCCCCTAGAACGGCACTTTGAGCACTTGAACTTGCCCTCCTCCTCAACCATTCCCTACTTGCCCGGCGACACTGCACTTCAACGGTGCTCTTCCCCGCTTCTCTGCTATTGTCACCTGGGAAAACACGACAATCAATCCTCTGCAATGCCTACTCTGGTTCTCTTCTGACAGAGCTTATGCCCCAAGGCCCCCAAATGCCCTTTATTGGTATGGTTTTTTTGGGATGGTGACTATTTTTCACAGCAACTATTTCCTACCCACTGGACCAACCTTTCAACCAACTGAGTTCATCACTCTGGTCTCTCTCCACCCAGAGCCTGAGAACATCACAGTCACGCGATGTTTGCTGAATGAACAAACGGATGAGTAAGTGGACATTCCACCCAAAGAAAGGAAACTAGAACAAGCCTTCGGAGGAGTTAGAGGAATCAAATGGAAAATTCATCAGGTAGAAAATTTGAAGCCTTGGGTTCTAGTCCCTACTTTATTAAAGGTAGGGGTGAGAATTTACACAAATCACTTAACTTCAATTTTTAATATCTGCAAAACAGGGTGTGGACAGATGACATGGAAATGTTTCCAGGAATTCCCATTTACTAAGTACTTACTCTACAGCAGGCACTTTCTAAAAGTGCTTTTCTCATGTCTTAATTTTCATTTGTTCCTCAGAATATCCTTAGGAAGTAGGCATTCTGTCTTCATTTAGATATAATAATAGTGGGTTCAAAGAGCTTGCCCTCACATAGCTAGTAAGTGGCTGAAAAAAGGAGGGATCCAAATTGGTCCGTCTCTACAATACATGTTCTTAAATACCAGGTCATCACACTTAAATGTGAGATCTTCAATAATTTAAACAAACAAATTTGGACCTTCTCAAGCCATATGACTGCTCTAAAAAAATGGCAATGTTTGTTTATCTACTAAAGGTGACAGGGACCGGGTGACAGGCACGTGGTGATGCTCCAAACCTCAGGGTCTTGAAAGGGGGAGGAGCTTTTCTGGATGAAGTCTGAGCCCAGGAAAAGGAAGAAATGCAAGAAAAGATGCTGCGGGGGGTGGGGGTGAGCACAGGGAGACTGAAGGGACAGCCTGGCAGAAAAGCAAGGGCATGCACAGGCAAATAGGAAGGGTCCCAAGTGGGCTGCTGCTGAGGTCGTGGGGCTGGGTGGAGGAAAAATGATGAAAGGGCCAGTGCTGCTAGGTGGGCAGAGCTGTGGGTGGCCACCTAGGGAGAGAAGGGTCCACTGAGGGTGGCAAATTCAACCCAAAGCAGGAAATGGGACGGGTCAACTTTGCTTTGCTAAGAACAGAGGGGGTTAAAGAGAAAACTCAGCCTGGGGCCCGAGGGGAGAAGACGGGGGAGACTAGCAAGAAAAACAATGACCCCGCAGGTCTGAAAGGAAGAACCTGCAGACCGAGAGAGAGGTGATGACAGAGAGGGCCTGGAATGGCCCATTTCATGCTTTAAACCTGTGCCAAGCTGAGTAATGCGGGACTGAGCTGGTGATTTACCTCAGCTCTGGGGGAGATTAGTCTATGTATCATCAACAGCATAAACAAACATCACTGTTCTACAGCGATAAGTGCTATTAATACCAAAGATAATACCTAAACAGGTATATAACTATATACCTATATAATTATTTATAACTATATAACTACTTTATAGTTCACAAAGCACGTCCACGTACAGGATGGCACCGAAACCCCAGACAACCCGGGCATCGTCACTCCCCACATGGCAAAGTGAGGCTGAAGTTTTGTCAGATGATTTAGTCCAAGTCAGGAAGTTCCAGGTTGACCTGAGACTGGCTCTTAGGTCTTCCCATTCCTGGTCCAGAGTTCTTGGGATAAAAATAAAATCTAGGCTTTGCCTTGTAAAGACTTACATCTCAGGAGAGAAAAAACAAAGATAGATGGATGGATGGATGGACAGACTGATTGATTACACAAAGGAGCAGACTATACTCCAGAAGAATGAAGTCCAGAGGAAGGGGCAAGTTTGGAGGAAACTGGAAACAGCTCGAGGCTACCGCAGACTGGCTGGGAGGAGACAGTCACTAAGCGAGAAAGCAAGGAGGCACGGACAGCTCCGAGTGTGGGCTTCAGAGGGCACATTCTGCCTACCTAGCCCCTACCCAGGCCCTCCCCACAGCACAGCAACTCCCAGGGCAATCATTTAATAAATACGTACTGTTGACATTGTGCTGAACGCTGAAGATCCAAAGGTGTACGAAAGGTACGTTCAAGAAATTTACTCCAAGACCAAAAGTGTCAGGGTTGCTTGATGGCGGCAGCAGGGGTGGGGTGGGGGTGGTGGACTGCCATCTGTGCTTTCAGAAAAGGGAGATTTCTATTCTCAGAGTGATAACCCAATCTATCAGAGGAATGTAGGACCTTCAGTTTTTCGAAACTTACTACTTCCCCTAAATAGAAAAGGATGCTGTTTGCCTCTCCTTTGGCAGGTGGTCAGAAGGGGTCAGAGCTGCAAAGGGAGAAGGGAGCATTCCAGTAGCTGCTTCACAGCAGAGTCGTGGAAAAGGAACAAGCAAGAGCGCTGTGTTGAGCAACTTGCCCACAGTTTGGTATTTACCCTCCCAACATTGAAGCCCCGTTGTGTACACGACGCACACACAGTGTGGAGAACATGCGAGATGGGAGCAGAGTGAGGGGCCTGCAAAGTGCTGAAGCAGCATACCTGGCAGCTGCTAAAACAAAACTTCAAAGATCTGGCTTCTCTGAAAAGCCATCCAGCAGGACCCCACCCACTCCCCCTGCTCACCACAGCTTCCCTGGGAGCTAGGACACCGAACGGCTTCCGCATGTTTGGCTCTGTTCCCCAGGGCTAGAACCTCTCCATAAGCCAAGTCACGACTGCTGGCCGAGCAGGTGGGGGGCTGGATGGTGGGGTGAGCATGGGGACATGGGACCTCTCCCCAGTATTCAGCCATGGGCATATTGCAGAAAATAAAATGATCATGCTGGGATCTGCTTGAAAAAAATCCCCTTCCTCTCGGTCAGCCCAGGTCTGATTGGTTAGACACTAGTAATACAGAAGCTCTGGGCTTTCCAGGCTCCCAAGGCATCAGAACATGCCCCTCCCAGCACCGCAAATTAGTTCAAGAACAGCATCTGTGGTAAATCTCTAGATCTAAACAAAAGAGGCTTGACATCTACAGAAGGCCCTAAGAGGAAAATCAAGAGTATGCCTTTCTTGGAAACTCATTCCTTTTTATTTTTTTAATCCTTGGACCAAGCTTGGGTCTTTATCACATCTTCTGGGTCAGCCGTCAGCTGTCTAGTCCTGTGCTACTTAATAAGGAAGCCATGAGCCTGTGAAAATGGGGCTAATAGAACTGAGCAACTGATTTTTTTCATGTGATTTAATTATTATTAATTTAAATTTAAATTTCCACACCTGGCTTGTGGCTGCTGCACTGGACAGCACTGATTTTATTCACGAAACATCAACTGAGGACTTCGTACAGGTCACCGTAAGGACGTAGAATTGTGTAAGACTTGGTGTCTCCCAGTAGAAAGTTTACAGTCTAACATGACAGGTTAAGACAAATATTCTAAGAACCAGAATATGAGAAGGAGTGGCAGGTGTTGTAGCAGAAATAAAGAAATGATACTTGAACATGGAGTAGAGAGATGGTGGCCCGACACTGCCTCATACCAACCACTCAGGAAGGAAATACCAGTAAATCTATCCAATGAAGGACAGTGAGAGGAGAGAAAGCACTGTAATGAACACCAAAAAGCTGAACCTCACAAAAACATACATTCAGTAAACATTGTAAGTCATTAGGCAACCCAATGTGAAAGGTTGGAGGAAAGAGATAACTATCCCATTCTGGGCTGTCCAAGATGGTGGATACCGTCCCACTTGCACGATCTTCTAGGAGTGGTTAAGACTCCTGAGCGTGAGGCGGGATGGGGAGAAGAAGGGGGGTTAAAAAGTTCTCTGCCTTTTCCTCTTCCATATCTGCTTCTACCCCTCAGATGAAAGAGGATTTCTTGCTTGTCGGGCACTTCTAAATTTTGGATAACATGAAAGAACTGAATAGGGTGCAAAGGAGAAGCAGTAAAGACCGATGACATGGGAAGGGTGGGGGTGTTTCAGGCTTTAAGTTCAATAAAGGAACTAGGTAGGGCATTTTTTCCTAGTGTTAAGTTCAATAGGATAGGAAGGCCCCACATTTCCATTCTCTAGGAATTAAAACTGTGTACTTAGCCCGAGAATCCTCTGAATTACAGTTTTTAAGAATAGGAGTCCAATGCGTAAGGAGGGAAGAGAAGAAGAGAAATCCTAATGGTATCACTCAAGGAACAGGGAAGCCTGTATTAAGCCAAACCCTAAAGAACAGGGTGTGGACACGTGAAGATGCTGTGAGGGGCCAGGTGTCCACCCACTCCTTCCTTTAAGTCAAAGTTCCTTAAATATTCATTTAATATCTGTTCTTATTTTTAAGTGCCTACTGCTCCCCAAGGCGCAGGATCTGATTGTACTAGGATGGCTTACACTTCTGTTGAAGGAGTGACAATAAGGAGAGAGTCAGCTAATACAGGGGGGCTACAGAGCAGCACCTGCACGGAAGTGCTGAAGGCAAACACATGAGGTTTATTTCTGATCACCGCTGGAACTGACCGTGTAGAGAGAAATAATACTGGAATAATACAGGAAAGTTTGGAACCAGATGCAGGTGTGCATTCTGGAAATCAGGCCAAGTTTTTATTTGTTTTTCTTTTCATTTTTAAGACTATGGTGCATTAGGACTTTTTATGTCTTCTAAAACTTCTAATTATCAGAGAAATTAACCAACAAAGAAAATCCTTAGATTAAATAAAACAAGTTAGAAAGACATAGACTTGAGAGGTCCAAGCCCAACTGTGCCATATTCAGAGGCTATCTCCTCCAATTTATCCTTCTCAATAATAAAGGTGTCTGTTGAAGGGAATCTTGGTTCTCTCCACAGTTTGGCAACTGTGGCCATTGCTGCTACGAACACTGGGGCACAGATGGCCCCTCTTTTCACTACATCAGCATTTTGGGGGGTAAATACCCAGTAGTGCAATTGCAGGGTCATAGGGAAGCTCTATTTTTAATTTCTTTGGGAATCTCCACACTGTTTTACAAAGTGGCTGCATTCCCACCACAGTGTAAGAGGGTTCCCCTTTCTCCACATCCTTTCCAACACTTGTTTACTGTCTTGTTAATTTTGGCCATTCTAACTGGTGTAAGGTGGTAACTCAATGTGGTTTGGATTTGAATCCCCCTGATGGCTAATGATGATGAACATTTTTTCATGTGTCTGTTAGCCATTTATATGTCTTCTTTGGAGAAGTGTCTGTTCATGTCTTCTGCCCATTTTTTGACATGATTATCTGTTTTGTGTGTGTTGAGTGTGAGAAGTTCTTTATAGATCCTGGATATCAACCTTTTGTCTGTACTGTCATTTGCAAATATCTTCTCCCATTCCGTGGGTTGCCTCTTTGTTTTGTTGATGGTTTCCTTTGCTGTGCAGAAGCTTTTGCTCTTGATGAAGTCCCAAAAGTTCATTTTCGCTTTTGTTTCCTTTGCCTTTGGAGACAGATCTTGAAAGAAGTTGCTGTGGCTGCTATCGAAGAGGTTACTGCCTATGTTCTCCTCTAGGATTCTGATGGATTCCTGTCTCACGTTGAGGTCTTTAATCCATTTCGAGTTTATCTTTGTGTATGGTTTAAGAGAATGGTCGAGTTTCATCATTCTACCTATAGCTGTCCAGTTTTCCCAGCACCATTTATTGAAGAGACTGTCTTTTTTCCACTATTTTTTCCTGCTTTGTCGAAGATTATTTGACCATAGAGTTGAGGGTTCATATCTCGGCTCTCCACCCTGTTCCACTGGTCTGTGTGTCTATTTTTGTGCCAGTACCATGCTGTCTTGGTGATTACAGCTTTGTAGTAAAGCTTGAAATCAGGTAATGTGATGCCCCCAGTTTTGTTTTTCTTTTTTAACATTTCCTTAGCAATGTGGGGTCTCTTCTGGTTCCATACAAATTTTAGGATTGTTTGTTCCAGCTCTTTGAAAAATACTGGTGGAATTTTGATTGGAATGGCATTGAAAGTATAGATTGCTCTAGGCAGTACAGACATTTTAACAATGTTTATTCTTCTGATCCAAGAGCATGGAATGGTCTTCCATCTTTTTGTGTCTTCTTCAATTTCTTTGAGTGTTCTGAGTTCCTCACATACAGAAACTTTAACTCCTTGGTTATGTTTTTTCTCAGGTATCTTACGGTTCTTGGTGCTATAATAAATGGAATCAATTCTCTAATTCCCCTTTCTATATTTTCATTGTTAGTGTATAAGCAAGCAACTGATTTCTGTACATTAATTTTGCATCCTGCACATTACTGAATTCCTATATGGGTTCTAGTAGTTTAAGGGTGGAGTCTTTTGGGTTTTTCATATAAAGTATCATGTCATCTATAAAGAGAGAGAGTTTGATTTCTTCTTTGCCAATTTGAATACCTTTTCTTTCTCTTTGTTGTCTGATTGCTGTTGCGAGGACTTCTAGTACTATGTTGAACAACAGTGGCGAGAGTGGACATCCTTGTTGTGTTCCTGATCTCAAAAGGAAGGCTGTCAACTTTTCCCCACTGAGGATGATATTTGGTGTGGGTTTTTCATAGATAGATTTTATGAAGTTGAGAAATGTTCTCTCTATCCCTATACTTGAAGGGATTTAATCAGGAACGGATGCTGTATCTTGTCAAATGCTTTTTCTGCATCAATTGAGAGGACCATGTGGTTCTTCTCTCTTATTGATTTGTTCTATCACATCGATTTATCTGCAAATGTTGAACCACCCTTGCATCCCATGGATAAATCCCACCAGGTCATGTAGATAGTACTGTTGGATCCTATTAGCTAGGATCTTGAGAATCTTGGCGTCCATATTCATCAGGGATATTGGTATGAAATTCTCCTTTTTGGTGGGGTCTTTGCCTGGTTTGGGGATCAAGGTAATGCTGGTTTCATAAAAAGAGTCTGGAGGTTCTCTTTCTATTTCTACTTTTTGAAACAGCTTCAGGAGAATAGGTATTATTTCTTTTTTGAATGTTTGGTAGAATTCTCCAGGGAATCTGTCAGGTCCTGGGCTCTAATTTTTTGGGAGGTTTTTGATCACTGCTTCAATCATTACTAGATATTGGTCTAGTCAGGTTGTTGATTTCTTCCTGATTCAGTTTTGGAAGTTTATAGGTTTCCAGGAATGCATCCATTTCACCTAGGTTGCTTAATTATTGGCATATAACTGTTATTTATTTTCAGCATAACAGAATTCATTGTTTACACACACACCCAATGCTCCATGCAATACATGCCTTCTGTAATACCCACCACCTGGCTCCCCCAACCTCCCACCCCCTGCCCCTTCAAAACCCTCAAGTTGTTTTTCAGAGTCCATAGTCTCTCATGGTTCATCTCCCCTTCCAATTTCCCTCAACTTCCTTCTCCTCTCCATTTCCCCATGACCTCCATGTTATTTGTTATGCTCCACAAATAAGTAAAACCATATGATAATTGACTCCCTCTGCTTGACTTACTTCACTCAGCATAATCTACCAGTCCCGTCCATGTTGATACAAAAGTTGGGTATTCGTCCTTTCTGATGCAGGCATCATACTCCATAGTGTATATGGACCACATCTTCCTTATCCATTTGTCCGTTTAAGGGCATCTTGGTTCTTTCCACAGTTTGGCAACCGTGGCCATTACTGCTATAAACATTGGGGTACAGATGGCCCTTCTTTTCACTACATCTTTATCTTTGAGGTAAATGCCCAGTAGTGCAATTGCAGGATCATAGGGAAACTCTATTTTTTAAAAAAATATTTTATTTATTTATTTGACACAGAGAGAGAGAGATAGATCACAAGTAGGCAGAGAGGCAGGCAGAGAGGTCAAAGCAGGCTCCCTGCTGAACAGAGAGCCTGATGCGGGACTCGATCGCAGGACCCTGAGATCATGACCTGAGCCGAAAGCAGAGACTTAACCCACTGAGCCACCCAGACACCCCGGGAAGCTCTATTTTTAATTTCTTAAGAAATCTCCACATTGTACTCCAAAGTGGCTGCACCAACTTGCATTCCCACCAACAGTGTAAGAGGGTTCTCCTCTCTCCACATCCTCTCCAACACACATTTTTTCCTGTCTTGCTAATTTTGGTCATTCTAACTGGTGTAAGGCAATATCTCAATGTGGTTTTAATTTGAATCTCCCTGATGGCTAATGATGATGAACATTTTTTCATGTGTCTGATAACCATTTGTATGCCTTCAATGGAGAAGTGTCTGTTCATGTCTTCTGCCCATTTTTTGACATGATTATCTGTTTTGTATGTGTTGTGTGTGAGAAGTTCTTTATAGATCCTGGGTATCAACCTTTTGTCTGTACTGTCATTTGCAAATATCTTCTCCCATTCCGTGGGTTGCCTCTTTGTTTTGTTGACTGTTTCCTTTGCTGTGCAGAAGCTTTTGCTCTTGATGAAGTCCCAAAAGTTCATTTTCGCTTTTGTTTCCTTTGCCTTTGGAGACAGATCTTGAAAGAAGTTGCTGTGGCTGCTATCGAAGAGGTTACTGCCTATGTTCTCCTCTAGGATTCTGATGGATTCCTGTCTCACGTTGAGGTCTTTAATCCATTTCGAGTTTATCTTTGTGTATGGTTTAAGAGAATGGTCGAGTTTCATCATTCTACCTATAGCTGTCCAGTTTTCCCAGCACCATTTATTGAAGAGACTGTCTTTTTTCCACTATTTTTTCCTGCTTTGTCGAAGATTATTTGACCATAGAGTTGAGGGTTCATATCTCGGCTCTCCACCCTGTTCCACTGGTCTGTGTGTCTATTTTTGTGCCAGTACCATGCTGTCTTGGTGATTACAGCTTTGTAGTAAAGCTTGAAATCAGGTAATGTGATGCCCCCAGTTTTGTTTTTCTTTTTTTAACATTTCCTTAGCAATGTGGGGTCTCTTCTGATTCCATACAAATTTTAGGATTGTTTGTTCCAGTCTTTGAAATTCAAATACTCGTGGAATTTTGATTGGAATGGCTTTAAAAGTATAGATTGCTCTAGGCAGTATAGACATTTTAACAATGTTTATTCTTCTGATCCAAGAGCATGGAATGGTCTTCCATCTTTTTATGTCTTCTTCAATTTCTTTCATGAGTATTCTGTAGTTCCTCGAGTACAGATCCTTTACCTCTTTGGTTATGTTTTTTCTCAGGTATCTTATGGTTCTTGGTGCTATAGTAAATGGAATCGATTCTCTAATTGGCATATAACTGTTGATAATAATTTCTAATGACTGCTTCTATTTCCTTGGTGTCAGTCGTGATCTCTCCGTCTTCATTCATAATTTTATTAATTTGGGTCCTCTCTCTCTTCTTTTGGATTAGTTTGGCCAATGGTTTATCGACCTCATTGATTCTTTCAAAAAAACCAAAAAACAAAACAAAACAAAAAACAAAACAAAAAAAACCCCAGCTCTAGTTTCGTTGATGTATTCTACTGTATCTCTAGTTTCTATCTTATTGATCTCTGCTCTAATCTTGATTATTTCCCTTCTTGTGTGTGGGGTTGGCTGAATTTGTTGTTGATTCTCCAGTTCTTTAAGGTATAACGAGATCTGGTGTATTCTGGATTTTTCAGTTTCTTTGAGGGAGGCTTGAATAGCTATGTATTTCCCCCTTAGGACCGACTTTGCCGTATCCCATAGGTTTTGGACCAATGTGTCTTCATTCTTATTGGTTTCCATGAATTGCTTAAGTTCTTCTTTCATTTCCTGGTTGATCCACACATTCTTAAGCAGGGTGGTCTTTGGCTTCCAAGTGTTTGAATTCCTTCCAAACTTCTTGTGGTTGAGTTCCAGTTTCAAAGCATTGTGGTCTGAGAGTATGCATGGAATAATATCAGTCTTTTGGTATCGGTTGAGCCTTGATTTGTGACCCAGTATGTGATTTATTCTGGAGAAAGTACTATGTGTGCTCGAGAAAAGTGAGTATTCTGTTGTTTTAGGGTGGAATGTTCCATATATATCTATGAGGTCCATCTGGTCCAATTTGTCATTCAATGCTCTTGTTTCTTTATTGATTTTCTGCTTGGATGATCTATTACTGAGAGTGGTGTGTTAAGATCCTCTACTATTAATGTATTCATATTGATATGACTCTTTACCTTAATTAACAGTTGTCTTATGTAGTTGGCTGCTCCCATTTCGGGGGCATAAATATTTATAATTGTTAGATCTTCTTGGTGGATAGACCCTTTAAGAAGGATGTAGCGTACTTCTTTATCTCTGACCACAGTCTTTAGTTTAAAACATAATTTATCTGATATGAGAATCATTACCCCAGCTTTCTTTTGAGGCCCATTGGCATGAAAGATGCTTCTCCATCCCTTCACTTACAGTCTGGATGTATCCTTAGCTTCCAAATGAGTCTCTTGTAGATAACATATGGACAGGTCCTGTCGTTTTATCCAATCTGCAACCCTATGCTGTTTTATGGGAACATTTAGGCTGTTCATGTTGAGAGTGATTACTGAAAGATACATTTTTATTGACATCATGTTGCCTGTGAAGTCCTTGTTTCTATAGATTGTCTCTGTAAATTTCTGTTGCATGACACTCTTGGGTTTTTTCTTCTTTTATAGAATCCCCCTTAATATTTCTTGTAGTGCCAGGTTGGTGGTCACATACTCTTTTAAACCTTGCTGATCTTGCAAGCTCTTTACCTCTCCATCCATTCTGAACATCAACCTTGCTGGATAAAGTATTCCTGGCTGCATGTTCTCATTTAGTGTAGGGCAATATTCTTTATACCACCTGCCTAAGCTGTCACCTCTAACTTAGCAGGAGTGTGAATCACTTTTCTTTGATCCTTGAATAGTGTTGAGCACAAAGTAAATGTGCAATTATCTCTTAATTTATTACTATTAGCCTCTTGGCCCATCCACACTCCATCTGCCCTTCCAGATTCAGCTCATGCCCCTTTCCTTTCCATAGACCTTTCGCCAGCTTCTCCAGTTAGTGATCAATTTCTCCTCTGAACTCTTACCTATAGGATAATCCTCTCCCTCAACCATTAAGCACATATTGTTCCACAGTATTTGCATCCACAGGGCTATTAATTTTCCTCTTGGAGAACACAGACCATGTCTAACCCTCCTTCAGAGCTCAGCCCAGTGTCTTGTGTTTAGGAGATATTTGGTAAATGTGCATTAACTATTTGGGGATAATACTATTTTAACAACTACCAGATGATGCCATTTCCCATCCGGGATGCTACTTAATGGCAGTAGCCACCTTTCCTCTTTTTCAAATATCTCGATATAGTAATGATTTGGGAAAGAAGGTAACAAAACTCTTCTTCTGAGGGCTGGTATTCCAAATGTATTGGGTTCATGTAGCTAAGCAAGAGATTTGAGAACACTAATAATATAGACAGATTCTTTCATCTATTTAATTTTCCTTGGTGCAACGTTTCAGAAGAACATAATTTGATTTCCTTTAGCCTTTAAGTATATCCCATTTATTAACCTCCTTTATGGTTTCCTTACCTGCTATGCCAGAAAGCCTGCTTTTCTCATCTAAATCCTTCTAGATTATCGTCACGTTCCAGAGATGCACCCATATTTCATTTTCATCATGGAAAGATAGTAAAACTTATTTTTAAAGAACCAGGCTGAACATGGTATTGATTACTGGCTTTGAAGCCAAATTAATACAAGTTTTAGCCTGATAATTCATGACAGTGAAAACATCCCTTTACTGCATCTGAAGCAGAAGAATGGTCCAATTAAGTCAAGAGTTCTACTGTTATTTATTACGAACTCCAGGGGCCGGCCATATGATGTGACATTTTGAATTCCTAAGCCCTCATACACTGCCTCTCTCCCATCTCCAGCTTTCCTTGCATCTCCCAAAGAACACTTGGCTCCATATTTAAATGCCCTTTTAAGTTTAGCTTCTCTTAGGTATCTTTCTTTAGGAGCATTTTCATGGTTTGTGATTAAAATTTTAATTTATGGATATTGACTTCACAATAAAAATGAATCGTGTAAACCTCAGTGTTAAGATTAGGTATACCTGTTTTCCCTACTGTGTCTCTAGTCTAAGCATTAAATGGAGTGGTATGGGAATATCATGTCCTCAGCAGGTCTAATTTTGTTTCTTTCTTTTCTGGAAAGGGAACAAAGAATTATCAAGAATCTAAACCCAGGCCAGAACCTCAGCCAAAACTGCTTCTCCAAGTGGCTGCAAGGGAAGAGAGGATCTTTACTTGTTTTCAGATACTGTCAGTCTATTGTTTTGTTAAAACAGAGATACAGCGAGTTTTTTCCTTTTAGCCTCTTAAATCCTAGGTGTTAAAAAAAAAAAAGGAGGGGCGCCTGGGTGGCTCAGTTGGGTAAGCATCTGCTTTTGGCTCAGGTCATGATCTTGGGTGTCTTGGGATCAAGCCCCGCATTGTGCTCCCCTGTGCTGCCTCTCTCTTTTTCAAATAAATAAAATCTTAGAAAACAAAAAAAGCAATGATTTCTTAGTTGTACTTAATTGGTAACATGCTGAAAGTCTTAACAAAAAGAAGAGTGGGAGAGGCACTTGGGTGGCTCAGTTGGTTAAGCATTTGACTCATGATATCGGCTCAGGTCATGGTCTCAGAGTTGTGACATCGAGACCCATGTTGGGCGTGGGGCCTGCTTGGGATTCACTTTCTCCCTCTCCCTTCCAAATAAAATAAAATGAAATAAAACAGAAAGAAGTGGGAGGGAGGAGGGGATCTTCAGCTACAGATTTGGGAAAGCTGGCTGGTCTTCCTTCTAAAAATTCATGGAATCAACAGGAAGCTTTAAAATTGGATCAGCATGAATCTCTACAGGAGTCACAAAGAAAGACAGGTTCTTTGCCACTCTGACTCTTTTCTAAGCTCTTTCAAGGCTGGTAAATGGAGTTAACTTGGAAAGATGAAAGGAGAGAAAAACCACGTGAGAATTAAACTGAATTATGAATAAAGTAACTCTAACATAACTTCTTCATTTTAGAAATGGAGTCTCATTCAGCTTAATATGTAGACTTTTGGCATTCAGGCCTCTTAAAGCCAAAATAATCACCAACTGTGGATGAACATAAAATCATAAAGTGAACAGTCAAATAAGATAGGGTCTGCCTCCAAGATTGTGTGCGTGCAAGTGTACACGTGTGCCTATGTGTTAGTCCCAAGGAAAGGTGAGGTGGTTTCTCTTTGGTACTCTGGGGGGTTGAGGGGGGAGGCTTGCTGAACTGAAAAAACACTACACTGGCACACCACAAAGCAACCTGCATTTTGGCTTGCAGATAAAAGATCTACTTCTTTCACTCCTGATACTAGGCCCCAACATTCCCACACATACTTTGCCCAGGCTCTGCTATGATGTCCAGCCAGCGATCTTTTGACACATTTCCTGGGTTTACCCACATTCCTTCAATAGGCAGAAGCCCAACCCTTCGGCCCTTGGCACAAACACCTATGGCCCTCAGCTCTCTCGGGGAAGAAGGAACTGTGGAATCTGTCACAGAGCTTGAACTGACACAGAGCATAACCCCTGAGAGGATATATGCCTGGGCGAGTGAGAAAAGAAGCAGAGAAATTTTAGATAGAAGTACAGGCCTTTATCACTCCTGTGCTGAAGAAACATTTTACTCAAGGGGAAGGAATGGTGAGAGCTAAGACTCAGGAGGAGGAAGGTCAGGTTAACTTTATTTTATGGGAAAGAAGGAAGGAGAATAAGAAGTGAAATATCACTTCTACAGAACTCTGAACATGAAAGAGTTTCTTTCTTTTTTTTTTTTAAGGCACCCCCCCCCCCCCACCGCAATTGGTTTCTTTTTGTGATTGTGCTCTTTGGCTAGAGAGTGTTGTTTACATAACAGTATAAAGTACAAAATTATAAGCTCCAAACTCCTCCAGAGAAAAGTTCTCCCAAAGCTCGACCCCCAGGATAGATGGAAAATATGAGTGTTTACTGGCTGGAACATCGAGCTGCAGTGGAAATTTCAACATTCAGAAGAAGATAGCAGAAAGGAAGGGCCTGGTGAGCAGAACGAAGTCACCCTTCAACAAAGGGGTCAAAGAAAAAGGAAGAGTCTCCTGTTGGCCCCACTCTGTGCTTTCCCTTCCTCAGGTGCAAAGGGCACGGCTCTGTACTCCAGCCCGAGGAGCACACCACCTGTAGGTGACGGCCAGTTCCCTCTGTACAAGATACTAACCCAAGTGTGTAGCGACACCAGATCCCAAGCAAATCCAATTTTAACTTTACTCCTTTGGGGGAAGAAAACAAAGCATTATCGACAACCTACAGCAAATCCAGACAGTACACTGGCTCCTTTCACATACGCTGCTAATTTAAATCTTAAAACAACTTAAGAGATAGGTATTACTTGCATATCTAAGCAGATGGGGAAATTGTGGCCCAGAGAAGCAGCGTAACTTGCCGGTGGTTACATACTTAGTGAGGCGCATCCAGGCCCCTCCAACTCAATGGCTCCTTTTTTTTCTATTACACCATGTCACCTTCCTCATAGGGGTCAACGGCCCCCTCTCCTATGAAGTTAACACACTCGTAAAGAAACAGAAGCATTTCAAGGACTAGGCTCAGGATAATCTCCTTACAGAGAGGCAGAGGACAGGAGCAAAACTTTGCCATTTTAGTCACTAAGTACAATTTTTGTGGAATTGTGGTGCTCTCTTTTAAGCCCTTAAATACTCTTTTCCATTGAAGTAAAAAAAAACCCTATGTTTAAATGTACCATCTAACCACTTCTGTGCATGCAGTTCAATATATATACATGGTTGTGCAATAGATCTCTGGAACTTTTTATCTATAAAACTGAAACTGTAGCTATTAAATGCTAATTCCTTCCCCCTCTCCCTACAGCCCCTGGCAATCTACATTTCTAACTTACCTAGACACTTCATATGAATGGAATGATATAGTTAGTATTTATCCTTTTGTGATCAGCTTATTTCACTTATCACAATGTTCTCTTATGTTGTAGCAGGTGACAGGATTAAAACCTCATACACTCTTCTTGCTATCTTTTCTTCTGATTGCCTGTGCTGTAAAATTTAAATCTTTGCTCTATACCACTGGACACTACTCTGTAATTGTTTCATGTGTATATGGCTCCTCTTCTCTGCTAGATAGTAACCTCTTAGTGATAAAAACAAACAAACAAACATGTCTTCCAAATCTTTTAGACCAACCCAGCGCCCAGGACTACCCTCGCTGAGAATGTGAAAGATACATCACAGACTGTAAGCTCTGTGAGATCAGGCACTATCCTGTTTTATTTATCGTGACTCCCCAGCATCTAACCTAATGCCTGACAAGGAGAAAATGAATAGGACTTTAAAAACAACAACAAACTTGGTATTTCTGAGGATTAAGAATGAAAAATGGAAAAGAGACTTGACTCTCCAGCAACATTTATAAGAGATAATCTAAAGAAGGGAGAAAAATATTAGCTAAACTAGAATCAAAATCTCTGAAAAACTTGTTCTTAAAAATTATGTAAAGTAGGGTATCAGACTCTATAATTTAGCTCCAGAGAGTGAGAGGACAGAGGAACAGAGCAATGTGACATATACCCCAATTTCAAAGATTTGGCGCTTCATTGTACCCTGTTCCCCTATGCTATTCTCTACAGTGGGGGCTAGCCAGGACGAGCACCCTAAGCCCATGAGGTCTTACCCAGTCGCAAAAAGGAGGCACAAACTCATGGCTTTGCTTTCAACCTCCCCCACCTTTAATATCGAGGAACAGACAAATCCCCAGGTTGCATGTGTGAAAAAGCCAGAGATGGATAAAAATAATTCAATGACAAATACTGGAAAAACATACAAGGGGCAGAAGCCAGACATTCGTGGGATTCCCTGACAGCTCGATCCACAAGGAAGGGTTGGACTGGAAAAAAACAGGGCCTCAGGTTCCTGCCAAGCCGTCTGAGGCCCTGTCCTTCCCAAATCATTCCAAGCAGCAGCCAAGACTTTACAGTAACCCTTCCAGGTCTCAAACAGAAAGATGCACTGTGGGGCGCCTGGGTGGCTCAGTGGGTTAAAGCCTCCGCCTCAGGTCATGATCCCAGTGTCCTGGGATCGAGCCCTGCATCGGGCTCTCTGCTCAGCAGGGAGTCTGCTCCCACCCCCCCCACCCCCGCCACCTGGCACTGTCTGCCTCTCTGTCTACTTGTGACCTCTGTCTGTCAAATAAATAAAATCTTTAAAGAAAAAAAGAAAGAAAGAAAGATGCACTGTGAGCCCACTGAGGGCTCCTCACCTAGAAAACGCCCTGCCCAACTCCAGGCAAGGCTGGCAGTCCTGGGGAGATGCCTCTGTTTATGGCTTTGAGCCCCTAACAATACCCCATGGGCCTAGAAAACATACACTCAAAGGGCTGCCTGAAAAATCCCCCCCCATCTCATTGGCTGAAGAAAAGCTTAGATACCCAGGTATCTGCATCTGGAAAGCGAAACTGATCCCTTTAAGAAGGAGGTCAGGAACACTTGGTACCTGCATCCCGGAGGTCCTATTGTAGAATTCTCAATCGGCCTTACTTAGAGGTACACCTCAGGCTTCTCAACATGTGACTGGTTTTGGCCCTGACTACTTTCTCTTCTGGAGAATGGCCTGCAATTAATCTCACTTATTACCTCTGAAAAGTAACAACAGAGGAATGACTGGCCAAGTCCAGCTCCAGAGCGTCTAGGGAACTGCAAGCTACATGGCCAGGCCTCAGACTGTCTGGGCAAGTCATGGGCTCTCTGCTTTCCTCTCCCACAACAAAGCTTGAACACGGACTCCAGACAGACCAGAGGAACCAAGGGATTTGAGGAGCCGGGCTGAGCTCACACTGACCCAATGGGAGACGACAGCCCTGAGGCTGCGTTTGGGGTGGTTTCAAAACAGCGGGGGAAGAACAAGATTGTCTGGTGAAAACGTGTGTGATCCATAAAATCGAGAACAATAGCAACACTACAGGGAAATGAAAAATAACACGATTTGCCGAGTTCTCGTGAGTCATCAGTTTTCATTCCTGTGGCTACCAAGTCACTGAATCCTCCAACATGCAGATGAAAAGCACAGCCAGTGAAGGATTCTCTTTACTTCTTGTCACCATTGATGGGGCAGCCCCTGGTTTAGTGAATTATCAGAGCTTATCAGCACTGGAATCCACTGTTGCTGTGACAGACGAACTAGTAAGAGCACCTCTTATTTACATAGCTGCCACTTCCAGGGAGATCAAAGTGCCATAGGGGCGATCTAAAAGCTCTCAAAACAGGCCGGTTTACACGTAAGTATGCTTACCCCATAAAAAGATTCAATGAATAATTTAGGGTCACTTAGTGTCAAAACCAGTACTAAAACTCAGATCTCTAGTCTGTTAATCCTCTATTCTAATGGGCTTAGTCACCCTTACTACTAAGCGAGGGACCAGAGCCCATCCACAAAACAGTGACTTACCAGATAAAAATGGAAATTGGGGTACGGTACTGTGTAGAATGTCTGCTGGAGGTCTGGCTGTGGCCCACATCACAGCCAGCTCTGGTAGAACCCTGGAGAATTCACTTAGCGCTGCTTTTGGGTAGAAACCTCTGGGAATTCCACAAGGTGCCTCCAGGCTGCTCTGGCAACCAAAGGTTACCTAGGCTCAGAGGAAGGTTTTCAGGGCTACTCTCAACTGAGATGGGACCTGACAACCGACCCTTTGGCTTGAAGAGCAGGTGACAAGAGGGCTGCTTTGGGTACAACTAACCCGAAAGGGGAAAGGCCCGAGGACTCTGCACGGGCCCCTTTCTGGTGCAGGGGCTCTGAAGTCAATGGTATAATGTGTTATTTTCCTGCCGCTCAGGAAAGCACAGTCTGGCTAGGCGAAGGCCTTTCACAGTGCTGGACTCTTAGGTCTGGACTCTGACCTGGACGGATTCCCACATCTTTCTGGGTCTCAGCACTGCCAAACAGGTGTTACCCAAAGAAGGTTCTGAACCCAGCCATGGATGTGGAGTTTCGACATTTTGTTTATAGTATGGAAAATGGTTCCAGCCTTGTCCTACAGGCAGATAATATACCCTAAGATTGCAGGGAACGTGTCTGCCATAGAAACAAGGCTCTGATTGTAAAATGAAAATGGAATATTTGGAAATATTTTATATGGAAAATAAAGCTCTACGGTATAAACAGAATTCTTTTTTACAACTTATGTTTTAGGAATGTGGCTATTCTGTAGACTGTAAATCACCAAACGACAGACTTCTGCACAGAGAACTTCGTGGGAGGATGTCCTGCCTGAAACAGTCCTGCCTCTCAGTCTTTCAACTCTTTATAACTCTTAGTTAAGATGATTCTTTTCACCCTTGACCACAACGATTACTGGTATGAAAGACACTGTACTCAAGCATGATGTAATGTGCTTATGTTTATGTTGCTTCCTGGGCAGAGTCTCCGCTTCCCAAATTAGTTCCTTCAGTAACAATTCTGACACTAACAGATACTTCAATGGCAAATAGGTATTTCCTTCATCCTTAAGTCTTTGGTCACCCCTCGCAACCACGAGGCAAGGCAGCATGCTAAGAGCTGGCAGGCTGGTGGAGGCTGCAAGTGCTGGTGCGGGGTGGGGACTCGCTGGGACATCTGTGGCAGAGCTTCTTTATTTGGAGGGAGCAATTATCTTTACTTGGAGGGAACAGAATACTTCATTGTAACAGTCACATTCCTCTCTAGCTCACTTCACTCAGGGACAGATGCAATCAGAGCCATTTTTAATAGCCACTAATGCAAGATTCCTGGGAATCATTTCTTACATTTTTTTTTTTTTAAATAGGGGACTTAAAATATGGATTGAGACTAGAATTCAACACAGTGGCTTCTTTTTTAATTTAGAAGTTGCTTATGTTATGGCCAGAATCTATTTGGATTTTATCCTCTGCCTCTTTGCTCAACTACATAAAGTAAATTTCCTTCCCACTTCCCAAAGGAGCATTGTCCAGGGAGGCTGTTTGAGGTTAATTATATAACCCAGATGAAAACATAAAAAGCAAGTATGTCCTTCAACAAAAAGAGTCCAAACTTAATGAGACACAACATAGTACAAGGTATAAACAAGAATGAGGAGACAAGGGGAGAATGTCAAAAGTCAAAACAAGAAAATGTGGACTATAGGCCAGGATCGAACACAGTAGGAATTCTTCCTCTTTTAACCTGTCTGAAGTGCATCAGAAATTTCCTTTGCCTTTGGTTTGCCTGCAAACTGTCTTATGAGTAAACCAAGGCTCTCCATTCAAGTGCCAGAGGACTGGGACAGGCGGAAAGGCACGTGTCTCCCAGGTGTCAGTGCAGGGAGTTCAAGGTGAGAATGGCCTTCTTCAGACCCAGGCTGTCTCTGCGCCCCAAACGCTGGCTCCAAGACCCTTCACATACCTGCTTCCAGGAGGGGTGGAGTGGCTCTCAGGAGCTTGGGGGTCTGACTGTATTGACCATGTCGGGCCACTAGGACTGAAGACAGGCCGAAGGGTGGGGGGGGTTGAAGCACTGCTTCTGTTTATGACGCCACTTGCCAAATTCAGGTTTGTTACCTAGAAATGAAGTGAGGGGGAAATAACCTGATTTTACAGCATTTTCAAAAAGTCTCATTAAAAAACAGATGGAGAAAATCAAGTCGAGTTGAAGAGATGCTGATCATCTGAGCTGAAACGGTGGCTGTGACCAAGGCGGCCATTAAAAGCTGGCTTCTGCGCACACCAAAGAGGAGAAGTAAGGGTGGCTGGTGCCAACAGAAATTAACCGCGCACGGATTCTGTCCCTACTGTGTGCAAAGTGCTGGACTGTGCCAGGTGCTGTGAAATACAAAGATTAGTAACAAAGACAGCAAGAGTTTACTGTATATTAACTCTGTGCCAGGCAAGGGTCTGTCTGACACACTAAGCAAACTACTTAGCCTCTCTGGCCCATGTTTCCTCATCTGCAAGTTCGAAATCACAATAAATTTTAGTTATACATAAAAGAATGATTCTTATGACACACAAATTACTTGCTGATTTAGAAAAAAGATGCACAGGCAAAAGAAATATGGGCACTGACCCTAATAAACAATTTACAAAAAAGGAATATAATTAGCCAACTAAACATTTAAAACTAGACATTTCTACTGACAATCAAAGAAACGCAAATTACAAGATAACATTTTTGTGTATACATGGATATACAATAATAAAAATATACTACCTAATTTAGGCAAGGGGTGATATTAGATACATACTTATACTGTTTATGTGTCTATAAATTGGTAGAATCATTTAAGAATTTGGCAATATTATTAAAGGCATCATAGTATTTGTACTACCATCTAATTTTCAGCACCTGTGCTAAAAACTAATTGCCCATGATGGGGCGCCTGGGTGGCTCAGTGTAAGCCTCTACCTTTGGCTCGGGTCATTATCTCAGAGTCCTGGGTTTGAGCCCCGCATTGGGCTCTCTGCTCGGTGGGGAGCCTGTTTCCTCCTCTCTCTCTGCCTGCCTCTCTGCCTACTTGTGATTGCTCTCTGTCAAATAAATAAATAAAATCTTAAAAAAAAAAAAGAAAACAAACAAACAAAAAAAAAACCCAAAAACTAACTGCCCATGATTAACAATAGTGATTATTATAACTGCAATTACTATTTGGGAGAACTTACAATGTGTGAAGCTCTGTATAAATATAAAAAATATAAATGAGTACATTATATACAACCTGTTTTTTTTCCCCAAAGATTTTATTTATTTATTTGACACAGAGAGAGAGAGAGAGATCACAAGTAGGCAGAGAGGCAGGCAGAGAGAGAGGGGGAAGCAGGATCCCCTGAGATCGTGACCTGAGCCGAAGGCAGAGGCTTAACCCACTGAGCCACCCAGGCGCCCCTATACAACCCATTTTAAACTGTCATAATTTTATTGGTAAGACCATTATAATCGCCATTTACAAAGAAGGAAACTGAGGCCTGGGAACAAATGGCCAAACTAGAATCTGGAACATGGTCTTTGGAACTTCAAAACTCATCTTCTTACTCATGACCCTATATTGTGAACAGATTTTGAAAAGAAGCATTGGAATATTGGAAATATTGGAAACATTTTATATTTTTAATATTGGAAAATGGGAAGATCAAAATGGCTAACAGTGTTGTTAAGTAAATTTTGCTCTGTGCATATGAGGGGATATTAAGTATTGCCACAGTTTTTCGAGGAATTCTTAAAGATAAAGAACCATGCTGATATCTGAAGTTAAAGAACAAAAAAGTCACACTATACAACTACAAAAAGCAGACCCAATTTCCTTCAACACACGCACATAGATACATACTTATGAACTGCATGGATTACCCTTATAATCCAAACGAGAAAATGTCAGGTATGATGAGAAATAGACACGAGGTGAGCTTAAAGCCTGTGCAATGAGTCCAAAAAGAAAGGACGGTTGGAAAAACATTTCAAAATCCGTTGCACAGGGAGAGGATGCTGAAAAGAGGGAGGGCACAGTGTGAAGGCAGGTGCTGGGTGTGAGACGCCAGAGAGGAGGGGCACAGGAGATGGACATTCCGGGAAAACTGTTCTCCTGGGAAACTGTCCCAAGAACCTAGTAATTTTGACATTTACAAATAGGAGAATTCTGGAGCACTGTCATATCTTTTTCATTTGAAAATTAGTATTATTATTTTTTAGTTTATTTATTTATTTGTTTGAGAGAATGAGAGAGCATGAGCGGGGAGGGATGGCAGAAGGAGAAGGAGAAGCAGGCCCCCTGCCGAGCAGGGAGCCTAACTCGGGCTCCATCCCAGGGCCCTAAGATCATGACCTGAGCCAAACGTAGACATTTAAGCAACTGAGCCACCCGGGCACCCCTCATCTGGAAATTGTGAAAGAAACATAGATCATTTATTTTTTGGCAACTGTACAGTGTCTCATCCCTAATTAGGGAACTCAGTACATGAAAACGGCCTAGGACTAGGTCTTCACACCAAAGGACTCAAATATTTTTCTGGGGATGAACGCGTTTTCCGTAGTTTAGGAGTGATTCCTGGTGCTTGTGGAGGCTGAGGTCCAGGACACCAGAGCTGCGCCCTCCAATGTGGGTCTGTCTTAGAAGCAGCCTCAGAAGCCAACCTTGCCTTATCATGATTTCGGACCTCCTTCTTCTGCTATCAGGGGAGAAGACACACAGGGACTAAAGAAAAGTGGGGGGGGGGGGGGAGATCCCAGGGCAGGTTATGGCAGGATTCTCTGGCCTGTGGAGTCTTGGAAGAGCCTTGCCTTCTTCCTGCACCTCAGTGGCAAAAGCAGTCAGACTGTCAGACGATCAAACCGCTCCCTGTAGGACTGACTTCATTCCTGCCCCACACTGAGCCTTCTTCCTTGCTGCTCTGCTCCCTGGCCTTTCAAATTAGACACGAGCTTGCAGCTTATAAAAACAGTAAGTGAGAAAGGGCTTTGTGATAACTAACAGCTTCTCCAATTACTGCCTCCGTTAGTGTGCCAAAACCCTAATAACAGAGGCATATTAATAATTTATAGCGGAACAGCAATAAAATAAACAAAATGTACACACTTCACCATGTTTAGTATCAACTGTATGGTTTAGAGATTAGTGAATGGGAAGGAAAAGAAGTATCAGATTTGTTGAATCTTCTCTCTTTTGGCAAGGCCACCCCTAATTCAAACATCATCATTTTCATCATAATAGCTAAATTATTGAATGTTCACCATGTGCCATGTATTAGATGTCCTTGCATTGTCACGATGTGCGTTTTATCTCATGTAATCCTGAGCAAGCCCCCTGAAGCAGGTTCTACTGTTACCTCCATTTTACAAAAGAGGAAACTAAAATCACATAACTCTAAGGGTAAACAATTGCACAAAAATCACAACCGCACTAAAAATACCTACTAAGTGCAGGGCCAAGATGAGAACAGGAAATGTTTTCCTCCAAGTGCATGTGGTATACTTTTCCCAAATAACATAGTTTAATGTTTGAGCCCTTGCAGTAGCAATGGCCAGTACTTAAAAGTGAGGTTTTATATCTCACTCCTTACCCATTACTCATGGAAGCAGACACTGCTATACTCCCTTTCAGAGATGGAGAAACTAAGGCTCAGAGAGTTTATAGTAACTAATTTGCTCAAGGTTACATAATAGTTGCAGAAGTGGTACTCTTGTTTTAAAATCCCACTTTCTAGGGATGTCTGGGTGGCTCAGTCAGTTTAAGCATCTGCCTTTGGCTCAGGTCATGATCCCGAGTTTCTGGGATCGAGCCCCGCATTAGGTTTCTTGCTCAGTGGGGAGCTTGCTTCTGCCTGCTGTTCCCCTTGCTTATGCTCTCATTCTATCTCTTTCTCTAACAAATAAATAAAATCTTTAAAAAAAAAAAAAAATCCGGGACTCCTGGGTGGCTCAGTTAAGTGGCTGTCTTCAGCTCTGGCCATGATCCCAGGGTCCTGGGATCGAGTCCCATAACAGGCTCCCTGCTCAGTGGGGAGCCTACTTCTCCCTCTGCTGCTCCCCTTGCTTGTGCTCACTCGCTCTTTCTCTCTGACAAATAAATAAATAAAATCTTAAAAAAATAAAATCCATTTTCCCATTTTAAAACTAGTAGGAAACAGCCCTAGTTACCCTAAATTATCCTTAATTATTAGAAAATTTTCAAAATATAATTAGATACCTCAAATTCTGACAATAGTGATTATACAAGAATTGATTTTACCAAACTATGCCAGCTTTTTCTTCTTTGCCTTAAATTTTATTCCCCATTTGTTAACAACATGCATATTGTTAATATCCTTCACCAGAGCGCATGAAAAAACCCACACCCATCCTCAATCAGTTCTGTTTCTTAGCAGGTATAGTAAAAACATGGCATGAACATGAAACTAATTTTAGATTCCTGGTGGGTTTTGTTTTTACATGTAACATCAATTCCTTATTTCATGGATAAACCAAAAAAGGGTAGCTATTGTGATTTCCTTCTACACAAAAGCAAAACATCATTGTTAATTTATTTTGAAAATAGCAAAAGGGACCACTACTTAATGAGAGATTATTATAAAGAATAACAAAGCTATTAAAGCTTCTCATCTTTCTTTCCAAAAAATTCCTGCTAAAAATATAACCTGTCTCTTTAAATAATAACAACTGACCCTCTATTTTAAATATTCTATTCCTACTTCTGTGGTTTTGTCTATGAGACATCCAGGACCTATGCCATCCACCCAGCTCAGTCTTCCTAGGACATACGTTGCTAGTAAATAATCAAACAATTTGGGGCTCACTTAGATATGTCCTCAGAACCTTCTTTACACAGTCCTCTAGACAACAAATGCTGATCAATCAGAAGTGACAAAGGAGATGAACCTATTTTTCAACCCCTGTTTCTAGAACAAGACAATCCAGTGGAATATATTGTGAAGATGAAAATGTTCTACAGTCTGTATAACCTAATACAGTAGTGATAGCCACATGGTATGAAGGCTTTGAAGCCTCCACCAGATCTGGCTGAATCTTATTTGTACAGACTGATGTCTTGTTAAGAGTTTGGTCCAAGTGAATCATTTCTAGATTAAATGACTTAAGAAAGCATCTGGTTCTTCCTTTCAGTTTCCCAGTTTTTTCCTAGGATGGGCAGAAGGAGTCACTGAACAAAAATGGACCTAAGCATCAACTGTGGCCCTAGAAACACCTGGCATTGACTAGGGAAGATCTAAGAGCAGGGCCGATCTCCCAGCACTGGGCCAGGCCTTAAACTCTACAAGCCAGTTAGGATTCACATCTGAAGGTCCTCCTTAACAGGACAGGACGGTGACGAACATGGTTGTCATCAGGTTGCATCTGCTTCTCTGTCCACCTATATTCCTCCAGGTAACCAAAGTTTCATTAGATGAAGAGAAAGTGGAAAATGGCATATATGTATCAGATTTTCATTAACGATGAACATTTCATGGTAAAGAATTTTAAAGGACAGAATTACAGCACATAAAAACATAGCATCAGTAATGAAAGAGATAGCTCATCATTTTTTGTTAGGAACTTTAGGCTATTAAGGCAGAGGGTGTAGCCATTGGGCCAGGTGGCTTCTCTGGGTCAATAACCAGATTCTACGCTACTAAGGCAAGGCTAGCCAACTCGGGAATTCAGGCCACTGGTCACAATAGTCCGGGAGACGGGTGGGATAGTTTAAAACCCTTTTAATTACTGAAACTATGACACAAATAACATGTCTTGCTGATAATGGATATCAACATCTTTATGTGTGAGAAAGAGTACACATCTATAAGAACTGTTTAAGTCTGTTTGGACCTCTAAAACATTTTAAATTTTTGAGAAAATACAAAACCTCTTAGATTCACTACAGTAACAGCAATTGTAACAACAATGTCGTATTATTAGCACTAATGATAGCTTAATTCAATGAGCACTTAATTTTTGCCAGGCATTGTTTTCTGTGCATGTGTGGGCACATGCGCACGCATGTGTGTGTGTGTGTGTATAAACTCATTTGATATTCAAGATAACTCTGTAGGTAGAATTATTGCCCTCATTTACAGATGGGGAAATTGGGGTTGAGAGGCAAAATAACTTGCCCAAGCACAAATAATTGTTCCATGTCAGCCCCTAGTTTCAATTCCTGGTCACCTTGATTGAAAATCTCCCAACCTTGTAGTTTCTAGACATTGTGGTACTCCCACTGCCTTGCCCCACTGAGCCTGGTGCTTACAATTCCATCCATGGACCAGCAGCAACTGTAATCCCTGGGAGCTTGATGGGACAAGCAAGCTCTTAGCCAGTCTCAGCCCCAGGGAAGGAAATCTGCATTTGACAAGATCCACAGGTAATTCACATGCAAGTTAATGTCAAGGAAGGACTTGTCATAGGAGATGGTGACAAAGGAAAGAGAATTCAAGGGTTCCCCTGCACAAAGGTCAGGGGATCTTCAAAAAACGGGAAGAAATACCTTGATGGGGTGAAGAGTAAGCAAGGGAAAGGAGTAGAGAAGATAATTCCATCAGGAAATTTAAAATTTTACTATTTCTCAATGTTGTCTGGATGTTCAAATGATGACATGAATAATCATTCAGTTTGCCAAGGATGCAAACGTGGATAAAACAGTTTAGAACAAGGTTCAGAAAATCCCGAGTCTACTTGTGATGCTGCCTTGAGAAACAGTGGTCATTAAAAAACAACCAAGACATTGACACATAAAAACAATCAGCTTGGGCGCCTGGGTGGCTCAGTGGGTTAAGGCCTCTGTCTTAGGCTAGGGTTGTGATCCCAGGGTCCTGGGATCGAGCCCTGCATCGGGCTCTCTGCTCACCGGGGAGCCTGCTTCCCCCACTCTCTCTCTGCCTGCCTCTCTGCCTATTTGTCACCTCTGTCTGTCAAAGAAATAAAATAAAAAAATCTTAAAAAAAAAAAAATCAGCTTGTTGAATATTCTTCCACCCCCGCCTTTCTCAGGCTAGTCAGCTAAGTGAATGACTGCCTGTAGGAAAATCGAGTCACAGGATCCCACCGCTGCCTAAACCTTAGGCAGATGCTTCACCCCTTGCTGTCCTCCTCCTCCTCCTCTGCTACCACTCTCCTGAAGCAGCTTATCCAGAGGTTCCACTCCTGTTCCCTTCTTCATGTCCATTGCCACTGTGACCTCGGTGCATTTTTTTCTTTTAATACCAACTCTGTTTATCTTAGAGCCAGCCTTCCGAATAAGGCAGGTGAGCAAATACCTGAATGTGTGGGGTAAGGACACACTGCCTGCATTCCAGCTAGACAGGTGTTTAAATTACAGCAGGAATAAATACAGGTGATGGATTGAAAAGGGGGTAGGAGAAACACAGAGAGGGAGGCCAATTTCCGGAGGCTGGCCCGCCCAAGTGTTACTGCTTGTTACTGCTGTTGCTAAAAGGAGGGCTGCTGCCAGTGCTATAATTAAAACATGATGGCATTGCCCTGATGGCTTCCCAGAATATACCCACCACCCACCCAGATACATAACCTTTTGGCATCCAAAGAAGATCCAGGGCCAGGCCTAACTAGATCACTGTAGCTATAGTTGGAATGCTCTAGAAATGCTGCACACCTGAATGTGCAAAAGAAGTTCAAACCTCAGAGAGAATCCAATAAAGATCCACTGCCTGGCCTAGCATAAGCAAGGCCTCGGGTAAAATCCTAAGGGAACAGGAAGGAGGGTGGGGGGAATCGGGAAATGGGCCTTAAGGAGGGCATGAGATGTCATGAGCACTGGCTATTATATAAGACTGATGAAGGGGCGCCTGGGTGGCTCAGTGGTTAAGCCGCTGCCTTCAGCTCGGGTCATGATCTCAGGGTCCTGGGATTGAGCCCCGCATAGGGCTCTCTGCTCAGCAGGGAGCCTGCTTCTCTCTCTCTCTCTCTCTCTCTGCCTGCCTCTCTGCCTACTTGTGATCTCTGTCTGTCAAATAAATAAATAAAATCTTTAAAAAAAAAAAAAAAGACTGATGAATCACTGACCTCTACCTCTGAAACTAGTAATACACTATGATGTTATTAACTGAATTAAAATAAATTTTCAAAATCCTAAGGGGAAACACAGATTAAAATGTGGCCCCTGCCCTTAAGCCATGAAGGAACTGATAATATAGTAAGTGAGACAAGACACCTAGACAGATAATATTTAAGGCCACTAGAAAGTGGTAACTGGCCCAATAAAAAGGCAAAGGAAATTCCAAGACCACCTCTGAGCTGTGCCTAAAAGGGCAGGTAAGAGGATTACTGGTGGGGGGGAGGGCAGGGTGGTCATGGTTTCCTAGAGCAAAAAAGCCTAAGTAAAAATGCAGAGACAGATAAGCAGGAAGAATGTCTGAAAAACAGGAAGCAGTCTAATTTGGCTAAAGCTCAGAACAATAAAAGATAGGAAAAGAAAGAAAAATGGCTGGGGAGATCCTTGAATGCCAGACTAAAAGATTCTGCTCTTGACCTAAGACATAACAGGAAGTTTGCTCAAGGGTTCCGGTAAGAGTAGTGCTATGTCAGAATTGTGGTGTAGGTAGAGAAATCTAGTGCTATTTTCATGGGCTGGGGTGAAAGGGGCTATTAAAGAAAACCAAGATGTGTAGAGAGCCACGGCAGTCAGGCAAAAGGTACCAAGTCTGGGATGCAGGATGTACCACTGCTGGGCTTCTCTCACTTTCCGCCTAAAGCTCAGGAAGAATGCTGGGCCTTGTAGCTGGAGACCTGCTTTGGAAGCAGAGGATAAAAGTTCCTGAGTTTATGTGTTCATTGTTCATGGTCTCTTCTTCCCTCAGCCCTCTTTGGGATTTATGTTCCCATGCAGCTGGTAAGCAAAGATGGTGCTGCCCGGCATTTTAAGAAGGGAGGGTCAGAGAGTGGGCCTTAGGGCAAATATACCTTTTCTTAGATTTATCTTTCCATGCCTCTCTTCAACAGAACGGCCTGAGGATCAAGATTAGGAGCTGGGCTTGGGTGGGGAGAGGTCTGACTAGATGGCTTTGGTCTAGGCCTGAGGTCTGAGGCCTGGTGGGCAAAAGAAGACAATGGATCATACACTCTCCAGCCCAAGTCACCAACTAGAAACTCCACTCAGGAGTTTGGAACCAAAAACAGTAATAAGAGGAGGCTATGGCCTGAAGGAGCCTCTCTGGGGGCATCTGCTCCTGAACCTCAAGGCAGTGACTATGGAATCCTGGATTCCAGGCACCGTCCTCCCTAAATCAGTGTTTAATGACCTCATGTGCGGTCACTTCCAGTGCTACCATGGAACCACAAATTCAAACAGATACTTAAGGATGGTGAAGTTTAAGTAGATGTTGACAAGATAACACAGCTTACTGAAAAATAAGATGCTGGCAGCCGTTAAGGACAAGACACTCTCCACGTATAGCAGACCACGAATTCTCCATCTCTACAAATGCAGCCCTCCGCTGACTGGGGCTTGTGGGTTATCACGTGACCTTTACCTTTCTTAACATAGTACCAAGGATTATCATTGCTGCTGGGGGAAATCCAACCAGCAACTAACTATGCCAGGAGGCAGGGATTATCCCCAACGTGGAAGTGGAAAGATCAGAAGCTTAATTTGGTATTTTATCATTGGCTCTAAGAAAGTCCTTCAACCCCTTCAGCGCAGTAAGATCCTGAGATCCTGCTGCTACTACCTTGCACTTTACTTCCCAATGTCAAATTTATTTTTTATAAACAATCTCCCTTAGCTAGTAAAGAAGGCTTGTCATTAAACTGTTTCAAAGGCATAGTGGTTGTGGGGTGACTGGGTGGCACGGTCGGCTAAGAGTCTGCCTTCGGCTCAGGTCATGATCTCAGGGTCCTGGGATTGAGCTCCCTGATCAGCATTGAGTCTGTCTCTCCTTACCCCCACCCCCGCCTTCTCCCTTCCTCTCTCATACAATAAAATCTTTAAAAAAAAAAAAAAAAGAGCATAGTGGTAGAGCTGGAAGAGCTGCATGCCATGATTTGTACTATATTATAACTGCAGGTTTATTTGCCTATCTTGACCCACAAATTACTATATCTCATTCATTGTTGTATCCTCGGAATTTAGCTCAGCAGGCACAAAAGTATTTATATACTAAATGAAGTGGTTCTCATCTAGTCCTAAATACATACCTACACACACACACACACACACACACACACACACACACAACCCCCACAGCCTCTAGCTAGCAGCTAGTTTCACTAGTGAGTGGAAAAGTGATTAATGTCACTGGAAGGCCAGAGAGGAAATTAGAGGTTCCAAATGACCTCTTTCTGCAAATACCACAAGGGAGGGACTGCGTTGCAATAATGGGAAATAAAATAATCAGTGATTAGAGGGAGGTAAGTGTTGCTCTTGCTAGTGCCCTGTATAATTTTAGAGACAAGTTTTACCTGGTCTTGAAGCCTTGGGCAAGGTTCTCAAATGCGGGAAATAAGAGCTTTGCATACATTTTTCGTTCCTTGACTGCACAATGTTCTCCTTGGCACTGAAGACTCCATCTGAAATTGGGTTGCATACATTCTCTAGTACTTCTCCAGTGATGAAAATCGTCTACGAAGGATGGATCTGGCATTTCGGGTTTTCCTTTTATCTTGAGTGAAACAGATCTTGAACATCAGTTTCACCAGGCTCTTTGTAAATGTCATGTATCTTATTTATCAAAATGGAGATTGGGAATTCAACATGAAAGACCAAATAACAGCTTAACACGTGAGTCAACTGGTGACACAGCACTCCCAGTGCAGCTTTCGGGATCTCGTCTCAGCTCAAGTGAAGCCAAGAGATGCAGCATCAAAAGATTATTTCATTAATCCAATGAATATTTATCAACTACTCTGTGGCATTCTTTTCAGCACCAAGCACAGAACCATGAAAAAAACGCACAAAACAAAAATCCTTGCTTTCATTGACATGACACCCTACTCGGGGGATATCACTGAAATATATACAGAATGTGTGAATAAAGGTGATCACTTTTAGCCAAGTAACTGGTATTATTGGCCATATGCTATCTTAAAATTTTCAGAGGTTCTTAACTTGGAGACAAAGGGTCCAAAGGGCATCGAGAGGAAGCCTAGGTTGGGGGGTGTCTATGGACTTTTTGAAATTTTGTAAATTTCTAAGTCTGAAGCAAATTTCTAAGTCTAAGCACTTTTTTTTTTCCCCAGAAGAAAAGAGCCTTCATGCAACACTCAAAGGGATCGCTGACTCCGAAAAGGTTAAGAATCACTCGGGATGATATGAAGATCAATTTGTCTAAATCTGCATTTATAATGTCCTCAGAACTACACCAATATCACCTTGAGAATAAATATCTTCGTGCCATTCATATGCAAAGACTGATCAGAATATGGCTAGATCAATAGAACCTGCCCTGGAAACTCTCATTCCCCCTGGCCTTGGGACTTTGAGTGATCTGGAATAGGGAAATGCAGCGGCAAGTCCTTCTGACTGGTTTTAGTGTATGAGCGAGAACCGAAGGCAATCTTTGAAGAGGAAACACCAGTGGACCAAGATCCACTTTCCTCAAGATAAAAGAAAAGGAAAACCAAAAGTGCCTGATCTGCACTTACTACATCATTTTCATCACTAGAGAAATAGTACATATATTCAATCAAGAACATGAAAAAAAAAATCCTTAAACAGCTACCTTTTTAACCATTGTTTCAAGGGCACCTCCTGAGAATGTATAAATCATCAGCCACACCAACCAACATGTTTTAAGACAGTTTCAACTCCTGTATCAGTTCCTGGATGCCAATGAAATGAACCTCAAGAAATCTACACTCTGATCACCAAGAGATGTGAGTTTTAATGTTAACTAAATTTTGAAAGGGGTTAGGAAAGCTGGGAATCTCTGTAGTTCTAGTACATCAACACCAAGTTCTCTTGTCTTGTATCCCCTTCCTGTTGAACATTGTCATTTACATGACACAGATATGCATATCAACGTTCAGCGCTCCAAAATCCAGAAAAGAGTTCCAGATTAGGATTTGAGACATTCTTGGGAAACCTCACAAAACAGCCAAATTGCTTGAGAGTGTTTCTAATGTATACATTTGGTTTTTAGGAGTCGATGAGAACTGCCACCACCACAGTAAATCGATCCACTCTTTCTACATCTCTGCAGATTAAGAAGGCTGAGTTTTGCCTGCTCAAAGGATCAATGGCTTTCACCATAAAATAATCTGATGCAGAGTTCACTCAACAAATACTTGTTCTCTCAACAAATAACTGATAATCTAGACAAAGCCACACACCTCTGAACCTGTTTGGATTGAGAAGCACTTCTAATCATGAAAACAGCAAGTTCAAGTCCTCGGCTCTCTCTTGCAGGCTCAAGCACCATCTCGGCTGGCACTCTGCTGCCATGTGCAGCTGATGAGAGGTTAGAGCTCTGATTCCCACAGGAGGTGGCGGGAAAACTCTGAGGGGAAGAGCATGGCGCCAGGCAGACTTGGGTTTGAATCATGAGTTCAGTCACTTGCCATTTGTGTGACCTTAGAATTGTCACTTATCCTTCCAGCTTTACCTGTTATAAATAAGTATTTACATCCCAGGACTAAAGAAATCATGGCCATAAAGAGCCCAGCATAGTGCCTGGTGCAGAGCAGATATTCTGTTAACATTGGCAGGTGTGGAACTATCAATGAGAAAACAAGGATGAAGAAGAGTTTTACTTTTTTTTTTTTTTTTAGCTTTTATTTATTTATTTGACAGAGAGAGAGAGAGAGAGAGATCACAAGTAGGCAGAGTGCTGGGCAGAGAGAGAGGAGGAAGCCTGTTCCCCGCTGAGCAGAGAGCCTGATGCGGGGCTCGATCTCAGGACCCTGAGATCATGACCTGAGCTGAAGGCAGAGGTTTAACCCAATGAGCCACCCAGGCGCCCTCGAAGAAGAGTTTTAAAAAAGGATATAAAAACCAACAAAATGAAGAAGAGAAATTCTTTCCAACTTAGCAAGGCTGTGACAAGTTTCTGCCTAGTGCAAGGGTGCTGTGCCAGGTGACAGATTAGAAGGAAGTGTCATCACACAGATCTAACTCAAAGGGAAAGAGATGCAAAATCACTACGACAGGTTTACTACACAGAGAAACTAATGAGGGGCTATAGGAGCAGGGTGCATGGAAAGATGACTTCTGGCTGGGGCAGCAGAAAGTTCTTCATTCATTTTTTTACTCAAAAACGTATTCAGGGCATGCCCTATACCAACGCTGAAAAAAAGTGGTAAAAAATGGGTCCCCATCCTCAACCAAGTAACTTACAGTCCGGTAGAATGAGCACATTTACTGAGTATTACCCACGAGTCAGGTTCTGAGGCGGTGTAGGACACTGCCCCCAAAGCTTTCCGAGGCAGGAGACAGCTCTCCAGACACAGAGTGAGGCATGAAGTGACATGCATCCAAGCGAAGGAGCACCTGCTGGGGAGTGCCGTGAGAAAGACACGGCTGCCGACGGACCCACGAGCTGGCCCAGGGCACGGAGAAGCTCCTCAGCCCCTCCTTCCATCCTTGGAATGTGGGTGCCACTTGCCTTTCCTGCTCTCAGATGCCTCTCTAAGGACACGGCTTTGAGATGGTGATGTGTTGAAAACACATGCACAGTACACATGACTGAGCCCAGTTAGGGCCTCTTTTTTTAATTAATTTATTTTTTTTAAAGATTTTATTTATTTGACAGACAGAGATCACAAGTAGGCAGAGAGGCAGGCGGTGGGGGGGGGGAGCAGGCTCCCCGCTGAGCAGAGAGTCCAATGCAGGGCTCGATCCCAGGACCCTGGGATCATGACCTGAGCAGAAGGCAGAGGCTTTAACCCACTGAGCCACCCAGGCGCCCCAGTTAGGGCCTCTTTACAAACTTCTAAGATTTGGCAGCAGGCGTGGGGATCCATTCATCTTGCTGCTGCCCAAGACAAGCTTCGTATGTAAGTTCCCTTTGCTGGCGCCGGAACCGCCACCTACCAACACTGAGTGGCCTGCCTCTTTCCCTGGTGTCTGCCTACTTTCTGAGTACAGAGGCCAGATTTCAGATTATACCAGGAAAGCTCCCAAGACGGTTGTGAACCAAACAGCATCTATGTTGAGCCTGGATGGACGCATAAAGTCAGACATGGTGACAGGGGAACATTTCCCACGAGAAGGTAGCAAAAACTAAGGCGTGGAAACGAACAAATTCTGAGTGAGTTGCACAAAAACACACGTGATGGGAGAGGACAGACTGGAGAAGTAGCCAGGAGCCAGATTCTAAATAAAGGCTTTGAATAACATTTAATAGCTCAGGCTTCACATTGTGTGTAACAGAAAGCCCCCTCAGGATTCTTGAGCGAAGGAGGTCTTATCACCAGACTTGGGATTCAAAAAGATTCCTTTACAGCAAAGACTACGGTGGACAGGAGACCGTTTCGGACGTAACTGCAGCTGTCCAGGTGAGATCATGAAGGCCTTAAGCAGGACAGTCGATGTGAAAATGAAACAGGGAAGATAGATTTGAGACATTATGGAGTCAGCATCAACCAGACTTGGCAAATGCCTGGATGCAGAGAGAATGAAGAAGCAAACAGAGACAGTGATAAGTCAAATGCACCATACCTAAGTCCCGAGGAGGACTGCCGTGTCACCAATACTGAGAGAGAAAAGGGAGATGAACAAATAGGTTTTAGATGTCTTCAACATTTTTTTAAAAAAAGATTTTATTTATTTATTTGATAGAGAGACAGTGAGAGAGGGGACACAAGCAGGGGGAGTGAAAAAGGGAGAAGCAGGCTTCCCGCTGAGCAGGGAGCCCAAAGCGGGACTCGATCCTAGGACCCTGGAATCACGATCCAAGCTGAAGGCAGATGCCTAACAACTGAACCACCCAGGCACCCTGTCTTGAATGTTTTTTTGAGAATATTTTCAAAATATGTTTAAAATGCGGTGCATGATCAGGGAAATACAAACCAAAACCACAGTGAGATACCACCTCACACCAGTCAGAATAGGTAAAATTAACAAGTCAGGAAATGACAGATGTTGGCGAGGATGAGGAGAAAGGGGAACCCTTCTACACTGCTGGTGGGAATGCAAGCTGGTGGCAGCCACTCTGGAAAACAGCATGGAGCTTCCTCAAAAAGTTGAAAACAGAGCTACCCTATGACCCAGCAATAGCACCACTGGGTATTTACCCTAAAGATACAAATGTAGTGATCCAAAGGGGCACGTGCACTCCAATGTTTATAGCAACAATGTCCATAAGAGCCGAACTATGGAAAGAGCCCAGATGTCCACCGACAGATGAATGGATAAAGAAGATACGGTATACATATACAAAGGAATACCATGCAGCTATCAAAACAAAAAAAAAAATCTTGCCATTTGCAACGACATGGATGGAACTAGAGGGTATTATGCTGAGCGAAGTAAGTCAATCAGAGAAAGACAATTATCATTTGATCTCCCTGATATGAGGAATTTGAGAGGCTGGCTGGGGGGCTGCGGGCGGTAGGGAGGGAAAAAATGAAACAAGATGGGATCGGGAGGGAGACAAACCATAAGAGACTCTCAATCTCACGAAACAAACTGAGGGTTGCTGGGGGATGCGGGGGTAGGGAGAGGGTGGTTGGGTTATGGACATTGGGGAGGGTATGTGCAATGGTGAGTGCTGTGAAGTAAGTAAGCCTGATGATTCACAGACCTGTACCCCTGGGGCAAATAACACATTATATGTTAATAAAAAAATTTAAAAAATACATTGCACGTGTTGTGATGAACACTGGGTGTTATACTTAACTAATGAATCACTGAGTACTACATCAAAAACTGTGTACTATACAGTGGCTAATTTAATATAATAAAATAAATAAGTAAATAAAATTTGGTTTATATAAAAAAATTTAAAAATGCACGGCGTATTGTGGATGCTGATAATATAGTTAGGGGGTGATGTCTGACAGCTGGAAGTCTGGGCTTGGCACTCAGCAAAGAGTTTCACACTAAAGATGCCTGCATGGAAGAAATCCACAGAACAGTGCCAGATGGAGCTATGGGAGGAGAACATGTACCCAAGGGGAAACTGTGTGTTGAAAAAAACCGCTGTGTTGTGCCCTGACTTCAGAGGTACGCTGGGGGAGAGCTCCAAAGAACGGGAAGAAGCAGATGCTACCATTGCCGGTTTTACACATTCGAGTCTCTATGCCAGTGGCTTTTAAAAAATGTTGCAAATGGAATCTAGCCTTCAGGGGAAAGAGGAGGATGAGCTCCCACGGGAATCGCTAAAGGGCTGGAGAAGCTAAGAAAAGTTTTCAGGTAGGAGGTGGTTAATAATAGGGCCGAATATTGAGGCAGGAGGAGGATTAAAAACAGGTGACCGAAGTTGGCAATTCCAAGGTCACTGGCAACCTCTGAGGGAGAGCTGGACAACATGGTAAGAGATAAGACCAGACTGCAAGGGTAACTGTGGAGGGGACAGGGGCAGGGGCACTGGAGCAGGAAGGGCATGCTACTTTAACATTTGGCAGTACAGGGAAGACAAGAACTTGAAGGGGTGGCAGGGTGAAAGAAAGGTTATTTTAGAACAAGAGACCATGGAGTAGGCTAAGGAACTAAGGAACACTGGGGGCTGAAAGCCTGGAGAGAGAGAGAAGAGCTAGCGAATTAGACAGAATCACTCCAGCTGATCCAGGGATCCAGTAGGAGAATTAGTTTCGATATTGAAACTACCCCATTTTACAGAGAAGGAAATCAAGGCACAAGGAGGTTAAGTAACTTCTCCAAAGTCTCATTGACTCAAGAGCTCCTGTTTTTTCCATTTATTCTTTTCTGTTTCTAGAAATGGGAAAAAGTAATATATATGATATAAAGAAGTGTCAGTGTCACTATTTCTACCCGGGAAGAGCATAGGACCAAAAAAGCTAGACTTGGAAAACCACCACCAAATCAGAACATAAACACAGAGCAGCTAAAATGCGTCCGGGCATGCTGAAGAGGCAGGAGGAGCGTTCCCAAACACCCAAGCCTGTGATAAACCGGGGGCCATCTGCCTCAGGTCTGGAGAACATGCATCATCATTTCGGAAATTCAGCTCCCTCTCTGCCAATTTCACCTTCAAATTGGAAATTCTGAAAGTAAGATTCACTCAAGGTCCACCTCGGCAGCTTCTGAAGCAGAAAAAATGATTGAGAAATTCGTTCATACGTGAATGCGTGAGAGAAATGAGTAGCTGGCGGAAACCAAACATTCTCCATCTCAGCATATACCCTTCTCTAGAACTGCTCTAGAAAATTACCACCGTGAGGAGCAAAAAATGAGAGAAATTGAATGGTTTTCTTTCCCACTCTCCATCTACATGAAAAATGTGAGAAGCAGAAAGTGTCTCCTCCCTCTTATGTATCTGTCAGCACATTTCCAGGAGGCCTGGCCACATCCCGGGCACTGGCTGGCTGAGGAACAGAGACTGACGCAGCACATTCGTTCGCCTTGGAGCCCTCGCCTGGGTGGTCTGCTGTTATTCCTTTGATTAAACTCCCAGGCTGGAAGAGCTGGAGCTGCTCCTAATGATAGCCGGGTCCTGAAACCTCACACTCGCCCGCACAGCGAGGGCCGGTGCTCCCTCCGAGTGGCTGCCTCCCACTCCTCACCACAGAGCTGGGCTCCTTCGCCACATTCTTCTGCTCACTCACGGCGGCGACCACAGAGGGCGCCGTCTGGGCAGAGTGCGGCAGTGGGAGCGCACACCTCTCCCAGCACTGAGTGAGGCAGAGATAGGGAGACCGAAGCTCTACTCCTGTCAGCGACCACAGCGCTCCCTACCACAGGAGAAAGATGCTTCTAGAACACTCTGCTTTCAGAGATGGACACACTCACTTCCCAAGAACCCCAGCCCCAAAGGTCAGACCGCCTCTCATGTGCCAAGGGGAAGAACTAAATTTGGCCTGCTCTCTGCTCGGGTCTGTAGGGTACTTGCTGAACACGTATGTCTTCTGAGCACTATTTCAGGCGCACGCAGGCCAGCACAAACATTTCTGAAGTAGCTGTTGTGGCTACTTCGTGGGGCAAGGAACGTTTGATGTTCCCCTGTGCTGTAGGCTATAAAGAGTTACATCATAACAGAAGTAGTGAAAGTAATCACAAGCTAAATAAGGCTCTGTTCTTGGCCACGCAAATCCATAACAATGTAGCCTCTCATGTAAATTCTGGGTACCTCCAAGTTTTATTATAAAATTTTGGGGCTGTCAGGGTACTTTGCGTCTTTACTTCTGGCTAGCTCACTGCTCCTCAGCATCTTCGCCAGTGAGCGGGAAGGAAACGTGGTGACGCTGCCTCACCCTCCAACCCACCCTCCTCTCCAGCCACCTGAGTGATCAAGCTAACAGGCAAAGCCAACCTTGTCTCTGGGCCCCTTTCCTCCATCCCCGTCATCTATGAGATGAAGCTGAGTTCCTTCACAGTGAAAGCTTTCCCTAAATCAGCTTTTGTGTTCTCTTCCAGCTTCCATCCTAGCTGCTCTCTGCTGACTCCCTACCCTCCAATACCACTGATCAGCCTACTGTTTCTCTAGACACATACAGGCTAGCTTTTATTCTGGAACCTGCCCTCACCCTTCTCCTGCCACCCACTTGCCTACCTTCAAGATTCAGTTTCGATATAATCTCTTCCAAGAAGGCTACTCTGGCCTTCTCACTCCCATACACAGGCTGGGATAGGTAGCGTGCCCTTTGATACTTCTGCTATTCCCTAGAAATATCTCTTCCGTGCACATTCCATGCTAGCACTCTGATGTGTTTATGTGGCTGTCACCCTTACCAGATTGTGAGTTATTTCATGCCAAGGACTATGTCTTATATCATCCCCATGGCTTAGTACCAAAGCCTGGAACATTCCTAAGAGCTTAATAAAATGTTTTTGAATGAATAAATTAAAAAACCACACTTGAATTAAAAGTTTTATGAACAATGCCACTAAAAGGTTTAATGAGGTAAGCAGCTGAAATTACAGACAAAAGAAAATGATTTTTCAAAAACGGACCCAAGGATTTTAATTTTTTATACTTATCTTCCAAAACACAAGTAATTAAAAATTCGTGTTCCTTATGTAGTGGTAGGTTTCATAACACCTTACCCAGAAAAGCAATGTAAAGATACATCAGAGTTCATGGGATATGATGAAAGTGATACTCGGAGGGAAATTCATAGCTTTAAATACAGTGACTGACAAGAGTGAATGAAAGTAAGTATCCCACTTAAGAGACTGGGAGAAAACAAAAGCTAGCAAAAGCAGAAGGAAGGGAATTAGTCAAGACAAAACAAAACAACCAATTAGAAAACATTAAAACAATAGAATGAATAAATTTAACCAGAATGATCTTATTAAAAAAAAAAAAAAAAAAAGGAAGCAGGGGAAGAAAACAGGAACCCTATTGGATTTGAAAGGAAGGAAGGGAAAAAGGGATAGGGAAGGAGGAAGGAAAGAAAACACAAACATGAAATAGGAATTGGAAATAAGGAAATACTCGCAGGTACGAGGGAGTAAAAATGCATTCGAAGTAATTACTGAACACAAAGCTGCTTCTGATGAATCTGCCATGAAGGTTTCACGGCCCAAGCTGAGAGAGAAGGCAGAGCAGCCCCCACTTTGGGTCTGCACCCCCACTAGTAAACACATGGGCCAGAGCCCCTATAAAGCCATCGTAACAGGTTATTATTTGCTAGAAGAAGGATAAAAGAATTTTCCAAATTCCAAATTAAGGAATTACTTGCTCTGAGGGGTAGCACCCAGATAACATGTAATTGAGCTTTTCAATAACCAAGTTCATTTGGGTAACACTATATTTTATCTAAAAACGACTTTTTTGAATCAAATTAGAAATAACTTATTATTGAAAGCCTTTTATGGCGGAAATACCAATATTTTCCAAATATCTGATATTTAGACTTCACAAAGTAGTTTTTGCATACTATCCTCAGGAGCCTACTCCAACAACAAGAGCAGAGCCTTAGGTTGGAAGTTGAGTGAACTGTCCGAGATCACAGCTGGTCCCACAGTTGGTCCGTGGTGGTGGAAGACAGATCTACAGATGGCTGGTCTAGCTCGCTTTCCCCCACCCAACCCTGCTTATTCCAGTCTCCAGCCCCTCCCTCAGTACTGTCTGGAGCACCAACCACCCTCTTACCAGACTCTAAAAGTTAAGACTGACATCTAATGGTAAGTTCAGATTCCTACGTACAGGAGTCTGATGGACTTTTCAATTCTCTGGCTCTGAAGCTCTTCTTCGACAAGAAAGATGGACTGAAGAAAATGACTTTGAATTAGAATACAATCTCCCTAGTGTCCCAGAGGATCAGAATCTTGGCATTTTGCAAGCTTTGCAGCTTACCAAATGACAGAAGCTGAAAATATGTAAACACTAATATTGGCTATGTTTTTTACTATGACTGCAAAGAAAATTTCCTAATGTCTTGGTGCTTCTAGCTGCTCATTTATAAACTGGGAACATAGACTCTTGTCAGTGACCCAGCGAAAAACAAGTAGCAGACCACTGGCTCTCTCCCTTCCACACACCCACTTCACATTTCAAAATTCCTTCTTCTTCTACCATCGTCGTAACATTCTAGTACTTTCCTCCTATCACTCTATCTGTAAAATCTATCTCGCCCACCCTCTCAAGTCTCAAAACTGCTCTCATAAGATTCTTTGCTTCCTATTTCAAATCAGCTCTCCTCATCTACTCCCTTCAAATGATTAGGGATTTGAAAAAGAATTTTCATTACAGCCTCACACATTGGGATGAGGCTGAAGTAAAGTTTAAGCTTACCTTTAATTTTGGTTCTACACTTCGTACTGAGAAGCAGGGTACCACCAGGGAGCAGTGTGTTGCCTACTTTTAACATATGCTCGCAGTCATTTTCAGCTTCACTTTTTCCTAGACTTGATTACCATTACAGAGTTGCCACTAATTAAGACTCTGTGGCAGAGATAGAGCAAAATGTAACTGTGGAGTTGAATTATAGTAATTTCTTAGGAGGACTTTGATGCCATTTTGCATTAAGGAAAGGGAGAAGATATGGTTTCTGGTTAAATACCATGAGGACGATCAGCAAGGAAGGCAAAAACAATCCCAAAGTTCTTGTAGAAGTTTCGTCTAACTTCATTGTGTTGTAGGCTTGTTATTGCATCTATACTTAAGTCAACAATGTGGTATCTATTTCCATCCAGCCAGCTTCCCGAATGACCCTGACGGTATCACTTCTTTCAGCCTCAGTTTCCCCCATCTATAAAATGGGGAGAATGACATGTGTTGACTAAAGGTGGACTGAAATATTTTACCAGTCAGTAGCCATAAAACATCCTGAGAGCAAGAGATGAAAGGTGGTATAGTTTAAAAAAAAAAAAAAAAAAAAGGAAAGGAAAAGGTAATGTTCTGGCATTCTGGTAAAAAGATTTCTAAGATGAGAATTCACTGGAAAATTTTACCAAAGAAAGAGGTTATTTTTAAAGATCCTTTAAAAGTCTCTTTGACAGCTGAACATTCAAGTCAGTTTATCCATGAAATGAGTACATCAGAGTTAGGAGCAGACTTAACTTTGGAATACCTGTAACAGAAGCTCATTTTCTTTAAAGATGAAGAGGAACACTCTCTCTTTTGCTCACCCCAACTAATACTCCTTCAACAAGCATCAGCATACAGGAAGTGAGCAAAGGCAGGGAAAGACAGAGTCCCCTGTCCTTAATGCAATCCTTGGAACCAAAGAACTCTTTGGCTCCCCAACCGTCCGTACCTGCTGGGTGAGGAGGCTGATGTGGGTGGACGGGGAATACTGGCGGGCTGCCTGCTTCTCAGCCAGCCGCTGCAGCTCGGCCGTGACCATGCTTGGGTTATACCGTCTGCTGTACAGAGACCCATCTTCTCCCTCTCTTTGTGTTTTAGCCATTCCCGAGTGCGGCTTGTTTGGATGGCATGAGCCTGCTAAAAAAAAAAAAAGAGAGAGAGAGAGAGAAAAGTTTTTATCCTCTTAGGAAATAAGCCCTGAAAAACTTAGGGTGAGGACAGAGAAATCTCAGCCAATAGATACTTTACGGAAGCCCAGGGATCTCTGACAACTTGTCGCAAGCATTTATCAACATGTTTTCGTTTACCGGGAAAGCTTCATGCACACCAAATTTCATCATATGCAGTGGGAAACAACCACTCCTAGAATTCACTAATTTTGATGAATAAAAAAGCGTAGTTTTAAAACTCAGAATAATTCTTAATATTTCTTGTAATGGGACTATACTAGTCAGTAGTCTATGTCACGGTCAAATAACCCACCTTCTTACCAAGCTCAAAAGGGACAACAGATGAAAGCAAAACAGTATAATTAGAAAAGCACCAATAATCTGCTATTGATGAAATGACTCATTTTCCTTTCAGACTTAAATGCTCTTCTTCTAACTACAGTATCAGAGTTCTATTATTTTTGAGCACCGAAATTCTGGCAAAAAGATATTTAATATAAAATCAAGGTTCCTATTTTTTCTATGATGAAAGTCACATATCTCACTGGAAAAAAAGATTTAACCTAGTAAACACTGTAACATGTTTTCTTTCTGGCTTAATGCTTATATAACTGTGATCATTGGTATATACAATTTGGTGACACTGCTTTATAGAAATCTGTTAACTGTTTCATGTTTACTTTATTGTGTGATACATAGAAAATTTCATAACAGATGTGTAAGTTATAGAGAATACTATAATGAACCTACGAACTTACTACTCAACTCAAAAACCATATTACCATTGAATATACATCAACTGTGTGATTCTCTTGAGACATCCCTTATCGCCTATCATTCATTCCCTTCCTTTTAAAAAATACCTTCAGTAATGTATTTGTATGCATGTGTGTGTATGCATAAACAAAATACTAGATAATTTTGCTTGGTGTTAAGCTCTACAAAAGCGGTATCTTATTGTAGCAGTTTCCTGAGATACGCTCTTGTCATTCAATACCATACTTTCAAGATTCATCCTTGCGAAGCATAGCTTAAAATGCATTAATTAACCTGGGGTTTGGTGTTCCATTTTGCAAGTACACTACCACTTATTCTTCTCTTCCCCCATCCGTGGGCGTGTTGGTATTATAAACAGTGTAGCGGTGAACACTCTTAAATACATCTCACGGTGAGTGTGTGAAAGAACGTCTCTTGTATGGGTGCCGAAGAATGGGACTGTTGAATCACAGAGTACATAAATCTGTAAATTTATGTGATAATACCAAAGTGGCATTTTTTTACACTCCCATAAGCAAAATATGAGAGTTCCTGCTGATCCACATCCCCTCCAACACTTAGTGTTGTCAAGTATCTTAATTCTTCCCACTTCTAAGGGGGTAAAAATCTCCCTGTAGTCTCCTTTTACATTCACAGATTGATCATGACGCTAAGCGTGTGTTATCTCTTTTCCGATACCACTGATCATTTTTCTATTGGGTTATCTTTTTCTTACTGATTTATGGAAGTTTTGCTTATGTTTTCACTTGCTTCATACCCTGTAATCTTAAAGATAATCTTACTTTATCCTAGAAGTTTTTATTAAAGATTTATTTATTTTAGAGAGAAGGAGAGTGAGTGCATGCATGTACGCAGGCGCCCAAGTGCGGGGAGTTGGGGAGGGAGAGAATCTCCCAGAGACTCCCTGCTGAACTCGTAGCCTGATACAGGGCTCAATCTCATGACCCTGAGAACACGACCTGAGGCTAAATCAAGAGTCAGATGCTTAACCGACTGAGCCAACCAGGTGCTCCTATTTTATTACAGAAGTTTTAAGTTTTGCATCTAAAGTTAATTTTATACATAGTGTAAGTCAGTGACCTGATTTCATTTTTTCCTCTGTGCTATTAACTAATCATCCCAGTACCATGCATTGAGAAACCCCTCCTTTTCCATTATACACAATGCCATCTTGGATAGGTATCAAACACAGGATATGTATCTGTGTGTCTCTAACTTCCTGCTCTCTTCTATTGGTCCATTTGTCTATAACTACACTCTCTTAGTTATCATATCTTTTTTGTTTTTTTTTTTCATTTATTCATTTGAAACAGATACAGACACAGAGAGAGAAAGACCACAAGCAGGGGGAGGGGCAGAAGGAGAGGGAGAAGCAGACTCCCTACTGAGCTGGGAGCCAGATGTGCGGCTCCATCACGGGACCTGGAGATTATGACCTGAGCTGAAGGTAGATGCTTAACCATATGAGCCACCCAGGTGGCCCATTAGTTAACACATCTTTACGTAAGTCATAATAAGGTGTTCCTCCACCTTATTTTTGTTCTTTCATAGGTTCTCACTATTGGACATTTAGAATAAGCTTATCAAGTGTAACAACAGACCTGTTGAGGTTCTGGTTGGAATTGTATTGAATCTAGGAATCAATCTGATGAGAACTGAAACATTTAGGACACTGTCTCTTTCCATCCATGCACATTAGGCTATTTAATCTATTTTATTTAGGTTTTCTCTAATGTCCCTCAAAAAGCCATATAAAATTTCCTTCCATTCCTAAATTTATCCCTAAATTATATTCCTAAATTTATTGTTTCCTTGGTGGTGACTCTTACACAACAATGTGAATGTACTTAATGCCACTGAACTGTAAACTTATAAACATAACAAAAAAATTAAGTATACTTAAAAAAGAAATATTAAAAAACTTAGAAGTAGTTAAAATGGTAAATTTTATATAAATTTAACCACACTACAAAAAAATTGCTTTCTAACTCTTTGTTGCTAATATACTATACAGTTGCTAATATAACTTGTTGCTAATATAATATACAGAAATAGCTACTGATTTTTAATATTGATCTCATGGCCATCTATACTGCTAAGATAATTATTTCTAAAATGTATCTGTAGATTGCTTTCAGTTTTCTATGCAGACAATGTATTTTCTGCAAATAAGCAAATTTTATTTCCTCTTTTTTGATCCTTATGCTTTTAATTTCTTTGGTCTTACTATGCTGGTTCTGGTAAAACATTAAATAGAAGCAATATTAGTGGGCATCTTTTTATGGCTCTTAATGTTAATTCTTTCAACATTTACCAACTTATACTGATACCTCTTGTAGGATTTTGGCAGATAGCTTTTTTCAGCTTAAGAGGGCTCCCTTCTCTTCCTAGTATGCTGAGAGCTTTATCATGAATGAGTGTGGAATTTTATCAAATTCTTTTCTGCATCTACGAAGATGAATATGGTTCTTCTCCTTTCGTTTGCTGATGTGACAGATGTCAATTATACATTTTCTAATATACATTTAATATACATCTAATATACATTTACATCTAATAATACATTTCCTGTGTTCCTTGGATAAACTTGTTTACAGTGTCCTATCTCTTTCATATGTTGCTAGATTTAGCTGGCTTATATATTGATATATATATTAATTAGAATTTTTGCATTTGTGTGCATAAATGTAGCTGGTCTGTAATTTCCCCAATACTATACTCAACTGGTTTTGTTATTAAGATAAAACTAGGCATTCAAAAAGAGATAAATACTGTTTCTCTTCCCATTCTCGAGAAGAGTTTAAGATTGGAATTATCTGCCCCTTGAAAGACAGTTAGAACTTCCTTATAAAATTATCTGGGCCTCAAATTCTGTGAGATTTTTAACTACTGTTTCAATTATCTTAATATTTACAGGACTGTTGAGGCTTTCATCTTCTTGAGTCAATTTTATGTAAGTTATACTTTTCTATTTGTCTGTTTTATAAGTTTTCAGTTTTATTGGAATAAAACAGTTAAGAATTCTTTTGTCACCTACACAATATTTGCATGTTCTACAGCTTTTCCAACCCTTGTACTATTTCTCCAGGTCTGCTCTCTTTTCTTGATCAGTCTCACCAGAGGTTTGTCCATCTTATTAGGGTTTTCAAAGAACTCCCGGCTTTGATATTCTCTAGTGTACTTTATTTCTGAATTTTCTGATTTTTTTTTTTGCCCTATCTTTATTATTTCTTTTTCTTTATTTAGATTTATGATGTTTTGTTTTTATAATGTCTGAAATTAAATACTTAGATTTATGATGTTTTGTTTTTATAATGTCTGAAATTAAATACTTAGAAGATACAATTATCTTTTACTTACAAATAAAGTTTTTAAGGCAGTCAATTTCCCTCCTCATACTGCCTTTCATAGCACTCCATACACTCAGATGCACAGTTTTCTCATTATCATTCAGTTCTAATACTTTTACATTTATTTCCATTATGATTTCTTCCTTGATGCTTTTTATGTTTTTTTTTTTCAGGTTTTAATTTAAATTCCAGTTAGTTAATATATATTTTAATGATAGTTTCAGGTATAAAAATAGTGATTCAAACCTCCATTCAACACCCAGTGTTTGACTCTTTTTAATCCAGAAATTCATGAGGATTTGTTATACACTATAGCTTGTTGTTATTGCCATTCAATTTAACTGTAGCGTGACAGAGAATGTGCCTGTATGATACCAATTCCGTGATATTTGTCTTAAATGATGTAGGATGACTGGTTTTATGAATATATTATGAGTGCTTACAAAGGTGTTTTCTCTAATTATTGGATACACCGTTCTATGTATGATAAATTGATAAAGCTGATCAACTTGTTTAAATCCTCTTTATCTTCGCTGATTTAAAACAATCTCTTTAGTCTATCAGTACTTGACAGGAGTATGTAGAAATCTCCCACTAAGACATGTACTCATGTACTTGTATCTATCTTTGTTTTGGAACAAATATTATATTTGGAAGTTATTTTTATTAGGTGCCCTTAGAACTGCTTTATCTTTCTGCTGAACTAAACCTTTACCTTTCGTCTTATGTAATTACTGTCTGTACCTGTAAGAAAATTTTCTATCTCAAAGTCTATTTAAGCATATGTTAATATAGTTATACCATGTTTCTTCTGGTTGGTATTTACATGGCATTTCTTTCTTTATCCTTTTTTTAATAAGCGAGCCATTTTTTTTTCTTTTATTCCCCCCTTTTTTCTTTTCTTTTCTTTTTTTTTTTTTTAAAGATTTTATCTATTTATTTGACAGACAGAGAGAGAGAGATCACAAGTAGGCAGGGCAGCAGGCAGAGAGAGAGGGGGAAGCAGGCTTCCCACTGAGCAGAGTGTCCCATTCAGGGCTTGATCCCAGGACCCTTAGATCCTGACCTGAGCTGAAGACAAAGGCTTAATCCAGTGAGCCACCCAGGTGCCCCTCTTTCTTTATCCTTTTATTTTTCAACCACTCCTTCTCTTTAGGTGTATCTCTCTTTGGTAAACAGCACACATCTGGATTTTCTAAAAAATTCAACCTGACACTCTTCTAAGAAGTTCAGCCCATTTACATTTATTTGATTCTTGACATTGGGACTTGGTTTGCTATTCAGTTTCATTTCTCCTTTTTTCTAAGTTTTTTCTAAGCTTCCTTCTCAATTCATTTTTCTTCTTCCAAAAGGTTTAGAATTTCCATATTTTTACTCTTTTGGTGGGAACCTTTGAAATTTTATACTGTGTATTTATCTTTAAAATGTGTGATGCTAAATCATATCCTACTCTCACTCTCAAACTATTCAATAACCACAGAAAAATTTAACCCAAATCACTTGGAAGCTATTGTTGTCATTTATTATGTTGCTGTCTACTACTTTTTAAGCCATTCAGGATGTGTTCTCTGACTGCCATGGGAATAAGCGAAATAGACAATTACAAGAAGTAGAGAATGCCAATTATCTGAAAATTAAACAGTACACTTATAAACAATCCTTGGGTCAAAGGATAAATCAAAACAGAAATTTAAAAATATTTTTGAACTAACTAGCTGTTCCCTATCCCTCTCTGGGAAAAATGTGAAAAAGGAAGGTTTTTTAAAGAAAATTTTGATTAATACAAGGTATTGGAGACAATGATCTTACTTAATCTCTCTCAAATGGGAGAAAACAGTTCAAACCAGAACATTATTGATTATTAATACTCTTGATCTTAGATTAAGTCACAAGAATAACCACTCAGAATTAGTACACACATACATGCCCATATTCATAGTTATGACGTATTAGACATTCAATATCTGATTCAAGCTGCATAATATTCATTTCATTTGAAATCAGGTACTAAGAAATATAAATTGACTATTTACAAAACAGCTTAGCTGTAACTCATCTTAACATGGATATTACTAAACTGTTTAAAAACTTTATCAATGGTAAGGTATTTGCCAAATTAATCTACAGATTCAACACAATCCTATCGAAATCCCATCTACCTATTTCTGCAGAAATTGACAAGCTGATCCTAAAGTTCATATGAAAATGCAAGGGATCCAGAATATTCTAAACACTATGGAAAAAAGGAATGAAATTGGAAGAATCACTCTTGGTGACTTCAAAACTTACTATAATTCTACAACAATTAAGATAATGTGGTACTGGCATAAGGCTAGACATATCGATCAGTGGAACAGAAATGAGACTCCACAATAAACCCTTACATTCATGATTAAATGATTTTTGATAAGAATGCCAAAACAATTCAATAGGGAAATAATACTGTTTCAACAAATGGTTGAACTGAGACAATGGGACACTGGGACAACTGAATATACACATGAAAAAGAACGAAGTTAGACCCTTATGCCACATCTACACAGAAGTTAAATTCAAAATGGATAAAAGTCCTAAATGAAAGAACCCAAACTATAAAATTCTTAGAAAAAAACATGCATATGAATCTTTGTTACCATGGGCTAGACAATAATTTTTCAAATATGATACCAAAAACATAAGCATAAAGAAAAACAGATAAATTGGATGTCATCAAAATTAAAAGCTTTTGTGCTTCAAAAACATGAAATGATAAGCAACAGAAGGGGAGAAAATACTTCAAAATCATGTATCTGACAAGGGACTTGTATCCAGACTACATAAAGAACATAACTCAACAATAAAAAAAAAAAAACCACCAAGTATCTCAATTTAAAAACAGGCAAAGGATTTGAATAAATATTTCCAAAGAAGGTATACTGATGGCCAAAAAGCACATGAAAAGTGTTCCACATCCTTAGTCATTAGGGAAATGGAAATGATAACCACAAAAATGAGACACTACTTCCAAGCCACTAGAATAGATAAAATCAGAAAAACAATCGTAAGGATTGGCTGGCAAGGATATGGAGGAACTGGAACCTTCATGCATTGCTGGAACCAAAATGATGTAGTCACTTTGAAAGAAAACAGTTTGGAAGTTACTAAAAAAAAAAAGCATGAAGCTACCATATGACCCAGTGATTCCACTCCTATGTATATACCCAAGAGAAATGAGAGCATAGGTCCACACAAAAACTCATACACAAACATTAATAGCAGCAGTATTCATAATAGCACTTAAGTGAAAACAACCCATATATCCCTCAAGTGATAAATGGATAAACAAAAGTATGATATATCCATCCAATGGAAAACTATTCAGCCATACAAAGGAATGAAGCACTGATACATGCTACAACACGAATGAACCTTGAAGATGTTGTGCTAAGTGAAATAAGTCATTCACAATACACCATAATTGTATAATTCCACTTACATAGAATGTCCAGAGTAGGCAAATCTACAGAGATAGAAAGTAGTTTAGTGGTTGCCAGGGCTGGGGGAAGGAGAAAACAGATACTGACTACAAAAAGGTATGGGGTTTCTTCAGGGATACAGAAAATGTTCTAAAATAAGAGAGAGTGGTGTTGGTTGCACAACTATGTGAATATACTAAAAACCATTGAATTGCACATTTTAAAGTGGTGAATTTCACAGTATTTGGATTGTATCTCAATAAAACTGTTATCAAAAATGGAGGGAAAAACTTCACTGATAATATGGGTCTACCTACTTCAATTAAAGTTAGATACCTTAAGAGTTCCTTAGTTATTTATTCTGAAAAATAACAATTTACTCAGAAAGAATGTATATAGACACTTGCAGGTCTGTGATGGAAACATCTCCTGACTAGACTGTAAGCTCCTTGTCATTCATCTCTTTATCCAGCATCTCAAAGAAATCCTGATTCATTTTATATTAATGGATGAATCCTACTGGACCAAATGCAAGACTCTTCCTTAGAACAATGCATGTGTCCCTTTATCTTTCAAAAGAAAAGGCAAACGGAAGAGATGGCATTCTTTTCTTTTCTTTTCTTTTTTTTTTATTCGGGGCTGGGGAGGAGCTGACATCACAGGCTGCCTTTCATTTTCTCACACTCACCTGCCTTTGCTGAAGAGGGACGAGACAGTTTCTGGCTATAGATGTGTGCAGCACTTTGGAAAGAGGAAAAGGGGCCAATGGTGTAACTGCCTGATCGACAGCGTGGCAGGCCAGCAGGGCTTGGTGCGTTCTGTGTCCCAGGATGTATGGAGGGAGAGGCACTGTCAGGGACTGAGCTCAGTAAAATTGTTGACTGGTGAGACATGCTGGGGATAGCTGGAGGAATCTGAGATAAAGAAGAATGGTGGCCAGGCCCTGCTGACAGGTCAGAGGTTGTAATAATAGATGACAAGTGGGTATTGGGAATTTTCTGCAGAAGAGTAGCAGCAGGACCAGAGAAAGAAGCAGAGGAAGAATTTGTATAGACTAATTTAGCCTCTTTTTCTGCTGAAGTAGTAAATCCTATTAAAACAAAAACAAACAAATAAAACAAAACAAAACAGATCATTTTAGGAAAAACTGACATATAATCTCTATAAAACATGAAGTAAACATTCTTAAACATCAAAATAATCATAGCATGAAACAGAAATCATCAAAGATAGAGACTTTAATGACTGGGCAACGTGAACTTAATGAATTATGCCCACCAAGACAACCTGGCAACAGAAACAGTTTACTTTTAGTCCTAGAATTTCTAAGAGCTGGCGTTGAGGCTACCTCCATCAACCAGAGCAGGCATTTTACAAATGTAAGCACATTAAGACAAAAGTTTCTGGTGGTGACAGCTAATTCCTCTCCCTCTGCTTTTCACCCTTCTAGGAAAAAAAAAAAAAAAAAAGAGCTCAGAATTTCTAAATATTAAGAAAATGAAAAATTCCTCAGAAGGAAAACAGGTTATCAGTAAACAGAAGGAAATTCTAAGTAAAGAGAAAAGAACAAAGAAAAGGAGCTTCGTTGAGCTTTAGAATCATTTACTATATGACTTTTTTCCTCCCCTTTTAGTGATTTATAAGAGAGCGGCAAATCTAGGAAGGTTTGAAGTCACTCACGAGATAATTTGTCGGAGTGAATTTCTGTTGCCTGCTGCTGTTTGGGCTGCTTTATTTTCACTTCCTCCGTCGTCTCAGGGTGATCTGAAAGAAGATAAATACTGAGCTTAGGCTCTCCTACTAATCAAACACTCCACATATAATTTTATTCCCAAAATATAACACAACTCCTAATTGATCGCAGGAACACTGCCTACCCCACCACACTTTCCCAAGGCTGGCCACATCCACAGCCCTGCTGAGTGGGCAACCAGTCAGAAGATTCCCAACTATCCCCAACCCCAATTCCAGCTAACTGAACCAGGGAAAAGTTCTTAAACCCAGGGCAGACATCCATGAACGGCAACAAGCTAGGACATGCCTGGAAAAGAAAAAAAATAATAGTAAGAGTAAGCGCAGTCAGATGCTTCTACCAGGAATTCAAACTAGGGAAACTAAGAAACCAAGGTTGTCGGTGGTACCCACTGGAACAAAGAAATCATATGGAGCAAACAAGTCGTATGGAGTAGTGCAATAGCCAAGCTAGAACAGCCCCAATATTTGTTGGCACGATACCTGAATACTACCATAACTTTGTGTCTTTTTATTTATTTACCTACTTATTTGAGAGAGAGTGGTGGGGGGATAAGGGCAGGGGAGAGGAAGAGAGAATCTGAAGCAGGCTGCACACCCAGTACAGAGCATGGCACGGGGCCCCATCTCACCGACGGAGCCAAAATCAAGTGAGCCAAAACTCACTCCACTTTTTTTTTTTTTTTTTTTTTAAGATTTTATTGATTTATTTGACAGAGAGACAGAGATCACAAGTCGCCCTGATTGAGCGACCCAGGCACCCACAATAGCTCTGGATCTTCAAGTGAACGTCTAAGTTTTACCAGAGCAAGCTGAGTGAGTTTACTTAAGATAGGGTGATCAGTATATTCAAGACAAAATCGCTCTAATAAAATAAATTCCACTCTAATAAACTAGTGGGGTTTTTGTTTGTTTGTTTGTTTGTTTTCCCTACCACAGAATAGTGAAACAGGACAGCTAGGGCTAATCACATCCTTGCAGAAATATTCCAAAATCTTGTGTCAGGGCGAGTTCATATAAAAACTCAAGAAAGGCCAATTTACACACCATCTTTCAGAATGAAAGAATAAGGACGTAGGGATTATTTTCTGTGTCACCACCAGCCGTGGTAATACTGTCACACGTGTCTGCTCATGTTTGAAATCAGTCCAGATGCTACCAGATGTCACAGTGTGGTTTCCTAGATTGAGGCCTTCCTACTGCCTTTCTAGTTATTCTTGATAGGTCTAGATAGGTCTAGAACATCTTATGTAGAGGTCATCCTTAATACATGAACTCCAGAATTTCCAGGGACCCATATGTACAAACAGATGCTGTCAGGGCTTCCCCACAGGGCTTCCCCAGGGAAAAAATCACTATCTGTAGTGTAGTATGTAGGCCCTCACCTCCTTAGGTTAACGAGCTTTTCTCTACCCCAACCTCACTGTAAGAACTCCTCAGCCTCTTTTCCTCAACACTGTTAGAGGAGCTTTTCAGAGCTTCCACCAACCTTCTTCCTACATTTACGCACCCAATTCTATCTTCTAGACAATAAACATTATGAGTCAAGGTACCACGACAGCCCTGGTCACTTTATACTCAGCATCCATAACAATGTCTGACACACAACAGGTGCTTGGAAGAAATGCGTAGAAGGAATAAAAAAACAGATGAATCAACTAACTTCAGAATTTAGATAAGCTAGGACAGTTCAAAGAAGAGGGCTGGGCTGGGACTTCTAGAAATATTTGATTATACAGTGAGCTCAATATAAATAGGCCTTTACCCTATTTGTTTGGGAAAACTCACTCCACTTTTTTTTTTTTTTTAAGATTTTATTGATTTATTTGACAGAGAGACAGAGATCACAAGTAGGCAGAGAGGCAGGCAGAGAAGAGGGAGGAAGCAGGCTCCCTGCTGAGCAGAGAGACCGATGTGGGGCTCCATCCCAGGACCCTGGGATCATGACCTGAGCCGAAGGCAGAGGCTTTAAGCCATTGAGCCACCCAGGAACCCCTCACTCTATGTTTTAATAATAATAAATAATATTAATAAATAATAATGACCAATTATCCTCACTATTCCCACATGGGACTATAGTAGTCTTAACAGCAGGGAACGAGTCTCTGTCTTTGAATTTAGTGCTTAGTATACCGACAGAATTGGTGTAGATTTCCTCTATGTCTTATGCTTCCCATCTAGATTTTAAATGAATCTTACTTTAAGGCACAGAGCTTTGTTTATAACAGAACATCACTGCTATTTTTTTTTAATCAGATGACATGAGCTAGAGAGTTCGGTCCACATTAATCCCAAATCCCCAATCACCGAGTTCCCCCGAAGGGAACTCTTCTCACGGTCCTCAGCAGGGATTAAGAAGTGTGCACAGCAGATCCCCGAAATTGGCGGGCCTGACTTCCTGGCAAATTGCTGCATTTTCCCACTTTTCTGTTCAGGACCACTAAATGCTGAGATGTGGATGCATACCGAAATAAAAGCAATTCATTGTGTTCTAAAGGGTTGTTTTTTTTTTTTTTTAATTTAGCATTTATATAAAACCACCTTTTGAAGTAGCAACTATCAAGTCTGAAAAGCAATCGATATTTCCATTAATCTTTTTCTGGGGGATACCTTAGTTCTAAGGATTTAACAACCTGTAAGTAAAGCTGAACATAACAGTATTCCATAAGCAGACTTTTTATTGTCAGACCATTGCCTGATTTTAATATAATTTTTTAAAAAGTGTGCGTTAATATTTAAAAAAAAAAAAAGAAAAGAAAACGAAATTAATGCGTGGGAACATCCTGGGCTCTCACAGTGACTGAAGAAAGCTAAAGGCATTTCGGATGTGAGATTCAGGATATTAGACATCCCACCAGGTATGGAATAGTCCCATGCAACAAATAATTCCTCTGCCCCAAATGCCAATGCAGCTAAGCCAGAGGAAGCAAAAAACTTAAATAAAAGAATGGGAAATAACCATTAGGAAAGGCAGAAGAGCACAGATGAAGAGCATAAGCCTTGAGTGGGGCCAAAGGAGGTTCAAATTCCCACCCCACTGCACCGTGAAGGGAACTCCTGGGCAAGTTACTCAGTCACTTTCAGCTTTTGTTTTCTCATCTGAAAAGAAACTGAGTAATTCCACCCACTCCATATGGTTTTTAAAAGTAAAAAAATTAGATCACATCCAGCAGGTTATAGTAATATGAGCGCTCAAATGTTAGCTATTATTAACTTGTCTCGAAAGTTCTCTACTGTTAATTTCATGAACAAATTTTTTAAAAGGACCATGTTCCTCTTGTTTTGAGGACAAAAATGGAATGCCCCCTCAGCCCCAACCCCTGCGCTGCAGAAGTTCACCATCTTGGAGCCTGTTAGTGCTCATGCGGCACAGGATTCTCGGCTCTCTTTAGCACATCTCATTTTTTCACTTGTTCTTATTTTTCATTAATAAACTGTCATACTTACCACCCTTTGCCCCGCTATCAGAATAACTGTTGCTGTTTTTAGAACTTTTTGAGTGGGTCCCCAGGAAGACGCTTGCAGACTTGTTTTTTTGGGTATAAAAAGTCAACACCTCCTCCAGCTCAGCCTCACTGAAACAAGGAGAGAGAGTATGGTCAGAACAGGAAGCTGTTCTGGAAAAATCTTTCCACTAGATTTTATTCTGGAAATGGAGTCAGCTGGAGAAGGGGAAAATGAAGAGTACAAGCTTAAAACTCCCTACTAGTAGATGGTTACACAGGAATACAAACAAAGCAGTCTGAAAAATTTCAACACGATAAGGCTTTCTTCAACCCAAAGCGAATTTTCGAGATGCGCTGTCCGATATGGTAGCCAGGAGGCATATATGATGATTTCAGTTTAAGTGAATTAAAATTAAGCACATTTAAAAAGATTCTTCTCAGTTAGACTAACCACATTTCATGTACTCAGTAGCCACAACACACAGAAAGTTCTATTGGGCAGCCAAGTTCTGTATCAGAGGTCAATAAACTACAGACTTTATGGGCTCAAAACTGGCGAGCTGATGAGCAACATGTTCTTGTATGGCTTCCTGCTACAAACAGTGTTTATCTTTTTAGAGAAGAACATGCTATGAAGATCATAGGTATCCTACCAAGTGTGAAATATTTATGATCTGGCCCTTCACGGTTTGCCCTCCACTTCCAGATAACTGAAGTGTATTCACTAAAGGAGCCGCTCGTCATTTTAATTCCCTCTGTCCGAGATAAGGAGACCTACCAGGAAAGCCACAGAACAGTTCCCTAAACATTGCTACAATGAAGGAGATGGAACTAGATGGTTCTAGGTCACTTCAGATATTGAAATTGTACGCACTTTATGAACATCCACAAAATGGAAAGTACAAGGAGTTTGATGAGGGCCCACAGAACTCTTTCGGTAAACATAATATGCATGGGTTTTTGTTTTTTTATTTTTTAATTTTAAAGATTTTTATTTATTTGACACAGAGAGAGAGAGAGAGAGAGAGAGAGAGAGAGGTCACAAGTAGGCAGAGCAGCAAGCAGAGAGAAAGGGGGAAGCAGGCCCCTTGATAAGCAGAGAACTCGATGTGGGGCTTGATCCCACGACCCTGGGATCATGACCTGAGCTGAAGGCAGAGGCTTTAGCCCACTGCGCCACCCAGGTGCTCCCATATGCATGGGTTTTTTTTTTTAAACACCTGTGGGAGGTTCTCAATGGCCTTCTGCATCTTTTTCCTGGAGCCAAGTTATATCCCAGATTCGTGGCCTTTGAATAGGTAAAAATAGTCCTGCATTATCACAAAGGACCTATATCCCATCTTGAGAATATGTTGTAATGACAACCTAGGAAATTGCTTCTACGAATCTCAGAGTAAACCCCACCGTCTCTAGAGAAGCAAAGTGCCATATAGTAAAAACCTCAAGGAACTACTAAAGGTCCATATGCAGCTGAGGTCACAAATGTGTGAATGATCTGTCATTCACAGAAAGGGAAAAGAAAAGGTTCTGGCTGGTCAAAATACAAACTGCTTGCTGCCTCCTCTCTTTTACCTTTGCTCACTTCATAATCTGTGTTTCCTTGTCTGACTCCTGCAAGTATCTGGATTTTCCAGCCTCGATGGAAGTATCCGTATACCCCCTCAAACATAGTAAGCCAATGCTAGAAGAAGTTTCCGACAATCAACACTTAATGTACAACAGTAATAAACAGGTTCCAGCATATTCGATCACTAACTCTGTATCACTTGTTTTAGTACACATCAGTCACTTTCAGCCTCCAGTTAGGCCTGGTAAGGGATTATACACCGCTTTTCAAAAAAAGTTCGCGTTCCTTTTATTTGTTTATATTTTAAGGATCTTGAAGATCCCTAGGAGGAAGTGAATATTAATCTTTTAAAATAGAGTCATTTTCTGAACATACTCTGTCTTTCTTATTTGTATAATGTTGATATGAGAAACCATTTCTTGCTTTGTTCTTATACCTGAATTATTAATCATACAATTCAAGACCCGAGAATGTCATCAAAATAACAATACACTATTATAAACTCCTACAAAATTATGTATTTGTTTGCTGTGTGTTTTTAAGCACACGATAGTGAGGCTGTAAGTGTAGACTTAAGTCTACACAAGGTCTTAAACACAGACCATGCTACCTTGGTCACTGATAACCCACCACCTGATTTAACTTCATAAACCAACAGAGAATCAATTTTTTTCTGCTTTTCTTGCCACAGTGACTTCGATGGCTGAAGACTAATTAATGGGATTGTATAGATGTTTTACCCTTTATTTGAGTAGTTTTGTATGACTTTCTGTTTTAGAAAACGGCCCTCCAGTATGGGTCTTACAAAGTTTTAAATGAAATGCCTTTGTTACCTCTTCCTTTGGAAACATATTGTAAAAGGACAAAATGGCCTGACTGATTTACAAGATAGAGCTGACTGCTGAGATTTTCTTTTTTTTTTTTTTTTTTTTTTTTAGATTTTCAATCCTTAAAGGCTAACTCTACTCATGAAGGACTTGTTCTATTTTATATAAATTAGGCGTAACCCTCACAGTGCTGAGAAACTGCCAATTCCTCAACCCACTCAATGTAGGCAAAATTTGGTCATTGCCACTGCATCAGTAGGTCAGGGATAAATTCAGATCCAGTAAACACTGGGAGCCTCTAACTTCAACTTTCCAAAGGGCTTTCTCAGTACTCCAAAGTGGTGTGTACTTTGAAGGCTGTCTAGAAATACAGCCCAAATACCCAGCAGCAGTGTTTTGATAACTGAAACCATGACAACAACAACATAATTGACTGAGATACAGAGAGGCCAAGCCTATGGAACTCTTTTTCTCATTCTGAGAGCGATTTTACTCACATCCGTATGTTAGAAACAAGGAAGTATTAAGAATTGAACGAGGCAGTATGGCAGATAAAGGAGGATTGTTTTTATTAATCAAGAATATCTTTTACCTTGCTTGTCTGATGAACTCCTGAAAGTTTTCTGTATTCACCCCATCTTCCTCTTCTTCTTCAAGTTTCTTCTTCGATTTCTTTTCAGCCATCTGTTCTGTTTCCTACCCAGTCCCCAACCCGCACAAGAAAACAATTAAGATAAAACTGACTCCTGATAAATGCATACTTCATCAGCTGGTTTCATGACCATTGGGTTCATCTGTCTCTAGAGTAAAGACACTTACTTCCCCATGTACTTTTGCCACCTATAAATTTGATACATTATTCTCTGCCATTATTTCATAAAACATTTTGGAATTTCCAAATAAAATTTGCAGAATAAATATAAATTTGTATCGTGTTTTTGCCTTCTGCCCACATAACCCATTCAAAAAGAACTTTATAGTAGCTTAGTAACATCTGTGCTCACACTTGCAGCTTTACCAATATAACAACAAATATACTGGATTTTGTTACAATTAGGGAGAGGAAAGAGAGGTTTTGGAAGTTACTCCTATACCAGCATCCAAACTGAGTAAATTCTTCACTTATAGATGACATCTCAAAATTCTCAACAGATCTGGAGTAAATAGCAGCTATCGGTTTGGTATACTGATATTCTACTAATCATTCTGTACATTCTTACAAACGCCATTTAAATTTCCAGGCCTCAGTTCTCCCTTCTGCTAAATGACATACTTTTTTCTCCCAAATACTGATACTTCCAAAGCATTCTAAGACCCTCTGGACATCAGATACTTTGCAAAATATTCTAACCAAGTAGTATATTTCCTAGTCTTGGTTGTAAAATGATGTCACTGTCTAAGATGTTCTCTGATACAAAGTGTAACTCTCTCAGGAAAGAAGATTATGTCATTCTATTAAATCCACAGTTAATTTGCTCACAAATAGTAAATTCACACCACTGTCTACAGGCATAATAATGATAATGCAAATTCACATAGTCCATAGTTCATCTCAGCCTCAACAGCATTCAAAGGGAATATGCTTTTTGATAAGCATTAATTATGGCCACTGGGCTTTTAGAAGTAGTAAGTAGCTATACAGACCAGCTAGGTTAAGAGGTGAGGTCCAGCTGCCTGTAACAGTTACACACAAGGGCTGACAACACTAGAAGAAAGAAGGACCTCTCCACCCAGCAGGACACAGGCTTCTAGCCCACTAACAGGGTATAGCAATCTAAAACATACGAGTAAAAGAAAAACCACCTACCTTGTTGTACACAATAATAAAATCACCCAGTTGGTGTGCCAAGATTCTTCTGCGTTCCAGAAGTGCCAAACGTCGACTGGGTAGTACCATCCTCAGTGAGTGCTGGAGGTTACTGGATGCTCGTTTAAGGAAGCGAACCACTAGCTCCTATTAAGAGTTGTCAGGGAAAAGAAAACAGGGATTGTACTAAGCACCAGAAGACAAGCTAGGAAGGGTTTACTCAATAGAGATAAGAGAACAGGTACACTGAACATTCCAACAAATAAGACCCAGAGGAAAAACATTAGGTATAAGAAGGAGACAGAGAGACAAAAGAAACTTACTCTTCCCTCAATAAGCTGACAATCAGAAAATCAAAAGAATTATGTACACAAATAATTATATATTAGAGAAGTAACTGTAAAGGTACCACAACTCAAATGCCAATAGTGCTATAATAATTCAATATGCAGATACCACTGCTAGGTTGATCAGAGAGAGCTACTTAGGAGAAGCAGCTTTCAAGGATAGACAGTAGAAATTAAAACCATAGGAGCAGATGAAATCATCAAAGGTGAGAAGGAAGAGAAAGAAACAGAAATATTCATACTTAATAAGATAGGAAAGAGGAAAAAGAATCAGAAAAACAAGAACAAAAAACCCATGGCAGAAACACCAGAAATGTACCAAACCAAAGCAAACCAAACCAAACCAAAACAAAAAAGCCTTAGGAGAAAAGAGTGTCATGGAAGCCAAGGGACTTAACGGCCCCATGTCAAAAGCTCCCAAGAGACCAGAGCTGGGAAGACCCAGGACCAAGACAAGGCTGTGGATCTGGCCACTGTGAGATAACTTCAAGAGAACACTTTCAGTAGAGGAAAAGGAATAGGAAGATGAGGCCAAGGAGAGCACAGGTAATAAAGAAAAGAAACCACTCATTTAGAAAGTTTAGTGATAAAGAAAAAGAAAGAACCAATACTGTATATATGTGAGAGGTGGTGGCTTCTTTTTCCCTTCCCCATGGGAAAGGGGGTTAGGAGGGGCATAGAGGAAAGTCATTAAGTCATTAAGATGTACACAAGAGTACATCTCACTTGACATGGGGCCAAGGATTTTGAAATCTCAACAGATACCAATCAGATCATTCACAGCACGAGAAATACTTCCAAGAGAGATTTTGTGAGACCAAGGGCCTTAAAGAGAATTGTTCCTTCCCTCCTCACACCCCCACAACATGTTAAAATTGCCTTAAGATGATAGGTTTGAGGAACCTTCTATGGACGTGCCTCCTGTGAGTTCTGTGATAAAGAATGTCAAACCCTAACCTGGGGCAGAGAAGACAATTCTAAGCCTTCCCTTCCCGGTCAAGACCGCCCCCGCTGCAGTTACCAGGGAAGGGAGGGCTAAAGGTGTGCTCTCCAGCTAGATTTTCAAACAGGAATGCACAGAACTGGTATTAAGTTTTGCAGTGATGATCCTAAGTATTCTCGTAACCCCCCGCTGCCCCCAAACCCTGTGTGGGGTTCCAAGCCAGCGCTTGCAGGAGTTACTCTATTCTGAGCTTTTTTTTTTTTTTAAATTCCTGAATGTGATTTTGGTTCATTGTTCTTTGGTGCCAATTTACTCCAGCATGAAGGAACAGCCTCATAACCACAGGTTGGATTTCACGGTTCTACTCTGCTGTCTTTACTATCGGGTGGTTTAAGCTATTACACTAAAACATTATTTTTTCACCGTGGAGCAGACAAACTGACTCTCAAAAAGGCAGTTTCAATTTTCCACTTGGAAAGAGCAGAGCTAACATTTTCCACTGATGGTTGAAGGATTATTCACAACACACAAGGTTTTATCTCTGGGTTGTACTGGCTACTTTAAATTCACAGGTTGTTTTCTGGGATTTCCATTGTGTTTTTATAATAAGCCTGGCACATAGTATGCTTCTTGTATGTGGAGAACTGAAAATTATGGGAGGGTCACCAATGAGTTGGACAAAGGATACAGCTTTCTCAGACTTTAAAGGTCTCTCTCTTGTGGGTGACAGATCCCTGTGGTCAAAGGCTACGGAAGGGCTATGGATTCTTCTATAAGTGTTGACCTTACAAAGAGCATGAAGTTCCCTATCCTTCCAATTCAAAAAGAAACACCTTGCTAGAATACTAAATCCTAGGCATGTTCAAATGACTGATAGCAAAAATTACTACACGGTTTGTTTCCAAACTTTATAAAACTTCAACTACTAGAGAATTAATGTTAAAATGGAGGATGGTACATTCTCAGAGAACCTACGACAAAGTGTTGACTTTCACGGGGCTAACTGGACCCCCTCAGAACAGAAAACAAATGCCTTGTGATGCAAGGAAACAAGGGAAGAGAAAACACTGTACAATCTTAACCTGTGAGTGCAAGTTTCAGTCTTACCCCACACAAGCTATGGGACAAGAGGCATATTACATCCCTGCTCTCGGTCTTTGTTACCTCAGCTACAAAATGGGATGACGATGCCTACGTCAAAGAGTTAATGCAATGGGAAAATCGCAGAGTTAAAGGGTTCTAAATTGCTGTTCTTTTTGAGGGCTTTGGACAGGGCCTGACATCTAATGAGCAACCAATTTCCATTTTTAGGATAAAATAAACCGATGCCCTCAACATGGTATGATGGATGTTGGCCCCAGATCAAAGATTTACATCACATTAAAGTAAGGGAAATCTGTAATCTATAGTGTGGAACAACTCTTTCACCAAAGAATATATTGCTTTTTACCCTAATTGGGGTGGGAGTTAGGAAGAGGAAGAAGAAAAAGAAGAAAAGAAAGAGGGCAAGTAAAAAGGTTCCAGCAATGGTGAGGATATGGAGAAAGGGGAACCCTCCTACACTGTTGGTGGGAATGTAAACTGGTGCAGCCACTTTGGAAAACAGCCTGGAGGTTCCTCAAAATGCTGAAAATAGAACTACCCTATGACCCAGCAATAGCACTACTGAGTATTTACCCTTAAGATACAAACGTAGTGATCCGAAGGGGCATGTGCACCTGAATGTTTATAGCAGCAATGTCCACAATAGCCAAACTATGGAAAGAACCTAGATGTCCATCCACAGATGAATGGATCAAGAAGATGTGGTATATATATATATATACATATATATATATATATATATGTATATATATATATATAGGAATACTATGCAGCCATCAAAAGAAATGAAATCTTGCCATTTGTGATGACGTGGATGGAACTAGAGGGTATCATGCTTAGCGAAATAAATCAATCAGAGAAAGACAACTCTCATATGATCTCCCTGATATGAGGAAATGGAGATGTAAAATGGGGGGTTTGGGGGGTAGGAGAAGAATAAATGAAACAAGATGGGATCGGGAGGGAGACAAACCATAAGTGACTCTTAATCTCACAAAACAAACTGAGGGTTGCTGGGGGGAGGGGGTTTGGGAGAAGAGGGGTGGGGTTATGGACATTGGGGAGGGTATGTGCTATGGTGAGTGCTGTGAAGTGTGTAAACCTGGTGATGCACAGACCTGTACCCCTGGGGATAAAAATATATTATATATTTATTAAAATAAATAAATAGATAATAAAAAGAAAGAACCCAACAAAGAACACCAAAAAAAAAAAAAAAAAAGGTTCCAGCAAGAAGAGTCTCACCATCTGTTCATCCTCTTTGGCGGCCCAACTGGCACTGAACGTTTGACCTCCACTGTCTTTCATCAGGCGAATTTGAACATGCTGGAGATAGGCAGAGAATGCTATCCGGGCCTGCACTTTGCTATAGAAATCCAAAACAACATAGTGTTTGTTATGAAACAGAATGGTAAGCCTACCAAATATGTACTAGCTTCACTCAAAGTGGACTGTGACCATCGTCCTGTTAGGATGGCTGAGACAAATGAAGCCCATCATGCAATCATATGACTATAAAGATTCCTTCTAGAGTATATGAGATTTTTTTTTCTATTAAAGAATCCTATTTAGTTTCTCTATTATTAATGTGGGAGGGAAAAAAAATCAAAGAAGAATAGGAAATCAGGTTTCCTACTCTTTTACCTTATCTCTGAGCTTTTTAACAACTTCCTTGGGGGAAATGGACAGGAAAAGTACTGAATCTTCACAAGAACACAGAGGCCCTTATATATTCATCAGTTGGGGCAAGAGTATGCTTTTGTTATGGCAACTAATATTTCTCGTGTGCAAAGGCCTCCAATGCAGGAAATAGACAAATCCTACAAAGGAACTTTTGAGACCAAATTTTTAAGGTCACGCTTTTCTCAACTACAAGACAGGAATGGCTGGAGCCCAGAACAAATGAGTGAGGTCCAACAGAGCTTGGCAGAGATGAACTGACAGGCTAGGACAGGCCCAGATGTTCAGTGGGAAAAAGAAATCTTTACATATGGTAATGAGCACCTCAGCGACATCGCTGAAAAATCCAGCAAATTTCTGCTTGTTGGTCTAGGTTGGAAATAAGGAAATCTGTTCAAGCTATGGCTTAGAAGGCAGAAATACCAGAGACGCACTGATGATTTTCACTTCAGCTGCTAATTGTAGCAGATCTGTTTTCCTTCAGGACAGATTTTGGTTACTTCAGCTGATCGGCCTTCTGACGCTACAGCCAAAATTACATCAGCGAAGATTAGGGCCCAACACAAACTCTGTTTACAGTCCTCACACATGCAATCACTGAATGCTTTCTACTCACGGCTCCTCCACAGTTAGGATGAAGGACTTATCCAGAGGGAAGTGGACAGCATAAGAAGATCTAGGTCTAACTGCTATGTTCGTGGCAGAGGGACTGAAAGGGAGGGGAATCAGGATGAGAAGTAGATTTGCTCTTGAGAGTTTGATACAGAAGATCTTCAGAGCATAAAATATAAGGCAGGCTACATCTTTTTTACTAATGGGGAGAGTTTATGGGAGTACAATATGATTTTGAAGAAACAAATTTAAATTTTCAAATGTTTCTCAACAAGGCAACACTTACACTCTTGTTCACCTGGAGACCACATGCCACTTTCCCCTCAACCATTCCCATAAGACTTCTCTCCACAAGATTATTTTCATGACAAAACAAGTGAAAAAGATTCTGAATTTTGGTCCACAAATTCACTTGCTATCAAATGAGGTAGAAATGGCATGTTTCAGTGATTTTATTAACTATTCCTCTAACACTAAAACATAAAGGTCTTTCGGATAAGGGAATTATCACTTGGAGGTTGAGATTTCAACCATTATTTTGTTGCAAATCATTGCCACAAATCAAATGAACAAGTACTGTATTTTTCATTTCTATAAACCTTCTTGAAACGACCTGGGTTTGTTCATTCTGGGACTGGCCCTAAGGTACTGTAGACATTGGTCAGCTAGTCATACGCAACAAACCCAAAAAGATGAAAGAATGAAAACTAGAATGATTTATATCAAAGAAACCCCTATTTTTTTTTTTTAAATTAGGCTTCTATGGATCCTCAGTATAAAAATTACACAACTAAAGGCTAGGGCCGAGAGTCTCGAATCCTTGCCATGACCTCCCTGATACCCCTCAGTAGCCACAGAGATGCCCCACAGAATGATGGGTAGCTCGAGGCAGCAGAGTCTGAAAACCACTGATCTGCCTTCACACACCAGGCAACTGAAACAGTTTACTCACTGAAAGTCAGATCCCTGAGATTTATGAAGAAATAATTTATTTCTACAACAGCTAAGTAGAATGTTATTGCTGGAAAGGGCCTTAGAATATAGTCCAGTGGTTTTCAAATGTTCTATTTCAATTCAGTGGAATCTTTTTTCCCCTCCAGAAAGCACAGTTTGAAAAACATTTGTTTAACCCCATACCTTGGCCTAAAGGAAAAGGAAACTGAGGCGTGGAGAAGCTCTCTAAGTAGCCCATGATCACACAGTCCATCAGTGAGCCCTAAAAAGCGAGAATCCAGGTCTTCGGACAGTTTGGTGTGGTGTCCACTGAACAAAACTACTGCTATTCTCCATGGACACTGTTCCAAACCTTAACTTCATCTCCCCACTTCCCTGAAACCCAAAGTTACCCACCAGCCTTGCAATATAAGAACTGACCTCTAACTTATAAAGGCCAAAATGCATAAATACTTAATCTTCCTTCCTGCTTAACTTCTATTGCATTCATCCCAGTGCTTTCTTTCCGACTTACAGTAAGAGATACCCCTCCAGTGGCCTCTTTCCACCTTCCTTTAGGGCCCTTCTTAGCAATATATCCATTTCTGCATCTCTACTCCTCATTTCTTTTTAACAATTTTATTTATTATTTATTTGTTTGTTTGTTTAGAGAGCATGACCCGGGGGAAGGTGGAGGGGGAGAGAGAACCTCAAGCAGAGTGTGCTCTGAGCGGGGAGCCCAATGGAGGGCTCGATCTCACGACCTTGAGATCATGGCCTGAGCCAAAATCAAAAGTCAGATGCTTAACTGACTGAGCCACCCAGGTGCCCCTAATGCTCCTTCCATCAAACCCTTCTTCCCCTAGTCTATAAATACACTCCAGAATCCCCATCTTAAAAAAACAAAAAAAACACACCACAATCCTTTTCTCTACGCTTGCTTTCGCTGATGTGTTCTCAAGTCCCTTTCACTGCCAAATCCTCTGAAAAAGTTGGCTTGCACCTGCTTTCTTATTTCTACAACTCACAATTTCTCACAACGCACAAGTTGGCCCGGGGTCAGAAATGCAGGAGTCTCTCCTCACTCTGCGTGCTCTCTCGGGCTGTCTGAGGCACACTACAGCTTAGAACTCTCATTCTGGAGCTTCTACCACACTCCCTCCTCCTAGGCCTGGTGCCTACTTCCCTTAGCTGCTGGTTCTTATCTTCTTACTATTAAACACTGGTCTTCCCCAAGGCTCAACGCTCCTCCTTTTCTCCTGTCTATGCTTCTGGACTAAAGTGAATCGGACAAGCTCACCCACTCTAACGTTCCCAACTGCCCAGTTCTGTTCAACTCTGACCTTCAAAGCTGTATCTTCACCTATCCACTGAACCACTTCATCCCAGAGCCCTTCCGTCTCACTGTGTCCCAAATGAAACACACTTCTGTCCTGAAACCAACTCCTATGCTCCTTATACTGACTGCAAATTTCACTCGGTCCATCCCATTCTCTCCATTCCAGTAGCCATGGCTCTGGTCAAGGCCTCATCTTCTGGCTCTGGACTACTGTGACAGCTGCTAACTCACCTTCCTGGTTTTCATTCTCCTCTTATCAATCACTGACCCACAGTGCACCCAGAATTTACCTTCTAAATCAAGATCTGACCATATCATTCGTCGGCTTCAAAATTATCCATCTAGAAAATATAGTCCCAGCTCCTCTTGGAGCACTTTATAATCAAATGACATCCATTTTTTCGGTCTTATCTCTCACTGCACCCTTCTCTCCACATAACTATATAGCCTAGCACAATTTCTGCACAAAGCAGGTGCTCAATAAACCGCTGTTGAGGGGCTGAATGACTTGACCAAACCATCGCATCTCTCTGCCTTTCTTTCCCCTACGGTACTCCAACACACAGCTGCCACCTCCCAGCCCTCCTGGCATCCCTGCTCAGCAGCTACAGCCTGGTTCAAATATTGCCACCTCCCTAACGTCCCTCTTGCCTTCCTAGAAAGGACTAGTCACTCCTTTCTCTGTGTCCTAAGAGCACTTTGTCCATACTGGGGCCCCTGCCCAGTGAGTACCCCTACATTAAACCATGAGCCACTTGAACTCTACACTTATAGTGACTGACATTCAAACCAACAAACATTTGTTGGGCCCGTGAGACATGGGTTTTGGATCATAGCTCTATATCTTGGACAAGCAACTTCTCTAGGGCTCAGTTTCCTTAACAGTAACAATAATAATAAAATCATAGTCATTATCTCCCAGGGATGCTGTAAGAAAAGGAAAATGGCTGCAAAGCCACCAACACGGTACCTAGTACACAATGCAAGTTATCGGTTTTATTATCATAATTATTAAAGGTACATACCTAAGATTGCCATTATCTTGTAGAACCTGCATCAGGTTAAATTTGGGCTCTGGCTCCTGAGTCTCCATTTTGCAGCACTGTTCACCTTTATTATTCCATTCAGAAACTTTCATGGCATTTTCTTTGGGCGGATTTTCTACCATAACAGTCAATGAGGGGGTGTATTTGGCTTGATTTTCTCCAAGGGACCCTGCGGATTCCTCCTGGGAAGCCTCCTGCTCTTCGTCTTCATTGTCTAACGCGACTTCTTCCTCCTCGTCACTCTCTGTCTCAGTTTTAACATTCATTTCGGCCGGCTGAGTGATCACTAAATGCGGAGAATCACTAATGTTGCTGAAAAAAGGATTCAATTTTCCTCTCTCCCAATACCTTCCTTCCGTCTTTTTAGTAAAAACCCATCTCTAGGTCAGACCACAAAAGAGGCACAAAACGAACAGCATACACATCCCTCTCCAGCCTTTCGCACTCTAGAAATCCAACTGCATTAGAGCTCAGGTTTCTCAGGAGAATAGCAATGGCTCTCTTACAACTTCAGGCAAATATCTACGTAATCTCAACAGTGTGCTAGAGGTTTTCTAGAAGGGCACCTTTTATGGAGGTACACAGAGCGGGGGAATATCTTTCTATCCTACATTTACTCGTTACCTTTCTCTTTCACCGACCTGGCAGGTCTGTGAGGACAAGGGACCTATCTTTTTTATTCATTGATGAAGCCCTAGTGACTAACGTGCCGGATACAGGTGCTCAACAAAGGGGTGGGGGCGGAGAGGAGAGAAAGGGTCAGTGACAAATAGACCTACAAATGAGATTATCTGGGAAAGAAATTCCTCCTTGTCTGTTCATGGTTAAAATATTTATACCATTCAGCAATGTCAAGGGGTGAACTAGATTTAATACCTCATCATAAAAAAGCAGATAATGATGCTCAGGATTCCATTAAACTTAAACTAAAGCATTTCTTCATATTTTTATACCTCAAGTATTTCTAGAGTACCAGCTAGTTATATGATGCTGAAGTAAGAGCAAAAGCCAAAAACATGTATGCTTTAGTTATTCTTCAGTACAAATATCACAGAATGGAAGGTTTAAAAACTTAGAATCCTTCTGAAATTAAGTTTCGGAGAAAAAGACTATACAAAAAAATTAAGCAGATGTGATCAGGAAGGTTCTTATTCATTGAGTCTTACTTAAGAAGCTGATTAACTCAGAACGGCAAGACCCGGTCAGTGGAGTTTGGCGTAAGCTCACCAGCAGGTACCTGGGTATCTTGGCCTCACGGCCCTCAATCTGCCGCTGCGTCGCCGACGTTTTCGCACCTCCAAAGACAGGAGCTTCCGCTCATAGAGGGCAGCGTGCAGTTTGGCCTTTGAATTCATACTCTCTACCTTCAGTTCCGGAGTTCCGTCAGCAGCTAGTCTATGGGAAAAAACCAGATGGTAGCTACAGTCTTCAGAGAGTTCTCTTCTTTATTCCAAGGCTAAGCTTGACAGAATTCTGTAATGACGACAGGACGGATATGGTACCTCTAGTGAATTCTACAAGGTTTGGCAGATAAATGGGAAAATTGGAATCTACAGGAAAACTTCACTAATGGCCTATCTGAATTTGTCAAACAAAAATATACCTGAAGACAGTGTTTAAGTGTTTTTAAGTATTCGGTCATACTGGCTGACTATTTACATCAGGGCCCATAAGAGTGCTACCCAAAACCTTACACGGAGGACTGGGCAACACTGGCAACACTTTAATTCTTAAGCTGGGTGGTGGCTAGAGGTGTTTGTTTTATTGTTATTCGTTATAATTTACTCAGACTTATACAAATATTCTTCTAATGTATATAGTACTTAATAAATACAGATTTAGCAGAGGTTGAGACTAGGGGAGGGACAGCTGATACCTGTGAATATGGTAGCACAGAGCTAAGACTTATGGGGGAAGTGTCCTAGGAAAGTTACCAAGGCCCAGAGACACACCAAGTCTCAAGCATTCCAACAAGAGGAACTCCTTTCTTAGGGTCTACTTAGTTAAGAGGAATGGGGTGGGGGAAGTGATAGGGCATCTCCAGATATTGAGTACAGGTCAGGAGTTAAGAGTCAGAGGCACAAACAAGGAAAGGTAGCAGATATTGGACAAAGCCAAGTTCAATCACGCTGTGAATGGGAAGTGGGCTGGGAAGGGGATGGCAGCAGCTACATTAGGCATTAAAGTAAGATAAATCGTAGGTTAGGGAAGTAACTGGTATCAGGCCCAGTTCAAACAAGGACTGGGCAAAGCACCATGCAGGCAGAGGTAACCAGGTCAGCAGAGAGAGAGGGAAAATGGTCATTGGGTCAGGAAAGAAGTATCCATATCAGTGTCTAAAGCAGGCAGCTGACTGTATACTCCGAACTCAAGATCTAACTGGTTGGCTATGAATTCTCTCAGAGAACTGAACTCCCTAGAATTCAAAGTGTATTCCCTTAGAGGTCAAGGAATCATCATCTTTTCTCTGGGAGTTTTCAATCTCTGATAATGATGGAAAGGCTGTGTCTTTTGATCTATGTAGGAGTTTTAGGGATTTCTGAGTGGATAAACTGGACAGTGAGTCTTCTAGAAACTTTCTCTCTAGAGCAGGTAACTGGGCCAAGAATAGGGATGGTCCTGACACACTGGGGCAGAAACCAGAAGCAAATTAATAAAAATACTCCAAACCTAGCTTACCATCGTCCCAAAAAATGAACACTGCACTCCCCACCACCACCACCACCACCACACACACACACACACACACACACACACAGTTGTGAAAATAGATATTTAGCCAATTAAATAATAAAGAAAATGAAACAAATCTAACATTTTAAAGTAACAATTGTGAGTTTCTAAGAAACCATGAGCAGAGCAATAAATTCAAATAGTACAAGGGTTGGAGGTAGGGAATGATGGAGAAAGTGTGATAAACACTTCTGATAAACACAATTAGGGTTCTATGAGGGTAAGGACCATGCTTGTCTTGTCCACCACTGGGTTAGAGATGCCCATGAGACTGCCCAGCCCACAGATGACATATCATTAATATTTAATATTTTTGAATAAACAATTGAATTCTGTATAAATAAGCTGCACTACCTTTTAGCTACATCTACCTCATTTTATTTTTCCAACTTTTTATTATGAAAATATTTACACAAACAAAAGTTTTAAGAATAGGACAGCAGACATCCATGTACCCACAGCCTAGTTTCTGCCAGGAATATATTGCTACATTTCTTTCAGCACATATAGCCAACCGTCCTTTCTTCTATTCAACCATCAATCCATCCAATTTTTAAAGCATTTCAAAGTTATACACAGAAGTCAGTGCAATTTACTCCTAAAGTTTTAACACGCACATCATTAAGTCACCAGAGTTCAGTATTTGTTTTACAGGGCTTTTGGTGTTTTGGTGCTTTTGTTTTTTGCTTTTTTGTTTTGTTTTTTGGTGAGCTAAACACGACATACAGTGAAATTCCCAAATAAATGCCCATTAATAAGTTTTGACAAATGCCTAGAACTATATAACCTGAACTCTGATAATACTACCCCCTCAGAAAGTTCTCGGGCCTCTTCCTAGTCAACCCCTCCCCCTCACACTCTTAAAGGAGACCACTGTCTTACATTTTTTCATCATATTTTCATTGGGTTTGCCTGTTCCAGAACTTCATACAAATGGAATTATTCAGTGAGAACTCTTATGTGTAGGTCTCCTTTCATTCTGCATGTTTTTGAGGTTCATCTGTGTTGTGTGTATCCATATTTATGCCTTTTTATTGTGCAGGATTAGTCCACTCTGTGAATAATCCACAGTTTACCCACTTTCTGGTTGTTGGAGCCCCTAGGTTGTTTCCAGTTTGGGAATATTATGAATAAAGCTGCTAGGAAGAATTTTGTACCAAGTCGTTCTGTGGTTATTTTTTTCATTCCTTCTGGGTAAAGATCTCAGCATGGCGCTTTCTAGGCTAACAAACTGGCAGGCTCCTTCTCAAGTGCTTGTACAAGGTTATGCTGCCAACGACAACTTATCAGACTCCCATCAGCTCCCCGCCCTCACCATCTGATGCTGTCGTTCACTTGGGCTCCGCAACCACCCCCACAGCTTTCCTGAGCTGTAAGTGACAAATAAAATCGTAAGGCATTTAAAGCGTGCAACATGATGACAGAATTTTAGCCACTCTGCGGGATGTTTAGTGGTATTTCACGATTTTGATTTGCAACTCTCTGGTATCTAATGTTAAGCACATGTTCACGACCGTATTGGCTACTCACACACCTTCTTTTGGTAGTGTCTATTCAAATGTTTCATCCATTTGTAAAAGGGTTGATGAATTGTCTAATTCTTTAGCAGGAGGAGCTCATTCTGTTTCCTAGATTCCGGTCCTTTGTTTGATGAGTATCTGCACTCAGTCTAGGGCTTGCCTAGTCACTTTCCTCACAGTATGTGATGATAAGCAAAAGTTTTTTATTTTGAGGAAATCTAGCTTATCATTTTTTTCCTTTTTGGGTATTGCTTTCTGTGTCATGTCTAAAAACTTTGGCCAAGCCCAAAATCACAAAGATATTTTCCTCAAGAAGTTTTATAGTAATAGCTTTTATGTTTATGACTATGAATCATCTCTGATTTTTCTGGGAGATAGGGGTTGAGGTTCATTTTTAAGAGCACGATATTCAGTTCCAGCTCTATTTGTTAAAAAGAGTTTCCTTTCGGGGCGCCTTGGTGGCTCAGTCAGCTGATCCTCCAACTCTTGATTCTGGCTCAGGTCACGATCTCAGGGTCGTGAGATTGAGCCCCGTGTTGGGCTCCATGCTGAGGGGTTGAGCCTGGTTAAGATTTTCTCTCTCTCCCTCTGCTCCTCCCCTGCCCCACTCTCTCTCTCTAAAAATAAATAAATAAACAACAAAAAAACACCCCCAAAGCAAAACAAAACAAAACAAACAATGACATTTCTCCTATTATGATAGCCTGAATAAAATCGTCTCTTAAAAAAAAGTTTCCAATGGTGAGTGCTGTGAATTGTGTGAGACTAATGAATCACAGACCTGTACCCCTGAAACAATGCATTATATGTTAATAAAAAAAGTTTCCTTTCCTCATTGGACTTTGGGCCCTTTAATGAACTCAAATGACTATATAAATATAGGGCTATTTCTGGACTCTTGATTCTGTTCCACTGATTGGCTTGCCACAGTTTTGCTTACTATAGCATTACAGTATTTCTTTCAGTCAGTTACCCTAAGTCTTTTTCAAGATTACTTTGGATATTCAAGATTACTTTTGGATATTCCTTTGGATATCCTTGTATTTTCACATTAAAAAAAATTCTTTAAGTCATTTTCTGCTGGTGATGAAAAAAATATAGTCAATTTCTACAAAAAAAAAAAATCTAATGGAATAGATTAGAATAAAATAGAATAGACTAGGATTGTACCAGATCTTTAGATCAATTTGGAGAGAATGAACTTTTTTTTGGTGATATTGAGTCTTCTAATCCATGCACATCACTTATCTCCCCACTTATTTAGGGCTTCTTTCAGTAATATTTAGTAAGCTTTTACTGTATAAGTATTGAACAGAGTTTATAAAATTTATCCCTAAGAATTTCATATCTTCAAATGCTATCATAAACAAAATTTTAAATTTTTATTTACTGCTATTATGTTAAAATGCCATCGATTTTAGTATATCGGCCATGTATCTTCGCTAAGTGCACTTAGCTGTTCTTGTAGTTATTCTGTGGAGGCTTTAGGATTTCATATTAACCAGATCATGTCATCTAAGACTAAAGACATTTGATTTCTTCCTTTCCAATCTCTATGCCCTTTCTCCCCTACTCTCCACCCCTTGCTTTATTGTACAGGCTTGGCACGACTTCCAGGATAAAGTGCTTACAAATTCCAGAAGTGGACATCTTGCGATACTACTAATATAGAAGGACGCCTTCAATATTTTGCCATTAAGTGTGATATTAGCAATAGATTTTTCACACAAGGCCTTTAAGAAATTCCCTTCTACTCCTGACTTGCTAAGAGTTTTTCTCATAAATGTGAATTACATTGGTGCTTTTATTGCATCTAATAAAATGATCAACTAATTCTTCTCCTTCATACATGGTGAATAATACTAATTTTCAAATGCTAAACTAACTTTGTACTAGTAGGAAAAACCTCACTTGGTCATGTGTATTACCCTATTTTATACTGGTGGATTCAATTTGCTAAAAATCTTTGAAGAAACTTTGTGTCATGTCATATCTATGTCATGCCTGTAATATTCTTCTTTTTAAAAATGTCTTGATAAAGACAAGGTTTTGATGTCATAGTTAATGCGGACATCATAAATGAATTGCGAAGTGTCCCTTTCTGTATTTTTGAAAAAGTTCATGTAAGATTGGTGCTGTTGTTCCTCAAATGCTTGAAAGAAATTACCAGTGAAACTACTGGGCCTGGGATTTTCTTTGTTGCAAGGTTTTTTTTATTATGAATTCAATATTCTGAATAGATATTGGGCTATTCAAAATTTCTATTCTACCTTGTGTCAGTTTTGCTAAGTGTTCCCTCCCAAGGAATTCAGCCACTTCATCTGGGTCATCAAAGTTGTAGAATAAGGCTGTTAATAATATTCCCTTAACATCCTTTTTATGTCTGTAGGGTCTGTAAATTATTTTCCTCTTTCCTATCTGATACTGGTAATTAATGTTCTCTTTTTTCAATTTATGTAAGAGTTCATCAATTCTATCTTATCAGTGAACAATTTTAGATTTTACTGGTATTATTTATTGTCTTTTATTTAATTGATTCTTACCCTTTATTATTTCCTTTCTTCTACTTAAGCTGGGCTACCCTTCTTTATCTGGTTTCATAAAATGAAACATTAGATCAGTTATGTAGGCCTCTGTTTTCTAATATAAGCATTTAAAAAGCTATAAAGTTCTCCCAAAACACTCCTTTAGTGCATCCTACACATTTTAATGTTCTATTTTTATCATTAATCAATTTAAAATACTTTCCAATTTCCCTCATTTCTTCCTTGATCCATGGATTATTTTGAAATGTGTGAATTTCCAAATATTTGGAGATTTTTCTGTTGTTACTGCTTTCTAATTCCAGTATGGTCAAAGACCATGCAGTTTATGATTTTATTTTCTAAATGTATTAAGATGTATTTCATTTAACAGTACATGGTCTGCCATACGTCAGCCATATGCCAGCTTTCCTCTGCTTCTATCTCTATGCCACCAAAAAACTCCTGAAGGTAATATAAAATGAATGTCAAAAACAAAGAAAGGCCAGAACCCACTGACTTTTAAATAGTCTTATTAAGATCTTTTTCTTTTGCTTCGTTTTTATCTAATTGCCAAATTCATAGTAATATACTCCAGGAAGCATTTTCTTTGACTAAAAATTGGAGGAAACTTATAAATTTACTGTGGCTTTCATTTGGAAGTTACAAACTTGACTTTCCCCAGTTTTCCCTTCTTTAAACAAAACATATTATCCTTCTTTAAACAAAAATTAGATTTATGCTTCAAGGGGTTTCGATGAGAAACCAGGTTTATCTTCATTAATCCTTAAATGTAAAACTAAATGCTAGATACAGGATGTCTCTTTCTCCTTGTGGCCATTTTGATTTCTAAAGAGGCACAGCACAAAGGGGATGTATGTAAGATCTCAAGCTAGGGGGGTTGTATGCTTAGGTTTAAGATTTGTTGGGGGTCTGGTCTTTGATTGGACAAGGCCACCCCAGCCCTTCTCTGAGACCCTTCTCTGCCCCACCAGAGTGAAGAGTCACAGGTGCTCCGCACACTTTCAGTTCTGTGGCAAACTGGGAACAGTTCTGCTCAGTTCCACAGGGCACTGAATTACTTGTCCCAAGTATATCAAGGCCAACCATAACCACGTATCTGACTCTAACATGACTCTAACACAGTTCTGAAATCTCAGTTATACTTTGGTGCCTTTCACACCACCAAATAATACACCCATAGTTATAAAAAAATAAATAAATCCCAAACTTCTTTTGTAAAAAGTTGCCTTGGAATAGTGTTTGAATAGAAACTTTTTTTATGTTACTATTCTTGCTGAGCCAAACCAAAAAACAGTTACATAAAATATCACACTTAGCCCCTGCATGGTCACACGTTGTGCGCATGGAAAGAATCTCTCAACTTTTAAAAATCAGTTACCGTGTTCTTCCTGTCAATAAGCTTCTTCTTGGGTTTCCCCTACAGAAGTAGAAAGGACAACTGGGTTAGAGGAGTGGCCAGATATTCTCTCCTGACTTCACACGTGCACACACACTCATACTCCTGGATAACATAGAATTGTGCCAGGGAAGGCCTCTTTGGGGAGAAACAGAGAGATGTATCGAGAAAAAAAAGAGAGTCCCATAAGCATGGGGGAAGAGCAATAAAAAACAAAAGGGAAAGGACAAATGGATTCTAGCAAAGTAGCATAACAATTACATGCATTTGTACCTTTAGCTACAAATCAAACCTAAACTTCGCAACCACCATGCGAAAAAGATTACTATTAGTTTTATTAAAAAAGGGGGGGGGAGGGTAAGATTATTTTGTGACGTGCCCAAGACTGGAGGCTTAGTGGGTTCAAATGGGAACCCAGAGGTTAGGTCTCAGACTCCAGTGCTCTTCTTTAGGCTTTCACCGAATTGTTTTATGTATTAGTAAAGGAAAACAATCTCAATCCTCATAGGGTTCAAAAAGGGTGCTCAGGAGAAATTGATTTTTCACAATTAAAAAAACAAAACCCTTTTAAAAAGAGATGCTCTCCATAGTGTCTGAACTAGGATTGGGCTCTCACTATAGGATGTGAATGACATTTATGTTGAAATTAGCTTTTATTTTTAAAACATTCTCTCCTCATTTAATTTCCTTTCATTTAACATACACACACTCTCTTTTTTAAGTTCCTCAGTTTTACTTGTATCCATTTGTGAATGTGTATATTTAGCTCAGTACAACTTTATCAATGTGTAGATTCACGGAGATATCACCCCAGATTCACTGAACAATCCCGTGGCCATAGGATCACTTGTGTCAGTCATCCTTTTAAAACCACACACCTCTTACCTAACTCCTGGGTTCTTTTAATCCGTTCTTCATCTTAAAGCTTTATCATTTCAAATTTATCATTTAAAAATTTCGAAAATGTTATGGAAGGAGAGCAATGCAATCAATGTCAAGATTTTCTATTTACAGAAAATCAAGTGAAAAGTAGGTCTTCAAAATGTTTAGTCTTTCCCTTCCCGTGTCTTCTTTTCGTGGCAATGTCTCCTTATCATCAGAAAGGCTCAAGATGATTTTAACTTCCTCATCAGATAATGGTTTGTTTCAATAATATGCAGTCATGGTTTCACTTTACAATCACCTCGGCTTCTAGAAGTACCAATACTTCAGCCTGGAGGTGGGGCCAGAGCATCAACAGGGTTTACAAAATCTGCAGGTGTTACTAATACGCAGCCAGGGTAAAGCTGCCATCAAACTGTAAGACAGCTCTAAGATACGGTTTGCCAGGCAGGGTGGCAGGTGCGGGATGAGAGGGAGGGGGTACGTAAGAAAGATGAACAATTAGGAAGATTATTTCCCTAAGATATAATTAGGGAATTAGTTTGAAAGTAATTCTGACAATGATACAAGGGGATTTTCAAGAGGAAAAATAGCAGTTCAGATGGAAGAGAAACAAACTTACTGGAAGATGTTAGGGCTTGCAACAAATAGGATTTCATTTCTCCAGTGCATGTTTGTGTGCCTGTGCCTACCAGGTGGTACGCTCTAGAAACTGACAAGGACAAAGATGAAGGTAACAAAGTACTACTCTCCAAAGCCAACTTAGAAAGTAGACAGGCTAGTAAGTAAACAAGCAATTATACAGCAGTGTGGCAATCTGATCACACGGAGGGACTGGAAGGGCTGCAGAACTTCCTCCTAGCCTGGATGAGAGGATGAAAGAGGCAGCTAGGAGAACTTAGGGACGGTCTGAAGGCCATTCCATGGGACAGCAGGGTGTGAGGAGGAGGCATGAAAGAGTAAGCTGACACGGAGAGATCAGCCATCAGTGGATGTGAAAAAGTAGACATTAGGCTAAAATCAATCCTCCAACTGAAATTTAGCATTTCTTTCATACACATGTGGGAAACCATCTGCAGCAGTTTTCATATGATTTTATTACCAAACCACCCCCGACAAAACCAACACATCTTTTTTCACATTACTTTAGAGATGTTGGTATCTCAAAATATTGCAACATGTATCATACTTTTGAAATTACGGTGATTATCAGACCCACTGATGATCTTGTTTATTGAATCACTAATAAAGAAACAACATATATTACTACCTCTGAAATCTCTTCATTGTTATGCTCCCCCTAGGATAATGCTATCTCATTCTGGTGATGGTTCCCAAATGGAAAGATTTACTTCCCTCTCCCTCAACAGGAAGCCCAAGGCTGGAAAGACTGAGCCTCAAACACAGAGTCCATGTCAGTCGAGACTGATACAACACTCTCTCTAAAATAAATGAGTACATTTTAAAAAATAAAGAAATTAAAGAAATATGTATTTGGTCTTCATTCCCATCTCTGGCACAGTGTACCTAAAACCTCTGGAACTTCCTAAGCAGTAAGCACCATAAAGGTGCCTTTGGTTATGCCAATGAGGTGACTTTGGGAATGCCCTAGATCACCATCAGGATGTGGGCTGGCCACCAGAGGAACCAACCATGTGATCTAGGAAGGGGAGAGGGCCTGGAAATGGGGCACTCAATCACCAACGGACAATGATTCAATCAATCGTGCCTATGTAATGATGCTTTCATAAAAATGCAAAAGGACAGCATCCAGGCTGGGGCACACATGGAGATCTGGGGAAACCTACCACACCTGGAGAGGGCATGGAAGCTCTGTACCCTTTCCCCATATCTCACCCTCAGTGTCTCTTCCTTCTGGCCATTCCTGAATTATATCCTTTTATAACAAACCAGTGATCTAGTAAGCAGACGTTCCTTGGAGTTTTGTGAGCCATTCTAGCAAATTAATCAAATGGAAGGAAGGAGAGACTTGTAGGAACCTCCAGTTTTTAGCTGGTTGGTCAGGAGTACAGGTAACTATCTGGACTTGCAACTCGTGCCTGAATTAAAGGTCCAGGCCCAGGTTGTTCAAAACCCCAATCTGTGGCCAGTTAGTTGGCAGCACAGGTGACAACCTGGCCTTGCTAACAGGCGTCCAAAGTCGGAGGAAGTGGGAATGACACAGTCTTGTAGGCCTGAACCCTTAAACTGCACAATCTGATGCTAATCTCTGGGCAGATAGTGCCAGAACTGAGTTGAATTCTCAGATGCAAACAGGTGGGCAAGTGCTTGGTGCTGTGGGGAAACCCGCACAATGAAATGGTACCAGAAGCATTTTAATATTATAGACATGAACTCTAAAATCTAGCCAGAAATCAAAAGTAGTTCTTGGATATTAAAATGACACTTGCTGGGGCGCCTGGGTGGCTCAGTGGGTTAAGCCTCTGCCTTTGGCTCAGGTCATGATCTCAGGGTCCTGGAATCAAGCCCCGCATTGGGCTCTCTGCTCGGCAGGGTTCCCTTTCTCTCTCTGCCTGCCTCTCTGCCTACTTATGATATCTCTCTCTCTCTGTCAAATAAATAAATAAAATCTTTCCAAAAAATAAATAAATAAAATAAAATGGCACTTGTCAAAGTTAAAAAGGTAAACTGAGCAACCTTCGCCTGTCTGGTACTGAATAACAAAATAGATCGGGCTGCAGATCAATTTAAAATTTTAGAAGAAAATGTTTAAGAAATAAAGCTAAGAAACAATGAGATCAAAAGAATAAGAAAAAAGTAAAAACAAAACAAAACATGGAACATATAGCAAAAGATTCAAAATTCATCTAACAGAAGTTCTCAAGTAGAGGAAAAAGAGAGGTCAAGGGGAGTATTTCCACAGATGGAAGACTTAAATCTTCAGACTCAAGAGACTCACCCGCTGCAAAACCAAACTAATGAAAAGTACTACACTAGATAAAACATACTTTGGTAAAACACCTGAACCCTTAAATATAAAGGAGCCTTATAAAAGTTTCTACGATAGTGGGGGAGGAGAGAGAAACGTTAGAGAGAACGGAGTTTCTAGTCTTCTAAGTGAATCTGAAGGTCTCTTTCATTAGAAGCTAAGCAGTATAATTATTCCATCAATGGTAATAACCACAAATTTAAGGGGAGAAATGGCAAAGTGCACATATTTCCTGATAATACATCATGAAATTGTAAGAAATGACTGAAATCTGGGTATCTGTTTTAAGCATCCTGCGAAAAAGTACATATACCCTGAATATAATGTAAATTTCTCTAAATAACTGAGGTTTCTTATTTTGATAGTCAATTACTAAACTGTACTGCAAGACAATTATGTCTTAGGGATAATAAAAGTATGTGAGACTAAGGAGTGCCTGATTGTTGTGCTATTTGAATTCCAATGTCCATTTTTCATCATTCTACCCTAATATCCCTTGTATTGAAATTATAAGTTGTCATTTTTTACAACTCCTGGTGTATTTATTTTGTGAATTACTGCCTGCTCTACCTTTCTTAATCTGATTATTCTAATCTCTTCTGGTCTAGAAAAACACATGATCATGTCTGTTAAAATTGTGTCTTAGGGGGTGCCTGGGTTGCTCAGTGGGTTAAAGCCTCTGCCTTCAGCTCAGGTCATGATCCCGGGATCCTGGGATTGAGTCCCACATCGGGCTCTATGCTCCGCAGGGAGCCTGCTTCCTCCTCTCTCTCTGCCTGCCTCTCTGCCTACTTATGATCTCTGTCTGTAAAATAAATAAATAAAATCTTTAAAAAAAAAAATTGTGTCTAGGGGCGCCTGGGTGGCTCAGTGGGTTAAAGCCTCTGCCTTCGGCTCAGGTCATGATCCCGGGGTCCTGGGATCAAGCCCTGCATTGGGCTCTCTGCTCAGCGGGGAGCCTGCTTCCTCCTCTCTCTCTCTGCCTACTTGTGATCTCTCTGTGTCAAATAAATAAATAAAAAAAAATTGTGTCTAACGTGACGTGTGTCTAATGTAAAAAGACACAGAGTACAGGTCTTCCTTTAAGAAGAATAAAGTTTAGGGCATTTGTTAAGATTGTTTAAAGATAGTTATGGTTTAATTTGTGGCCTCTAGAAACAGTATATGGTGATAAGAGTTAATGAATTCTGGAACAATAGGTATGATACTGTGTTTTCTCTAAGGCCCTTTGTAGCAGAGATTTTACGAAAGCCTTTTTTTTTAAATAAAGCCTCTTTCCTTCTTTTCTATGTGCCTTCTCCTTATCACATGATCTAATGATCTTAAAAGATTAGCAAATTTACAAGATCAGCAAATCCCCACCTGTCCTGGAAGAGACGCGTTGCCAGCATATAGTTCATGGAGGTCTTGTGTTCCAGGTAGGACCTGAAAGACAAAGAACAAAACTGGCTATTTCTTAAGTTTGACTGAAGGAAAGAAACATGGAAATAAAGCCATGAATCAAGCACAGAAGGGATAGGTTACTTATATACGGTTTCTAAATAAAAGTACGGTTCTCTACAGTGGCAAAGGAAGAGAAAGTTGCTTAAATTAAAATTATAAAATACCAGAGGAGCAGAAGATACAATAAAATGCAAAGGATAAATGGAGGAGCTGATTTAGAAAGTAAAAAGAAAAAATGATGGGATTCCTTGGATTAATAAAAAGTGACATCCTACATTCAGAAAATAAAACTGTAAGGCAAAAACAAAGCCACCGCCAAAAATCATATATAAGAGAGAGGGCAAATGAAGCTGGGAATAGGGAGATGCATAAAGGGTGTGAAAGTGTGACAGAACATGGTTTCAATCATTATTTCTCAAGAACTTTCCAGTGGCTCCTTGTCGCTTACTGTAGGTGGCATACTCTTTTCTCTTCCAAGCTTTCAAAAGTTGGATAAGCTACACAACCAGTATCTTCATGCTTTCTCCAGACATTTCCTCAACATTGATCCTGCCGTACAGCCAGACACGCTCCCTTAAACTCCTCTCGCACCACACTTCCCAGTGATCCTTTCGCCTTGGTCTAGACACCTCCTCAAACCCTCTCCAATAATCTACAATCTACCCTTCAAAAAGCACCTCAAGTCCAGTCTGCTGCACAAAGCCTCCCTGACAGGACTGCTCTGAGACTAGAGAAGTGACCTTGTCTGAACTACCTTAGCTTTTCCCATATGCCCAAGGAGGGACCTGTCATATACACCGTCTCATAGAGGAAATGTTTTCTTCTCAGAAAGCAGCATGATATAGCGGGAAAAAAGTCAGATCCAGAGTCAGAATACCTGAATCAAGTCCCCTGTGTGATCATGGAACAGTCACGTGACCTTATGGAGCCTTACTTTCTGTATCATTAAATTGGAATAACGATATGCATGAAATACATTATAATGATGAAAATCCATACAAATGAACTCTTTTTATTATATGAATAAATAACTTCTCCTTAATCCCACTGTTAACTCTCAAAGGGCAGGGGTGCCATCTAATATTGGTTTTATACTCCAAAGCAGCAAGCACAGTGCTAGATACCTGGTGGATACTCAATGAATATACATTAGTAAAAAGGCATATTTGTTAGTAGATAAATACATCGTCCCCACCCTACATGACAGCAGTTCAATTAGTTTAATATTCTTGGCCCAACTCTGCCACTTTCTTCAGAGACCCAGGAGAGGTGGAGTGACTTAACCAGACTGGTAATTTAAGAAGAATAAACAAAAATGCATCAATGAGCAAGTCCCATTTTTCTCTTGGGAGATAATTTCCCCTTAGGAGGTACATATCCTCTACTGGTCCTATAAGGTCAGGTGCTCCTCCCACACAGGTCAGTCTAACCTTGCCTACAAATGGGCATGCAAATCTGCCCATATCAGAAGTTCAACTTTTTGCTGAACACAAAAAGTGTGATTGCTTGTAGACAGATAATAATCAAATCTCCCAGCCTAGACTTTATAAGTAAAGAAGGAGATATTTTGGTCTCCATCTCTCTTAGTCTTTGTCCTTGGTCCATTGGTTCAGAATCAAACCAGTATAATCAAACTTATCATTACTGGACTCTGTTAAGAGACCACAACACTACCTGTAATTGGTTCCTTAGAAAAGGCATGCAAGTTAAGGTCCTGCCTCTTGAAATACTCAAGAGTAGAGGTTTCCACTTTCATTAATTAAAAAATGTTTTCTAGGAACTGTAAATATTTAAATTCTTCAAAAACATATCAAAAGAAAACCCAAGCAGTATCTTTCTGTTGTGTTCCTAGGTCTTTCTAAGGTATAATTACATTGATAGAATATTTTGTAAGATGAAAGGAAGATTTCTCTATGAACAGCTGGGTTTTCAAAACAAAACAAACACAAAATGGGTACCTTTTATTCTACCTTTTATTCTTCTAAGTTCTAGCTCTATACTTAGAACCACTAATACCCCAATTAGATTAAAAGCCAATTACCAGAGGAAGAGAAATATGTTAACTATAAATCGATTCTCAACCTTATAGTTATAAAAGAAAAAGCATCACAAGGGACTCTGAGTCTTTGGGTGAACACAAATCTGCTTAGTCATAGGGTAATATTGTCCACAGGCTGGGCAACGAGCAAGTGACAAGGTAAAGAATATTAAAGAGAGTATAAGCTGAGTACTTTCCAGAATTCATCCAGAGCTACACACTGATTGGTTCCTATCAGCCAGAATGAAGAAATTTCATTGAATTGGGTTAAATGGGCTCATTTAACAGACATCTCCAAAGAGTCTTTAATAGTAAAACTTTCCTAGATCTAAACAAAAAGCTACCCTAAACAAACCACAGAAATGGTTTTAAATGAACTGAGTAATGTACAGAATTGCTGAATCACTACATTATACACCTGAAACTATATTACACTGTATGTTAATTATACCAAAATGTTTTTAAAAAATGTTTTTAAATGAGCCTGGAAAAGATTAAACTGATCTTTAAGTAACTTAACTATCAGGCCAAAAAACCTTCAGAAGTATTTAAAGAAGGCAATAAAACCAATTCAACAATACATTTATAATGTCCAACATCCAACTTTTAAACATATTGTACATGTAAAGAAAAAATGGGAACATGAGGAAAATCAGTCAATAGAAACAGATTCAGAAATGACAGAGAGTAACAAAGATTTAAAAACAGCTACCATAAATATTATAATATATGCACAAAATCTAAAAAATCATGAAAATAATGGGAAAAAACAAAAAGAAGATATAAAGAGAAACAGTGGATTCTAAAGTTGAAAAATAAAGTAACTGAAATGAACATTTCATTGGACGGAATTAATAGAAGATTTGAGGTTGCAGACAAAAAGATGAATGAATTTAGAAACAGAGAAACAGAAAACCATCCAAAGTAAAGAAAAAGAATCTTAAAAAAATGAGCAAGGCGAGACTTGTAGTGTAGTATCAGCCAACTGAAATCAGAATCAGCCAATCATGAAATCTGAGTCCCAAAAGGAGAGCACAAGAAAACAGAAAATATATATATATATTCGAAGATATAATGGCTAAAAATTTTCCAAATTTGATGAAAATGATAACTCCACGGACCAAGAAGCTCAACAAATCCAAGTAGAAGAAACATGAAGAAAATGACACCAAGGCATATATATCGTAATCAAATGAGTTGAAAATGGGTCATAAAGAAATAAACTTAAAAGCAGGCTGAGGAGAAAAAAAAGGCACATTCTGCACAGAAAAAAATAAAATAAAATAAAGTAAAATAAGAATTACCACATGCTTCTTGCCAGAAAAATGCAAGCCAAAAGATAATGGAACATTTTTCAAGTGCTAGGAATAAAGGAATATCCAGAATATATAAAGAGTTCTCACAACTTAGTTATAAGAAAACAAATAACCTCACTTAAAAATGGGTAAAATATTTGATTGACAGAGACATACAAACAGCAAATAAGCACATGAAAAGACACTCAACATTAGTCATTACAGAAATGCTATTAAACCTATGTGCTATCACTACACACCTCCTAAGGAGTTAAAATTAAATCAACCATACCAACTGTTGGTAAGAATGTGGAAGAACTAGAACGCTCATACACTTATTATGGGAATATAAAATGGTACAACCACTCTTGAAAACTATGTGGCCATTTCTTAAAAATTTAAACATATATAATAATATGATCCAGTCATTCCACAAATAGGTATCTACCCAAGAGAAGTGAAAGTACATGTCATATAAAAATTTGTATATAAACATTCAAAGAAGCTTCATTTGTAATAAAAACATGGAAACAACCAAATTGCCCATCAAAAGATGAACAATAAGCAAATTCTGGCATATATGTGTAATAGAATACTACTCAACAATAAAAAGGAATTAAACCACTGATACATGATACAACATGTATGAATCTAAAAATAATTTTAATAATAATAAAGTAAAAAGAAAGACCCAACAAATAAGAGAACAATCGGTAGAATTCTATTAAATTAAATTCTAGGAAATGCAGATTAATCTTGACAGAAAGCAGATCATCGCTGCCTGGGGACCAGGATAAGCAGCGAAGGGCCAGGAGGGGCAGGTGAGAGGAATTACAAAGAGGCACAAGAAGACTTTTGGAGGTTACGGGTAAGTTCATTATGTTGATTTTAGTGGTAGTTTCACAGGTATATATACCTATGTTAAAATGAATGTAACATATTATACTCTTTAAATATATAAAGTTTATAACTCAAAAAAGCTATTTAAAAATAAAAAAAAAAAATAATAATGTTTTTAATACTGTTCAAAAGCATGAAATACTAAGTGACAAATTAAAAAAAAAATTCAAGACCTTTACACGGAAAACTATAAAACATTGCTAAGAAAAAGAAAAGATATAAATAAGTGCACTTGTCATGATGAACACTGGATGGTGTATGGAACTGTTGAATCACTACACTGTAAACCTGAAACCAATATCACACTGTATGCTAACTAACTGGAATTGAAATAAAAACTTAAAAAGTAAAAAAAAAAAAAAAAAAAAAAAAGAGATGACCTAAATAAACGGAGAAATTTATCATGTTCATGGATTGGAAAATTCAATATTGTTAAAATGCCCACTGCCCCAAAATTAATCTATACACTCAATGCAATCCCAATCAAAAGCCAGCAGGCTTTTGTGTAGAAATTGATAAGGGAATTCTAAAATGCCCTGGGAAATATAAAGGACACAATAGTCAAAATACTTTATTTATTTATTTTTAGTCAAAATACTTAAAAAGAAGTTGGAAGACTTACACTATCTGATTTTAAGACTTAATATAAAGTTATAGTAATTGAGACAGATTAATTAGTATTGAATAAAGTCCAGAAACTGACCCACAAATATATTTGAACTAATTTTCAACAAAGATGCCAAGGTAATTAAATAGAATAATTTCAACAAATGGTGCTGAAATAAACGTATTACATCATATGAAGAGAAATGAACCTCAATCCTTACCGTACACCATACACAAAAATTAAGTGAATACTGTCCCAGACCAAAATATAAGAAGTCAAAGTTGAAAACATTAAGAGAAAAACCTTTATGATGTTGGGGTTGTCAAAAATTTCTTAGACAGGAAACACAAAATGCATCTTTTAAAAATTTGTGATCAGCCCTATGACCCAGCAATTGCACTATTGGGTATTTACCCTAAAGATACAAATGTAGTGATCCAAAGGGGCACATGCACCCGAATGTTTATAGCAGCAATGTCCACAATAGCCAAACTATGGAAAGAACCTAGATGCCCATCAACAGATGAATGGATCAAGAAGATGTGGTATATATACACAATGGAATACTATGCAGCCATCAAAAGAAATGAAATCTTGCCATTTGCGACAACATGGATGGAACTAGAGCGTATCATGCTTAGTGAAATAAGTCAAGCAGAGAAAGACAACTATCATATGATCTCCCTGATATGAGGAAGTGGTGATGCAACATGGGGGCTTAAGTGGGTAGGAGAAGAATCAATGAAACAAGATGGGATTGGGAGGGAGACAAACCATAAGTGACTCTTAATCTCACAAAACAAACTGAGGGTTGCTGGGGGGAGGGGGTTTGGGAGAAGGGGGTGGGATTATGGACATTGGGGAGGGTATGTGCTTTGGTGAGTGCTGTGAAGTGTGTAAACCTGGTGATTCACAGACCTGTACCCCTGGGGATAAAAATATATGTTTATAAAAAATAAAAAATTTAAAAAAAAATTTGTGATCAATTGGACTTCACTGAAACTTAAAAACTCCTGTTCTTTGAAAATCACCATTATAGAAATGAAGAAACTTGGGGCATCTAGGTGGCTCAGTTGGTTAAGCATCTGACTTTGGCTCACGTCATGACCTTGGGGTGCTAAGATTGAGCCCTACCCTACATAGGGCTCTGCACTCAGCAGGAAGTCTGCTTCTCCCTCTTCTTTTCCTTCTGCCTTTCCTTTGAGAGACTTGTGCACTCTCTCAAATAAATAAATAAAATCTTAAAAAAAAAATGAAAAAGCTAGCCACAGACTTGGAGAAAATATTAATATTCTCAATGTGACTGTCTGAGAAGGGATCTGTATCAAGAGTCCTTTATAACACAAACAAAAAAAATTAAAACCCTAAATTCAAAATGGAAAAAAAGAAGATACACAAATGGCCAATAGCAGATGAAGTCTCAATACCATTATTTAGAGATAAATGCCCACCAGAATGCCCAAAACTAAAAAGCCTGACAACTGCTGACAAAGAGGAGGAGCAACTAGAACTCTCATACACTCTTGGTAAAATGTAAAATATTACTGTAACTTACTTTACTTCAAAGGTAATGATGACCATTAAAATTTTTAAAAGTGTCTAACCTGGGGTTAAGGGGCTATTACAAAGGAGGCAGGGGATTTTTTAAAAAGGAATAATGCACAGGTAGGTTAAATTTCTGTTAATGCTCTAGGTATTGAGTTGGGAAAATACACAAAGTGAGAAAGACACACATGGAAAGCATTGCCAACACCTGTGTCATAATTAACCCAATTCTGTGGACCTGAGGCACAGATCAAAAAAAAAGGTAGTCACCTCACCCATATATTTCCCATGTCTCCGAAGTAGGGAATATGCGAATAAATCCACCTCTCCGATCATTTTCTTCCTTCACTCTCCGTAAAACTTTGATCTATACAGAGAAAGAGAAAATTGGGTAAGCACTCATTTTGAAAACTGCAATCCATGTGTTTACAGGGCAGAGGAAGAGAGTTACGACCCACAAATATGAAAGAAGAATGAAGGGAGAAGTTCATTCCATCTAAGATTCTGTTTTCTAAGAACAAGTTTCTCCCATCTTGAATCTTTGTTCAATGTTCAATGTAAGATACGAATTGGTCATCAATGTTATAAATCACTCAGTAAATTTCACTGAACCCTATATTAGCCCACAAAGGCCTGGAATGGAGTTATCTTTACCTCCTCCATTGACAGACCAAGCACAGAACCACCTAACTTCCCCGGCACCTTCTCTCGGGCTGAGCCCACAAGGTTTTTCATTTCCGCATCACTGGCAGACAGTGGACGGGAACGCTAAGGAGAAGGAAAAACAGAAACAAAATGTTTTCATCATCATTTCTTCATTTCTCTTTATTCAGTCCCTCAACATCATTATCTTCCCTAATATGGATAAACTCAAATCCAAAGCCCATTTTCTGTAATTACTCTCTTAGCTTTAAACCCTGGGAAATAAATGAAAGCTAGTAGACTCAAAGGCAAGAAAAGAAAACAGAATAGAAGAAAAATACTATGGGTTGAGAGGAAAACTAGGAGAAAAACAAGAAAGATGTCCACGTGACTTTCTAATCCAGTTCTTAATCCTAATCCTGGTTTTACAGTACATCTGACATTTTCAAACATATAGAAGAAATCTGAAAATAACTGCCACATAAGATTAAACGAGCATTTATTTCAGTAAATAACTATATTCTTTTCAGCAGTGGAGAAGTGTGGGTTAGGAGAAATGAGACATAAGTCGAAAGCCAAGGAACAATCAATTATGTCACAGGTGAAAATGGGGCCATGAGATGTTTTAGAACTCGGGCGTGGGGTAGGGGGGTGGAAACTGAGGTAAGAGTCATCAGTGACAAAGAAAAGAGATGTGACCAAACGAAACGCTGTAGCCGCCGGACTTCAAGAAACATGACCAAGGACAACCGCCTGGGCACTCCAAGGTGGCAGCCAAATGGGCCATGTTCATTCAATCTTCCAAATGCCCATCACAAAGGTCATCTGGAATGAAAGTTTTAAGTAATTCTGACGTTACGTGAGCAAAGAAATATAAAGGTAACAGAGGAAGTCAGATGGTATGAAGCTTGTGAACACACTATTATTGAAAAAGATAAAGTGATAAGACAAATACATCTGCCAATAAGAAGAAGCAGCAAGAACTCAGGAAATGTACATGCAAATTGTCTTCTTAAATTCCTAGAACATGATGAGAGAAAAGCAGTCCTACTGTCAGGAACTACGTTTATTTTTCTCTCTGCATACACTCTCTATGGAAAAGCTTTCAACCTTCTCAGCAATGCTCACTGTTACAGACTGAAGGTTTATGTCCCTCCACAAATTTGTATGTTGAAGCCCTAACCTCCAAATTTGATGGTATTTGGACATGGGGCTTTGGGGGAGGTAATCAGGATTAAAGGAGGTAATCAGGGTGAGACTCTTGCCTGATGCAATTAATGCCCTTAAAAGAAGAGGTATCAGAGAGTTTGTACACTCTCTTTCTCTGCCCAACCATGTACAAAGAGGTCATGTGAGCACAGAGCAAGATGGTAGTTGTCTACAAACCACGAACAGAGACCTCAGAATGAAACCTGCCTTGCTGGCACCTTGATCTTGGCACTTCCCAGCCTCCAGAACTGTGAGGAATAAGTTTCTGTGGTACTTGGTTACAGTAGCCCAAGAAAAACTAAAAGACATACCTATACACATCATGAATGCTTTTAGCTTTGACACACAGGAGACCAATACAAACCAACCTTCAAAGCTAGCATGGGAGTTATAAAAGACAGATTTCCTGATAGGAGACTCCATGATGAGACAGATACCTTTAGCGCGAAAAACCATGAAATCAGCAGAATATAGCAACACGTAAAGGCTGGGACTTTCACTTGTTTAGCTTTTCCTATGATATCTTCCGCACGCAGAACAGTACTTGGCGTGGGGTAAGAGATCAATAAATATTTGATGAAGAAATAAATAAATGAATGAATGTGCTGAAACGCAGATTAATCATGGTTAGAACTACACTTTGCAGAGGATTTGGGGGAAAAATTTAACTTTCCAGTCTCTGGGTATGCATTAAACAGCACATGTTGGGATGAGAGGGGAATCAAAGGGCAACTTCAAAGATTTAGGAAGGGAATCATGTAAGTAATATGATCTTTTCGAAAAGATTTTAAAGTGTGAACACTTATTTAGTGACAATTCAGTAAAGCCAAAATATTAACCGGATGCTTTAAGGACTTTTCTCATTTCACACACGACTTATCGTTGGTTAAAAATACTTTATTTCACATGTGATGACACGACTCTGATCAGAAAACTACTGGCAGTCAAGTGCCTTATCCAAGATCAAGTTGCCTCATCACTCATACTATTTACAAGTACCTTAAAGTCCTCTGAAATTATGTAAGAGAGAATATGAAGTAAGCACTCATTTAAATATATAATAAAAATACAAATTAGGCATTTTAGAATAGAAAAACTGATTTTAAAATGTTGGTAAGCTAAAATCTGTATTAAAGGTTAGTAATAAAAATATTTTAGGAAGTAGTTATTAGCTATTTTAAGAAATACATGGTTGGGGAGCCTGGGTGACACAGTCAGTGAAGTGACTGACTTTTGGTTTTGGCACAGGTCATGATCTTAGGGTTTTGAGATTAAGCCCCGTTAGGCTCCACACTCAACGTGGAACCTCTTGAGATTCTCTTCCCCCTTCCACTGGTGCTCATGCTCTCTTTCTCTAAAATAAAATAAATAAATCTCTAAAAAATGTAAAAAAAAAAAAAAGAAAAGAAATGCATCATCATATTTATAAGAACATGGATCAAACCACTATTGAAAAACATCTAACTGGCACCTCCAATTTGTTTTTCATTTTTTTGCTTTTTGTCTTTCTTTTGTTTTTGTTGTTCATTTTCTTGTCTGTTTTTTTATGACTGGTTTTGTAATTGTATTTTACTTGTTGAACTTTTTATCTTTTTTTTTTCTTTCTCTCTTTTTTAGGACCTAATTTTCATCTTGTGGAATTGCTCTGAGGTGGAACAATATTCCTGGCTTCCAGTGACTGAGATTACAATGATGTTGCCACCTTCTTCTACTCATCTAAACCTGCTCCTAGAAACACTGAACTGACACCCCCCAAAGTTCTCAGTCTTCTCTCCCAAGTCACTTTCAAAGAGCTGTCTCCAACACAGGTTCACAAACACTCCTTCATTATGCATGGTCCACGGTTCTAACTCCAGCACTTGTGTATGCACGTGAGCTGTCCGGGTGAGGCACGGGGAAATTCAGGAGGTCCTACGAGCTGGGGCCTTCAGGAGGTTTGAAAATGGAAGTGGTTGAAGGGTAATGGTGTTTGTTAGGTGAGTGCTCTAGCTGTGAACTCCCATTGGCTGATGGCTTTACTCTTTTATTGCCACAAATATCACGAGGTTGCAAAGAAAAAGGTCAATGCTATGCCTAGCGGAAAAAAGATGGCTAGAAACACCTTTTACCTCTTCACCTATTTGCCTCAAACTAAACTACTAAAAAGGCTAAGAGGGAGGTATGGAAAGTTGTAACTACCAATGTCTATGTATCTCAAATGCCTCTCTAAAATCCATCCAGGTCTCCTGTGTCTTTGGGGAGGCTGCTAAAAATATCAGACTAGAAAGTCAGAAGTATTTTGCCAATCTCAGCTTTTCAATAAATCTGAGATTACAGAGAATTTTCTGTATCAGCATAATATTGGCTGTACTGGTCTACAGAGATGTGTGGCTACATATGTACTACAAAGCACTACTGTCATAGACCATTAGTTAAATCCTTACCGACATCTGTTAATGAAATGAACTGGAGATTAAATATGTGTCCTCCTACTGTTTACTACTTCCAGCACGGTGGAATTTTATGGACAGCCTGCATTCTTTATGCAAATCAAGAAGGGCCAACTTTGAATTATATTTGTTATGTTTTTAAAACCAAATGGCTTAATAAACTAAATTAGAGATTTTAGGAAAAAAAAAGAAATGTGACCTGAATTATAGACACAGGTGAGAAAAAACACTGAGAAAAAGGATAGCAAAGAAAAAAGAAAGGATAAAAAAAAAAAAAAAGAAAAAAGAAAGGATATATAAATGCTTATGAGTGCCAAGAAAGACATATCTGGAGATTAAAAGCAAAGAAAAAAAAAGGGGGGGATCAGATTTGGAAGTACATCAGGACTGCCAAAAACAAGAGCAAAATACTCCAAGTGCAAGCCATTCTGTGGTACTGATCTTGTGCCTATCAGCACAGGAACTGACTGAATATGCACTGAGGAAATAAAGTTCTTCTGAACTTAGAACCATTGCCTCTGTCTAGGTGACACAGGATTTTAACTACTGGGTGTTCAGATAGATTTTAAACTGCCAAATTACTGCCTAAGCCAGAATTCTGCCATGCAGCATGCACCAAAGATGTAAAATTATCATTAGTGCAACTTACGATTTAGAAATATATGCAGAAAAGAAACCTTTACACATCTAACTTTTATCACTACGGAAGAACTGACTGAGAATCATTGAGATGAGGAACCCCTTGTCTCCACTAAAAGTAGAAAAAAAAAACAAATGTTGAATCAGAAAAATGATTCTCTGCCTAGAGAAAGCTGGCAGGTATCAGCAATGAGAAGAACCAAACAAAACTCAGAATATGAAAAAAGGTGAGGCATCATAAAAGATACCATAATTGAGGGGCAAGAATAAAACCTCTTTGACAGAGAATATATACGAGGAATAAAAATGTCCTAATGCAGTTTTACGAAGTTTGGAATTCTGTGTTAGAAACAAATGAGCTAGAAATAGCTCAATTTGTGTATGGCACACCTTGCCACCTAGAAAATAAAAGGTAAAATCTAGTTTAAAAAGCAAAATGAACTAATGCTATAAAAAAAAAAAAGCAACAGGGCACCTGGGTGGCTCAGTGGGTTAAGCCGCTGCCTTCGGCTCAGGTCATGATCTCAGAGTCCTGGGATTGAGTCCCACATCGGGCTCTCTGCTCAGCAGAGAGCCTGCTTCCCTCTCTTTCTCTCTCTGCCTGCCTCTCCATCTACTTGTGATTTCTCTCTGTCAAATAAATAAATAAAATCTTAAAAAAAAAAAAAAAAGCAACAAAAAGGACCACAAATGAATAAATCTAAGTGGTAAATAAACAAAAAATGGCTAATAGAGAAGGTCTAAATGTAATTGACAACCAGAAATATACTCTGAAATCAGGGGAGAAAAAAAAAAAAGGAAAGTAAGAAGACTTGTGTTACAGTCAAAAAGAGACAGGCAACATCTGGAAATTTGGAGTAAATACAAGTCAGCAGGTCTAAAAGACATGCATCTTGTTATTAAGGGAACTGGCTTTAAAAATCAAAACAAAAACTTACAGAACCACTCACAATTATGTTTGAAAAATCATGAAGAACTGAGGAGGTACCAGAAAATTAGAAAAAGACAAATGAGGTACCAATCTTCAAAAATGTAAGAAATGTGCTTCTGGTGACTACTGCCTGGTAAGTCTAACTTGAACCCCTAGTAAAATAATGGAACAAATAATAAAAGAAAAAAATCCATACACATTTAGAGTTTAATGAGCTCATAAAGAGTAAGTATGGAGACTGCTTTATTTATTTTAAAACATGCTTAAAGGGGCACCTGGGTGGCTCAGTGGGTTAAAGCCTCTGCCTTCAGCTCAGGTCATGATCCCAGGGTCCTGGGATCGAGCCCGCATCTGACTCTCTGCTTGGCAGGGAGCCTGCTTCCTCCTCTCTCTCTGTCTGCCTCTCTGCCTACTTGCGATCTCTGTCTGTCAAATAAATAAATAAAATCTTAAAAAAAAAAAAAAACATGCTTAAAATGTTTATGTTTAGGACAAAAATTACAAAAAAGGGGAAATAGAGCAAATACATTTAATGTCTTTGGGTTTTACAAAAGCATTTATACAAATTTCATAAAATTTCCATTCTAAATTATATTTCTGATTGGGGCTTAGTGTCATAATATAATGAATAAAACACACCAACAAAGACTGAAAAGAGTTGAAAGATGTTATGTAGGATAAACAGCAGTGAATCAAGTTAGGACGCGATTTTTAGAACGGGTACTGATTGAGCACTACTTAGAACCTTCACTGATGTCTGGGAGGATGGATAAATAAAAAGATAATAATTAATCTGCATTTGTAGATGAAAGCAAATGTGAAAAGAATGGCTACAGATATGAATATCGAAATAACGCCCAATGCCACTAACAAATGTGTAAAAGGAAAATTAACAGGACCCAAAAGTGTAAAGGGAGCTATGTGTCCAAGGTAAACTATGTGTCCAGAACTAGCCCAAATTTTTACCTATGCTTTATCGTTTCTTTCACACCCTATCTCCATATTTGTATTATCTTCATTGGACAGACATGGATAGTGAGCCTCAGAGACACAAGGGACCTTGCCCAAAGTCTAACACTAGTTAGTTAGTGGGAGAACAAATTTGAACCAGGAGCAATCTGACTGTCTGTGTGTTTTCCATGAAACTATGTCATCTGCCTGGGGACCCGGAAAAGTGACTTCTGATGAGTGGGAAATCTGAACTCAAAGCATTCAAGGGAAGGAAGAAATGTAGAAAGAGACGATGGACTAAAAAGGAATAGACAACGGGAAAAAAACTGTGAGTGCGCAATCTGACAGCAACAGAAGAAGAAAGCTTGACAAAGTGTCCATGGCCAGAGCAGAGAACTTGTTTTCATTTCTAACTTAGCTCAGACAAAACCCCCACGGGGCTGAGAACGCTTCATTCACACAAAGTCGGTGACTTTGAACACTGCAAAGAACAAGAGTCCGAGAATTCCACACGTATCAAGTTGGCCAAATAAAGCTAGAAAGACTTTGTGTCACTGGAGCAGTGTTCAATTACACAGCCACAAGGGAGAGGCCTTGCTTGGCCACAGGCTATCACAGTCTATGGCCATTCTGGCAAGCAGAGCTAGACAGACATGAGAAAATTAAAATGGTGAAGGGAAGTTAAGATTAGAATTACACAGCAAAGACAATTCTTTGGAATCAAATTCAGAAGGCTATGAATTAAGGATTTTTTCAAGTTCTCCTGAAGAGTAGATATCCCTAAAAGGTATTCAGAATGTAAGCTCTTAGAAGTCAACAGCTCTGGGGCTTTTTTGTAGTTGTTTTTGTTTTGTTTGGTTTTCTGTTTGGCACAGAAAGTAGCTAGCACACCTAGGTTCTCACTAAACATAAAACACTAAACATTACAGCGTTTCGAATTCTACCAACAAAACACCTACGGAACCACATCAGCCAGTGACCAAACGCTAGATGAGACAACCAATACGCTTTTTTTTTCACTTCTTGGACTCATATAAACCATATAAAGCACTTTGTCAAAAACAGTATTTGCAGGAATTACAACTCAAGATCCCAAGCTGTCCGGTCACTGTATCAAAGAGTACTGAGAGTACAAGGCCAAAATAAATATCCTGGAGCTTCTTGCTGAAGAACTACTAGTTGCAGGGGCACACTTATGTCTGACACATCTACAGCCCTCATTTCAGAGTATCAGCTAGCAGGAAGGAGCAGCACTGTCACTGCTACCCCGTCACTTCGACGAGATGTTTAAAAGAAAACAAAGATCTTCATAGAAGAAAATGACAGTTAATCTCAAATATGCTAGCAAGGACAGAAGGAGGACAAATACTGTTCATTAGGAGTTGGAGATAAAATATTTTTCATTTCTGGGGTACCTGGGTGGCTCAGTTGGTTCAACAACTGCCTTTGGCTCAGGTCATGATCCTGGACTTCTGGAATCAAGTCCCGCATAGGGCTCCCAGCTCCTTGGGGAGTCGGCTTCTCCCTCTGATCTCCTCTCTCATGCTCTCTCTCACTCATTCTCTCTCAAATAAATAAATAAAATCTTTAAAAATATATATTTTTAGTTTCTTTTTATTTTTATTTATTGTTTTTGAAGATTTTATTTATTTGACATAGAGAGAGAGAAACATTGAGAGAGGGAACACAAGTAGGGGGAGTGGGCGAGGGAGAAGCAGGCCTCCTGCTGAGCAGGATCAAGCCCAATGCAGGGCTTGATCCCAGGACCCTGGGATCATGACCTGAGCCAAGGGCAGGTGCTTAACGACTGAGCTACCCAGACACTCCTTGAGTTTATTTTTAAAGGTAGCATCTCAGACACTTATTATGGCAAAGGTTCCACGATTCATAAAACTGCAAATCACGATGTATAAGAAGTATGTAAAATCAACTACAGCCCAATACCCAATGTGAAAATGTTTTCAGTATGAAGCTACTGACAATAGTACCTTTCATAAGACATCTGAAGAAAAGAAAGGGTGTCTGTGAACTATATTTCCTTCCTGGAATATTCTGGTCAAAGCGATAGATATGCCTCTAAATCCCGTTCGTCATTTAAATCCAACTGCCTCCTTCACAGCACGATCACTATCAGGAAAAGAGGATTCATAAATTCCTGCAGCCTCTACTCTTATATTCTATATATGGAAAGACCTCTGTGCATTCATTTTCACTTAAACTCTATGTTATTAAAGTTCAAAAAGCAGGTACATCAAACACAGACTGTGAAAGAGCAAAGCTAAAAGACTTTCCATTTGGGGACTGGAAATAAGAATCTGAATGAAGTCTCCAAGTGATCCAGAACTTACCAGTTTGGCATCTGAGGACTGACACTGTGCAGACACTGGACGCTACAAAAGATAGAAAAATGGAATAAAGCCTTATCTTCTCCTACCATAGTGAGGTTTTCCAACTCTATGATGTCTATGATCTCACAAAGGAGAAGATGATCTCCAAGCAAAAAGCAAAAGCAAGAGCCCTACACTTTGTGCTTGTAAGACCAGAACATCATTATGCTTCACACCACTTTCTCCTACAGTGTATTTATCCCAGTTTCGTCTTCTAAGCAGGAAAGCAAAATCCTGCTATCACACCCTGAAGCCAACTATTCCACCTGATAAATTTGTTCCAGAGTACACAGAACTAATCTACAGTTTTTTAACCCTTTAAAAAGAAGTGTCCTATAGGCTCCTTATGGATGAAGTCATGCCATGACCTACCAGTTAGCAAATCAAATGGTGGACGGACTCTCTGATTTGCAAAGAGCAGCCAATAAACGCTGAGAGGCAGGCTAAGAAAAGGGGTCAATTCATCCAAGATTGACATACAGCTAACCCCTAGAGTAAAATTTGGCAGGAACTCTTGTGAAATCTGCACAGAAACATTTGCAGTCCTTTACACACTATCCTGTGGCTCTGCCACAGGAAACTACCTGCAGAGGAATGTGATGGTCTAAATTCAGTTTTGCTAGTACACTTAGGGCAATCCTCTACTTTTTCTTATTAAAAAATTAAAGAAAACCTTTGTCTGTGATAATGTACTGATCAAGAACAATGCTGCTGCCTGGTTTTCTTTCTAATCCAAGATAATAATACCCCTTAAAATCCAGTACACCCCGTCCCACATCGCAACTCTATTGCTAAGAGGGGACGATCCTAGAGCAGGTGGTCACAGAGTGCATCTAGCTCAAAGACATGTTGCGTTTGGTCTGCAAAGTATTTTTTCTTTAACTGGACCAGTTGGCAATATTTTAAAATAAGACTTCTCTTTTCTCTTGACAGGAGGAAGGTTCTGACAACACGTGTCCCACACTCATGCATGGCAATGATCAGTTAGAGCACATCAGCAAAACAGCTGCCCCTTTTTAATATGGGGCAGAGGCTCCAGTTCAGCACAGCTGCATCCCTTCCTCCCAGCTGTACTGTCCCTGGCCCTCTTACCCATTCCCATTGTCTGCCCGCAACCCCTCTTAGGCAGTAGAGCTTGCAGACGCTATTCTAATGAAAACTTAGAAATACAGCTGTGTAAGTAAGAGTGACGAGCTTGGCAGAAAGAAATAGCAATACTCAAAATGAGACCAGCAAGCTAAAGGAAAAATGCAGAATGAGTGGTGACAGGAGAAGGGAGAAGTGGAGAAGGAATCAATGGATGGGAGAAGAAAGGGAAAGGGGAGGCAGGGGGAAGCAGCAGCTATTTCTGCCTTCAAAGAGCTTACAGTCTAGCAGAGGAACACTGGACAATGTCAAAGCAACAAATCAATGAATGCCAAAACCATGCACTGGAGTCATGATGGAATGGGATGGATTTAAGAGAAAATTATCTTGAGACTTCTGAGCAGGCAAGGTCATCAACCCAGATGGGAAGAGAGGAGGAAGGTGGACCTTTAAGCTAAGAAGAAATGTTAAAGGCAAAGAACACAGTAAAACTAGCCCGGTCTAGACAGGCAGGGATGGATTAGATGATGGACCGAGCAGGCAGAACAATGAGCTGATTGGTTTAACTGGAACACAGATGCAGAGGACACAAAGACGGGAGCGACGCTTGATCAAGTGACATTTCAGACATGCACAGGATTCTGTAGGCCTTGATCTCACTGAACCTCAGTTAACACCTCATGATCACTGAGCACCTGTAGAGAAGATGTTCTTTCAACGAGCATCTTCTTCACAAAGCTAGTCTGAAGATCAGAAAGAATGTAGCAGAGTAACGACTAGGAATTTGTCGGCTCCCTCTCTGTGCCTTGTTTATGAGCATATCAATTTGGGGAAAAAAGCAGGTGATTCTTAAAGAGAAAAAGAAAAAAGGACAGATAATGAAAAAAGGCAAAAGAAAAGAAAAACAAAAAGCAGACAGTAAGTTGGTTTGAAAGCAATGAAAGCATATGCTACCAGCCACAGAGGAATGTCACTGCCTCCTGTCTGGAATGATCCCCATATTCTCCTGCTCTCGGTGACGTCATATCTGTAGCGCTTCAGCTCACTCATTTACATCAGCTACCACTTTCCAATAAGCCTCTTCGGGCTCCCTGCTGCTGAATTTGCTTACCTGAGGTTTCTGGAAAGGGTTTCGCCTGGAAGACTCAAAGGTGGGATAAATTGGCCGGGTTGATGCCCTCTGGGCAGGATCCTGGCACACAAATCCTGAATGGGGAATGGCAAACATTAAAACCTACCATTTTCTAAGAAATTAGCAGGTTTAGCTGTACCTTTTCTTTAGAGATACAAAATCAGTTTCATAGTCATAAATATTAGAGATCTATCCTCAGAAGGATGAGGCATGGCTCTCTCAGACACACACTTCACTTGAACTTCAAGTTCAAAACTGGACAGCATGAGAATGGAAAATATGCAGATAAATCAACCTTCCTTGCTGGGGAGCTGATTCTGATTGAAAAAGAGATGTGGATTTTTGATGAACTTCAGAGTAAAAAGTGTAAATCACCATTTAAAAATACACAGTTGTTTATAAAAACAAATTATTTTAAAGTGGCCTCCTAGAAGGTGACTGGAAAATAATGTTGTTTTACTGGGAGAACCCAAGAGCAGGTGAGGGGTCCTGTCCTGTTACAAGATCTACTCCTGGGGTGCCTGGGTGGCTCAGTGGGTTAAAGCCTCTGCCATCAGCTCAGGTCATGATCCCAAGGTCCTGGGATCCAGCCTGCATCAGGCTTTCTGCTCAGCAGGAATCTTGCTTCCCGCCATCCCCCCAACCCCCCCCCAACCCCCCCAACCCCGGCCTGCCTCTCTGCCTACTTGTGATCTCTGTCAAATAAATAAATAAAATCTTTAAAAAAAAACAAAAACAAAAACAAAAGATCTACTCCTAGAACAGCTGAAGGTGGTCTCCTGGCAAACTGGGCTTCTTAGATTATCTACAGCTTAACCAGTTAGGTGTGTGCTCACTTCACCTGCTTCCTAAAAAGAAGCAGACTCCCATCCAGGGAGACTAGTGTGGCTAAGTTTTACAGCATTTGCTGGTCCACCAAGTACTAGTTCATTTCTAATGTGTTTTGTCATGCCTTAGTAGAGTACTTAGGAAATGACAACAAACCCACAATAAACCCATCCAACTGCCAAACTCCATTTCAAAGTTTTTGGCTTATCTGCCAAAAAAGGAATTTCTTCCTTGGACTTCCTTCAGTTATAACTATTGGGGAGGGGGGGGACCATGTTGACACCAGCAGAGACCGCCTAGCAGAAACAGAGCCACTCTCCTTTGTAACAAAGCTTCTTCAGTCAGTCACACTCTCCCAGCTCGGAGAAAAATAGACGGTCTCCAGACCTTTGGTTAAGGCTCTTCCTCGGCTCGTAATTCCTGTGCCCCAGGAATTAGTTCTCAGCCCTAGTTGTGGTTCAGCCTCAGGACAGGATGGAGCCAGGGGGAGTAAAAACATATAAACACTTGCCTGAAAATATAATTTCTCAGTACAAAACATTCAGCATGGCTTAGGAACTGCCAACTGGCAACACCTAGAAAGCCCAACAAAATGGATGCTCTGGTTAGCTTTTATATGAGTCTTCGGAAAACACCACTACTCACCTACAACAGTGAACATATCTGAAATCATACTGGCTTTAATCTTTAGGTCCAGAGGTGCATCGCTAATAGAAGAGAGAAAGAAAGGCCAATCGATAATGTTAGAAATTAACAGAAGAGCTACCCCTAATGGGCCTCAATATAGCAGAGCCTCCAAATGTTCGATGAGAAGCAACACATCAAACATACCAAACCCATGGAAAAAGAAAAAATAATCTGGGCAAAAATACTTGAAATAAAAGCCCACTGCTAAACTCATCCTCTGTAGGGCAAGTCCAGCACCAAAGTTGATTCCCTGACATGCAATCTTTTTATTCCAGAAGGTCTTGTGCAATTCAAACCATGTACAAGAACACTGCATCATTAGCAGTGTTTAGGCCTTTAATATGCTCTTCCATGAATATGTCCATCCTTCAAATTATTTTTTACTGCTACAAGAGTCAAATCACATTCACATGCAAGAGAAGAAACTCTGGTCATCTTTGTACATTTTTTAAGGCTTCATTTTCGGTTCTAAATCAATCCCTTAAGCTTTTAGGCTTGCGAATGAAGGCAAAAAAATACAAGTTATACCAAAATATCACCAGATGATGCAGCAGGAACCCACATGGAAACACAAACATGAACTGAAAGCTGGACGCTCCCTGTGCCAGAGACTGCCATGTTGGCTTTGGTGTTGAGGTGTTCTTCCATGAACCAGATTACTTTGGCTGCTGGACCAGTGCATCGTTCTGGGGATCTCTAACATCAGAGGATGCACCTGGCTGGGCAATATGCTAAGAGCTGACTTAACAAAAGAACAGCCCAACATCGGAAGCATCTCTGTGATATCTAGTTCTATACCTTACTGCTGGGTTGAAGCTGAACTCCCACCCCACGAAGTAGTTAATCTGTCTTTATTTGATGACTTGGCATTTTGCCAACATTTTTCATCCTTAAACGTGCAGCTGCTGGGTGGTCTGTAGCATAAATCTCTCGGGTTCTCTAGCTGTTTAGAGAAGTGTATGGCTAATAGAAACTCTGGCTACAGCTGCAGATATAAGCACAATCTTCTCTGGTATTGAAAAAATATGTTTCTTTCCTTCTTCTAAACGATGGTTTAAAAAGTTTAAGATTGTTTGAAGTTTTTAGACTCTAATCTTAGATGCATACCAGAATACAGAAAGGGTAAAAGGACCAAACATTATATATACTATCCTAGGCCCAGCTCTATACCTTACAGTATATGTGGATTTGAACCTGTACAAACCTTTAGCAATAAAGGAAATATAATATCTCATGTATTTCTTTAGTCTTGGCAGAACACCCACAAAGTTAAAAGACAGAAAGAGAGAGAACTGGAAATAAAAATGAACACAAGAAGCATCCCTTAGATGCTCAAGAAGACAGTTATCAGATCACAAATTGACTAGTAAGGTAGGGATACACGGTTACCCTCTGGAGGTTAACCACATGTCACAAATCCCTCAAATTTAGAAATTCTAGTCATTTCTATCTAATAACGAGGGTAAAAAAAATCTAGCGCCAAGAGAAACGACTTTTTTTAAAAAGTTTTTTTAGTGCTATTCATTGAAGGTTTGTCCTTTTCCAGTTGAAGGAACAGACTACTTACCAGGCCAAAGAAGGGGAGAGATTTACTTCCAGCAACCATGGCTTCAGAGTAGAATCTATGAGCACATCAAAGCCATAGAGTTCTAGAAATACAACATAACATACAAGATCATTTTCCATGTTACAACTGAACAAAAATCTGAAAGACTGAAGCCAATCAACTCCCACCAGAGGACTAGAAATTTGGGGAGTATAAGTAATGAGTGGAAGTAGAAGCAGAGAATCTTTCCAGATCAAAATAAATTAATCAAGTTCTAGAGATCATGAGATAATGTTATAAAATTCCACTGCTTTTATCATCCACTCTATTGACATTCCTGAGTTCTACACAGCAAGTGATCTGACCTCTAAAAGTTGGCAAGATTCTGCTGTGCATATGGGTAAAAAAAAAAAAAAAAAAAGTTGGGAATGAGAATGCCACAAAGGCATCCAACATCAAAGCTTCAAAGCTGTTTTGGGTTTGTTCTGGATTGCACCCCCACCCATATTCCGAAACAAAAAAATCTCCTGAAGGAATCTCCCTGGGCCCTTCCACTACATTTTCCTAAACTAGTATCTTGTTTTTGCAGCCTAGGTCAAGAAGATAGTTCACTGTAAAATACATTTATTCTTCCCCTTTCCTATGGTTTCAATTTCCCTTTGGAGACAGAAAATAAAGTACAATGGCTCAATATAGAAAGAAAGAAGAGAAAGGAGGGAACCCGTGGCAGACAGAGCAGGGCTGTGATAAGCTATCCTGCACCACTAATATCACTGAAAAAGGGAAGGAGCCAGAGACCATTTCCATGGTTTCTGGTTTCCTTTTCATGGTTTCTTTACTGATTCTCTTTCCTAATTCCTCAACTGTTGTAAAGAGTAAAGCAAGAACATAAGCGGGCTTTTCTCCCAGGATGCAGGGATAATATGACGCTAATTTTGGAACCTCAGCCGGCAACCTTTACTCTTATCATTAACGAGACTCTCTCCACAGTCCTCTTTGGGATACACACATCAAATCCATCTGACTTTCAGAAGTCCCACGCATTCTCAAACTTCCCACTCCGTGTCCCTCAAATAAACTGTCTACATCTTCTTTCCAAGAGAAAAGATGAGCTTCCTTACAGTTCAGCCAGAGGTCACAGGCCACAGCTCACACCTATAGAACACAACCATGGATCTTCCGGAAACTCATTTTGAAACAAATGTCTTTACTTCAAGAAGGATTCTCCCATTTCTTAATCCTCTCAAGAACACAGAAAAGTAAGTGTAAGTTTCTAGAAAGATGGTGCCCAAGACTGTCTTTTGAACAGGAAGTCTGATATGGGACCAAGAATCCTAGAAGGGAAATCTAGAGACCTGGTTCCTTCTCATGACTCTACCATTTATTCACTGTGGCACGTGAGGACATCATTTCTCTTCTCCTTTCACTTTTCTCTATTAACCACCACCTTTCAGTACCTGCATGCTCAGTAATGCTAAGTCCAAAATTCCTATTTATGCAACACTAATTAGACAATCATATTCAAGTTTTTCTCACAGGAAAAGATGTCATGAATGAATTTGCTTCCATGGTACTTATTCAGGATTCAATTTAATTTGCAAAACGAATCTCAAACCAAAAGAGAGTATGAGGTAGGATTTTCCTTCATGTAACTACACAAGAACCAATTATTGGTACTTCAAAATGTAAAGAATAGAAAGCTCCTATCTCTTGTAGGTAACAAATTCATAATTTTTATGGCCAGTACATTCTTCTTAAATATTTTACCTAATCTTCAGTCATCCTAAATATTATAAATATAAATTATATTATAAATATATTTAATTATAAATATATCCTAGAATATTCCCCTTTTAATCTGAAAGAAAAATCTTTTGTGATATGGCGCTCAATAAAGCATTTAAAAAGAAAAACTTAATTGCTAAATCTATAAGCTCATGTTAACATTACACAAGCAGGATTACACAGGATTCAACTGTTTCATAAAGTGGTAATATTATTAATAATAACAGTATGAGGAACAGAGTAAGAATACTGCCTGATGCACAGAGTGACCAGACTTGCAGAACCAACCACAAACGGAGACAAGCTGAAATCAGAACGACAACCCATGAGCCCCATTATTTAAACACCCTGCATTCAACAGCCAACACATGGACTATTTCCCCAATTAAGAGGCAAATTCCAAGTATCTCAGTTGAAAGTCTGAGAACTAACATTCTAGGAAGAAAAAAATAAAATAAAATAACCCAAAGAGAGAAAATGCCCTTTATAGTACCAAGTGCATTTTTACTCAGGTGAATGAAACCCGTCAGTGCTTAACAATCTCAAAATCAGTTTTGGCTCTGACTGTACCTGTATGCGCACAAGGCTTAGATCTACTACCATCTAAAAGTGGGCTAAGTTTGGGACAGCATTATAACCCAGAGCCAAGCCCAGCTCCCCTTAGAGGCTGGGACTGGAATGGGGTTTGGGGGGTGGGAAATGGGAAATGGTATGAAAAAGTAGCATTTGTATCAGGTTTATCTCTTAAAATAATCAACTCAGCTTAAGAAAAATAATTTGGGCCCTTGACCGGCTACAAAGTCCTTATAATGACCCTTTTAACTTATGACTGGTCTTTTTCATGTTCATTTAAGATTTTAAAAGGTAAAAAGGAGGTTGCACTGAGAATATTAAACTTCACCTTCAATATTGTGTGTTTTGCCAGTGTCTAGAATTTCAAAAACTTGGTAATCGGGGATGAGACATAGCAGTGTTCTTGTCATTAAAAGGTGCAGGCAAACTAGGTTTTTCCCGCTCTGAGAGCTACTTTCTTTGTTCCTCTCTCTTGTCCTCTCACAACAGAAGAGCAAGTATTTTCAAAGAACTGTTGCTCCCACCTTGTTCAACAATGTTTCCTTAGGAAAATTTTCTTTCATGATGTATTTCCTTCAGTCCCCAGCCAAATCAAAACTAACTTGAAAATACTCTCGTGAGTAAGTGAGGGGAAGCCTGGCACCACCTCTACTTCTCACCGGTGCCCTTTTCTCCCTATTTCTTGAATGCAGCTTCCTGTAAAAGCAATCTACCCTTAACTGCCTTAACCTTCTTACAGCCTATTCCATTCCCCAGCCCATAGGGATTTGCTCCCATGCTCTAAGTCAGTGACTGTTCTCACTGTGATCACCAAAGACCACCTTACTGCGAAGCCCAAACATCTGAAACTGTTGACCACCCCTTACTTATTGGAACTTTCTTCTCCCTTGGTTCCAGGCCACTGCTCTCTTCTGCTTCTCCTCCTCCTTTCACACCTTCTCTTCTGCCCAGCTATTCACTGGTAGGTTTGCTCAGGGTGGCATCCTCAGGGCTCTTTCCTTCTCAATCTACTTCTCTTCTTGGGTGATCTCATGTATTCTCATGGCTGCAATTAATATCATGATGATGACATTCAAATCTCTATCTTTAGTCAAGTGTCTCCTGGACACCAAATCCCTAACCCCAATCGCCTTCTGAATAACTTCACTAGGATATCCCATGAGTACTCAACCTCAACAGAACATAACTTGTTATCTTTCCCCCAAACCTGTTTGGATTCCCATTATTCTTCACCTTGGAAAATGGTAACCCCATCGGCCAGTTGCCAAAGCTAGAAACACTCTCTTCACCACGTCGGAAATCCTACACATTACCAGATCTCTTCTCTATTTCTCTTTAATCCAATCATATAAATTCCTTTTTGACACAGAATTCATATATAATGAAAAGGGACAGATCTTAAGTGTACAATTTGATCATGCATAATAATTGGATACATCCATGTAATGCACACTCATCTCAACCCATAGAGAACATTTCCATCATTCCAGAAAGATCCCTCATGCTCCTTCCTGGTAAATACCTTGCTTCCCCTCATCATACCCCCAGATAATCACTATTCTTCTTTCTTTCACCATAGATTCATTTTGTCCATTCCAGAAAGCCCTATAAACGGAAGCATCCTGTATGTATTCTCTTGAGTCTGGCTCTTTCATTTAGCCTTTCTGAGATTCATCCACCTGTTATTGTTTCTTGTTTTAAAGCGAGACAATAAAATTATTGTATAATTTACATACAACAAAACCCTTTTCAATTGGAGTCTGATGAGTTTACACTAATGTATATGGTCACTTAACCATCACCACAATTAAGATAAAGGACAATTCTATCAGACACTCCTCATGCCCCCTTAGACTCAATTCTCACTCCCCATCCCACCAGCAATCATTGATCTGATCTCTACCTTTCCAGAAAGTCAAATAAATGAAATCATATGGTATTAGCCTTTGAGAGTGGCTCCTTTCACTCAGCATTGTGCTTCTGAGATTTATTGACGTTACTGTGTTTCAACAGTGTAGTCCATTCCTTTTATTCCATGTTATGGATATACCACAACCTATTCGTCCATTCAACAGTTCATGGACAGCTGGGTTGCTTCTGATTTTTGATGATTATAAATAAAGCTGCTCTAAACCTTCACATACAGGTATTTGTGTGAACGTGTATTACTTTTCTTGGGTAAACAATCTACAAGTGGGATTGCTCAGTCTATATTATCACTACATACTTCTTACCTCCCCATCCATTTCCCTAGGACTAGTCTCTCCCCGCTGCAGTCTGTGCTCCATATGGCTATCAGAATTTCTAAGACATCAGTCTGTCAGATAGAGACAAACTGTGAACTGCCCCAACAACAGACACTTGATGTCAGGTTGGCTCCTGCAGGATTTTAGTTACTTCTGGTCATGTTGTATAGTATTCCCTTTATTGTAATTCTGTCTTACCAGTTTGGCTCATATCATGATAAAAATGAAAGCAAATAATAATAATAATCTTACTGCTCTCCTGGCTCAAAAAACTCTAGTGGCTGTCTATCATCTATAGGATAAATTTATACATGTCAGTCCTCTATAATCAGGCTCCAATCTACTTCCATATCTCCTCTCCTGTCACCGCTTCCCACGCAGGCTCTATCTATCTAGTCACAGTGAGCTTCCCACTTTAAAAAATGTCACACTGTGTCTGGACACTGTGCTGGGCACATCCTATTCCCTCCATTACAAATGGCTTTCCCCGGCTTCCCTTAGGTATAGCCAGTAGCTCTGGTGTATTCCAAGAGTGCCTGAGTCCCTCTGCTCCCTGTACTGTCATTTATCACTTCATGTCTGCTCCTCCACACCACTGGAGGATAGGGCCATGCCTCATTCATTGTATACTACAAGCAGCCTACACCATAAAAAGCACAGAGAAAGCAATCAAGAAATGCTAAAAGAAAGAAAAAGAAAAGAAAAGGCTAAAAGAAAACCAATTAAGTGAAAAATACTGTATGATTTTTGAAAAAGACCAAGTAATATGTAGCTACTCCCCCAAAGTAACCCTAGGACAAGACTCGAAATATTCATAATAAAGCTATTAACCATAAAGACAATAAGAGGCATTTTTATTAATATTTTTACATATTGACATATTTTTTTAAAAACCTGATAAAGGGTGGTCTAGGAAGGGAGGGAAAAAAGATTTGATAGGGCAAATAATAACACGTCCAACGCCTAAAAGATTACTAAACATGTCACACCACTAATTGTGGAATCAATCCACTCACCCTCTCCAGAAACAAAGCCCGGGCTGCAGCTGTGATCCTAAGTCAGTGGAAAGTGCTGACATTAGCCAGTCCGCACTGTCAGTCAAATGCTATTGTATAAAGAAATTCTTTTTACCTTGGCTTTGGATTTGAGTTGAAAACCTAAGGAGGAAGTCTTTATCTGGGGTCCAGAAGGAGAAGTTGGAAAAAAGCAAATCAAGATCCCACAGGAAAATGAGCTAAATAAAAGAGAAAGCCCAGAGCCAATTTGTTAACTAGTCCAATACATCAACATGGTATCTGGCTACCATATGTAAAGGTAGATTTGAAAGCAGTTTCTAGGACTCAGTACTGTTGATGAGAGCCGAAAGAGTGTCTTTTTCAGGTCTGATCAGCTAGAGAGAGTGATATCCTTTTTCCTGAGATCTAGTTACAGGAGGGCAGGAGAAGAATCCAGGATATGGGATGTGCCAAAAGTGGTCAGACTCATCAGAACTTGTCTTTATGTGAGTGGAGAAAGAGCCAGAGAGACCTGGCTCCCAAACTTGGCTTGGCCAACTGCATGACCTAGGAACAGATTATTTAACCTTTCCAAATCCCTTGTCTTTGTTATAAAACCATGGGTAACAAATACCAATAAAACTCTCAAAAGAGGGCTAAAGGGAATAACCAATGAGAAGTGTTTGACAACAGTAGGTACTTCCTCCCCCGAACCTTCCACAGTGAACTTCCCTTCCCTTCCGACCTGAAGAGGAGCATGGAATAAAGCAGAAAGGAGACTCTGTCGAAAAGTGAACTGTCAGAAAAGAAGAAAGAAAGAAAAATGAACTGTTTGCTGACTTCTATTGGTGATGGTCAAGCAGTTTACGTAATTGGGGAATGTATGCTGCCCACTTTTGTGTCTTCCACAAATATTTATGGACACCCACCCTCTGAGAATGTCAGCTTACCCTATGAAATGGTCTAGAATAAGAGCAATGGAAGGCCAAAGTAGCATTCATTCAACAGACAGAGCCATACTGAGCGTGGATCGTCCCAAGCAAAGAGGTCATTGGTCTCTGACCTAAACAAGGCCAGCCACATCGCCTCTACAAGGGGCATGGCAGCTGGCTCAGAGGAGTCCCAAGCCAGAGAGGACCAGGCTCCTGGCCTGTTACTTTAGCCGCCCTCACACACAGAGATAAAACTGCTGTCAGCAGCAACATCTGTAAAGGACAGCTAACATCCTGTTGCTCTTGGCTGGTTTTCTCCAACTGGTCAAAAAGCCCTTCTCGTTGCCAGTTATGTCACAGTGCCAATTTCCTAAGCATACTTAAAGGGTTGCTGTTTACACATACATTTCACATGGTACCATATTTTTACAACCTTGAAGGCAATACAAATTAGAGTGCCAGAAATCTATTTTATTGGGAGAGGCATCAAAAAGTCTGTAAGACAAGAGTCCAGTGATTAAGGTGACCTGCCAGCCAACCATCCCGTGGGCCCCTGCCCTCCAGGCTGGGTCTCCTTCATGTGGGCTCTTCCACTCATGAGCTCTGGGACCTCAGGAAGGGCTCCAGTTTGTCAGGTCTCAACTTCTTTTTATGGACTAATTATTCTCTGGGGTCCTTTCCAGATGTATAATCTATGAGAAGGCATTACACGGCTAAGTCTTAAGATTGTTTGCGAAGGCTCCTAGGTCTACATTTAAATACCAATAATACAATGCAGGTGTATGTAGATATCATCCATGTAAAATCCAGCTTGAGAAGAACAACACTTACAATCTATGCCTTTCAGCAGGGACTGAAAATAAGTTAAATGCATAGATAAACAGATGAATAGAATACTGGCAGTACCAAAAAGCAATCGTCAGGCATTACAGGTGGTAGAGTGGGAAAGAAATCACAAGGACAGAAATGCTTAGATAGAAATGGACTGCTCCTGGCCAAGATCCTTAATGTGTACGTGTGAAACCACGACTTGAAAGGATATAGTGGACCCCATCACTGGACTACTGGCTTCCACTAAAAGCACCAATGCTCTATGTAAGCCAAATTATTCCGGGAAGCTCTCGATTCCTGTTTACTCTAAAACAAGTAAGAAAGAAAGAAGGAAAAAAAACAAACCCAGTTTATTCCTTGTAACTTAAACCCCAGGGGAAGTTCACAGGAGTCAGTGGGAGCCAGAGAGACTCACACAAATATACACACGTATGCAGAATCATATCTGATGGGGGAGGTTAACGAAGCACACAAAATCCCAGGGCTGACAGGAAGTGGAATTAGAACCACAAAAGCCAAGACAGTCAACAACTTAAAAAACTCCAGATGCACTCACTTTATTAAAGCTGAAGAAGAGGAGGGAGGGGGAAAGGGGACCCAGGGATGATGAAATGGACTTAGGGGTATTTCACTGAGTCAGAGAAAGTCACTACTTACTCATATCGGAATCTCTACTGCCACTAAGTTCCAGAAATTCTCAAGCTCCCAAAAGGCAATCAGGTAATAAAACAAACAGAAGAAACCTTCAGAACAGCTTATGATCATTTCTACAACAAAGATTTTTACAGCAGGAAATTTACCCTCATATAAGAGTCAAGTAGATGTGGAAAAGAAGTTTTTTAACCTAGTGAGGTTTCTGAAGTTGAAAATATGTTCAATCACCCCTTGCTCAGACAGTTTAGAATAGCACTAAGAGCTCTAGGCCCTTACCAAATCAGATCTACTGAGAAGCCCACTATCAGGCCACCAAAGGGCAAAAAAGCAAGTACCAATGATTCTCTCAACAAACACTTCTTGAACATCCTCTAAAAGCAAAAACAATGCTATTGTGCACAACAGGAACAGAAACTAGGGAGATACCACTCCTGTCTGCAAGGAGCCTCTAGTCCAGGAGGGAAGTGAGACACATAAATGGGTACCAGATGACAATCAGGTACCACCGCAGATTATGAAAGGAAAGCTGGGAGCTGGGAGGGCTAACTGTGACTGGAATATTTAGGGAAAAATTCACCAAAGAATTGACACTTGACTTCATCTTGAAAAGATGTCGGTAATCAATAAGTAAAGTTAACATGAGAAAAATTTATCAGACACAGGATAAAGCAGGTGCAAAGACACAGGGGAAGGGAAGGAGCTGGCAGGCCTAGGCAGACAGTGAAAGGTCTGTTTGACAAAAAGACGGTAAGAGGGGAAGGAGACACACAGTGGCTACTGAGAATTGAGAGTATAAGCTCAGAGACTACCAAGTAAGTGCATGTGTAAACAAACCATCACAATATGATAGGAAAAGAATATAACAGAACAAAGGATCAAACAGCGTGAGAAAGGAGACACAACAGGGCACTTTGTTAAGCAAGGGTTCCTAGAAAAGGCAATAGTGAACATGAGTCTTAGAATATGAACAGAAGTGTGCCAGGCAGACAGGATAGCAGAATTTACACCAAGGCACAGTGGCATGGAGTGCTCAGTGGTGTAGTTGGATTATGAGATATAAGAGGAGATTCTAGAAAATTCTAGAATTTCTAGAATATGAAGCTGGGGTCAAGTCCTTAGAAGCCTTGAAGTCATGTCAAGTTTCTATTTACTAGTTAAGCCTAAGGAACCATGTGAGGGTTTTACAAGATATGAACATAATTACATCTAGAAAAGATGTCACAACCTCTTCTTTTCCTATATGATTTCAGGTCCTGGTTAATCTATGTTCTTCTATTCAGAGTCTCAACACCTCCCTTTGTTTAGTGTCCCTCAAGTACAGATTATTATGATAATCCATGAAAGAGGTCAAGAATTATTAATTCTAGTTATAAAAATAACAAAGAAATGATTTCTATTGAGTACAAATTGAGAAGCAGACATTGAGCCAGTTGCTTTGCTTATCTCATCTCATCTCCACGGTACCCTTGGGAGGTAGGTACCATCATTACCGCCATTTTAAAGCTGAGGAAACAGGACTGGAGTAACGTGCTGAAAATGAGAAAACTACTAAGGGAATGGCTTTTAAACAAACGGCTTTTAAATTAACTCCCTGAGGCTCTAACGCCCATGTTCTCTATTTTCCTGTTACCCTGCCTCCCGAGCAAACCATGCTGTACATCCTCATTACTGCGCTACTTTAAATATCCCCCCAGCAATGATCCTGGTGTGTTTTACTAACAAAGCCTACCACCTGCTAAAAGCCCCGTGGGACTTTATAGACGCTGCTGCTGGCCATCACTAAAAAGCTCATATCCACACAGAAAGCAAACATGCGCAAGCACCCTTGGAGCTGGTCACAGCCGGTGGGTCAGTAGGCAACAGGCTTCCTGATCTAGGAGCTGTGAACTATGTCTTACTCCTTCTCTGTGCAACTGGGGAGTCACGGATGGGACAAAAGGAGACGGAAGGAGGAAGAGGAGAAGAAAGGGAGGCAGGGGGAGAGATCCACTAGAAAGAAGACTAAAACAAAAAGGAGGAGTCATTGGAAACTGGGAGAAAGCACATACTGGTACCAGCCAGAGCTTCTTGGAACGGTTCCCAGTCTGGCTGCCAAAGAGCTCTGGAATATATTTGTTAGAGCTGGATTCCTGTACAGCCCATTGCAGGCTTTTTCTGATTGCTCTCTGACAAAGAGACCCATACTTTGGTTCCAACCCCTGCTTCCCATACAGAAAGCTAGTGAGTCCTCAGGGGACCTCCACCACTGGCCTCTCAGTGGGACCTTCATGTGCTATGTGAGCCTAGAAAGAAAAGTCCACCACACACCTCTTACTCCTGCAGAATCACTAAGCCTGTCTACCCCAGGATCCTGTCCCAACTTCCCAAGCCCCTTTTCATAAAACATATTAAGCTTCTTGATTCTCCTTACCAAAACAACTGCTGCGGTGAGGAACAAAGGTTTTACAGGCTGTAGCAATAGCTAGTTCAGCAGAGATGATAGTCTTAATAATCAGGTCTTCCACATGGGCCATCAACGCTACAAAAAAAAAAAAAAAAAGAAGAAGAAGAAGAAAAAGAAAAAGAAAAAGCAGCAGCAATAGCAATAGAAGAAGTAGGAAGAAACACTATAATGCATGGAGTAGAAAGACTGGATTCCAGAACACCATGTGTGCTCATTCCAAAAAGTCTCTAGGTGGTGGCTGTGCTTCTCTCAGAGAAGGCGAGTTATCTTATCTATGAATATCTATGAATAAGTTGACGCAGGCCAGAAAATAGGTGCTGGGGACTGTGCTCGAGTGGCCTGCTACAACAAAAGACAGACAAGGAATGGAAAAGAAGCCTTACTCCCCCCTTCTCAGCCTTCTCCTATCACTCTTTCCTTCGGGGACTAAGCGTTAGCCTTTTGCGCACTTCCCACCCTGCTCGAGGCTCAGCAATAGTGTCCATTTTGACGCCAAGCCCTGAACTCATATTTGACGCTGCTCATTCTCCAACTCAGCAACATGAATGAGAGAGATCAACATGGACGAATTTGCACCCCGGGCCAATATGGAGTATTTCAGTTTGCACTTCAACACTCAAGAAGGATTAATTCACTAAAGGCTAAGGTTTTAGGGTGCCTTCCAAACTAGAAATAAGGAAAGGAATTTCAGGGCTCATGGAAAGCCTGTTCTCCATCTTGAACAGGACAGGAAAACTTGACACCACCACCAATGACCCCATCAGATGTCTCAGCAACAAGGTCAGAACTAAAAGAGCGTGATTCATGCTGAGAGGCCAGGGCAGGCTAGATAGAGGAGAGAGGTCAACAAGGAAAAAGGCCTAGTACTTACCAGTTGTATCTCTGCCTTCCTGTTTCAGATACCTAAGCATGGCACTCATGCTCCATTTGTTCCCATAATCCTCCACCTCTGGATCATCACAGCTGAAACAAAGGAATGGATCAAGATCACACACGCAAATAGGCCTATAAGTAGAAATCAGATTTTTTACAAATACTTGTCCTTTTGATCATTAGGAAAACATTCCCTTTGCTGCCCTCCACTCAGCAAGTTTTCTCGGTCCTTTTTGTCATATATATGCCGTATCTACCATTGAAATGAAAATGCATATGGCTTCCCTGATCGGGGTGGTAGGGGAGAAGGCAGCAAATTCCTCTTTAAGCAAACAGTAATGTATCAGGAAAAGGTGGAAGAAATGTATGGAAGAATGTTAACGGAAGAGTGGATACATTAATAAAGTGAAACGTTCAGAGATACTAACCTAGTCTTTGAGGTAAATGTCCCATGAGCCCACAGAACAACTTCTAATGCCATTTTCAGACCAGAACTGAGTCTGTGGGCTAGTGAGCTTACGGTAATGTAGCATGTAGCATTTTAATGAGCTAACCCAGCACAGAACCGCATTAGCATCTGAAGCAAGCTCCCTCCTCGTTAGTGATAGACACAGGTCTTTTTTTTTGGTACTTTCTGAGGTAACACTGAAGGGAGAATGCACTGAGACAACAAGAAAGTGATAAGTACCCCACAGCCAGAGCAGCAGACTAGCAAATGGAGTACAATGCCATGACCACCAGAAGGGTCTTGCAACATGCGACCATGTCTCGCAGCCCCCTTATTCCCTACCACCACCCAACCAACCACCAGCTGCGCGTCTGTTCATCTTCCAGAGTGAAGGATACAGTATCTTCAGCCATTCCCAACACTGGTCACAGGACACTCCATGAAATCTATAGAGCTCTGGCAACTATGCCATCACTTCCAGATTCTTTTCTTTCTTTCCTTGGACCTTCTAGACACCTATTTTTAGTCTGAGGAGAAAGTAACTGTTTGGGTTTCTTTTTTATTTTTCCACTTTCTGGCAAAATTATCAGGATGAAAGAAAACAGAGCAGAAGGAATATTTCCACACAGCTGGGCTGGCACTCCCTTCCACCAAATCTTTTTCTGAGATGGCCTCATTTCTTTCTTCATTTAATTTATTCCTAACTTTTTTCCCCCCAATCATACAAGTATTTACTTCAGAAAAATTTAGCAAATACATAAAAGCACAGTGAAGAAAACAGAAGTCACCCGCCCATGATCCTGCCCACCACAGTTAAGCACTGCTAACATTTTAGTATATATCCTTCTAGTTTCCATCTTCTCTCCCTCAGCAAACATAGACAGCTTTAGTTATCTTATATATTCAGAAAAGAAATTCAACTGCAAGTAGTGTCGGGCGATCTGTTTTTTTCCACCTGACAATGTACAGTCGTGAACGTTCTTCTCTCTGAAACTGTATGCACATCTCTTGTTATTTCTTAAGCTTAAGTTCCTAGAAATGGAAATGCTGGGTCAAAGGGTACCAATATTTTTAAAGCTTTTGATACATTTTGCCAAGTGCTGAAATAACCTCATTTCTTGACTTCTAAAAAGTTCCATATGCCTATTAAATTCCCACCCGTTAAGTGAAGTGAGGAAAGACGGTGAAGACGAAATGTGGGAAGGCATATTTTGGTACAGAAAGGCGACACTCTAACAGGGAGGGCAAGCAACGGAAAAGCGGGAGCTAAATATGTTAGATGACCACGGCTTCCCGTAGGTTCCATGAAGATAAATGTAGGACAGCGAGCTGACGTTCCACGAGCACCACACCCGCACGTGGATATTGGCTCAGACGGAGCTGGTACCTGACATAGTCTCCACTCTTCTTATTCACACTGTAGTTTGTCAGGTGCATGAACTGGTTCCGAATGTTCTTGGCTCCTTGATCATATCTCACAGTTGCAAACCTGACAGAAAGGACGTAAGTTAAATGTCAGAACAGGGGTTCAAGGAAATGCAGGCTAGAACTCAGGATCAATGTGGTATTCATAAAAGGAGGCTAACATCATTAACAAATAATGAGTGCTTGGTAAGTGCCCACTCCCATAGTAAGTGTTTCATATATAGTATTTAATTCATTCCTTAAAGCAAGTCCTGAAGTAGATAATATTATATCTCATTTTTAGAGTAGATATGAAAACTAAAGGGTAACCTAGAAAAATTAAGTAACTTGTCCAAAATTACACTAACAAAGTACAACATCCACTTTCTTTTTTTTAAAGATTTTATTTATTTGACAGAGAGACACAGTGAGAGAAGGAACACAAGCAGGGGGAGTAGGAGATGGAAAAGAAGCAGGCATCCCGCTGAGCAGGGAGCCAGATGTGGAGCCCAATTCTAGGACCCTGGGATCATGACCTGAGCCGAAGGCAGACACTTAACAACTGAGCCACCCAGGCGCCCCTACAACATCCACTCTTGATAAAAACCCTCAACAAAGTAGGCTTAGTAGGGGAATACACCTCAACATAATAAAGGTCATATATGAAAAAACCCACAACTAACATTTTCAATGGGAAAAAATACTGAAAGCTTTTCTCCTAAGATCAGGAACAAGACAAGGATGTCCACTCTCACCACTTTTATTCAACACAGTAATGGAAGTCCTAGCCACAGCAGTCACACAACAGAAAGAAATAAAATGCATCCAAATCAGCAAGGAAGAAGTAAAACTTTCCTATTTGCAAATGCCATGATACTATACATAAAAAACACAAAAGACTCCACCAAAAACCTGCTAGAATTGGAAGTCTCAGGACATAAAATCAACATACAGAAATGCATTGCATTTTTATACACCAAAAATGAAACAGCATAAAGAGAAACTAAGGAACCAAACCCATTTACAATTACAACAAAAAGAGTAAGATATCCAGGAATAAGCCTAATCAAAGAGCTAAAAGATCCATACTCTGAAAACTATAGAAAACTTATGTAAGAAATTGAAGAGGACACAAAGAAATGGAAAGACATTCCATGCTCATGGACTGGAAGAACAAATATTGTTAAAATGTCTATATTACCCAAAGCCATCTATACATTTAATACAATCCCTATCAAAATCCCAACAGCATTTTTGCAGAGCTAGAATAAATAATTCTAAAATTTGTATTGAACCACAAAAGACCCAGAATAGCCAAAGCAACCTTGAAAAAGCACAGCAAAGCTGGAAGCACCACAATTCCCAGCTTCAAAGTTACATTTCAAAGCTGTAGTCATCAAAACAGGGTGGTACTGGTATTGGCACAAAAAACAGAAACACAGATGAGTAGGACAGAACAGAAAACCGAGAAATGCGCCCACAATTCTATCTATGGCCAACTTATCTTGGACAGAGCAGGAAAGGATATCCAATGGAAAAAGACAGTCTCTTCAACAAATGGTACTGGGAAAACTGGACAGCCACATGTGAAAGAATGAAACTAGACTTTCTTCCATCAGACATGAAAATAAATTCAAAATGGATTAAAGACCTAAACATGAGACCTGAAACCATAAAATTCATCCTGGAAGAGAACACAGGCAGTAACTTCTTTGACATCGGCCATAGCAACTTCTTTCTAGGTATGTCTCCTGAGGCAAGGGAAAAAAAGCAAAAATGAATTATTGGGACTACGACTACATCAAAATAAAAAACTTCTACACAGTGAAGGGTGGGGAGAGATTAAGGAGGGTACTAGTTATGATGAGCACAGGTATTGCTTGGAAGTGTTGAATTAGTATACTGTAACACCTGAAACACATATTACACTGTATGTTAACTAACTGGAATTTAAATAAAAACTTTAAAAAAAAAAAAAAAAAGCACACCCAGAATCGAAACCAAGGCTGTCCCAACTCCAAAACTCATGTTCTTAGTCACAATGTTGTTGTCCCATAAATAGCTGGTTCAATGTTGAAATAATCATTTCTCCCTAAATTGAATTATTTTCTCACCCTCCATAATGCTGTCTGCAGATCTGGCTGTTGTAATCACACACTGAATTTCCATAAGTAACATTAAGTTCAAAAATGAAACTTGAATAAATTCATCAATATTCCCCACCCCCTACACTGACTCTGCAACACATGTAGCTGCTACTTTTACAGAACCTTAGACCAATAGGAAGAGTGAAAAATAAAAACAGAGTTACCCATGCCTGGGAAACTGTGTGTGGGATGCTGTGGATGACAGGGCGTGAGCTGGTCAAGAAATACCCCGTGGGTGTGGATACAGTGCGTGGCACCATAGAATTCTATGGACAACATGAAGCAAAAAGAAAAAACTGTCGGCATAACGTTATATAGATTTAAAACTCATCGGCAGAAATACCAGAGCTGATCTTTAAAGTTCATGTTAAGAAATAACAATGGCAGCGTTAACAGCACACAAAGCCTAGGTCTGCAAGAACAGCTTAAATATGAGCATCGTGTAAGAGACTAATTCCTGAATTTGGAATGAAGGCAAAAGACGGAGGGATTAAACATGGAGCCCACTGAAAACAGAGCAGCAATTTGATACCCTGGACTACTGCCAAAAGAAGACCGAAGTATAAAATATACGTGCCTCTGAAGGAAGTAACCAGGGAAAGAGAAAACTTTCCAGTGATGCTCAACATCAACAAAAGGACACTTGAGTCGAATGGTTATGGTAAATATCAACCCCTGTTTACATACCGCCATAACCATATCACCCTTTGCTAAAGTGGTTTTCCCAAGAGGCACATCCAAGTGTGTGAAAAAAAGTCCTGGAAGGCCACAAGTTTATTTTCATATGATTTACAAATTATTTACATATGCTTACTCAGACTATGAAGTCAACATGAATTTCTACCACATTAAAGGGCAGCATTTAAAAATGTTCCTCTTCTCTATTTCTTCTCACCCACCCACTATCTCCACTTCCTAATTCCCTGTACTAGAAATATATGAAAGCCAAAGAAAGAAAAGTGAAAAACAACCCCCAAAAAACCCTGAAATTAAAATAAACAAACATGAGGACAGGAAGAAGGATGTGGACGAAGAGACAATGCTGACCAGGCATGTATGGCTAAGGGACAAGGGTCTGATGTCCATTATGTCTGTGCATGAGAAGGACCTCTGATTTTTCAGAAACTTCTGAAAAATAGTAGTAGTTATCACCTAACTTCTAACCACATCACTCCACGGTAAGTAAACCCTACCTATGCATCCCAATCTTCCTTCTATAGCCATTCCCCAATCAAGTGGGAGACAGTCATTCTCTGAAGTTCTTAAGAAATGCAAAGAGGACCCACAGGGGGCCTGCTTGCCTCACCCAGACATTACCTCACAGTGACATACCTCCTGCCATCCTCTCCCCCTCAAAAGAATAATGATGGAGAGGGAGGGAAAAGGTTCTGCTTCAGAGAAAGAGGCTTTTCATCTCTCCTTGATATGATGATCTGATCTAACTTGATCGACAACATGAAAAGATTGGCAAAAGCCTGCCAGTTGAGTAACCTGGTACTCCACTCATCTGTCATTTCTACACTTCTTTTTTCTTTTTTCTTTTTTTTTTTTTTAAGATTTTATTTATTTATTTGACAGAGAGAAATCTCAAGTAGTCAGAGAGGCAGGCAGAGAGAGAGAGAGGGAAGCAGGCTCCCTGCTGAGCAGAGAGCCCGATGCGGGACTCGATCCCAGGACCCTGAGATCATGACCTGAGCCGAAGGCAGTGGCTTAACCCACTGAGCCACCCAGGTGCCCCCACTTCTTTTTTCAATCGGACTGCATCTCTAACAGTGTTTCTTCGTCCTAATCTTCCTTCTCCCTGAGGAATTTATATTCTGAACTCCAGTAAGGACGAGATTATTGGTGTCACAGAGGGGGCTTCTAAAGAGCGTAAAAAGCAGTTAGAAGTGAGAATTAGAGAAAACAAAAACAAAAACAAAAACAAACTTAGGCTCGGTGGAAAGTTACCAAAAGGGCCAAAAGCCATCCTCTATTTTGTTTAGCCCGATGGGGAATGTAGAAGGCCACATAGGTGTATGAACGCTCATCTCTTCCCTCCTAAAATGATAGGGTTCTCACTAAAGCCCCTATTAAAAGACCATGTTCATCTCTGGTCACCAGTTCCCAACATCTCCTTTGTATTATCTAGACTAGAGGTTCTACCAGCCTACCAATCAAGTTCTGATTAGCCCGCAAATTGTTTTAAAACAAAACAAAACAAAACAAAACAAAACAAAACAAAACACCTGGTTGATTTGGCCAGTGTTTAAAAACTCGACCTTCCTTCCTACAGCCATGACTGGTATGGAGGACGATGGAGGACAGCATAGGAAGGCGGCCCACAGGCAGTACACAGAGTTATCCATGCAGGATGGCGGTCCCACAGGGTCAGAGTCCACACAAGGAGGGCATCTGAGAAAGACAGTGGCCAAGGAGGTCCAGAGGTTGGCTACACACAGGGAATTGGGTAAATAAATATGTTGGAAGATAAAGAGAGTCAGATTTTTCACTGTTGGAGAAGAGAGATAGAAAACAAGGACAGAGAAAGTCTCAAATGAACTCTGTAGTTTTGAGGGAGAACTGGAGGTATTCGTATAAATTCCTGCTTTTCAACGTATGGAAACAGATACAAAAATAAATATAAAAGGCAATGTGTGTCTCTGTCTCTATATATATATAAATACACAACACACAAACATAGATTTCCTTGGTCTACCCATTTCAAGGACCTGAAAGCAGAGATATCCCAGAGCAATGAGATTATCTAGCTCTTGAATCTTAATTTCTAAATACTGCTCTCCATTAAAAGCAACTAGTGCCCCTTTGAGAAAATGGTTGATTCTAGAGCTGGGGCGCAGAAAGAATGAGAGAAGCCTGAAACATCTTGTGCTCAAAGAAATGAGAGGACACAAAAGCCAGTTTACAGGGGCTCCCACTGGCCAAATCTGAGACAATATGATGTCAAAATAAATCCTGATAATAAAGAATTATAACCCATCAAATAAAACAGAGGAGTCCTTGAGTCCCCACTGGTATAAATAAATAAATAAATGAATAAATAAACGGTTAGAAGAGACAGCTCTTCCTTGGAATAAAATGCCAAATAATAAAAGGAAAAGGAATAATGGAATCAGAAAGTCATCATTCGGCAACTGTCATAGTAATAACTCAGGCAAGAAACATCAATGGAGAGTAAAATCACTGAGTTAAAGCGAGAGGAGGGATGAGATTTTATGTGGTCTCAAAATCTCCTCAGAAGACACTTATTAATGAGAGAGCGGAAAACAAAGTAATCTTACAGCAGACAGATCTAGTAGACATAACCTTCACCAAGTGGTCAAATACCAATAAATCATTATCGCGTGCCATCAGTTTTAATGCAATAACAACATGGCATCGCTTCTGTGGTATTCTGGCCAAAAATACATAAGCTAGGTCTACTCATGAAAAAATATCAGATAATTCCAATGGAAATACATCCTAAAAAATGACTGGCCTGTCATCTTCACAAATGCTAAGGTCATAAAAGTCATGGGAAGACTGAGGGAACCGTTCCAGACCAAAGGGGACCAAGAGACATGACAACTAAATAAACCACGTGATCTGGGCTCAGAGGCTTTTGTTACAGAGAACATTATTAGAACAAATGGCAAAATCCGAATGGGATCTCTAGATGCAGGGTAAAATGTAACTTTGCGCTACTTTTACAGCTTTTCTAGAAGTCTGAAATGGTTTCAAAATTCAAAGTCTAAAAACAGAAGTAAGTTTCTCAATAAAAATCTAGATATTCTCGGGGTGCCTGGGTGGCTTGATCGGTTAAGTGTCCAACTCTTGATTCTGGCTCAGGTTGTGATCTCAGGTATGTGAGATGGAGCCTCAAGTTCTGCTCAAGGCAGAGTCTGCTTGGGATTCTCTCTCCCTCTGCCCCTCCCCCTACTCACACTTATGCTCCCTCTCAGTGAATGTCCTTGGGAGTCTGTAGGTTTGTGACCCCTGATTTAGAACTTCACATATCAAATTTCAACCCATCTAGGTCTGCAAGCTTCAATGCGAGCTCTTCATTAGCCGCAACCTAAAAGACGTAATTTACCAGCCACCCCAGGACCACATTTGCAAATACTTATGCTGGCACATACTGAAATCAAAATGATGAATTGAGTCTTGAATCTCCCTCTTAATGAAATCAAAATTTAGAAAAAGCTCTGATGACAGCATTTCACAGCCTTGACCTTTAACCCAAAAAAATAAATAAGGGGGAGGGGGTAGCCTAGACTTCTTTGCCAAATCTGAAACTCTGTTTACTATTTCATAGCCCACCGATGGAGAAGTATATGCCTTGTTATAAACCACACTGAAATACATAATCTTTGTTCTGATAATGAATTTTTTTTTTTTACTATTTTATTTATTTATCTGACAGAGAGAGAGATCACAAGCAGGCAGAGAGAGAAGGGAGGAAGCATGCTCCTGGCTGAACAGAGAGCCTGACATGGGGCTCGATCTCAGGACCCTGGGATCATGACCTGAGTGGAAGGCAGAGGCTTAACCCACTGAGCTACCCATGTGCCCCCTGATAATGAATTCTGAAGTCAAAAGCTACATTTCCTTTTTGCATCTTAATGTTTCTCCATGAGAATGGGGACAACAATAACGATCTGTCTAAAACTCTTGAGTGTCCATGGGTAGGGATCCTGTGTTAGGCACATTGAAGGTACTGGGCAAGTATGAATTGAAACTGCACACGAGTTGCTTGTCCCAGGAACATCACCAGTATGGAACCAAAACAGGAAGGAAAGCACAGACTTAGTGGAATCCTTTTAACCCTCTTCCTCCATTCAAAACCTATGCTGTTTTTCACAGACACAGCAGAATAGCCGGAGTCAGAGATAATCTGGAAGTAGGGCAGTGAGCCCCTCCCCTTTGAGAGTCCACATCATCTAACAAACCTTCAGTCCAAAAGTACAAAAGAAAAAGGAAGCCAGCCCCGTGGAGCCCCTGGCTGGGGCACCTGAGTTATCTTGCAGCAGGTGTAGCCATGCCGAGCCAGAAAGGTCCGGAGGATGAAGAGACAGCACCTCCGGCAGCCTTGCCAGGAGCCACTGGGTTTCATCCTGGTCTGACCCAGACAAATCTTATGGACAAGAACAAGAGGCCCAAGGGCTCTCTGATCTGCTGTCAACCAGCTGCAGGCGGGAGACTGCCAGCGCTGCAGTGACGAGGCAGCGCCCCACGGAGCCGTCTGGGAGGAGATTACCAGCCTGATCCCTGGTCTTCAGAGCCAGAAATGACTCAAACTTCACAAACAGCAGGGGCCTGCCAGCGAGGGTGACACTGAGCACCGGAGAGGGTTTTCTTGCCCTCGCTGCTGTCTCCAAAGCCCCCCACCCCCCCCTCACTGCTGTGGCAGACTCTGGACAGTGTGCAGCCTGTGAGGTAATGTGAATTCCTTGGCAACCAACGAGTACCTGAATTCTTTCAAAACCGCAGGAATCCAGCAGAGAAAAGGTAAATATCCCTGCGGAGCCAGTGTTAATTAGCAAGGAAGGCTACTGAAGAAGGAACTGGGGGGTGGGGAAGAAGGGAAAGGCATTACAAATACTTTGGGGTCTTTTCTGAATTCCTGTTGAATCACACAGCTAAGGCAGAAGAGAGGCAGCGCCTGACGGACCTTCTCACCGCCCTCGCCTCCCACCTTCCAGCGTGGATGGCAGCTTCCAGTTCTGTGGATGGGCACCTCTGCTGCCCTCGAGTTGCCAGTGCGACCTATCTTTGGGTGTCTGACAACACACTTGGTTTTCAAGTCAATTTTGACTTTTTATTTTTCCCGTTGTAGTGAAAATGTGCCTATTAGCTCTGTCTCAAAAAAGGCCTCATCAAATCGTTTAGACCACATACTGGATCCACTTGAAACTGTAAAATCCAGGACAAAGTCTTTTTAGATCCCACCTCTGACAAGAAAAAGAATCTACACCATTTCGGTAGAGAATGGTACCCCTCTCTGGAAACTGAGTGTCCCCTGCTGGTGCAAAGCAGGAACACACTTGTCAAACTCAAAAACAGGGTGAACCTCTGGGGCAAAAATGCTGGGCCCAAATATGAGGAACCCAATCCTTTTTCTAAACATCTCCATAGTTTGCCAATGTATAGGAAAACAATGACAGTTTTTCTGTGCTAATAAAACAACAAAGACAACTGGAAATTATTAATCTAAAACTATTTCTGGTCTTTTTCTTAGTAAGTTTAAAAAGGTCAAGAATTGACACAAAATATCTAGTTTACAAAACAGTCTTGGGAAATGCACTTAATCTTTATGTCTCCTAAGCATTAATTTGGGGCCCGAAACAGAAGTGACACAGAAGGCGGCCCTTCTTTTCTAAAGAGGAAGCCAATTAAATTTGCTGCCAATGCTTTCTCTTTAGGAAAAATTACGGTTTTCCTTGTTGAGCCTCAAAGTAAAACAGCCTAGTAATCTCATCCCGAACTGATTATCTTCAGCAATGTCTACAGAAAACACACGTGACCCCAAATTACCAGAGGCTGCAGATCTGGAGACGCTATGGACTATTGTTGAATGTAATGACACAGTTGAGCAGATTCTGAGGATTAAAAAGAAGCAGATGAATGCCAAGATACACAGTGAGTTAAGACACAGGAGCTCGGGTACATGGAAGTGGCTGTGAACGGCAGCGGAGCCTCGCAGGCCTCACTAATAGCCAGGCACAGGCCATATTGCACCATACTTGTGTGAAGACTGGAGATGTACCTATACTTTTACATTAACTGAGCCCAAGCCCTGAATAGTCCTATTATTACTTGGTTCAATTTGGTCTGAGTTTTTTTTTTTTTTTTTTAAACTGTCTTCCAAATAATTCTGGTGGGGAAAAAAAAGTACACACACACACCCACACATACACACACTCAGTCCCTGCTGGGGGTGAGGGAAGACAGTTACTCAATTTAGTGGATCTGATTTCCCACACACACCCGGTAGACACAGCACTCGCATATCTGTAGGAAGTTCTATAATGAACGTTGTAGTGCTCTCATATCATATCTGAACCACTGAGGCCTGAAAGCTACACTAAATTTTACCAACAGAGAGGGCTACTGATAGCATGAGTGCAAGGTCTTCAGAATAATATGCAGAAGATGCTGGTACGGGATCCTTGAGAAACAGCGGGTGTAACCTTGAGGTCTTTTCCCGATTCAAGAAGTTCACTTTGTGGCAGGACATAATCAGTCCCTGCAAAAGGCACAGGAGGCAAGATGGGGTGAGGAGGCAGGGAGGGAAGGAGGTGGAGAAGCTCACGTTGGACAAGAGGGTCAGCTCATGTACCTCGACTTAGAAAATGGAAACCCCTCAAGCATCTTATACTCCTGAGCAGGAGGAAAGGGTTTCTTTTCCTTTTTTTTAAATCTACATAGTATGGGGATTCAGCTTTTAAACCTTTACTTCAAAGTCTGAGAGCACATGTGTCTACAAACACGACAGAAAACTGTCTGCCTATGAAAAGCTGATGTGAGCTAGGATGCCTGGTGTGCTCAGATGCCCGGGTCAGCCCTTTCCCTAAGAACTGAGAAAGATTTTAGCTTCCCCCTCCTTTCCAAGGAACAAGAGTCTAGAACCACAGAGCTTGAGTAGCCTTCAGTGTTCCTCACACTCAGACTCAGGAATCTTCCATGACTGTGTTTCTGAATGCTGTCGCTGCCACCTAGAGGGGAAGGGGAGGCTCACCTCAACCCGCTACAAGCCGGTTAAAGGCGCTCACCCTGATTCCAGTCACAGGATGCATCAAAAAATGTGAGTCCATGACAGAATTAAAATAACATTCTAAAATAAGAGCTTCCAGGGCACCTGGGTGGCTCAGTGGGTTAAGCCTCTCTGCTTTCAGCTCACGTCATGATCTCAGGGTCCTGGGATCGAGCCCCGCATGGGGCTCGCTGCTCAGTGGGGAGCCTGCTTCCTTCTCTCTCTCTCTCTGCCTGCCTCTCTGCCTACTTGTGATCTCTCCCTGTCAAATAAATAAATAAATTCTTAAAAAAAGGAAAAAAAGAAAATAACAGCTTTCAGAGGACAACAATTCGTGTCAAAGCACCTAAACTTAGATAGGTAGCTTTCTTCTAACTGTGATATTTCCCATCTTCCAAGTGCATTTTCTAAAATTCACAAATACAGACCATACTTTTTAGCCTGCTGTGGCTGACTGCAGATGCAAAGTAAGTCCTCAACTGCTGGGTCCAATAAGGCCACCAAGCAGAAAAGGAACTTCAGAGCAAGCTCGTTAGTAAAGAGATTTACATATTAGTTTTGTAGGGGAAAAGAATACAAGCACAGCAAAATTACATACTTATTCTAAACAATTTAAAAGGCCTATATCACCGGTAAAATTTTCTGGCTGTGGAAAAAAAACCTTCAAATTATTAAAACTTGAGTTTAATTTTGTAAGTAAGTCACTTTTGTTATCTTAAAACCTAAAAAGTACATCAAGAGAAACAGAATGTATATACAACCACTGTAGGGTTTATTATTTACAGGTAGGGGAAAAAAAGCAGCTAATGTCTCCAAAATACAAAAGGGCAACAAGAGGCCATGAAACAGCTCAAGCTATGAGCTCTGGAGTGATATCCACCAGTTCAAAGCCCCACTCCACTACCATCCAGGTGGGAGAGCTCTGAAATGTGACCAAGTTCTCTCCTCACCCCCGGAAGCCCATTTTCCCAACTGCAAAACTGCATTAACTACAAGGTTGTTGGGAGCACTGAAATAAATGTCTGTTATAGAACAGGTATATCGATATTGGATTTCTTCCTTCCTAGATCGGTTGTGAAGAAAAGTGACAAATTATCTCAGGGTATCTCAGGTATGACCCTAGGGTCACCATAACTACCACTGTGGCCTGAAAACACAACGTGATCCTGGATCCCTGCTGGGAAAGGTGTGGGTTTATATAGAGAGGCACGTTCCTATGTGCAGAGATGCAAGGGAGACTGCAAAGTAACATGACTGATGTTCAGCCATCTGAAGCCCATCTGGGTTCATCTTCTGAGTTGAATGTAAGAGAAACAGCCTGATCTTAACACACTCGTTAAATGGAGCCATTTTGATAAACACCCCTTCCCCCCAAAAGTCTCTTACCTAGCCAATCCCTCTTCATAGAGATAGATGACAAGAGGATCATAGGAAGTCACAAGCACGTAGAGGCGCACGTCAAACTTGAAATCTAGAAAAAAAATTGGGGTTCATAAAGAAATATGAAAGAAAGAATAGTCTTCCTCTCCCCACAAAACACATACTGCCTGCATACCTTGCCCTTTAAGAATAAATCATTACTCATTTCCTACAAATAAATAAACATATATATATATCATTTTCCTTGATATATATATATATATATATATATATATATATATAAATCATACACATCCATTGAGAAAGAGAGCTTACATATACAGACTGTGCAGCTCTCACGTAGATGTACTACAAAGCACTTTTTCTTTTCTATTCTCTCATTTCATCTTCAAAATAATCCTATGAGGTAGGTAAGGCACCAGCCTCATCTCTGGAGCCACAGCTGCCAAGAATTATACAAGCTTCATAAAGACTTACTAGAGAAGACTGTGAAAATATTCTTTAAAATTAGCAAGATCGAGCCCGTCAAGGGCCCAATCTCAACTCACCGTCTATGAGCAGCGGGTTGTTAATGTAACGGGAGACCAGGATGTTCTCCTCCAGGGAAATCTGGTTCGGCTATTGAGTAAAGAGAAAGAATAAAAGGACAGAAATCCTAACTCACAATGAGGGAGCAGAGTTCTTGACCTTTCAAAAACAATAAAGCGGAAAACTACATCTCTTAAGGAAGGTTTTATTCCAACCTACCCCTACATCCAACTGGTCAGGTAACACAGCACTTATAAACACTATGGGTATCCAATTACAATGAGGGGAAAATAAATTTACATACCACTTCTCACGTAATAAAGAGAGCAATAACAGCTTTAAAGATTTACATACATGATATTAAAAAGTTACATGCCAAGAAAATAAAAGCTACTTAAAAAAATAAATAAAAACGTGCTTTCTCCAAAATGTAAGGTGTGTTGGAAATTTTAAAATACTACCATTATTCTTAAGCAAAGGCTTTCATCAAGCTGCTTAGAGAACTTACAGATCTTTTCCCAATGGATCCTGGCATTTTCCTTGAGAAACAGGAAAGATGTTTCATTGATTCATTTAGTTGTATTTCCTATGCTACTTTAAAAAGACTGAACTAGATCTTAAAGGGTTTTTCAATGAAAAAAGAGTTGTTATACAATATAGAATCATGAGGACTGTTTGATACTCATAAGGCACTGAGGATCCAGTGAAGACAGAGAGAATCCCTGCCCTCATATAGACCCTAATCCGTCCTTCCAAAGGCTTTAATATTTAGGTAAGGGGACAGCAAAATGTACAAGTTAAAAGAACACAAAGCAGCATAGTTACAAGCGCAAGTCGAGGGACTGCTCAGTACAAGTGCTGCCCAGTTTCGTGAATCAGTGAGGAAACGTCTATTCTGGAAGAGTAAGCGCAGAAGCGAGTGTTGAAAGCTACTAGCACATGGTGGAAAGGAAAGGAAGCTGCCACGGAAAGGTGGCAGGCACAAACTTTAGTTAAAGGAGAGGACGCAGACCAATGACCTGGGGCTAAAAGACCAACCTGAGGAATAATGAAAGGTCTGGTTAGAATCTCAGGAGGGAGGGGAGACCACCGGCAAAGGGATTTGAACCCCCAACAAAGGAAGTTAAGCCTGAACATGGTGGGAAGGAGGAAATGTTTGTGGATTCTTAATAGTAAGATTAAAATATATGGAATAGCACAACTCTAATTGAGATTAGATGAAGACAGAAAAGTCAGCTGGAAGCCACCACAATCTATACAGGACAAAAGGACTGGAAAAGGGAAGTGGCTATATTCATAATTGTAATGATAATGGCTACAGTAGAAGCAACAGAAGTAGAAGCAACAGAAGTAACTATTAATATTTGCATGAAAAGAAATGTAATAAATGCATGGAACATTTGCTACACGTCCAGCTCTGTTCTAATTCTTCAGGAGTAATATTTCCTACAGTCCTTACCCAACCCTCTGAGGTAGGTATATCACCATTCGAATATTACAGATGAGGAAAGAGTCAGAGAGGGTGACAAAGTCACATGGTGACAGAGGAGCACTGGAATCCAGCCAGTGTGCCTCAGAGACTTAACTCTTAGAGTACGATTCACATCTTTCCCCAAAGTTCTGACCTGACATACTAGCCCCCAAATTCAAAAGACGGTATTTATAATAATGCATTTGCTACCCCCAAATACTACAGTTACCATGAAATAAGGATAATTTTGTGGCCTCTAACATCATACACAACCACGATGAGCAACCCCAGAGTTAAGATAAAGAGATTCCCCGCTCTTCTCCCACTGCTGCATCACACGGACCCGGCGACGGTCAGTGCTGATTCACACTCATGGACCTGATCGCCCACACCATTTCCGGACTCCCTTACATTTCTTGATCACTTTCTCACAAGCACTATCTCCATTTTGAGTCAGCTTAGTATGTAAGAAGTGATGAATCATAGTGCAAAGGAGCAAGCCTCAGGCTGCATTCCAAACCTAAAATTAAACAAATGCAGACCTCTTCCCACTGAGTAACACCTATAGGCTGTGGCAGATACGTGACCATCCAACTGTCCTCGGAACCAGAGACTACACTGGCGATGGCCATCACTCCATGACACATCTAATGTCCTTGCCCACTTCCTCCCTCCCCTCCCTCATCATACACATGTATCCCTTGAGTTATGCATTATCTCGTACATTATTTAATATTTGTCCAGTGGTCTGAGCCTCTCATTTCTACCTACATCAAGAGTTAAATTGTAGTTCATCAAAGAAAAAAATAGTTTGGGTATAGTTTCTTTGTATAATGTTATACTAAAAAGCAACTAATGAAAGCTTTTTGGTATTTTCAAGCCTGTTTCCTTTTCATCATTTCCCAACTAACTCATTTCAAATGATTTCAATTCCAAGCTCAAATTGCCCTCCAAAGCATGCTAAAGCAAGGTCTAAATTGTTGGGAAAGCTGGAAACATATCCATGTTTCTAACTGGACTTTGAGATTAAAGCTCATGGTATCTGTTAAGTTATTGTAAGGCAGAATGGTACAGTGGTTAAGAGCGTTATGCTCTGGAATCAACTAGACTTGAGTTATAATCTTGACTCTACCACTTACTAAGGAAGTAACAGTAACCACCTAGGGTTCTTCTAAAGACTAACTGAGTTTATATTTGGAAGGTACCATGACAGGCACACATTAAATGCTCAAGACCTACCAGTGTAAAGTCAAGAGTAACTCTATGGTTCTACTAAGTTCTTACTAAGCCTTCATCACGGTGCACAACGTGCCATTCCACTCAGAGCTGCACACCTAAGTCATAATGAAGACACATTAGCTATCAGTGTTAGTATTAAGAGATAATCCCTATTTCTCAAAAGGTTTTAAGGAGTGGCAGCACCTGGCACACAGCAAGGACTCCCTAAATAGTTCTTGAACCATGATAAAAAAAATAGAGAGCACTTAAGATAACAACATATAAACAAACAGAAACAAATAGAAAGAGCACTATAAAGAATTATATTCACAAATATAGGAAGTAAATAGAGTGACCTATTCTCCTGCTACTTCAAAATCTCAAAGAAAACAATGTTGTATTTACTATGGCTAATGTGTTAGAAGAGGATGACGAAATTTGACCTCCATAATCAAATTTGTACCTTAATCAGAAAATGCCAGATCTTTCCCTCCTCAACTTGAATATACTGAATTGGGAAAATACGGCATTTAGTCATGGTTACTGAGGGAGCTGGGGCAAACGCAACTGTGCTCCTCTGTGCTGTATTTCTAGAGGTAAAGAGCACATCCTAAGAAGCCATGCATGTTAGCTGAGAGGCCAAGGTACTTCCGTCTGTAAGAGCTCACGCTTCTCCCTTTGGTATTTCATAAAAGTAACGCCTTTTCTATCCTTTATCCTGTTCTTGTAATGGTAAAAGTTGCTATTTGTAGACACTTTCCAGAGGTTATGACTATAATTGGGAATTTTTAATAAGAGGCCCTCTCCAGTGGGGAAGACAAGGAAAGATGTTTTCATCTGACCTTCACACCTAACTCCACCCACCCCCCCAGTCCCTCACCCACTCCCGTTAGTTCTGTTCACAGACCCTCCGCCTGAGCACTCCCTCCACCCCAACAAATCTAAAAGGAAAGCAGGCAGCAGCCTTGGAAAGAGTTACTTCATCCAGTTGGCTAATAGGTCACATATTCCATGGGAAAGGATCCAGGTATGGAAAAGACAGGATGGTGAGGCCTTGTGTGTAAGGAGAGAGAGAGGAGTATTAACTACATGGTTTGTAGGTCTGAGTTAAAGGTGATAAAATTCCAGTTTTTGGAGTGAAATGGGAATATTTTCCCATTATGTCCACATGCTGCCAGCTCCCCTGGTGCCTACTGGCATCTTCCCAGGCTTCTGTCTGGCACCTTCACCAAATACCTCAAAGAATCAGACTCATTCCAAAGCTGCACTGAGGGGGAGGAGGGAGGCAAAGGGTCCTGCCAAGTACTTTGATCTATGCAGGGGGTCTCTAGGGATTCAGCCCAGGGAGAAGTGGGAGGGAGAAGGAAAGCCTGCCAAACACATTCTCTAAAGACTTGTCACCCTCTATGAGACTCCATCCAGGGAAGAGTTAGGGCACCGGGTTCTCAGCCCCACCAAGGAAAGTTTAACTTTTCTATTCTTTATGATGTTGGTTTCGAAATAACAAATCACTAGAGCAAAAGTGCATTCCAAAAGAAAAACGTCCCAGATGAGCTGGAAATAGATCCTATTCCTTTTGACTCATGTCTAAGAAAATAAAAAGCAAACTTGTACCACAGTTGACTTTCAATAGCAATTCCATTTGGCAGCTAAAACCCAAACCCAAACGAGTGCCGTCTATGAGATTCAAACAACACTGGAGCTCCTGGCACGGAGCTGAAGGAAAAGCTGTCAGACAGGAGCCTTCACGCCAAGGTCAGAACAGAAACAAGAAAAGAGACCTCCAAGCCATATGACCAGGGCCTTCTGTCCCAAGAGACTCAGGGGCAAAAGGCCTCCAGAGGGACTGATCCAGGGCCAGGTAAAGGGACTTGTAGCCTAGGCCTCAGGCTGGAGTAGCTCCTATACCAGAACGAGGCTCAGTAAGGCCCAGTCATCAGTAGTCACCCAACAGTTTTCAGTCCACACTGAATTTAAGGATTTTTCGAGGTGAAAGACCTCTCAGAAAGTTAGTTTGTGTACATGTAGGAAATAGCTCGGACCACATAAAAAGAAAATTTGGGGAATTTGAAAACAGAGTACTTGACCACACACACACACACATATCTACCTCCCCTTCGTCCCTTCCAGAGTCCCACTGGAAGGACAGAGAAGATATTTTTAAAAGAACGAAATGATAACAAAGTTAGAAAACATTTAAAGGAGCCAGTAAGAGACCTCAAAGACAGAAAGCAGATGGGATCAGGCTGAGAAAACAGAGCAAAGGAAGCAAATTACCAGAGGTGAGAATGATCTTCTCAAGGAGCCTCCGAGAAGCTCCAAGCTGGCAGGAAACAAAAATGAGGAGCAGGAGTGGGCCAAGGAACGAAAATCAGATAATTAATTCTTAATTAATTCAGGGGGCTTCCTCCAACACCCAGAGCTTTGCCCTCAGGATAAAACCTAATGATAATACTCTGAGGAGGACATCTTGTGTGGGCAGAGGGATTTGACAGAAGAGTGGAATTTGAGGCCGCTCTATCCCTACAACAGACACAGAGAGGAAAAGACAGGAAAGATAGTGCTGCCCAGAAGGGAAATCACCAGAATCTTCCTCTGTAATTCACAGTTAAGCCTGTTCTGTTTTGGCAGGGCGGCAGGAAGACACATGCTCCTCACTCACACCCACCTGAGGCTCGGCCTGTCAGTCAACACCATTTATCCTCGCACCAAACTGAGTTCGCCTTCTGTCCAGGGAGAAACTTTGCAGGGAATCAGTCCTAAACAAGAGTACCCAAAACCTGAGCCAGCTGTCAGTTTCAGTCAGTCTAGTCTTTAGTTCATAAATACACCCAAGGTCACTGACACTGAGAAAACCCAACAGCAGGGGGCAAAAAAAGACAATCCCAAGAAAACTCACGAAACAAAAGAAAACTTTCAAAAAACTTTCAACTGATATCCTTACTAAGGCCAATACCGCACCCATTAATCCATTAAGCAACAACAGGCTTTTTTTAATTAAAAAAAAAAAAAAAGGCAAACAGAAAGTAAGGATTTCTATAAAATATGATAGCCAACAGAAAAATATAGTAGATAAAATGAATAGTAAAATGGATAAAGTCCAAACTGGTGATCCAGAAAGATCAAGATGAGTGAAAACAGAATTTAATACCAGAGGAAAGTTGACATAAAGGAAAGACCCAGGATGCCTCAAAAATGAGGTCTAGAAGCAGAAACAAAAGCAAAAAAAAAAAAAAAAAAAAAAGGATAATTTTCCCTAAACCAAAGAAAAACACTAGTTTCCAGACTAAAAGGGCTGACCAAATGTCCAGGAGTAAAAATGAGGAAAGACCCAGAGTGAAATACTGGTTCAATTTCAGGATTCCAGGGGTGTCTGGCTGGCTCAGTGGGAGAAGCATGTGACTCCCGGTCTTGGGGTTGTGAGTTCAAGCCCCACGTTGGGTGTAGAGATTACTTAAACAAATAAAACTTAGAAAATTTTTTTCAGAATTCCAATGCTGTGAGGTTACTATTGAGTTTAATTCTTTTTACTCAACTTATAGATAAAGCAGAGAAATGGAATCACAGTTACTGAAGATAGTATAATTGTATAAACTTTCAAAATATAAAAACAATAAAGAACAGGAATGTGGAAGGGAGGGCAGGAGGTTATGTGAATACAATACACATCAAACTGGGGCTTAATAAACACAACGGAAAGCCAAGAAAAGAAACATAAAATCAATTCCATTAGGTTATAAACTACTGTTAAAAGTCTTCTAGGAAGTGAGCCTGGGGTTGAGATTTTACTTTATTTATTCTGTATTTGTTCAACTTACAAACCACTTTTAATAAGGATTTTGCAAAGAATCAAGATACTGACAAGTTTTGAAAAAAAGAAGAGGATGAGGGGGAGGAAGATGCAGAAACAGCATCAAGGATGCCATACCAAACTGAGGTTAATTTCCTCGATGATCTCGAGGGCAGGAACCCACAATTCTCACACTAGAAACTAAATGTATATGCTACCAATTAATGATTGGTACTGAGGAATTAATATGACAATATGCTTCAAGTGGAAAAGGAACCTCTTTTCTGCTGACACCAAAGGCTTCTCTTCCCTAACATTTGATCAACTGACTTTTTAGCCACAGAGTAACTGCTGGAACAGGAAGAGGTTACTGCTGGTAAGGCAACTGACTAGTAGCCAACTCATACCCACCATCGACTCACATGTCTGAATGCAGATTTCAGAAGGGAACACCTATTCTTAATTGAAAAAAAAAATCGTATTAGTAGCTAAGACAAGGGGTGAAACAAGAAAAAACGAGTAAGAAGGCAGGGTAAGGGGGTGCCTGGCTGGCTCAGCTGGTGAAGCATGTGACTCCTGATCTTGGGATCATGAGTTCAAGCCCCACATGGAGTGTTTAAAACTTATTTTAAAAAAAGAAGAAGAAGAAAGAAAGAAAGAAATAGAAGAGGAAGAAGAGAGGGTGCCATCTGCTGCATACTTACATTGTTGATCAGGTAGACGCCCCGCCCCCTAGAAGAGGCCACTGGTTTTACTATCCAAGGTCCCCGGTCCTTTGAATATGAATCTGCTCAAAATATTGGGAGATTAAAAGAGGGACAGAGAGGAAACAGAGAGAAAGAAAGAACAAGAGTTTATTATTTTAAATTTCAACAATGGTTTATCCACTCAGACACCCAAAGAAGTTTCCATATTTCTAAGTGGAGGGCGACCAGGCTAAAATACCTATATTTTTGAACTGGCTTCAAACATCAACACAAAAGCAGAGAGGGGAAGGAAAGGAGGAAGGAGGAGGCAGCAAAACTACACATTACTTCCACCACTTCCCCTCTTTCTTGAATGAGAGGATAAAAACAAAATAAGGCAACTCTCTCATACTGGTCTATGACTATCACGAACAGCCTACGGAAATCTGAGATTCTCTCCTCAGTCAACCCAAAGACCTCTGGAGGCTCCCACTGCAGACAGTGCCACTGGGGGTCAAACACTAGATCACCTGAATTGACAGCATTCCTTAAGTGATTTCTCTTAGCTTGGATGAAAAAAAATCGCTGTCAGTCAAACTGTGTGCAAGTGGCGCAAGAGGACATTAATTTACAAGTGATCGAAAGGTGCCCTTTACTTTTTTTGCACAATACAGTGACTCAACATCTATATACACAATGAAACAGCACAATGGGCATAGTTACCATCTGTCCCCACAGACGGTTACTACAATACTGACTGCCTTCCCTACGCTGTAACTTTCATGTCCGTGACTCGTTTATTTCATAACCGGAAGCTTGTACCTCTTTAATCCCCTTCACCTGTTTCACCGCCCCCCCCGCCCCGCCCACTGCCTCCCCTCTGACAACCACCAGCGTGTTCTCTGTATTGAGGAGCCTTCTCATTTTTGTTTATCTATTTGTCTTGTTTTATAATATTCCACATATAAGTGAAATCATACAGTGTTTGTCTTTCTCTGACACTTTTCACTCAGTGTAATACCGTCTAGGTCCACCCATGTTGTCATGAATGGCAAGATTTCATTCTTTTTATGGCTGAGTCATATTCCACCGTGTATATATACCACACATTTATCCATCGTCTATCAATGGACAGTGAGGTTGCTTCCAGAATTTGGCTGTTGTAAATAATGCAGCAATAAGCACATAACTTTTTGGATTAGTGTTTTCATCTTCTTCCTGTAAATACCGAGAGCTGGAATCGCTGGGTCATATGCTATTCCTATTTTTATTTTTTCAGGAACCTCCACACTGTTTTTCATAGTGGCTGCAGCAATTTACTTTCCCACCAACAGTACTAAAGGGCTCCCTTTTCTCTACAACCTTGCCAATACTTGTCATTTCCTGTCTTTTTGATACTAGACATTCTGCCAGGTGTGAGGTGATATCTCGTTGGGGTTCGGATTTGCGTTTTCCTGATGAGTGATGCGGAGCCTCTTTCCACACGTCTGTTCTTGATTTAACCCTCTCCCGTCTCCTCCGGGACCCCATTCCCTTGTTCATGTCTTCAAGCTCACTCTCCTCTCTGGGGTGCTTCTTCTCTTTTTCTCTAATAATCACCTCTTCCTCCATCCCTGCAACTTCCAGGATCTATTACCTTTGGCCAGAACTCAACCCTGGCTTTACAGCTGCCTGCAAATCACCCCGTGGAAACCTGTAGGCCTCTCAAATCCGTAACCGGCCCCAAATTTCACACTCTTCATCCCTTTTAATAGCGCTTCCTTTACAGTCCTGGTTATGATCCCTGGTGAAAGACGTGCCGAGGCTCCTGGCTGCAGCCATCTTTGGCCCTTGCCTCACTACTCACAGCCAGTTGGTTCACTTTATTCTACCATTCTTTCTTCTCCCTCTCTTCTACTCCAGCTACCTAGCTCAATCCAACTACACTTCTTGTCGTAACCTCCGTCATCACTGTGTTCTTCCCCTCGTGCCCTCCGATTCATTTCACAGTTATTTTTCTAAAAGCTAACCTGTTTGTGCCACTTTCCTTCTCGAAACTCTCCTAGTGCACACACTCAAGTGAGCTGCAGAGGGACAGGAACGCGAGTCATGGAGAAAATGGAAATTTCTGGGTTACAATACGCTAAGGAGACATGACACTAAAGGAAGAGAAGAACTTAAGACAGACATCGTGAAGAAGAGGAAAGTCTCTTTGAAAGAGGAAGTGGTACCAGTAGGTGGGTTTCTCCCCTAAGACATAACCTTAGCAACACAACTAACCTAACAGTGTTGGATCCTTTCCCCACCGCCAAATGAATTTTAGTGCAGAGGTCTTAGATTCTAGACAACTGGTAAAGAATCACTGGCATCCTGGCGAGACTGAAACCGAGAAGACCCTTCTACTGTCACATTGTCCCTGTTCCCCCTTTTCCACAAACACAGTGAGTCCCTGCTGTGGTGTTTGGTGATGACGTCAGTAGGTGATTTGTTTGGGGGACTGAGGAACACCATTTGCCTATAGTAACTGCCCTGGGGCTAAGCATGGTGGCTTTGAGTTATGGCTATATTAATTCCATGTGTTCTGCTGACCTTTTAAATTCATTTTTGTTAAAAAGTAGCACACACACAAGTTTGAATAATACACTAAAGAAGCAATTCTTCCAAAAGACAGGTCATGCTTGAACTGATGGAGGAATCCTAAGTCTTTCCGTCACCTGAAGGAACACTCCCCCCCCATCTGCCTCCAAAGGGTGAACAGAAAAATAAGAAATAGCAGAGAGAGGACAAAGGGAATTTTCATCTCAGATTCCTGTAGACGTCAACAGGGAATTATTGTAGAAGTTAACAGGAGGACATGTGCATCTGGGACATGTGCTAACACATTAACTGAAGTATTTTTATGCTATCATGTTGGCTTATTGCATAATTTTTTACCTTTACTACATAACAATACATCTCAACATAACTTGAAATAAGGAGTAACACTGAACATTATTAAGCACCTATCGCATACCATTCCAAGTGCCTTCCATGTATTAACCTACTTAAACATCACAATACTATGAGGTCAGTACTAGTAATATCCCCATTTTGCAGAGGAGGCAGCTAAGACACAGAGTGCTTTAAGTAACATGGCTAAAGTCACATAACAAAAATTCTTAACTGTAAGTTTTCAGCTTTGCATCCACTGTCATTTTGAACTTAATTCATTTAATTACTAGTCTCTTCTGAGCCATTTCAGAGCCTTCTGTGGGCAAACACTGAACATATCTAATCTTAATGGTCCTCACTTGAACAGGGAGTGCTATCAGAGAAATGGCCTCACCGACGTGAAGCGGGAAATCCCAGAAGATGAACACCCCGCACTGGGCAACCAGACCAGACTGTTATGTCCAACAGGTTAAGAAAATCACAAGTCAGGAAGTCTAGAGAGAACTTCCTCTTCTTCTCTCTGTGCTTCCTAAGGCAGGCGTAGTCTCTCTCCTGGATGTACTGAGAAGAAAGGGATCTATGTGTCTGTCCTTAGACCCTTCTCACAGAAGAGGCCTCTATCACTGGTGGTACTGGGAAACGGACACTGTGCACACACAGCCCCGGGTCTTCAAGCAGTAAGGCCTGGTGGTGAAGAACACGGTCTCTGATGCCAAACCACAGAGTCTGAACCACCGCTGGCAAACTATACAACTTACGGAAAGCTCCTGACCTCTCAGTACATTCGTCTCTTCATCTGTAAAACTGGGAATAACAACGGTCCTTACCTCAGAGTAGAACTGCCACTCAGAAGAGGGCCTAATAGAAAGGAGATGTTCGTTCCATTTTAGCTTTTATTATTGTTACTTTTCAGACTCTTACAAAAGACCTGCTTCCCACCTTCTCTGTACTCACACCTCTTCCATGCACCAGGCCTCCTGATCAGGCTCTGCCCCCAGGGAGAAAAGTCTGAAATAGCCCATTTCGTCTACTTGCACCTGGGGAAGATAGCTGACTTCAAGGCAAAAGGAATTAGAAGGCCCCATTGAGACTAGAAAGCAAGCCACATGCTCCTAGTGAGCTTTACAGGCAAGAGAGTGGACATTTAGATCCCTATTAGGCTAACCCCTGTCAGGATACTCCAACCAGAGTGTGACTGACGGGTACCTCTAAACCCTCACACTAAACAATGTGTGATACTTGTACCTCGTAAGCCATACAAGTCGAGAAATCAAGGTGATAGGAATACTCCTTAAATGGCAAGAAAAAGCAGACAACAAAAAGGAAGCATATATAGTTCAAAGGCAGAAGTATATACACGCTTCCATAGGCACTGACTCTTGCTAGTAAAGAAATGTTCTGTACCAGACGGGCACAGGTGTGACACCCATGTATCCTTCTAGAAATGAGAGCAACAGGCTTACTAAAAATAAACATACAGGGACACAATCACAATGAAAACGGTTTTAAAGTCATCCCTCCAGCTGTTTCACTAAAGAAACACACTGTTTTAAAGATTTGAAAAGCCCTAAGTAGTTACTAACTCAAGGTGGCCCTTGGGGTAAGTCTGCCCCGAGCTCAGTTGCAGGGGTGAGGTGGCGGGGGAGGAAGGGGGCATTCGCAGCCAAGCACTTACTACAGAATTCCGCATACTCGGCTGGCAGAAGGAAGGTCTGAGGGAGGATGTGAAAAGCCTTGAATCCGTGTGTGTGCTGCATTCGGATGATGTTTTTGTAGAGTCGGTCTTTCCGGGTTAGTTCATAGGACCTAAAAATCATAAAAGTTTTCCATTTCAGTAAAGTCTGACTCCGAGGCCTTCCTGTGTTACCACATACTACAGAGTTCGTAGTTCAGAGCTGGAATAGGTACCGAGGACGGTATTACATGAGATCGACCACTCTGTCAACCCCAACGTCTAATAATCATTTTCATGAACTGGATTTCTTTGTTCAGATTTATTCACTGAGGTATAACTGACCTACAGTAAGATTTGCCCTTTTTAGTATATAATTCTATAAGTTTTAACAAACATATACAATTATTTAATTGCTACCACAAATGGTTCTAGCATCCCAAGAAGTCACTTCCGGTCCCTTTGGAGCCAATCCTTCCAGTCCCCTTCTGCCATTGGTAAGTATTCACCTGTTTCCTGTCCCTTAGTTTTGCCTCTTCCAGAAGGTCAAGTTCATGGAATCATATATATGTGTCTTTTTGAGACTGGCTCCTTTCCCCGAGACTGGCAACAACTGAGATTCATCCCTGCTGTTGCCTGCATAAGAAACTCACTCCTTTTTAGGGCTCAGGAGTAATCCATTGCTCAGAAAGACTGCAGTTTCCTTATTCATTTGCCAGTAGATAGACATGTAAGCTCTTTTCAGTTTTTGAAGATTATGAATAAAATCACTAAAAGCATAGACTTTTGTAAGAATGTAAGTTTTTGTATGGACATAAGTTCCAATCTCTCCAGGAATGAGACTGCCAAGTTCAGTAAAATTGTTTAGTAAATTCTATTAGTTATCTATTTTTGCATTATAAATTATTGCCACAACATTATAGCTCAAAACAATGATAAACATTTTCTGTGGGTTTCTGTGGGTTAGGAGTGTTGGGGTAGCAGGCCTGGGTAGTTCTATCCAAGGGCCTCTCATGAGGCTACAGTCAAAACACTGACCAGAGCTGTGGTCATGAGGCTCAACAACGACTGAAGGACCCACTTGCCAAATAGCTCTCTCGCCTGGGGCTGGTCGTTGACAAGAAGCCTCAGTCCCTTCCCATGTGAATTCTTCTGTAAGGCTGACCGAGTGTCTTTGTGACATGACAGCTGGTTTCTCCCAGATCAGGTGATTCAAGAGGGAAAGGGAACAACGAAGAAGCTGCAATGTCTTTAATGACAGCCCCAGAAGCAACAGGCTGTCACTTCTGCCATATTCTATCCATTAGAAGGCACAAAGGCTGGCTTACACCCAAGAACAGAGAAATGAAGCTCAACTTTTTGAAGGCCATGTCAAGGAATTTGTGGACACGTTTTAGAACTAACACATGTGTGAGTATATATTTAACTTTCTAAGCAACTATGACCCAAAGTGGCTGTACCGTTTTGCATTTCCCACTGGCAAAGTTTCCGCCTTCCATTGCACTGAGTCCTGACCGGCACTTGGTGTTGTCTGTTTTTTCTGTTTTGTTTTCAGCCGTTCCAACAGGTAGGCAGTAGTACCTCAAGTGGTTTTAATTCCACTAGTGACTACTGATGTGCAACATCCTTTCACATCTATCTTCTTCAGTGCAGCATCTGTTCAAATATCTTTAGCCCATTTTGCAAAAAGAAGGGCTGTTTATTATTGAGTTTTGAGAGTTCACTATACACTATGGATACAAATTCCTTATCAGATATGAGTTCTGCAAATATCTTCTCCTAGTCTGTGGCTTATCTTTTCATTTTCTTAACAATGTCTTTCAAAGAGCAGACATTTTAAATCTGGAGGAAATCCAATTTATCCATATCTTTCTCCTATGGACTGTGCATTTACTGTTATGTATAAGAAATCTTTATGATTTAAATCCAAGCACATGAAGGTTTTCTCCTAGAATTTTTTACAGTTTTAGAATCATACTGAAATCTGATTCTTTTTGCCAAATGGGTCTTATGAGTATAAAATCTATTCTAAAACAGAATTCAAATATAAAGAAGCAAAAAAGACTGTTTCTAAGTTTGACTTTGATAAATATATTCAAATTTTCAAGGTCCACAAACCAAATACATCAAATAAATTCTAGCTTCATTAGCAGCCTGTTACTATTCACTACTAAAAATAAATGAAACATTTTGGAACACTACATGTTGTATGTTCACTGAGTCACAATTCTTTAGTAGTAGAAAAAAAAAATCTAGATTACCCAAATAATGAAAAAATACTAGTACCCCAACTAACAAGTTCTAAACCCAAAGCATTCTGGGAATTTTTTTACAAAGATATCTAGAGGATGTGACCTTCTGAGAAACATGGCCTGGGCAAAGGTTGGCATACTTGAAAATAGTACCATTCAGGAAAATAAAAGATATGGCTACCTTACCCATATTTAACAGCAGTAATTGTTCAACCTTTGCTATAACTACGCGGAACTTGCATCATCATTAGTAAAACAAGAATCAAGGGTCTGATATGTTTCTCCTAGATAGCGTCCAAGATAGACCTTAATTTTAAACTACAGTGGGCCTACTGGAGTAAAGTCTCAGATCACTACTTTAAGAATCCCAATGACGGGTGCCTGGGTGACTCAGCTGGCTGGGCAGCTGCCTTCAGCTCAGGTCATGATCCTGGAGTCCTGGGATCGGGTCCCGGGTCGGGCTCCCAGCTCCTCGGGAAGTCTGCTTCTCCCTCTGACCTTCCTTCTCCTTTCTCATGTACTTTCTCACTGTCTCTCTCTCACATAAATAAAATCTTAAAAAAAAAAAAGAAAAAAAGAATCCCACTGATAACTAAATTTACATCCTTAGAAGATGGATATGTAAAAGATAAAATGTTAAAGAAAAGCAAGGAAATGACCCATAAGCTTCAGGCAGCAAATGCCACCTATCAGGGAGTACATTCTGGAGTTCTACAGCTGCTACTTCAGTTGGCCTCAGCTGGACTCATGAGCTCCACTACTGGCTTCCAGTCATAGTTTCTTCCACTAATTAAAAACCATCTAAGAATCTTTGCTGTAACCACTAAAAACTTACTGTGTCTCTTCCTCCGTTCTAATTTTTCACTATGATTTCTTAAATTCAAAGGTAGCTTTGATAAGTCTAGGTATCACAAACCCACTGTCCTCCTCATAAATACAGAGAAGAGGCCTTAAATTTCAGATAAGAATCACCTACAAAGTGAATTACTAAAATTACCATTCCTAGGCCCCAGCTCTCGCAATTCTGGGATAAAGCTAAGGATTCTGCATTTTATACAAGTGTCCCAGGTGACTTTGGTACAGATGGTCCACACTATAATGCTGATTTAGTCTAGAATGTAATTCCTAAATCTTCCCAGATATAGATCACCCTAGTGCTTTTTAAATATATAGCTTTCTAGGTATATATTTACCTGGGAAGATTAAGCACCTAGAAGGCACTGATCTATTTATTTATTTTTATTCTGTTCAGTTAGCCAACATATAGTACATCATTAGTTTCTGAGGTAGAGTTCAATGATTCATTCACTGTGTATAACAACACCCAGTGGTCATCACAACACGTGCCCTCCTTGATATTCATCACCCAGTAGAAGGTACTTTTTAAATATACACTTTCCCAGGATATGGTGAGTCCCTGAATCTGCAATGGGATCCATGATTGTATATGTGTGTGTGTGTGTGATTGTCTGTTTTTAGAAAGGATCCTCAGTGATGTTTATCATCAGTTAAGAAATAATGAGGAAAGGACAAGGAAAAGGAATACATTCTCCTATAGATGCCCAATCCTAGTGGTCTCCAAATCCTTCTACTTAATGCCCCCTATACAAATTTTGGGAAACTATGTATCCTTTAGTTGACATCTAAGATTCTTCATCAAAAACTTAAATAGGGGCATCTGGGAAGCTCAGTCAGTTAAGCATCTGCCTTCAGCTCAGGTCATGACTCCAGGGTCCTGGGAGCAAGTCCCACACTGAGCTCCCTACTCAGTGAGGTCTGCTCCTCCCTCTCCCTCTGCCCCTTCCCCAGCTTGTGCACTCTCTTGCTCACTTTCTCTTTCACATAAATAAAATCTTAAAAAAAAAAACAAAACTTAAATTGTCCCAAATGAGCCAATGAATGGTAAATATTATTTTAAAATAAAATCATAACACTACCCTTTTCAGTATATTCAAGGGAACCTAAATAACATCAGGATTCAACAGCCACCATACAGTTTAAAAATATTATCAAAGAGAAGGCTCTTTTCTGTCAGTACATTTTTCACTTTTTTAAAATACACTTCTTACTGGAGGTAATATATATGCGGAAAAGTCTACAAATCACATACGCAAAGCATGATGAATTTTGGTCACCTGTGTGAGCACCCCCAGAAGCTTCCTTCATCCTCCCACACAGGAATTATCCCCCAATCACCCTTGCTTTTAATTCTTCTATGCCATTTCCCCCAGAGAATGGCTTAGCCTCACAGAACATATTTAATGCTTGCAGATCTTTTATATCATAGCACACCTTCTCTACAATAAAATATGCATGTGAATTAATATGCATTATTTTCAATTCCCCTGTAATCATTTGGCTAAAAACCACTTACACTAAATTGACTCTCACTGCAACTACTGTAGTACACGATTCATCAAAACACCATAAATATTATAAATTTTGATTAAAATGCATATTATACCAATGTTCAAGTCTCCATTTTGATAATTATACCAGTTGTAACTGATGTTAATGTTAGAAGAACAAGGTAAAGCATACTGAGTAACTATATTTTTGCAACTTCTCTAGAAGTCTAAAATTACTTAAAATGAAAAGTTAAAAATATTAAGAAAGAGTTGACAATAAGAAACATTTTAGTGCTCGAATTCCTCTTGCATGTGAGTTCAAGCCTTTGGATTGAAAACATGAGAAAAAGAGCAGCAGAAGCCACAAGGGACATTGCATTTAGATAATGGATTATATTTTTTTTTATTATTAAAGATTTTGTTTATTTATTTGACAGAGAGAGAGAGAGATCACCAGTAGGCAGAGAGAGAGGAAGGGATGCAGGCTCCCCGCTGAGCAGAGAGCCCGATGCGGGGCTTCATTGCAGGACCCCGTGATCATGACCCAAGCTGAAGGCAGAGGCTTTAATCCACTGAGCTACCCAGGCACCCCTAGATGACGGATTATTAATGTACTCGAACATGCAAGAATAATACATTCAAGAAGTACTCAAGAGAAGATAGGATTGAATTTATGAATACTGACTGAGCCTAAACTAAGACAGAATTCTTATATACCAACGGGAGTATTTCAGAAACTATTAAAATAAATAATATACTGCTCACATGAATTTGGAATGCAGACTCTAATGTGGGCTATTTCAAGGACTCTTTCAATGCCTATTTAAAACAGATGCATCTGATTGACTTCAATCATCCAGTCACACATTTAGAATATCTTTCAGACAAATCCACATCTTTCAAACAGTGAGGACGAAAATAAAGTTTAAATTACTCTCTGCGAATGAAGCTGAGACATCAAATAAAACTGGAACTTGTTATGAAGACTCAAAACACACATTTATCCCAGATGATGAAGAAACTATTTGACACTGGCCAGGTACTTAGACACAGTGATGAGATATAAGACAACAGAATTGAAAAATCAAGAAAGAAATTTCATGAGATAAAAATGAGAAAAGCCTCTGAAAGTAACTGAAAATGAAGCCTGTTAGCATAAGTACATAAGGATATTTTGTAGGACATAAGCCCTGGAAATAATACAAAACATAACTACTGACCAAATTAAAAAATTTGTACTGGATTTCCTTCTCTTCATTAAATGAGATTTGTTTCTTTCTTCTCTATAAGGTCATCTATCTATCTCTCCATGGTTGAGTATGACTGCCAGAATAAGGCAGGGTTTCAGCATCCGTTTTTGTTTTGTTTTGTTTTAAGATTTTATTTATTTATTTGAAGGACAGAGATCACAAGTAGGCAGAAAGCCAGGCAGAGAGAAAGGAAGGGAAGCAGGCTCCCTGCTGAGCAGAGAGCGGGGCTCAATCCCAGGACCCTGGAATCATGACCTGAGCTGAAGGCAGGCTTTCACCCTCTGAGCCACCCAGGTGCCCCTTTAGCATCCGTTTTATTCCTATTTTCTTTTTCGTGGATGAAAACACTAAGAAACTCTGGTCACAAAAACAGTAGCTAAGACTTCTCCAATGTTTACGATGTGACAGGCGTGCACTGTTTTAAACATCTTAGATCCTAATAGGTTAAATCCTAACATCAGTTATACAAAGTCTGTCTTAGCAACATCTTTTTACCAATGAGGAAACTGATGTTCAGAGAGGTCATGTTTGGTGGTCACTCAGCAGAGCTGGGATCTAGGCCCAGGTAACTGATTACAGAGCTCATGCTTCTAGCCACTAGGCAGCATTGCCTCCCTAGGCTGCCATTAACAATGTGATTGGAAGGAGTTTTCTACAGCAATGACATTCAATTCTCTGAACTCCTCCCTAGTTCTGTGTCAGAAAGTCACAAGATGATCTATCATTAAAAATTCAAATTAATGGTCTACCAGCTAACAAACTATGTCCTCCTTTAGTTCCATTAAAAGTAAGGAAATGGAAATCACCATCGTGATGGTTTCTGTTGCTTGGTCATTTGTCCTTGTCAGAACTGAATTTGACATCATGGTTTTTTTGTACTTTTGTTTAGAATCCTGAAAACTGTCTGCACCCAAGGACAATGTTTGCACCATATGAAGATTCTAAGGGGGCCACTGTTAATAAAGGGGAAAACAGTAACACTGGAAAAAGGAGGTGAGAAGGGAGAAACCATCCATATGAAGGGCTCTCAAGCTGTGCAATTTTAGGAAAGAGAACCTATGGAATTTACAATCCAGAAACAGTTTCCTTCAGAACCATCCATGTCTACATAGTCCAATACACGCTTATGGATGTGAACACCTCAGTTTGATCAGCAGGCTGCTGCCCTGTATCACAGACTTCTTTTTTTAAGGACATTAATTATCTCTACTGGCTACATGCCCAATGTCAGGCACCTTTAAATGGAGCAAAGTAGCTACAAGAGCATTACCTGGGAAAGTGATTAACCTTTTGTGCTTCAGAGAGTGTGCGAAGTAAGAAGGGCTTCAGGTGAGATCCCGTCCACATTAGGTTATAGTCAGTGCTGCTTGGGTGAACCTGAGGGCAGATAAAAAGATAAAACATCAGAGATAGCCTCTCTCCAGAGAGAGAGACAGCAAGAAAGGCCATAGAAATTTCTCACGTGCAGAGCACAGTGGGCGCCCAGTTAGTATGTGAGCCTAATAAAATAAAATCTGAGTATAAAGAACATGGGGACGATCAAGTTTAAAGAATGGGATAGTTGGGCAAATCTCAAATGCAGAAAGTAGAAAAAATGAATCCTTCTAAAGCAGTCTGTTATGTCTCTTAACATTCTTGCATATCAAAGTATGAGAAGAGGGCTCAACCCCACAACTCCTTTCTCAGGGTGTCCTTATATCCCTGCAGATGATGGATATAAAGTACTGATCAGAACTAAAACCCTGTGGTGGCAAACCAACTTAGACTATACATCCATTCATTAATTCCTAAGAATTCATTTGTTAATTATGTACTTGATGCCTATGATGGGATATGTACCATGTTAGGCCCTGGAGATAAAACAACAGGACAGGATATGAACAAGTAACAGAACTTCCTCAATTACTCTATTTCAAACCTCAACCCAAGGTAAGGGGCTAACAACTAGACTTTTATCAATTTATCAAAATGTCTACAGGGTAAGACTATCCAACATTTTTGTCTGTCCCTTTGATATCAATATCCCAATTTTCCCAATTTTGGGGGGGAATAACATACTACTTAGTTTCAAAAGACTGCTAGTCACACTACCCTCCCCACTTACAAGGTGTAGATCCATGACCCAAGCTGGACCAGCGGTATTATCTCCAGAATGTGATTCTTCGGGGACGAAGGGCACAAGGACAGTGAGAGGAGCTGAGTCACATCTGTAGCAGTGCCTTGAGGAGACAGTCCTGATTCCTATTTCCAGATCCCCAGGATTTGTCCTAGGCTCTCTCCTTCCAAAGGCCTGCCTTCTCAACCCTTCCTCTGATTCTGCTCCCTATGCTGTATATACCTTACCCACAAATCCTTTTTGGTTTAAGTTAGGCAGCCTCTGTTTCTGTTGCTTGCAATCAAAGCACCTTAATTAGGTATCAGATGATTCCTTAGGGGCAAGTCTGTCTCCACCCCAACCCAAAAAATCATAGCAAGAAAAATGTTTGGGCTTTTGTTTGCTTGTTAAAAGAGAGAAAGAGGAGAGAGAGAGGGAGAGAGAGAGAGAGAGAAATCTTGTGAAAATGTTTTCCATGTATTTCAAGAGAAACTGACAGAGCCACTTGGAAATCCAGTGCAAGCTTTGCATTATCACTAAGCATAGGTCCCATGAACCTTCTAGAGCTGTCCTCTTAACTGGTAGTCAGGGGGTTAGGATTTTCAGCTTTGCAGCAGATCAGGTGAGATAGTAAAAATGAACTTACTTCATGAAATCCATGGGCTGTCAGAATGCTGCGTACCAGGCGACTATCTGTTCGCACAATTTTGTAAGACAAATGATAACGTTCTAAAAAAAAAAAAACAGAGTCAAATTCAGTAACCAGAAAGTTAATTGAAGAGACAAAACTGAACTGTGTGACTTAATTCTTAATTATACTCAAAAATATATACTGCTCCCCTCACACTACTATGAGCGGGCTGCAGATCATTTTGGACTAAGGGTTCTTAACGTGAGGTTCACTGGGGGTTGTAACATCTTCATTTCCACTGCTAGTTTACATTTAACATGATCTGCAGTTATGAATGTAGGCACAAGACAGAGCAGTGGTAGCAAACTCCTGTGACCCTGCCTCCTACATATACTAGGTGTTTTAATATTATTTTACAGTTGTTACGGTTATCTCACAATATCACTTCTCACAGTATTTAGAAGTTACAGTTAATGAACAGACCTTCCACGAGATCATGTTATTTAATGCACAAATAAAAATGCATATATGTCACAAATTTAGCTTCTCAGAAATATTTTGGTAACTCCATGTCAATACAATTGATTCTGTTTATAATCCTGTAGATTTCTTTATACACTTAAAACACATTATTCTGACAAAAGACCCACTGGCTTCCCCACCCCTTACACATTTGGTCCACTGCAGAAAAAGGCTAAGAACCCCTGCTCTGGACAGCCCTCTGTGTGTAGTGATGCTGCTTACCAGTGTATCTTAGGCCAGAGATTGTAAACTGGGGATCCAATCTACAGATAGAGTTTGTTAATTTCTCCCTGTGTGTTATTTCTCAATAAAACTGAATTACCGACCTTTTGAAAGTACTGGGATTTGTGTAAAAATCTAGATTTCTGGACCCCTCTTGAAAACCCCAGCATCCCTGGGTAGCTCTCTTTGCCAGGGCAAGAGTCAACAGGGAAACACCAGTGCTCTCTTCAGCACAGGCTCTGGCACTCTAGTTCAGCACAGTCCCCACCACAGTTTCCTGCCAGGCTCTACAAGCATAGTCATTGCTCCCTAAGACAAAAGTCTGTAATCACGTGAGATTTCTACATATCCCCAAAGACTAACATTTATTCTGGCCCCTTAAAGGTAATCTTTCTATGCATCCCTACAAATTGAGAAAATTAGCCAAGAATTCTACAGAACAATTATTATTATTATTCTTTAACGAAGGTAATCTCTATGCCCAGTGTGGGGCTCAAACTCATGACCCTGAGAGTCACAGGCTCCACTGGCCAGGTACCCCATGTGCAGAACAACTTTTTTAAAGGACTACATACTGAACACTTTCCGAATGAGAATAATACAGAAACTTATGAACAGGCCTTAGAACAAAATTCAGCCTTCAGAAAGAGACACATCTTTTCATGAATTTATGTGAAAATCTCCATAAATCCCTGCTGCTACTTGCCCAGCCCTGGCAGGAACACCATGCAAAGCAGACACAGGAAGAAAACAGAATGAAAAGGCCAGACACTCCATACTTCTCATTCTTGTGGCAAACTTTAAAGCCCAGTTACAGGGTTTCCCCAGTGATTAATCACTATTACATTGCCTTTGCAATACTGTCATAAGAAAGTTTAGAGTCCTAGGTGTTGGTTTCGGCGCAGAGTAGAAGGTAAGAAATGGTGCCCTGCTTAAGAGCTTGTCTTGTGACTCCAAGGTGGGGAGGGAAAGCACAAGACAGGCCTGGGATATCTTTTCTGTCAAGAAAGAGGAAAGTGCTCAAAAATGGCTATGTCACAAGGATCCCAGTGGCCAAATTTAAGACAATTTCAACACAGATATGAATATGACAGAGATAAACTACAATTCCCTTCCCAATGAGTCCACACTGATAAGAAGGTAAGAAGGTATCCTGGTTTTCTATCACTGCTAAAATAAACTACCACACACTTGGCAGCTTAACCAATATTTCTGATATTTCTGTAGATCAGGAGTCTGATACAGCTGTCAACAAGGCAAGACTGGGACTACATTCTTTTCTATAGGCTCTGGATGGGTCCATTTCTACTCCTTTTTCAGCTTTTAGAGGCTGCCCCCGATCCGCGGCTTAGTTTCCCTCCTCTATTTTCAAAGCCAGCAATGGCAGGTCTAGTCCTTCTCATATAGCATCTAGCCTCCTCCTACTTTTTTTTTTTTTAAGATTTTATTTATTTGACAGAGAGAGAGAGCACTTGCACACTAGCGGCAAGCAGAGGGAGCAGCAGACTCCCCACTGAGCAGGGAGCCTGAAGCGGGACTTGATCCCAGAATCCTGAGATCATGACCTGAGCGGAAGGCAGACGCTTAAATGATGAGCCACCCACCGATGTGCCCTGCCTCCTCTTACTTAAAGGGCCCTTCCTTGTAATTAAGGTCAGCTGATTAGCAACCTTAATTCCACCTACAACCTCAATTTTCCATTGCCATGTCAGGTTCTGGGGACTAGAAGGTAGAGATCTTTGGAAGGACCATTATTCTGCCTCCCATGGAAGGGAAAGCTCTTCTTTACAGAAAATCCAGCTAATAAATACAGAAGGAAAGAAACAGAAAATCAGCATTTTATAAAAACCGTAAGAGGAAGTAGTTCAGACTAAAAGCAATACCCATGGGTGAGAGACTATTGGGAAAGAGGATATCCATGCATCTCAAAACATCACTCCAGAGAATGCTTGTAACAAAGAAGAAAGGCACCCTTCCAATAAGCCAACCTGGTGAACAATATCTCAACCAAATGATGAAATCTGCCATCACCAGTAATGCAGTACAATGACATCACATCCTTCCTAATGTGATACACTGAGGAGGACACAACTGCACTAAGTGATAGTCTTACAAAATTTTTAAACCTGAGTCTAAACACACAGAAACAATCAGACAAGCTCAAACTTAAGGACATCTGCAAAGCAGCTAGTTGGGAAATCTCTAAACATGTCAATGCCATGAAAGACACACACACACACACACACACACCCCAAGTCTGGGAGATTAGAAGAGAAATATGAAAACTAAATATAATCTTTGATTTAGTCCTGGATTCTGGAAAAAAAAAAAACAGCTATAAAGATCAAAAGGGGTAATGCGCATAAGCACTGTATGCCAGAGTATTTTACCAATGGCGAATTTCCTGAGTGTCCCTGTGGTACTGTGGTTATGCGGAGGATGCGCCTGAGCTTAGGGACACAACTGCTGAATAAGGCGTTAAGGTATGAAGTATCTGAACTAATTCTCAAATGGTTCAGAGAGAGACAAGAAATATGACAGAACATTACCAGGTGGTGAGCGCATGGCAAGAGTATACACACATTCAATGAATGTGCTATCCTTACAGCTTGTCTAAGGGTTTTTAATCTTTTTAGAGTGAGTGTTTAGAAAGTGAAAGGAAATCAGGACTCTTCGTTATGATAACCACGACCACTGACATCTCCATTTCTGCACATGCAAAAGCCAAAAGCATCATCCGTGCTGGAGATCAGAAGTGTACCTGAATCCATGCCTGCTCAGCAATGCTCACCTCACAGTGCCAGGCCATGGGGAAGGGAGTCACTAAGGCAAGCAGAAAATCAGACAATGATTATCCGGGGACTGGGGAGGAAAGGGAGATTTGATAAGAGAAAGAATATGTCTCTGGAGTGGAACTGCCAAGGGCTCAAATCCAGGCTCTACTACTTCCTGCCTGTAATAGTGAATAAGTTATTTCTCTACGGTCAATTTCCCTCCTTCTCAAATGGGGTTGATAATAAAGGTACTTACCTCATGGGGTAGGAGTAAGCACTGCATCAATGACCAAGTGTAAAACTTTTAGGACATTTGTTGCTACGTAGTAAAAACTTTTTTCTTTTTTTTAATTTAAATTAGCCAACATATCGTACATCATTAGTCTCAGGTATAGTGTTCAATGATTCATCAGTTAGTTGCATGTAACACCCAGCGCTCATAATAAAAAATTTTCTTAACAGTAAAAATCATTTTAAAAAAAAGTAAATATGTGGTAAAATAGCCATAATATATAGTGTCATGCATAAATTATGCATTTGACATAGCAATTTTAAAAATAAAAATGCTATTAATACTTTTTCTCCTGCTTTTCCTAACATAGAAGAAAAATGCAATTATCACTGCACTCAATGACCCAAGCAAGCAGTGATCAACTACTTCTAATCCATACCAACTAGCTATAACCTAACTCTGATACCCTGTGCATGTTTAAAAGGGGAGTGCAAGAAAACCAGGGTGGAATGACATAAGGCAAGTGTGATTGCTGGGGATGTTAATGCACGTTCATGTTCTGTGCCCAACAATGCTGATAACCAGTTATAAACTAGTGACCCAAGGGCCAAATCTAGCCTGCAGACATGGTTTTTCATTCTTTGTGGTGTTTTAAACTTAAAGCTGAATTAGTCGCTAATCTTTTTAAAATTGAAAGAATTCATATAAAAATCTCGATTTCTGGGCTTCACTTGAAAGACCTGGCAACCCTGGGCTCTGCTCCCACAGCAAGAGTTAAATGGAGGCTTTGCGACTATAAACTGAGCGGTCCCACTGCCCAAGAAATAACCACCTTATCCGTATTTCCTTCCATATAAAAACAAGAAGCAGGGCACAGAACTGTTCTTGCTAGCGAACTGCCAAACATCTGCTATCTGAGCCTCCGGACACACACTGCATCGATTCCAGGAGATTACAGAATTTCCTACTCTCCAGCCACTCCCGTGTGCATCAGAATGCGACCTAAAGCATCAGGACTCCTGGCAAATTCCAGGACCAGCAGCAGCAGCGTGAACTAAAACAAGGAACCAATCATCTGTCAGCACAGAAGCACCTAGAGAGTGATGAATGCCCTAAGAGGTCTGGACAAAAATAGCCTGGGAAACTAGAATGAAGATAAAACAGATTTTTCTTTTCTTTTTTTTTAACTTTTAGAATAAAAGAATAACCCTTCCAATGGCAACACAGTGTAGCTTTGCCTGTGTCAGAAAATGAGGTCTAGACCTGCACCGTTGAAGATGGTAGTAGAGGGCCACATCTAATTACTGAGCACCTGGAAGGTAAGTAGTGTGGGGCACCTGGGTGGCTCGGTCAGTTCAGAGTCTGACTCTTGACTTTCGCTCATATCACAATCTCAAGGTTGTCAGATCAGCCTCACATGAGGCTCAGTGCTGGGTGCGGAGCCTCCCTGAGATTTTCCCTCTGTCCCTCCCTCGCTGCCTCTCCTCCTCTTCAAAAAAAAAAAAAAAAAAAAAAAAGTAGAAGAAGAAATGTAACTAGTGTGACCAAGGAACTGCATTTCAAATTTTATTTAACTTTATTAATTTAAATTTAAATGTGAAAACTGACACATAATTCAGTTATTGGAAAACTTGTTTGGAACAACCTGAACACAAGAATTTACTTTTTCATCTATAATGTTTATAAAGTCTAAATACTGATAAGAACTTCTGATGGAAATTTTGTACCACACTGAGATTGTATACTTACAGTGTAAAATATACACTAGAAGTCAAGTATCTTTTTTTTTTAAGATTTTATTTATTTATGTGAGAGAGACAGACAGCAAGAATGAGAGCATGAAGGGAGAAGGGCAGAGGGAGAAGAGAAGCAGGCTCCCCACTGAGCAGGGAGCTCTATGTGGGGCTCAATTCAGGATTCCGGAATCATGACCTGAGCCAAAGGCACATACTTAACTGACTGAACCAACCAGGAGCCGCTAAATGTCAAACATCTTAATAAATTTTTCTATACTGAGTAAATGCGGAAGTGACACTTTGGATTAAATAAAATATATTATTAATACTAATTTCACTTATTGCACTTTTTTTCTTTTTAAAGATTTTATATATTTGTCAGAGCACAAGCAAGGGGAGCGGCAGGCAGAGGGAGAAGCAGGCTTCCTGCTGAGCAAGGAGCCCAAGGCAGAACTTGATCCCAGGATCATGACCTGAGCTGAAGGCAGACACTTATCCAACTGAGCCACCCAGGCACCCCTATTTCTCTTTACATTTTTTAATAAGGCCACTGGAAAAATTGTATATACCTAGCTTATATCATATTTCTATTGGACAGTGCTAGCCTACACAAATGCAAACTTATGAAACTGACACATGCAGAGGCAAATTATAAAAAGATGTTTCTTTCTAGGAACAGATTACCTTAAACTGAAAATATCTCTCTTGCCTCTAAAATGCAATCCCATTTACATGTTCAAAGTATACGCAATTTTGAAAAAAACATGGAGATAAGTAAGGAAAAAAATCTATTTCTGGAATATTTCCCAAATAAAGTATACAAAATCATACTGTACCAAAAATATTAAAAGTAAATTCAATGGAACATTTAACAGATAACAGAAAAAACAAGGCTGGCGTCTAACACTCTAAGATCAGCAGAAGGCACCTAATGCCCCAGAAACACTTCTCAAGGGGATTTAAACACAGGATTATGATCTGAGCAGATCTATGTCAGCTATTTAAGAGAGGAGGGGGAAAAAAAAAAAAAAAGACCCAGAGTATTTAACAATTCAGAAATCTGAGGCAGTAACTAGAAATACTCATTCTAGTTGTTCTTTTCAGGGGTTCTTGAGTGGCTCAGTTGGTGAATGTCTGAATCCAGCTCAGGTCATGATCTCTGGGTCCTAGGACACAGCCCCACGTCAGGCTCTGTGCTCAGTGGGGAGTCTGCTGGAGATTCTCTCTCTCTCTTTCCCTCTGCCCCTCCCTCTTGTTTTCACTCTCTCTTCTTCTCTCTCTAAAGTAAATAAATCTTTTTTAAAAATTGTTCTTTTCATAAAGGAGGTTTAGAAAACCACAAAACCGTAAAGAATGGGAAAGATAGAGAAAATTTGAAAACAAAGTTTGAAAAAAAAGTACAGTGGCTTTTTCTTTAATCACAAGATTGTGTCAAGGGAAAGAAAAAGACATTTAAGTTCTAAAAACAAAGGAATTGCTTGAAAAACGAGATGACAACACTGATGAATACTGATTTCTAATAAATGCTACCTATTCTAAAAAAGAAGGGTCTGCTTATTGTCACAGAATACAGAGATTCATTTATGTGACAAGCAGACTAAAACATGTATGTTTGGGGGAGATTATTTACTTCTGTTGTTTTACCTACCTTTGATGTTTGACTCCAATCATATTGAGAGGGAGTTTCTTTGCAAATATTAGCAAAATCTTCAGTTCCTCCAAATTCAAAAAATATAAGTGAACCATATCCCTTTAAGTGGTAACCTAGCAACTTGCTAAAGGGATTAGAACAGGACCCTTTGGGGAGGGAGGACTCAAATCCCAGAAGCAGGTGTTCACTGTCCTCTGAACTCCTGGCTTATTGTGGGGCAAGAAGAGACCTTAAAGTCATATCAAAGAAGAACAGATCCTATTCAACAAGTAAACAGCACAAACTGTGAGCGCCTACTATGTGCCAAATATTGAATGATCTCATTAATTCTTCATAAACAATGCCTACAAGGTAGCTATTATCTCCACCTAACTAATACTAAAACAGAATGAGAGAGTTTAAGTGATTTGCCCCAGACTCACAGCTAGTAAATGCCAAAGCGGGATCTGAACCAGTGACTGAGAACCCATGTTAAGACTCTTTCCACTGTATCACACAACAGTTCTGATCCAGTCCTGACAGAGTTCAGAGTTCTGTAACCTCTGAAGACAGCTACAGGCTAACCCCAGAATTCAGAGCCCTGCCTAATATCAAAGAAGAGTAGAGATAAATGAAATTGAGAATAGAAGAACAATAGAGAAAATAAGCAAAAGTAAACATTGTCTCTTTAAATAGATCAAAACTGACAAACCTTTAGACTAAGAAAAAAAGGGGAAAGATTCAAATTACTAAAACCAGAAGTGAATGGGGACATTACAACTTATCTTACAGAAATAAAAAGAATACTATAAATAAAAAGAAATACAGAAATAAAAAGAATACTATAAATAAAAAGAAATACAGAAATAAAAAGAATACTATGAAGGGGTGCCTGGGTGGCTCAGTGGGTTAAAGCCTCTGCCTTCATGATCTCAGGGTCCTGGGATCAAGCCCCGTATCGGGCTCTCTGCTCAGCAGGGAGCCTGCTTCCTCCTCTCTCTCTACCTGCCTCTCTGCCTACTTGTGATTTCTGTCAAATAAAGAAATAAAATCTTAAAAAAAAAAAAGAATACTATAAAAAATAATAAGATACTAAGAATAATTATATGCCAACAAATTAGATAAACACAAAAACTAAAAACACACAAACTACCAAAACTGCATCAATAAAAAATATAAAATATGAATAGACATATAGCAAGTAGAGCTTGAATCAGTAATCAAAAACCTCCCAATAAAGAAAAGCCCAGACTATGTGGAATCACTGGTGAATTTATCAAACAGTTAAAGAATCAACACCAATCATTCTCAAGTTCTTCCAAAAAAGAGGAGGGAACACATTATATGGCCAGCATTACTCTGATACCAAATCCAGATAGCTATCACAAGAAAACTACAAATCAAAATCCCTTATGAGTACAGATGCAAATATCCTCAACAAAATAACAGCAAACCAAACCAAGCAGCATATTTAAAGGATTATACCATGACCAAGAGGGATTTATCTCAGGAATGTACATATGGTTCAACATACAAAAGTCAATCAATGTAATACGCCACATTAAGAGAATGAAGGAAAAAAAATCTCAATTAATGCAGAGAAAGCATTTAACAAAATCCAATACCCCTACATGATTTAAAAAAAAAAAAAAAAAAAAAAAAACACCAAATAAAGGAATAGAAGGAAAATTCTTGAACATGATAAAGGGCATTCATGAAAATCCACAGCTAATATATTGAACGGTGAAAGACTGAAAGCTTTCCCCCTCAGATCAGAAACAAGAAAGAGAAAGATACCCACTTTTACAACGTCTATTTGACATTGTACTTGAAATTCTAGGAAGAGCCATTAGGCAAGAAAAAGAAACAAAAGGCATCCAGGCTGGAAAGGAAGAAGTAAAATCTCTATGTGCAGATGACATGATCTTACATACAGACAATGCTAAAGAATACAAACACACACACACACAATTAGAGCTAATAAATGAGTTCAGCAAGGTTTCAGAATCCAAGATCAACTTATAAAAATCGCTTGTACTTATGCACACTGGCAATGAATAATCCAAAAATGGAACTGAAAAAACAATTCCATTTATGATAGCATCAAAGAGAATAAGATATTTAGGAATAAAGTTAGCCAAGGAACTCTAAAACTTGTACAATGAAAACTACAAAACATTGCTAAAGAAATTAAAGATGACCTAAATAAATGACAAGACATCCCATGTTTACAGACTAGAAGACTTCGTACGAAGATGGCAATATGCTCCCCATCACAATCCCAACAGCCTTTTTGCACAAATGGAAAAGCTGATCTTAAAATTAATACGGAATTGCAAGGGATCCTGAATAGCCTAAAAAATCTTGAAAAAGGAGAATAAAATTAAAGCACTCACATAGCCCAATTTTTTAAAATTTAGTACAAAGACAGAGTAATCAAAACAATGTGGCACTGGTATAAAGTTAAGATTTAAGTGGAATATTAAGAGTCTAGAAACAAACCCATACATCCATAGTCAGCTGATTTCCAATGACAGTGCCGAGACTATTCAATAGGGAAAGAACAGTCTCTGCAACTAATCACAGTGGGACAACTGGATAGTCACATGCAAAAGATGAAGGTGGACACTTGTTTCATACTATATAGGAAAATTAACTCAAAATGGATCAAAGACCATTTAGCTCTAAACGTAAGCACTTAAACTATAAAACTCTTAGCAGAAAGCATAGGGATTATGAGCTTGGATTAGGCGATGATTCCCTTAGATGTGACACCAAAAGCATAAGCAACAAAAGAAAAAACAGATAAACTGCACGTCATCAAAATGAAAAATTTTTGCTCATGTGAGAACACTATCAAGATATAAAAAGACATATCGCTTCTTGGCCTTTTGGCTAAGATCATATGTAGTATCTGTTCTTATCAGTTTAATATCTGATACATCCTCTATCCAAGGACAATATATTAAATGGATTTTTGGAGCAGAAAGATGGAATAGGAGCTTGCTCTGTCCACTCCACGCAACAACCTGGTATTGCAGTACTTCAGGAATGGTGCATCCCCACCATACTGGGGGGTGGGGGGGGAGAGAGATAAAAAGGCAAACCAGAGAATAGGAAAAAGAATTTGGAAATCGAAATATCTGATAAGGGTCTAGTATCTAGAATATATAAAAAACTCTTCTAACTCAACAACAGAAGTGAAGCAACTCAATTCAAAAAGAGGCAAAGGCGGGAGGCGCCTGGGTGGCTCAGCTGGTTAGCATCCGACTCTTGAACTCTGTTCACTCAGGTTTTGATCTCAGGATCATGAGTTCAAACCCACATTGGGATCCATGCTGGGTATGGCGCCAATTTAAAAAAAAAAAAAAAAAAAAAGGCAAAGGCTTTGAACAGATATTTCTCTAAATAAGATATGCAAATTACCAAGAAGTACATGAAAAGATGCTCAGTGTCATTAGTCATCAGGGAAATTAACATCAAAACCACAGTAAGATACCATTTCACACCCACTAGTCAAGCTATAATCTACAAAACAAAAAATAAGAAATGTCAGTGAGGATGTGGAGAAAATGGAACTCTCCTACAACACTGGTGGGAATGTAGGATTGTGTAATCACTACAGAATATCCTTTGGCAGCCCTTTAATAAGTTAAACATGAATTACCATAAGACCTAGCAATTCCATTCCTAGGCATAGACCCAAAAGAATTGAAAACAGGTGCTCAAACAAAAACACATACGTGCATCTTCAGAGCAGCACTATTCACAATAGCCAAAAGGTGGAAACAACCACCAACCGATCGATCAACTGAAGAATGGATGAACAAAACATGGCCCTCCATGAGAGTAACGAGGTACTAATATATGCTACAACACGGATGAACCTTGCAAACATTCTGTTAAGTTAAAAAAGCCAGACACAAAAGACTACATATTGTAGGAGTACATTTGTAAGAAATATTCAGAATAGGCAAATCAAAAGAGACAGAAAGGAGATGAGCAGTATACCACGAGCTGGGGTAAGGAACCATTGGGAGTGACTGCTTAATGGAAATGGGGTTGACTTAGGATGATGATGAAAATGTTCTGGACTAGACAGTGGTGTGGTTTGTACAGCATGGAGACTGCACTAAATGCCAGTGAAGTGTACATTCTAAAATGTTTAAAAGGGCACATTTTGTTTTGTGTCTGTTACGACAAAAAATAACAGTAACACATGCACATAATTCTGAAGAAAAAGTTCAAAGGAAAGCAATTTCAGATGCAGAAAATTTAAGAAATTCCAAATAACCCCGAAGTATATTTAAAAAAATCATGAGATTTGTTTTTTTTCTCATGACCTAGGCCCTTTTCCTATTTACCTATGACACCAACTTCTGTAAGACGAGGTTACCAGGCCATACCCAGCCCTGCCCGCCGTTGGGGAGGCCATACCTACCTCCAATTACTCGAATATTGTTGTCCTTTGTCAGAATAGCCTCAGCGTGGAACACCAAAACTGGAATTCTCCTGCAGCCTCCGGTCCACATGATACACGGATGATCCCTACAGCCGTGACGAAAGGCTTTTATTTATTAAGTGACAGCTCAAAATCCGAATTAATGACTGAAGCAGATCACCGTGGTTTGCTGCTTAACAACTTTCCCTCCTCTTGGAACAAGAATCCCAAATGTCCTATGGGAAACCATTTAGCTCCCATTCTTAGCCATGGGGTCTAGTTATGATTAACTCCATCCTTGCTCTGGGGATGGCCTTCAATTGGCCTCAGCCGATCAGGGCCTTCTACCCCTCAGTTCTAGTTAGTGGATCCAGAATGAGCACATAAACCAAATGCAGCCAGTGAGTGCCAGAAGGTACACAGTGAGACCCTCTGAGAAAGAGATCTTTTCTTTCTCTTCTATAGCAGCTACAGAAGAGATGGCCTCTTCCCCTGGATGGTATAAGAGAAGGAATTAAGTGCAATTGTCATTTTATGACCCTGAGAGGAAAGCCTGGAGCTACAGGTAAAGGAGGAAGTCAGTGAGAATCCCACTGGAAGAATGAGAAAAATGAGATCCTGAGAGGCAAATGTGGCATTACAGAATCAAGTCTTTCCTAAATACAAGTTCATAAATTCCCTTTATGGGGGACCATGGGAAAAAAATCTTTAAAATGAAATTTTTAAATTCCTTTTATTACTTAGGACAATTTTTATTTTAATCCCTAGCATATATAAAGAATTCTAATACATAGCATCCACAAATAATTTATATACCTTTTTATGCCCTATAGTCCCTTTTTAAGACAATTTGATAACCCATCCTATGATTCTGAGCTAGAAACCCAAAATTAATACAAACGCTCCAATTAAAACCACAGTATTTTAAAGCAAGCCTATACTAAATGGAACAATATTTTTTCCAGAAAATACTCTCCAGAAAAGGACCTCCGACTTTATGCTCCTACTGTAGCCTCAGGAAATCTGTTTAATCAATCTTAGACAGATAGGTATTTACTCACAGACTGGGAAAATCTTCAACCTCCTTAGTGCTAAGGAGCCAGAAGGGAAAGAAGTGACCTGAGCCCCTACTGTGTGCCAGGAATTAAAGTAAGAGCTTTCACATGTTGTCTCACTTAATCTGCTTGTCCGCACTATGAACTGGAAAAAAAAGGTGTCTCGGGGAGGATAAGTGATTTGCTCAAGATCAGAGAGCTGGATAAGTAAGGGAACAGATATCTGAACCCAAGTGCCTGACTGAGCTCTAACACCCTCCCATCTCCCTGATCACATTTCAGTGATGTTTTATATACACAACACCTCAAAACCCACCCTTTTGGGAACCTACACTAATCAGTTCCTTAAGCAGAATAAGATCCATTTAGCCAAAATTTGGGCTGCTCTCAAACACTCATATGACCACATCCTTTAAAAAAAGGTCATACTACAAATCTCAGGGTCAAGTCAGACCTTCCCAACCCAAGTTTAAAAAGATCCCCGTTTTGAATGCACAGGCTGCCAGGCTACCAGTCTGAGAAGTGAGGCAGCCTTGAGACTTGGAATGAGCTGCCAAAGTGTTTTAGTGAGGAAAAGCAAAGAACACCATACCTAGTTCACTTCCTGTTTTCTCTGTTCCTGCTTCTTGACTTGGGTAATAGCACCCATTTGTGAAAAAAGGTATTTATCACGGGCACTTTTTTAGCAAGAAGGATTTTTTTTTTCATGGTTTGCTTGCTTTTTAATCTTAAACACCTGTAAAATGTGGGCAGGGGGCCAGATGATTCCTAGGATCTCTTCCAACTATAATTTTTCCGCTCTATTTCTAAGTCAGAGGATAGAGAAAAAATAGGCAGCCTAAACTGAAAAGTCTTGGACAGAAACTCTGGAAATTATCCAAAGTTCCTGTCACTCTAGCATTAGCTACAAACTGGCACCACTGTGCCCTCCCATTTACAAATAATGGATTACTGCTTCAAGTTAAAATGCCTGACAAGGGTCAGGAACACAATAAACAGATATACGGCTGAGAGGAGCCAAGGCCCCAGCTATGCTATTTGCGGAAAGCCAAATCCCTGTCAGAGAAATCCTTCCACTTGCAACCTATGAAAAGATAAAAGATGTGGTAGACACATTATGAATTCAGTACAGTCAACCAAAACACTCTGGGCAGATGCTGTTATCCTTAAAAGCATGCTCCCACCAGGTGGTGCTAAAGGCAAAAGATTCAAAATGGTGAGGAAACTGAAAATTGGGACTTCCAATTTTCATTCACACCAGAAACTGGTATATATTAAGAAAATATGCTCGTATACGCATGAATGAACACAAAACTTGGATGCTTAATTACCAAAGTAGAACAGTTGTAAGGTTCACTTTATTGAATGCTTAACACTTTGGTTCTTAAGAAGGAATTTCATGAGGCATATATATTATTCACTCCTGGGACCTAGCCTACATTACTTGAAGCTTCGAGGCCTAATTCATACCAATGCCCTCACTGGAAACGCCTTCCCTGCTTCCGTCCATTTGATCCCACATTTATGCCCAAGACCTCTCACTACCCATGTGGGGCCTTCCCCCAGCTCCTCCAGCCCACACTGATGATGCCTTCTGTCTCTGAACTCCTGTAGTGCTCACTGTATACTTTGTATACAAACATACTTTGTATATTTGTTGAAGATATTTTTATCCCCCATGTATATGTTTATGAACTGCTATTAAAGCTGGTTTTTATAATAGGAATTGAAATTGTTTTTTTAGTACCTGAAGAAACCTTATATTACATCCTTCCACATCTATATATAAATTTGTATTTGGGATCCACTAGCTAAATATAGAAAAAGGGCCCCTTTAAATTTAGTATTTGAAATAATGTTGTGCAAAACAAGGATTTCCTGGACAGATCCCAGCCCTAAAGTCCATTAACACTTTAACACAGCCTTGGGATCTGAGGAGATCTAGCAGATGCCCACGGATAGACATCTTTGGATCACATCAGCACCCTTGGATGATTTAAGGACTTTAAAGTTCTGAAACTTTAAAAACGTAAGCATATTACCCCAAGTGTAAATCAGATTAACTTAAGATTCCTAATGTATATAGTAAGTGTCTGATAGACAAGACATGAGCCAATGGAATGTTAACTGTCAAAAGTCACCAGGAGTCTGAAAGGAAGAGCAAAAAAAAAATCCATGAATTTGGATTGGGGTAGGGAATTACACCTGTAGGTTCACTTACTTGTACTAGAAATTCAGCCATTTCTCAATTATGAATATAGGCAACAAAGCATTATTTGTGTCTTTGAGTCTGTCTGAAATTATACATTTTTTATACCATATTACAGCTGTTGCAGATGTCTCACAATATCATTTACATTTACCACTACCTCTAAGTTACGGTAGTTACTACACTTGCCACCGGATCACCTGTGGTCACGATCTTCCTCACCTGGCATGATGAAGCTGGACAACAATTTGGCAGCTCTCCTCCCAAGCAATCATTCAGCTGCGAAATGGTGACACATCACAGTGGTGGTCCAGACACCTTTGATGCTTCCCAATATTCCCCACTTACAACTGCTAATCAAAGACTACCCCCACAGGGTCGGGGCACCTGGGTGGCACAGGTGGTTGAGCATCCCACTCCTGGTTTCAGTTTAAGTCAGGGTCTCAGGATGGTGAGCTCAAGCCCTGAGTCAGACTCTGCACTCAACACAGAAACTGCTTGAGACTCTCTCCCCCCAATTCTAAAATGGATAGATAAATGGGGGGGGGGGGAAGACTACCCCAACTACCCACAGGATGATGAGCTTATGCAAACTGAGTAAAACAATCTTCAGGCTGCTGTCTTTACAAAATAAAATCTAACTTTCCCAGGTTTTAAATGGGTAATCTTGTTTAAAGCAAAGAGCACATATTACAATATCACAAGTTTGAAGTTTGTTTTTAATTTTAATAACTGTATTTCAAGGTAATTGGTACTACTCGCAGTGATGTGTATTTTACTTTAAGCATCTAAAAATATTATTCTGATAAGGAACACATGACACCAAAAACCTTAAGAACCCCTGCTCTAGGATGATCTAAAGCAGAAAGTCTCCATTTATTCATTCGGTCGGTGGGTCACTCAGTTGGCAACTATTTACCGAGTACCCACTGCAATATTAGGTTGAAAATCTGAAATTGTCGTCCGGAATTGTCAATATTTGACTATTTTTAACTTACCAAAACACCATGAAGTAAAAGAATGATCTTGAAATTAGACTGATGCTTGTAGAAGTTAAAAATTTTGTGAAATAGGTAAGACGCAGCACACAGAAAGCAAAAAGTCACAAGATAAAGTGACCAGAGGGAATTATCTATTTAATTATCCTGAATAAGAATGACCCAAATATAATGCTAAATCTCTTTTATTTTCTATGACCTTACAGTGATGAGAAACCTTTCCTAAAGCTTTATGAATGCTTCAATAATTTCTGCTAGTTACATTATTTTTTTATTTAATTTTTTATTTTTGATAAACATATATTTTTATCCCCAGAGGTACAGGTCTGTGAATCGCCAGGTTTACACACTTCACAGCACTCACCATAGCATATACCCTCCCCAATTCTTCTAGTTACATTAAATGTTATCTTCTACTTTATAGAAAGAAATGCACTTTAAATTCAAAATTAAAGCCAGTAGGAATAATCCCTTAACAACTGTATGGCACATCTTCATTTAAAAAAAGTCATTTCATACATATCATTCTATTTGATCCTAACCATACCCCTATAAAACAGCCTGAGAGATATTACCCCGACTTTTCAAGTTACATAGCACACACATATCCAAGAGGACTCACAGAGAAACTGAAAAACTAATCTTAAATTTAAGTCAGACTCTCTTTTTCCTCTGTGTCAAGGAATAATGCTAACGGAGGCAAAAGAGTAAAGTGCCTCAAAATCCACGAAAACTGGGTCTGATTCTCAATTCATCACACACTCTGCATCCTTGAAAAAGTTCTTTGATCTTTAAGGCTGAGCTTACTGAAGTGGCAATAATAACATCTTCAGATTAAATGAGACACATCAGTTAAGGCCCTCACCATCATCTATGCTAAATGATAAGCTACACTTACTCCCATCATTCATTTTTATTGTTACAAGAATCCGGCAATCAAGAAACCTCTTTCCTAATAACTCAGGAAAGCAATGTGGTTCAATGGCACAGCAGAGGTTACAGAATTCTAATGTACTGTCCCACAGTTACTCTGGTAAGTTACTTGACCTCTCTATAGACTATCATTCTATCATTGTACAGGTTTTTGAGAAAATAACGTAACCTACCTCACAGGGTCTGGAGACCTCCTTTGCTTCCATATCTACAAATTTAAAACCTCCCCCGTTAGGAGCTCCAATCAAGAGTTCACAAAGAGTAGTACCTGGGGCCAATGTTCATGAGCCCAGAAATAGAGCCTTCTCTCATTTCAGATAGCTAAGGGTGACCAATTCCTAAAATCCTGGATTAGACTGAGGATAGAAACTAAAACCAGAGTCTGACTACACCAAAGGAAGGAGACCGCGTGAAAGAAGGTATAACTAAAAGAGAATTATTTTCTACCCAAAGGCAAAGGCTTTAGACGCAGGCTTGCTCTTACTTACTCTTGGCTTACCACCTCCTCATCCTCTGAGGATGATGCTGTTTCCTCCAGGTCCCGGGCCATCACGACTGGCATTTCCTTTAGGGTTTGTCATGCAGTCAGCAGATGGGGGCCTCAGAGACCTTTTCTTGCAGATTCACCGGATCAAACAATTTAGGTGGCACTGATTCCTGCAAGAAAGCCAAATGATTTGAAACACAATGGCATTTTCTATTTATTGATTATTGCTATTGATCTTCCAAGTAATAAATATGAATGTTTACCTAAATGGTGCCCATTTAAGTAAGAAGCTTACCTTCTATCACAGTGCCTCATTTATGCCACAAAACTCAAGATTGTTTCAAACATACTGTCTGTCCTCTATGTATTTAAAGAGCTGTTATTAAGTTTGAGCTTCTCATTTTTCTTTTATATACTAAACCTAGCAAGAATTAGCTTCTAGGAAAGTCTGAGATAGGTGGCTTACTGACTAAAACATAGACTCCTTGCTAGAAAAGCTTGACTTGGGTTAAAAATAAAAACTCAAGATTTACTACCCTTGAAAATATTTCTTTAGACACTAGAACAAGCACACAGCTGAAATGCCTTCATATTTCACTAAAACAAATTCAACCACTAAACTAAAAGATTAATATATTCTCCTCAATCAAGGTGATAAGTAGCTGGGGAAAAAAAAAAACAAAAAACAAACAAAAACACTGTCCTTCCACTCTCAAAAATTATTCTCCCTTACTAAAAATCACAAACTATAATTTGAATCTCAAATAGACATTAGGATATTTCTAACTTAAAATATTTTTGCATATGTAAAAAGTACAAGTGTGTTGTGTGTTTAAGGATGAAATCGAATTTACAGATAAAGAAAATGAACAAGTTTAAATGACCATAATCCTGTTACTCAGAGATAACGATCTGATGTCCATCTCTGCAAATCTTATTTTGCTATACACTCAAAATACGGTAAGATCGTAATCGGGACCAAAAAACCGCCGATCCCGATGACGATCCCTACAGATCTTCAGCGGAATGGGCAGTATCTAGTAACTTCAAACGCGTTCTTCCGAGGACTCCCGACGGGATTTCTAGATCTTTCCCAAAATGTTGGAAAGTCCTTTAAATTAAAACAAAACAAGCAAAACCTCCAAGCGAGGAAGAGATGACAAACCTGTCCCAGGCCGCCAGCAGAGCAGAGACAACGGAGGGAAGAAGATTAAGGACACTCGCCCAAGAATCGTCTTCGCCCGAAAGGGATCAGCCCCTCGGCCCCACCCCCGGCTCACCCCAATCCCAGGTAGATCCTCTGATGCTCCCCAAGGGAAGGACAGGGATGACTGTGCCGCTGCGATTCAGCCCAGCGCGCCCGGAAGCCAACAGCTAGCCCCGGACTCCGAGAGGGAAGTGTAGCCGCCGGCGCCCGCCCAGGCTCGGGAGCTCACCTCCCTCCCGTAGGGGAGCGCGCCGGCGCAGGCGTTTACCTGTCTCATCTTCCCATGGCTCCGGGAGGGCCGGCGGGGACCGCGCTCTGCGCCTACCACCCTCCTCCTTCCCCAGCCGGGCTCACGGCCGCCGCCGACCGCTGCTTCCCCCGTTACTACAACAACCAACAAGCAACCGCCCGCTCGGAGCCACTGCGCAGGCGCCCGCCTCCCCGCGCTGACAACGCTCGGCTTCGGGCGCGAAGGAATGTCGTCACCGCCGCGCTATGCGGGCGCAGAGCTTTGCTCTCAGGAGAAGTCTATAGAGTTCTTTTTCCGCTCTCTTTCTCTCCACTCCTAAAGGGTAGACTCCAGCTCCGGAGTCCTTCCGCCACGCTCAACAGGAGGGTTCGCTGCGTGAGCGGCCGTACCGGGGTGAAGCTTGGGCAGCGGCAACCACTGATTGGCAGTAAAGGGGTGCACGCCCCATCTCCTGCTCGAGCAAAACCGGAGCAGCCAATCAGAGCGAGGGCTGACGGAAACAACCCAATCCTGGAGCCGGCCTGTGGGCGGGGGCGAGGACAAATGGCTCAGGTGGACTCCTCGCTAGATGTGCTTCGAGGCTTTGCTGCTGCTGCTCTTATTGCTGCTGCTGCCGCTGCTCCAGCTGGTGCTGCTGCTGCTGTGCTGGGGGTCCGGTCACCAGGTACCGAGAGTGTTGGGGAGAAGAGGGAGGGAGGCGTTTTGGCGGCATCTGATTGAGAGCATAGGGAGAGTCTGGAAAAATGGAGGTGAGATGGATGGAAGATCGTTGATAGCAACCTTTTGGGGGTGGGGGGGACAAGGGGTTTCGAGAGACCTTGACAAGGGGCAGCTGGGACTATGAAGATGAAGAAGGCTTGGTAGATTCGGGGAACCAAAGAATGAATGAACGAATGACCAGCCACTCGGAGCCTAGCACAGGACAAGCAAGGAACCTTTTCACTTTCTCATGTAATTCCCACAGTAACCCTTGAGATAGGTATTTTTAAAGCTCCTTTTTTGCAGATTTCTCACCCAGAGTCGTACAGCTACACAATGATTGTGGAACGGTGGGAACCTCCCCCTGACTAGTTTTAACACCACACCTTTGCAGGGCCAGGCCAGGACAAAATTTGAGAACAGATGTTAGATACTTTAGGAGGCCCTGAAGCTTTAGGGAAATGGGGTTGAGGGATTTGGTAGAGCAGTTCGGAAGAGTGCTCAGGCTTTGCCCTCATCAGCTATCTGTTGGGATTTCTAAGAGCTTTTGTGAAATGGGTGTAAGTTCTCTCAAAGAGGGGAGCCATCCGCATGGCTTTTCTGCCCCTGGGAGGAGAAAGCCTGAGTCACCTGTTGAGAAATGGGGAAAAATAAGGAGGATCAGGGGGTCTTGGCCCATGCCCTGACCGCTTCTGATCGCCAGTAAAACTCTATTCTCTCTGGACTTCAATAACATCCATTGTTGCAATCTACCATTCCCTGAGGGATTTCGCTTCCTCCTCTAGAGCCCTTTTTTGGTTGTTCTTTCTTTTTAGTGTTTCACCTTGTCTTAGGTCATGGCTGACTTTCACATATATTTCAGCTGGGTAGCCTAAGACCATACTGAAACTTCTGTCAGAGTGTCAAAGGAAGCCTGATGGTTTATCACCACTTCAGGCCCAAGAAGTCAACCTGACAACAGATAAACTTTGGGAAAAACAAAAGACAGCCAAAAAAGAAAAAAAAAAAAACAAAACCCAAAACCCAAAAAACACAGATTACAACACTACAATGAAGATGAGAAGAAGTAGTTGTATTATTGGGTTCTTTATCTACATGAATTTTATTTAAATCAAGTTGATTGAGGGGCCCCTGGATGGCTCAGTTGGTTAAGTGCCTTGCCTTTGGCTCAGGTCATGATCTCAGAGTCCTGGGATTGAGCCCCACATCGGGCTTTCTGCTCGGTGGGGAACCTGTTTCTCCCCCTCCCTCTCCCTCTCAAATGAATAAGTAAGATCTTTAGAAAAATAAATCAAGTTGATTGAAATCATTGCTCTTCAAGGGTTCATCTAAGCTTTTTTTTTTATTAAACAAAAAGTACATAATGTAAATGTATTTTGTATACAATTTCAAGACAGAAGTGGGTATAGTGTGCTTGCCTTCCTTAAAAATAGAAACTTCATCAAAATATTCTCAGTGAGGCAGTATTGCAGAGCAGGGTTCTTAGCTTAGCTCTGCCATGTTGTTAGCTGTGTAACCTCAAGCAAATCACTTGATTTCTCTGTGCCAGCCCTCATCTGTCAAATGGAAATAGTGATAGTGCCTATCCACCTTGTTTAGGGATTAAATGAGATACTTTATGTTAGGTGCTTGCACAGTGCGTGACACATACAAGCGCCCACTACCTGTTAGCTATCCTAATTTCTCCTGCAACGCAACACCAACATTGTTGGCTCTCCTCCACATAATTTTCATGCTAGTTCTCAAGTCACAGCAATTCATTTACTTTTAACTTTTATATTGTTCTAGTTTATAGAGCACAAATTACCTGAGAACCAGAGTAGAGAAAACCCAAGAGTGTACATATTGCCCTCACTCCATAGATACCACTCAAATGTGTGTGGCTTTTGTAAGCTTCAAAGGGTCTGTCATCAATAGGCAGGCATGCATCTGTTGGTAGATCTAAGTGAGCCACTTGGATTACAAGGGAATGTCATAAAACAAAACAAAACAAAAAACTGGGCTAGAAGGAAAGATATTAAAAGATTGATTCCAGCCAAGAGAAAAGGGTTCTGATTTAGGCTAACACTGTGGAGAAGTTGTTTAGACAAAAGTAAATACTGTGCCACTTACTGCAAAGTATCCTGTTGATTCACGACTAGCAGTGAGAGTAAATAAATAAGACCGGTTTCTATAACTCTTAAACAGAAGACCATTTTATTATCTGATAGTCATATCTGTACACCTCCTCTTTGTCTGTTCCCTTTTTTCTCTATTATTTTCGGTTGGCTTACCATTTCTAAGCCCTGCACTTAGCCTCTGTCGCTCTAGGTAAAGGTTAGCATCCTTGGGTTTAGGGTAAATGTCCAGGCAGCTTGCAAACCCTGTGAAATAAGAATGGTACGTTAAAATAACAGAGTGTGGGTAAGTTCAGGGACTGGGAAAGGAACTAATGAAGTGATTCCCAAGATAAGCTTCGTGTAGCCTCCGGGAGTGGGGCACAAGTTAACTACTCAAGCCAGAGAGCTTATGGTTGAGTAAGCTAACTGCTGTCTCCTGTTTTTTGCCTTTGTTCCCAAGGCAAAAAGCCCTCTTGGGTTGGAGGGAAGTCATGAGCCGTTTCTTGAACGTGTTACGAAGCTGGCTGGTTATGGTGTCCATCATAGCCATAGGGAACACCCTGCAGAGTTTCCGAGACCACACCTTTCTCTATGAAAAGCTCTACACAGGCAAGCCGGATCTCGGTAAGAAATTGGAGAACTGTATCCTTCGTGGGAGTGGTCCCAAACTGTGGTTCCCAGACTGGGCTGTGCCTAAGAGCAAGCTATAGGACGTTCAAAAACAAACACACACACAGCACAGGTGTCCATTTTCTCCTCTAGACTTAGCTCCTGAAACTTTCACCCCGAGTGGGGCCCTAATTTTTCATAACTTCCCAGGTGATTCTGATGCTGGCTAATCTAACCTTTGGTGGCCATTAGAATAATGGCCTTTGTGTATAGCACTTGGCCCTTTTTCCTCCCAAGCTTGTCTGAGTATCTTTTCATCCATTTTATACTGTCCTTTGCATATTACAGGCAATACAAAAAGTATTACAAGGGCAGTGAGAAGAGAGTTATTTGGTGACACTGGGGTGCCCCACTAGAAAGCTATAAAAAACCTGTTCATATTATTTCATTCCTCTTCAGAAGCTAGGTTGTGCCACATATAGTTTATTCTGTGTTCCAGATGGGGAGTTACTGACCTAAGGACTTCTTAAACTGTGAAGAGCCCCCAAGAAGCTATCCGAAATTCCACTGAGCTGGTCTCCCAGAGTGGAACTCAGAAGGCCTCTGGTGGCCTTTCCCAGTTCCTTGAGCCTCCCTGCTGAGCGTATTTTCACATTTCAGCTTGTGCTTCCTTGCACTGATGTGTGGGATAATGGTGTTTGAGCTGCAGCACCATTTCACGCAGCTGACAACTCTGTGTCGCATTTATAGCTAACCCAGATTCGGGCTGTGACCTAGCTCATGTTTCTGCAACATCTCCATACAGAATAGATCAAAGTAGGCTAAGGCTCCCTTTGAACAAAGCTCAATCAGAGTAAAGTACCTGGGAAAGTAGGTAGGACATTTCCACCGTGTCCCCCTCAAATGCTGCCTTCTGATGTCCAGGAACCCTTTGTAGATCCACAGGACTTTAGGGATTATCCGGTCTAGTCCTTTAAGCTTAAAGTTGACAGAAAAACCCAGGGGTTATGCGATTCACTCAAGGGTGTATAGTCAAGTTGAAGAACTGTTGGGAGGTGGGGAGCATGGAGGGCTGGGAGGAATTGTCTGTCTCCATCCCAGAAGTAGAGACTGCACCCCCGCCCCCCATAATCAGGAGGCACTCATGGTACTCTGCTGATGGGAACAGTGTTCTGGAGCATCCCACAGAATTTTGCCTGATGCCTTACCTGCCTAGGGTTGGTGAAATACTCCATTTTTGTATCTCACTAACTAGACCCAGATTCGGGCTCTGGGTCTAGTTAGAACTCTTTCCTCAGTGTTTTCATCAGTAGAGCTATCAAATTGGTTTATCAAGAATGTAGCCTTCCAGGGCCAACCACTAGATATTTGGTTGGCATGTGGAATTTTTTTTCTCACCTTACTACCGTCTGAAGGTCTTCAGTGTTGTAGGAATTGGTATCACTGTGTGGTTTTCCAAAGGATGGAAAATCCTGAAAGCCCAAGTAAACATTAATAAACCTTTCAGGGCGCCTGAGTGGCTCAGCTAGTTAAGCATCTGCCTTCAGCCCAGGTCACGATCCCAGGGACCTGAGATGGAGTCCCACATCAGGCTCAGAGCCTGCTTCTCCCTCTGCCCCTCCCCCCACTTGTACATACACTCGCTCTCTCAAAAATAAATAAATAAAATCTGTTTAAAAAAAAAAAAGAAAAAGAAATAGACCTTCGGTTATCAGTCTTGTCCCTTGAAATTTCTCTTGCTCAATAGACCAGCAAAGGAAGTATCTTTGCTTTCACGGCATCCCCTGCCACAGAATATATTAGATAAAGAACTCTACAGTCACCTGGGAAGAAAGTCTTTTTAGAAAATACTTACTCCCAGGGCCTACCTCCAAAGAGTATGATTTAATTGTTCTGCTACCCAGGTCTTGGTAATTTCATAAAACTTCTTTAGTTGACTCTCATAAATGCCCAGAGTTAAGAACCACTGCTGTGGTAGACTGTGATCCCTACTTTCAGGACAAGATATTTCCTACAGCAATACCAGAACAAAGCCACCCAGAGTAGGATGGCCTCAGCAAACACAAAGGAAGCAGCACTTTGTTCCAGTAGCAAGTGCACAGGAAACCTGCCCAGTGTGGGCTTTGTTCAAATAATATAGATCTGGCTTCAGGAGAAGACTTCAGTCTCTTCAAGGCCAGATTGAGCATCTAGATATGTTGCAGGATTTCTGAACTCCCTACTGCATCAGCCTTAAAGGTTTACTGACCTCCTAGGCATCTTGTCCTGATGCCCCACTGTGTGCAACATTCCCCCAGACCTGTCCTGATCCATTTATAGCCATAAATGCTGGACGTCCCCTGCACCAGAGTGGTGTTCAGGACAGAGGTGGAAACTGCTACAGTCAGGAGATACGGCCTAAGTGGGCTCTTTGTTGGGTTCTTACTCTTGGAATGCCCCCGCTCAACTGTAGACATCCGAAGAGGAGCTGCACAGTTCTCACTGTGGGATTCCTTCCATTCCTTCTCGTTACCATGTGCAGCCCCAGAGCCTCCCCTCTGCCCAGCTGAAGGGAGTTCAGGCTCAGCAGCCTGCCTCCCATGAGCCACCAAGTGAAGTAAGAGGAGTTTGGAGGGAACCCTGACTGTCCCCTCTCGACACTCTTGGTTTTTTCTGCTCTACAGTGAATGGCCTCCAGGCTCGGACTTTTGGGATCTGGACACTGCTGTCATCAGTGATTCGCTGCCTCTGTGCCATCGACATCCACAACAAGACGTATGTAAGGGAAGGAAGAGTTTTAGCATCCGGTCGTTGGAAATCAGGTGCTAGGCATACCCAGTGTGGGCCTCCCCTTGGAGACCTGTTAATTTTCATACATTAGCCTAGAAAGTGGATAATGAAAAGTTAATGGTTCTATTCTTTCCAGGCCTTAAAAAAAAAGAAACCATAATAGGCCTCACAGGTCTTTACAGTTTGAAAATTCCTTAGAAGTGGATAGCAACAGGGCATGTCATGATCCAGTGGCCTGCATCACACCCCTCTACTTCTTCACTAAAGAATCAGCCTTTCTTCTACTAAAGAAGGAGAGTAGTGCACTCTTTTTAGAACAGCCACCCACATATTACCTTATTCTCACATTCCTCCTTAAGAAATAGGAATGAACAGAAACCCCAGTCCCCGAAAATAGGAACCCACGAGGAAACTGCTGCATGCTTGTATCCCTTTCATAGGTGAGGATGAAAGCGAACCCAGGATTCCTATATTCTGCCACTCTAGGGTACTCAGGCCAGGCTGAAACATTTTGCAGACAACCATAGCCTCTCGTCTGAATCACGCTATAACCAGTGCTGACCACTGGAGGGGGCTTGAACTTCCTTGCCAACCATCCTCACCATAGTCAAAAGGGGGAAGTTTGCTCAGATCACTGGCTAAGGCCACCAAAATGTCAACTTCTCACCAAAATATTTTTCTGCCATATCTAAGCTCTCAGCATTTGGGGAAAGAGGAGGTAATGATATTTACTGAGCACCCCTGATGATGTCTGGAGCTTTCACCTACGTGACCTTGATTAAGTCTCCCAGCAGCCCTGGGAGGTAATGATTTTCATTCCCAAGTCTGCAGATCTACATGTTAGAGACCCAATTAATTTGAACTAAGGAAGACTGACTCAAGTGGGATTTGAAGCAGGGCTGTTAACCCTGTGATCTCTCCAAGTTTTTTTATTTTTTTTTTAAACTTGAAACTATGGTTTGACTCATTCTACACTGACGTGTATTTTGGGAAGCAGTATGGTTCCCAGTGAAAGTAGCAGTGGAAACAGCCTGGGGCCCAGGCATGAAAACAAGAAAATGGGCTCTTATCTCCATTCTGTTAATAACTCCTTTTGGAGCTGTAAAACTTCATTATAGCGAAAATCCGCTGTATAGATTTGACTCCCCCCAAACTTAGCTACTAACAGCCTACTACCCACCAGAAGCTTTACTGATAAGAAAGTTGATTAAGACATATTTTGTGTGTTTTATGTGTTAGGTACTGTATCCTTAAAATCAAGTAAGCTAGAGCAAAGGAAATGTTACTCAGAAAATCATAAGGAACAGAAAATGCATTTACTGTACTGTACTACAATGTGTTTTTTTTTTAAATCCACATATAAGTGGACCCATGTTGTTCAGGGGATCAGCTGTTGACCTCTGCCTCTTAGTCTCTTTATGTATAAAATGAGACTAGTAGATCTGAGGGCAGGGTGACTAGGAGGGCGAAAGAATTAAATAATCCCATTCATTTCCCTCGTCCTGACACAGGATAGCCATAAATGCAGACTTCTGTTTCTAGCCTTTTGTAACCTGGGACTTTAGTCCATGCTCTTCTGATAATACATTCTGATTTTATTTCCTCCCTAAACAGAAATTCAAAATCAACACCCATATATGCATATTTACTAAATGTATAAAAACATGCACAGGAATGATAAAATTCATATTTAACATATCCATTCCTTCTGGGGAGGGGGGGGCAGGAGAATTGGATCTGGGTGGGATAAGGATACATAGAATGCTTTAACTGATATCTGTGATGTTTCATTTCTTAGAAGAAAGTATCTGGAGCAAAAATGCCAAAACATCCCAATTGGATGGAGCAGGGTTTTGGTTGCAAATGGGATAATTACAGTATTCTATCATCAATGCTTTTTTGTACCTTTGAAATACTTCATAATCTTAAAAATCATTGTCAAAAAAAAAAAGATATCCCCAATCTAAGCCTATCTATAGCTTCCTATAGCCTATCTCCCCTCCACCGCTTCGTCAAAACTGAGGAATACATTCTCTTCCCATGAGGTTATCACTGTGTCCTCCACCTGATCATGTTCCCAGGCTAAGACCCAAAATAACAACAGCCCACATGGCAAGAGCATCTAAAAGCCCCAGAGAGGTCCTCACTGCTCCTGCCGCACTCAGGCCCTTCATTCTATGACATCCATCCTCTGAGCACTGACTAGCTCCAGGCCCAACACCTACCAGGTGGGCTTGGACTACAGAGCCAAGCCAGTCTGAGTAAGTAGAATGTGTAAGCGTGATTGCTCCCCAGCTGTCTATACTGCTAGGAGTGCCATAACCCAGACTCTGCTTTGCTCTGGCTGGCTTCACCACCTTGCTACGACTTAGAGACCCACTCTGGATGCCAGAACCATTCTCCTCTCAGTCTAGCCCTTGAAACCTTCAGTTTTGCTCTCGTAGAGGGTAAATTGATGTAATGGAGCAGATGGGTCTTTCTTGGGCCCAAGTCTGGATTGACTTGGGGGGGTAGGTGGGAATTGGACCGTTGCTTGTCCCCTGCACTGAACAAGCAGGCCTCCAGTTCCCATTTCTGTCTGCTCCCTTGTAGGCTCTACCACATCACACTCTGGACCTTCCTCCTCGCCCTGGGACACTTCCTGTCTGAGTTGTTTGTCTTTGGGACCGCAGCTCCCACAATTGGCGTCTTGGCCCCCCTGATGGTGGCAAGTAAGCACCTGCCCCCCAGACCTCCTATGGGAACTGTACCCTAGGGTCGGGAGTGGGAGAGCAGACATACAAGAGGATAAGAAAGTGCTGTGCTGATGTCTGCCACCTTTCTTTTCTCTTACTTAAGGTTTCTCGATCCTGGGTATGCTAGTTGGCCTCCGGTACCTAGAAGTCGAACCAGTATCCAGACAGAAGAAGAGAAACTGAGGCCGGCGTTAACCACCTCTGAGACTTCGTCTTCCACCTTGCGTCCCCTTCCTTCATCCTCCATCCTCTTCTTTCTGCTCCATCCTGAGCCCTCTTACCACTCCTAGCCTTTTAGGTTTGGGGTTTTTCTTACACTTAAAAATTTTTAAGCTACAACCTTCATACAGAAAATATAATGTGTACATACAATTGAAAGAATCCTTTTAAATGATTGAATACTCTGTCCCTTCACCCAGCTCAAGAGATGTCCAGCACCTCAGAAACCCACTGTGTGCCCTTCCCCTACCTACAGTCTTCCAGGATCCCTTTTCCAGCCTCTGCTTTTTCCCTTTATTTTCATCCCTTCCTCTGACTTGTGTGGTGGGAACACGTGAACTATGAAACTTACAGCTGCTGCGTCACCCAGAGCAGCTGTCACCAAGGGCTGCTTCAGGAGGTCGCCCCCCGAGGTTGGGCTCCTCTCTGCTGCTGGCCCCAAGACTCTGAACCATCCGAGGAACAGGCAGTTCTTCTAAGAAGGGCTCCCCTGTGAGTAAGCATGGCTCGTATACTTGTGTCTACAAGTGGATCAGGGTTGGAAGAGTCTGGGCTGTTTTTAGACCTTCTGGTCAGCTCTATTTGTGTAACAAATTTTGTAATAAATAGAAAAATTCTCTGCTTGGATCAGTCCTTGTACTTTGACCTCCCCTAAGCCAGGAACACTCCTGCCCCTCTCCGAGCTGTAGTGTAGGAGAATCACAGCTTTTTGCTGATCAAATACACCCTAATTGGTAGGACAGCTCAAGGACCCAGGGACCCACCAACTATTGTCAAGAGGTAGTAAGAAAAGCAGTGATCTTACGGAGTTAGCATGTGAGTGTAGATGCACATGGAGCTCACCTTAGAAAGTGAATGAAAGCATGCATGGTTTGGATTTGGATGCTCTAAGCATACGTCATAGAAACATAATTCCAGATAAGCCAAGACAAGACCCGAAGGATCTGAAGAGATGATTTAGAATAGAATGCATCATGAATATTATCATTCTTTAACAGCCAGCCTTGGCTCCCTTTCAAGATGATTTAAAGTAGAATTCGTCGAGTCTCTCTCCAGCTGAGAACTGCTAACAGATAATGGTGCCAGAATGCCACAGGCGCTGTGCATTCACTAAGAAAGAAACGTACAGAAAACTGAGAGCAGCATGTCCAAGCCACAGTGTAAGGCACACCCACCTGGGAAGGGAGAAGTGGCAGTAGGTCAGACAGTTCAGAAGGAAAAATGGTGACACAACAGCAGAGGCCAAAAGCATGGACTCTGGCCAGGGCCGGATGGTGCAGTCACAACAGCAAACACTTCGGCCACACTTTGAGGCAGAGCCAGAAACAACAGTGGGCTCTGAGCAGCACCCCCGTGTGTGGACCATCCACATGTGTACACAGCCCAGAAGGCAGGCAGGGTCATGTGTAGGCCAGTGAGATACAAGGCACCGCATAGGCACACATTCAGTCTTCCAGCCTTGTCTTGAAACAGTAGGCCTTGGGGAGGGTCACATCTGTGTGAACAGAGGATCCACCTCTGCAGTGGGCTCTGGGAACTGCTTCTCTAGCCCCAGGCCCCTCCCATTCCGTCCCATGGGCCCAGGCCCCACAAATGAGCTGGACTCTTGGCTACCCAAAGACACCTCTGCCCCGTCTAATGACATGGCAGGCCACTTGGAGAATCTTTTATTGTCTTAAAACATCTGGCATTACAAGTAGAAAATACAAATCACGCTTTTAAAATAAAGGAATGACCAATCTGGTAAACGTTTTGTTAAAAAGTTTTAAGGAGCTGGAGAGTAAACACATTTCTCCTTATCAAAAAGCAAGATGTGCTTCCTCTCCACCTGTCTTCTACCCCCCAACCCTCCCCCAGCAGAAGTGTGAACTTCTCTTACATACAACACATCTGGAATGCCTGTATACACAAACACAAACACGCACACAGCTCCCCTCAGGCAGCAGCCCCCCTGCCAACCCAGGCTGCCCCCAGATGCCCAGACTGGGCAGTGGCCACAGCCCAGCAGCACCATGGACATGATCACAGCTGCTCAGCACAGGAGAAATGATTCAAATGTCTTACTTTCGGGGGACACTACCCCAGCCCATGAGGAGAGCTGGACAGCAGGCTGGGCAGGCGAGGAGGTCACCCTGAGTTGGTTTAAAGGGAATCCCTTGAGAAAGAAAAAAAAAGGGGTTTCACACATTCACAACATCTGTTAAAAGGTGATTGCCGGAAGGGGACAGTGAGAGGGTTTGGGTGTGCGAATACAATCCCCTTCGGAGGCAGAAGGCACTTAACTCAAGCCAACTCAATTCCTTTTCCTTCTGCCCCTTTCCTCTCCTCTCTCCGAAGCTGTGGATTCCTCAGGGTGGACATGAAACAAAGTTTTCAGGAAAGATTACAGGAAGGTGGCTGGGATTTCCCCTCCCTTCAGAGAAAGGAAGCACTCGGGCCGACGACAGTTTCTCAAGGCATCGGCGGTGACGACAACACACACACACAAAGAAGTCCCTGGGCAGAGATCTTGTAGAAAAGAACCATCCTGTCCCCAAATCTAGCTACCACAGTTCCCAAAGGCTGGACCTTCACAAGCGGCCTCAGGCTGCGAGGCAGGTCACCCTCCCAGACAGGCTTCTCCTTCACGATCACAGCACGGTCACGGTCGCAGCAAAGTTTCTGTCAAGTTTATTGATGTTGGGTTTGATCAGCTCTTAGGAGAGGGTCTGGAAACAGACCCTCCCTAAGGCAGGAGAAGCTAGGCCGAGTCCTGATGGGTTCGTTCTGATGTTTTTCTGCTGGTGCTTTCTCTCCCACAGAACATTAGCCACAATGTGGTGACCCCCAAATTACCCCCTCTCTGGAGCAGCCGCCTCTCCTTAGAACTGGGCTTCTAAGGGTCTTATGATTCTTAAAAAAAAAAAAAAAGTTAATATCCTGAATAAGCTTTCTTTCCGTGATAATTTTGCAGGCCCTCTCCTGGCGGGCTGGAGGGGAAGGGGGAAGACGAGGCACCACGGCCCTCCAGCAGTCTCTCCGGCACCAGCTCCCACAGCCTGCGAAGGGGGCGGGGATGGAGCGGGCACCCAGTGGAAGGTGCCATCTTCCCCAGCTAGACCATGCAAGCTCTTGAGTGGGTTCCAGATGGCAGAGGCCCTGCCGTCCAAGCCCCCAGTATGCCAGCCGGTTCCCTCCAAAAGCTGCTGCGGCGAAGGCCTATGTGCCAGTGGTAGGCGCTGATGGAAGAGGTGGGGAGTGCTGTCTGGTTCCCTGAGTGGCCACCACCTTTTCCTCTCAGAGCTGCTCCTCAGACACAGTGGTGGGTGCTTTGCTGGTGTTGCTCTCCTCCTCCTCCTCCTCCTCCGGGAGCTTCTGCAAGGCACAACAAGGAGGCAGCCCTTTGGGTGAAGAGGAAAAGGACTGCACCCTTGGCTAAAACAGCAGCCCGTCAGGGATGTCATCAGTGGGAAAACCAAGAGCCAGAGGCCCCTCAGCAGCCCCAGGAGCAAACAAAGGGAAGTAGAAAAGCAGCACCCAGCCTCTGCTAGTGTGCTCTCTAAACACACACACACCCTCACTGTGTCATCAAAGAAAAGCCAGAAAGGCCAGCTCTCTGTGACACCATGGCCACCACAAACGGTCCTGCTCCGAGTGCCTCCGAGGGAGGGTTCAGTCTCCCTCTGGGGCCTGCGAGAGAAGCAGAGCCCACCCTCCCTCCCCATTCTGACTGCCTAAAACTCACTTGGACTGACCACTGAGTAGTTCTCCAAAGTGTCAGCTCTACAACCCCTGCAGAAATTCTGACTACCTTCCTTTGGAGGTGGCCCCCAGCATGAGGAATATTATTATAGTGTGCAGGGAATGGAGGCAAGAGAGAATTTTTGTAAAGGCAGGATATAAACTCAGTGGCTAAAATTATGTATATATATCTTATACCTAGGGAAGACGACTTTGGATCAGTCTGGCTTTGACTTTGTTGGGGCAAGATGGCCCAGGATAAGCAGAGTCCTGTGGCTCACACTTGTTCAGGTGGGTCTGGAATTAAGTATGACCTGGAAATGATCTTCTGCGGTCCCTAGGTATGTGCTGTGCCCTGCTTCTTACCTCAAGCACTCATCTGTCGGTGGGAAAGCCCCTGGCACGGGCACAGCACTGCACCATCACCACTCAAGAGCTCAAGGGACATCTACAGGCCCAGTGCCAGCTGGACACATGGTGCTTCTCCCCCAGGGACTGTCCCAGGCCTAGTCCGCAGCTGGGGCAACAGCTGTAGAAACCCAACCTGCCCATTCTCTTGCCAGCAGCTCAGCCTCAGCCATGAGTAGCTTCCATTCAGGCCACCAGCCGCCTGCTTACGTCAATCAAGCAGCCTCTCGCCTCTCGCTCACGCACACGTGCACGCCCACGCACTCCTGCCCCTGCCAAAGCCAGCACTTTGAAATCACAACCAGAAACAGAGATTAGTGGGGGCAGAAGTACAGCCGCTGTCTCTAGCAGAGAACCACCAACTGGAAAAAAAACGGAAACCCAAACCAAGATTCTCATCATCTCAATTAGCCATTAGCCCCAAGCTAGATGTTCTTTCTTTCTTTTCTTTTTTTTTTTTTTTTTTAACCAAAACTGTGTATCTCACTGATTAGAAAGAGCAGCTCTGGCCACATCTGTTGGGTGCCCTGTCTTCAGCATGAATTTGTGTGCCGATGGCCGGGTCTCCCTTACACGGACTGCCATGGGGTACATAATGGTGGGTTCCAGAGGAGGGAGGCTCTGTGACAGCCCTGCCTTCCCAGGGTGTCAGTGCACCATGATTCTGACCTTCCCGTAACAATAGACTTCCCCAGGTGCAAGGGAGGTTCAAAGGCACATGGTGAGTTATCCAGGGACACAGACTTTGGAGTACCGTCCCCGGATTTGTCTCCTTACTTCTACTCAGTGCTATTTCCTATACTCCATACAGAAGATGACCAAGCCAACAGCTCCAACCTTGACTAACAAACCTGGTCCCTGTGCACCAAGATACACCCATGAGAATAGTGAAAAATCACAATAACCTAAATATTAAACAAGAGGAAATGGAAATATATCCACGTAGATACGAGGTGGTAGAATGTAACTGTGGAAAGTTTGTCAAACTATTGTTAAGCAAACAAGCAGGCTAGGACCCCAACCTGCTCCCGAAGACTCCCACAAAACAACCCTGAATGACAGACCGCAATGTTCATCTCCAGGTAATCTCCAGGTATTAGGGTTATAGGTGACCTTTTCTTTCTTCCTGTTTGCCTACATCTACCAACGCAAACACAGATTACAAAGTAAACAGCAAAATCTCCTATCCCTTGACACAAGATGTCACATTCCAAATTGAAACCTTCTCGCAAGAAATCTCTCCTGTTTTATTATAGGCATCTTGTTCCCAGGCTCGCTCTATATTTCAAAGCCTGATGCCTCCTTGTAGTGGGGCCAGGTGAAAGCCCATCCTCATGGAGGTCATGGCAGGGTCCTCGCGCCAGTCTAGAGAGCAGCATTTCAGCTCCAAGGCCTTCCCTGTCTCCCCACTGAGTTTCCTGCGCTAGGCTCTGCCCTCCACATGCTACCAACTCCAGAGTGGTAGGCCCACCAACTCCAGAGTGTGATATCAGAAGACAAATAATCAATGAAAGCTTGTCATCCATCTGCCCACATATGTCCTTACAATACTAAATATACTCTTTCGGATACCATTTTTGCCTCACCAACTGGCAAGCTTTTCCAAAATGATAAGGCCTCCGTGTTGGCACTCCTACACTTCTAGAGCAATATACTCTGATAGTGTTGATAGGACCTTTCTCAACAACAGTTCAGCAATATGTACCAAGATCTTAAAAATGTGCGTGAGCACGGATCCATTTCTCAAGTAAATAGTGTGCTTGGGAACATGCACAAAGGTTCAGCTTCCAGGACTTTAGTCATGATATTGTTTATAACAATGATTGAGAGCAACCTTAATGTCCACAGACAGCAAGACTGTTTAGTCATGGTTTATCCTGGGGGCACCTGGGTGGCTCAGTGGGTTAAAGCCTCTGCTTTTGGCTGAGGTCATGATCCCAGGGTCCTGGGATCGAGCCCTGCATAGGGCTTTCTGCTCAGCAGGGAGCCTCTTCCCCCTCTCTCTCTGCCTGTCTCTCTGCCAATTTGTGATCTCTGTCTGTCAAATAAATAAATAAAATCTTTTAAAAAAAAATCATGGTTTATCCATGTGCACTCATTGAAACACTGTGTAGAAATGAGAAGCATGTTATAATGACCTGATAAGGTGTTCACAAGTAAAAAAGCAGAAGATTCCATCTTTGTTTAAAAAAATTTACATATCCGGGAATGCAAGCTGGTGCAACCACTCTGGAAAACAGCATGGAGGTTCCTCAAAATGTTGAAAATAGAACTCCCTATGACCCAGCCATTGCACTACCGGGTATTTACCCTAAAGATACAAACGTAGTGATCCAAAGGGGCACGTGCACCCGAATGTTTATAGCAGCAATGTCCACAATAGCCAAACTATGGAAAGAACCTAGATGTCCATCAACAGATGAATGGATCAAGAAGATGTGGTATATATACACAATGGAATACTATGCAGCCATCAAAAGAAATGAAATCTTGCCATTTGTGACAACATGGATGGAACTAGAGTGTATCATGCTTAGCGAAATAAGTCAAGCAGAGAAAGACAACTATCACATGATCTCCCTGATATGAGGAAGTGGTGATGCAACATGGGGGCTTAAGTGGGTAGGAGAAGAATCAATGAAACAAGATGGGATTGGGAGGGAGACAAACCATAAGTGACTCTTAATCTCACAAAACAAACTGAGGGCTGCTGGGGGGAGGGGGGTTGGGAGAAGCGGGGTGGAGTTATGGACATTGGGGAGGATATGTGCTTTGGTGAGTGCTGTGAAGTGCGTAAACCTGGCGATTCACAGACCTGTACCCCTGGGGATAAAAATATATGTTTATAAAAAATTTTAAAGAATTAAAAAAATAATAATAATAATAATAAATAAAATAGCAAAATGTAAAAAAAATTTACATATCCATATATATAACAAATATAGATATACATACATATTATATGTAGATACAGACGTGTAAGTATTGCAAAAAAAAAAACAGCATTTCATCTCTAGGTGATAATATTACAGATGATTTTTAAATTTTATATACTTTTCTGTATTTTTTTAGTTTTCCTACAAAGAACATGTATTAATTATCTCTGTAATGGGTTTTGGGGTGGTTTGTTTGTTTTTTAAGTAATATCCCACTTTTCCTCCTCACATTTGAAATTGCTTTCATCCTGGCTGATTTGATACCTAACATTTTGACTGAAATAGTCCCTAGCTGATTAAAGCAGATGGGATACCCTCTTGTGTTCTAAATCATACCCCTAGTCCTCCCCCATCTACCACCATCAATGCCTACTCCCTGACTCGCCCTTTGTGAGCCCTGTTGGAAATGCACTGGCGCCAGCCCCTCCAGCTCCACTGCACTAAGGGGCTGGAACATGCAAGGAGAACCACTGCCTCGGGTCCACCACCACCACATTCGAGGTAGGCTCCCACCTTTCCTCTCCAGCCACTGAACCCTGGGTGAAAGCAGTGGAGCCAGGGTCTCGGGACTTGTCTCAGGATCCAAGGAGGGGTTGCTGCTCAGCAGACTGTGACAACAGTGACATATCCTGGGGACCACAGGAGGGAGGCCAGGAGAAGGGAAGGAAGCAGAAGAGGCCAGGAAAGAGCAGCACAACAGCCATGCTGAACACTCACCCAGGAAACTCTTGGGCGCCATGTTTATGTGAGTTGAGCTGATCTCATGGCCTCCAGAGTAGGAGCCCCCCAGAGTGGGAGCCCCCCGGCCCCCCATGCTGCCACAGCCTCAAACAAAGCCTGGGACCCCGCTTTCAGCCCAGCAAGCTTCCACATACTCACATTCTCGGGAGTTTCTTTGTTTGCTTTCTGCCTCCGGAGATCTGCCTTAATGAACGCTGAGGTCAAGAGATTGAGAAAGAACACCAAAACACAGAATTAACAAGAGACCAACGATGAAGTTCACCCAAGAGAGGGAGTCCTCACTTTCCAAAGGGTCACAGGTATCTCAGACCTATAGATATCCCAGGGAGATGGAGGTTCCCACCACCAGCTTGACAGAGCCTGGGGATCACTGATGTGCCTGACAGGCAGAAGCCAATGATGACATAGGCCTTCATTTATATACCCGTTATATTTGCCAGGGAGTTTGCACATGTTGCGCTAGTCCTTACAACAACCCCCATTTTATAGTTTAAGAAAGTGAGCCTTCCAGAAGTTGGTCCACTTGCCCAAGGTCAAACAGCTATGGAGGTCAGTGTCACAGTCTTGGATGCAAACAAGGGTCTTTTGGCACCAAATTCTAGGCTCATTCCACCAAAATATGCTACTGCCCCTCAAACACATTTCTTAATAAGCCTTCCCCTCGGCCCCTCTGCAAGTGTACCCCCGATCTGTATGATCAATCAAAACACTGAGGTCTCAAATCGCCAACAGCCTAAGCTCACGAGCGGCCTAAGCACCATCTTGTCTTAAGGCCCCAACTCACCAGTGAGGGCTGCTCCAAGGGTGAGGAACACACAGAGAAAGATGTTCCCAGGCATGGTTCCGTAGTTGTCAATAATTTGACCCTGGGAGATGGTGAAGATGATCCCGAACACCTGGAAAGACACAAAGGAGACTGGAAACAAGGGCCTGGCCAACTAGTCCATGGGAGCACTGAGCCGTCATGATACAATGCCAGCAGCAGCCCAGTCAAGTAGGGAAAAAAGAGCCACTGTTTTGGGGCCACCACCAAATAAGAGTCCTACCTGGGCAGATACATTCAGGAGGCCAGACGATATGCCTTCCGATTCTGGGTATGTCAACTCCACAGCAAACTCAAATCCCAGCGGGAGGTAGCCCGTCATGAAGAAGCTGAAGGCCAGATCACAGAAACAAGGTAGTGGAGAATTCAAGAACAAGAAGGATAGGGAGCCCACCTCGCCCTCCTTAGAACTCCTTTTTCTGCTTTGTTTCTGGTCACCAAGATATTCCAGGCCATCCCTCTGGTGACCAAGGAAAGAGATACCCCTGCAGGTCAGGAAGAAGTTCCTATGGAGGCTTCATGTTCAGGAGCCCCCTGGGTGTCCCCAGCTTCTTCTATGCCCAACCATCAATTACTGTCCGCATTGGCAGAAGGGATGGGGATGCCTGCGGTGTTCAGCCCTCAGTTGAGAAATTCTGCATCATCGGTCTGCAGGCCCCGTGCTGGCAGTGGGAACTCCCTGGACACTAAACAGCATCTCCTTGCTCCCTGGGACCTGGAAGGAGGATCTCAGTGTCCTCCTTTTTCCCTCTGGAGTTTCACCAGCTGAGAAGGACTGAGTGTCTGTGTATCTCTGTCTCTGACTTCCTCTTTCTCACACACACACTCATGTAGTGCCCACAGGAAAATAAGGGGGATATGCAGCTAAGCAGAGACCCCCAAGGAAGATGTGCTGTCTCCTGCGCTTTCTCATACAACAGGTCCAGAAAGTTTCAACTCTAATTTCTTACATCTGTACCACACTTTGGGCTACTTTCACACTTATTTCTCTCTCTCTCTTGCAACAACCCTACAAGATAGGCCACTCTTATCTTCATTTACAGATGTGGAAACTGAGGCTCAGGGCAGTTTGGTGATGCACCTGTCATCTAAAGGTCAGCAGCGGAACTAGGACCAGGACCCAGACTTTCTGATTCCTAGCCCTGTGCACTTTTTCTGTCCACCCCACTGTCCCAGGCAGAGCTACAAGAGACTCTAAACATTTCCTAGCCTCCCTGAGTTCTGTGAAGGACAGACTCCATCCCAAAGGCGTGGAAGCTCCGGGCAGGCTTTTGAAGTGTTGCAAGTAAACAAGACCTCTGGCCATGATTTCCACATCTCCAGAGATCAATGAGAAGGCAACAAAGGGACGAGTGTTGCTTCCAAGGAAGGCGGCAGCACTATGAGCCATAGGATGCCGCTTTCCTGCTAGACAGGTCAGAGGTCACACTTACCCCATTGTGCCAGCGGTGATGAACACTACCCACAGGTATCCCAGGTTCAACGTCAGTGTGTACACCACCATGCCCACTACCGTCATGATGTAGACCACCAGGGTTGTCTCTCTAAAAGCAGAGACAAAGAAGTTGAGTCACTGGCTTCTGACTATAACAGGACCATTCATTCATTCATTCATTATACAAGTATCATTTGGGCACCTGCTATGTGTTAAGCCCTCTGCTGTGTACTGGGACATCAGTTCTCACAGAACTTTCTGGCCATAAAGTTGATGGACACTGAACCAATGATCACACAAGTAGTTATTTAAATACACTGTGGCCAGTGCTATAAAGGGGAAGCCCAGGAGAGGATGAGGCCCTCTTGTTACATGTGTGTGTTTAACTCCCACAGAACCCTCTCAACAATATCATGCTACACCCCAAGCAAGAAGGACACAACCCTCTCCTTTCCTTGTCCTCCACCAAAAAACAAACAAACAAAAATAAAAAAAAACAAAACAAAACCACAGAACAAACATCAGCTCCAGTCAGGCAGCAGTGGCGTGCGGGACTAGCTCAGAAGCCACCTCCTCCTGCTGGTCTGCTTTGCCCCAAGACCCCATGGCCGTGGTGGGCAGTGAGATGAGTTTTTAGATTCTCTGTCATCTGGAACTTCTTCCTGCCAATGGCGCGGGGCAGTGCAGATTTTTCACCAAACCCGAACTGCTCTGCTCCAGACAGCAGAAGCTAAGCAAGAACATTCTCCAGTCCTGAACTAAGTGCTCGAGTCCAAAGCCCAAGTGGGAAAGCTCTGCCCACTCCCCATGACATGCCCCTTTGCCAGTCCTCTCAGAAGGACCATCAGCCGTCTGCTGCTTCCTGTCGGAGGTTCGCCCTGCGTGCACCCCTCCCTACATTTCTCCTCCCACATTGCCCACTCGTGACTCTGCCGCAGCCCCACCCCTGCCACCGGACCTATGTTCCTCCCCCTGCCCTACTAATGGCAGGCTGCGGGCTCCGCCATCCCCCCTGCCCACCTTCCCACGAAATGAGCACTCAGACACTGAAAGCCAAAAACCCTCACTCATCCCCCCTGAAACCAGAAACACAGTGGGGGTGTCAGTAGATGTATACTTTGGTTATATCAAACTAATCCCGCATTTATTGGATGCCAGAAATTCTGTTAAGTGCTTCATGTGCATTTATTGTCTCACTCGAGCCTGACAAAAGCCCCACAAGAAACGTATGACTACCCCTAATTTTGCAAATGAGGAAACTGAGGCACAGACCCCTTAGGTTAATTCAGAGTCACCCACTGAGTAAATGCAGAGCTGGGATTTGGACCCAGCCCTGGGATCTGAAACGTATGCTGCTCTTTCTACTGCTTGACTCAGGACCTGATACATTAACACACTTAGACACACTACATGGTTGCCTCTTTGGAAAAGCTCAAGGCCAGAGGCTGCAAAGGATGCCCCTTCCACTCAGGGCTTCAAAGCAGCTGTGGAGGACAGAGGGCATCCACATTTCTCCACCCTGCACCTGCGTCTGGTCCCACCCACCCCACAGCAGACAACCTCATGGACACCCATTTCTTCTGCCGGCCATACAAGCTCCCCTCTTACCAAGTTTGCTTAACTACAGCTTCGTTTTAAACCACTGACCCATTTAGAAAAACTGTAAGTAGTCCCAGCCTCAAATAACAGGATGTGACCCCCCCCCCCAATTTTGGAGGCACCATGTCAAACAGGTCAAATCTGGGAACCTCAGGGAGAAGAGAATGGGGCACTGAAATGCCCCAATCACAGAGCATCTTTCTCTGCCTGGGTCATAGCACAGGGTGAAGAGGATCTCACACTGATGGCAGAAGCTGGACATCAGGGACACTAGCAAACAGTGGTGTCTACATCCTCAAGTGTGACCTCAGCCCTTTCCCTGTATTTTCTAGTTCTTCTCAGTCATCTGGCTGCACATCCCAGCCCCACCACTGTTCCAATCCCTTCCTTCTCCTGCCACAGATCGAGCCCCAGGAAGAGGGACACTGCTGTTCACTGGTTTTGGGGCGTAGCCAGTCCTCACTGCCCTCGGGCCGGGCTGAAGCAAGCCACTGACAGATGGCAGAGACGAGACGGCAGCCAACCTCCCCAGCAGTCATTAAGCCAAGCCAGGCTCCGCGTCGCATTCAGCCAGGCGGCCACATCCCCAGGAATGACCTCAACTGCCCTTTGTCTGGGGCAGCTAGAGTCAGACCTGGTCTGACCAGAGCCTCACAGAAGCGGGTTTGTGTGACAGAGAACAGGTCTGCCACTGTCTGTCGCCTCCAGACACTGGGCGCTTTGGGGGCCTCGACAAACCAGCCACCCTGCCCTAGGGTAGGACAACCCCGACAGCTCCCCAGCTGACCTGCATTAATCGAGCACCTAGTGTATACACAGCACTGGAAAGGAGCAACAAAAAGGGAAGGGTGTCGGGTCTCCATTCTCCAGAGCCTTTCCTCTAAGCCTGGCTATTTGGCTTGAGGCACTGGGTGAGCTGCTTTTTACAAAGGCGGTTTCCCCCACTGACCTGGCAGCCATGAGGATGGGGCCCAGGAATCTATTTTTAATAAGCATCTTGGGTGAGCCTGGCATACACTAAAATCTTAGAAAGTCTGCTCAGGGCTCCTGGAAACACACTGGGCATTCAGGCCCCAAGACCATCGCGGTATTTACGAAGGATGTATAAGCAGTAGCAAGATGATACGGTGTAATCCAGAAAAAGCCCATCCACCTTGCTTAACCCCTGGCAGCCAGGCGAACGGGGTAGGGCCTCACTTCCTCATCGCCACTCTTTGGGGTTTCCATTAACTTTGCAACCGCTGGCATTTTTCTACCTTTGTTTTCATTTCTCCCTCATCTGCCCCTTTCTCAAACTACATGGGGGGATGGGGAAAGAATACTGGGCTAGGCCTCACATTCTCTGTCTCTGATCTTATCAGATCCCCCACGGAATGGGTACTATTTCCCTCATTTAATAAATAGAGAAACTGAGGCTTAGAGAAGATAAATGTGAACCGCTCGACCCCTGAGACCCCCCAACTCTCACACTCAACCCTCTGGAGCCAAACTGCTGAGGAATGTGTCATTTCAAAATAAGGGTCCCCAACTGTCAGTCCAAGAGGAGGACACTTACTTGTAGGTTTTGGACCTATCCAGCCAGATGCCTGAGATCACGGCCCCAAGCATTCCTGCAATGACGATGGTCAGGCCAATTCTTCCAGCATTCACTTCTTCCCCCTGGGAAAACCACAGCCCCGTGATCACCCAGGAATGGGACAAGACACCAGACAGAGCACAGTCAGCAGGAGGTGACAGGGGAAAGAAAGGCAAGTAACTCAGGCTCCATTTGAGCTGATTCTCTGAACATACCAGGGCAAGGTGACCGAACTGTCCCAGAGCCACTCTGAAGTAGATCTTTTTTTTTTTTTTTTTTTTTTAAGATTTTATTTATTTATTTGTCAGAGAGAGAGCAAGCGAGAGCGAGCACAGGCAGACAGAATGGAAGGCAGAGTCAGAGGAAGAAGCAGGCTCCCTGCGGAGCAAGGAGCCTGATGTGGGACTCGATCCCAGGACGCTGGGATCATGACCTGAGCCGAAGGCAGCTGCTTAACCAACTGAGCCACCCAGGCGTCCCTGAAGTAAATCTTTTTAAATTTAATCTTTACGGCAGCCCTTTTATCTTATTTGTCATTATCCCCATTTCACAAACAGGGAGACCGAAATACATATATCCAAATATTTTGTGCTTAGTTGTTGTTTTTTATTTAATTATTTTTGAGCTATTAGTGCCAAAAAGAATAGGAAGATGACAGTTATATAATCTTGTTTACTTCTCAAAATTCCCCACTGTGAGGTTAGAAACCAATAGTCTGCGCTTTATATATGGGAAAAAAAAAAAAAAAAAAACAAAAACAAAAAACAAGGCACAGTGAGATGAACCTGCTAGCAGGAAGTCATGAGGCATTTATTAAGAACAGAGCTAGGATCTGAACTCAGACCTGTCAAACTCCAAAATAGGAACACGTTAGCCACAGTGGCCTACCACCTCTGCAAGTGTGAAAACCCTGTCCTTTTTTAAAAGATTTTATTTATTTATTTGACAGAGAGAGATCAAAAGTAAGCAGAGAGGCAAGAAGAGAGAGAGGGGGAAGCAGGCTCCCCACTGAGCAGAGAGCCTGATGCAGGGCTTGATCCCAGGACCCTGAGATCATGAACTGAGCTGAAGGCAGAAGCTTAACCCACTGAGCCACCCAGGTACCTTAAGACCCCTCTCCTTTCAAAAGGGGGTTGGACCTGGGATTCCTGACTCCAGGACACACAGTATCCCACTCCTAGAATCCAGCCCTTGCTGGTTCCAAAAACATTTAAGAAATGCTTTCAGGGATGCCTGGGTGGCTCAGTCAGTTAAGTTTCTGCCTTTGGCTCAGAGCGTGATTCCAGGGTCCTGGGATGGAGTCCCATAGTCTGGCTCCTTGCTCAGCGGGAAGCCTGCTTCTCCCTCTGCCTCTGCCCCTCTCCCTGCTTATGTGTACTCTTCCTCTTCTCTCTTCGACAAATAGATAAAATCTTTTAAAAGAAAAACAAAAAAGAAGAAGAAATGCTTCCAGTTGAGCAATCAAGCATTCAAAATTAAACTCTATTAAACCCCTATTTTACAAATTAAATCTTTCATACATGATCTGTATGTCTGTAGGTTTACCTACTGTACAGCTAGGCGCCATGCTATGTGCTTTACATACATAGAACATATGAATATATACATATGGGCACACATACATAGTATTAGTTTCTAACGCTAAAAAATAATCTTTCAATAAGGAATTGTTTCTTTTGCAGAAAGGAGAATGAGAGGCTAAACAGCCTGTCATACAATTTAGAGGTAGGGCTGAGAACCAGGGCCGTCTCCCTCCAAATCCCATAAGCACAGCACCATACGACACTGTCTGGAATGGCAAGGGCAGGGTCTAAGGGGGACTAGAGTTAACCACTGCCCCAGCTCCTGCCGGGATGGACAGAGCTCTCACTCTCTTCAGCGTGCTCAAGGGACTACCTTACCGGGTAGTGCAAGATCACCATGCGATTCAGCAGCGTGGACAAGGCATAAAAAGCACCAGCATTGAGACCTGAAAGAAGGAGGGAGACACACTGCATTAGGGGCAGCCTTATGCTGGACCATTGCTACCATCTCCCCCTGGCAGGTAGGGAGGTCAGAAGTCCTCAGCTTCACTGCCATTATGAGTGGTGTCCCCAGAAAGTAGGAGGCTACTCAAGACTCCAAAACAACCCAAAGTAACTATTTCAACCATTTCTCAGCCCACACCACTGCCTGCAGATCCCTTTAACCCTGCCCTGGAAACACAGGCGCTAGAAACATTATTCCCAGGTCAGAACCGTCTACATTCCTCTCAAGCATTGACCTATTGACCTTCAGGGTCAGCAGAACCACTGGACACCTTCCATCTCCTCCTGATGACCTGTCCCCGCTCCAGATTGCTCCAGGCCTCTGACCCGTGACACCACTCCTTCTGTGGGTGGTTTCTCTTTTCTGTCCCCATTCAGCTTTCTTTTTGGCTCAATGTCACACAAAATCTCATATCTGAAACCAGAAAGCACCCTAAAGAGCATTGAGCTGACTCTCCTAACTCATCAATTCATCCAACGGATAAAAGGAACACCAGAATACACGATAAGAATCCATGAGGCCATTTGTGCAAAGCTGTAGTAGCTTTAATGAGACTGAAACTGACCCAACGGCGATGATGATAATGATGATGACGGTGGTGAGGAGGATGGCGAGGAGGACAGTGAGGAAGAGGGTGGGGAGGAAGGTGAGGAGGAGAGTGGGGAGGAGGGTGGGGAGGAAGGTGGCAGTAGCACATTTTTATGTACTAGATACCGTTTAGGTATCTTACAATCCTTATAGCAAGGTAATTAATATTATCATCCCCATTTTATAGATGAGGAAAATGCACCCAGTTTTAAAACAAATACAGAAAGTCATTTTATAATGCTCACCAGGGTTCTTAATTTTAACTAATTTTGAGGCTCACAAGACCATCACTGGTACACTTGACATTAGATGCCCTAGAAGACTCTAAGTAACAGGACACAGCTCACGAGCAGGGCAGCCTCAGGGATTCCTCTTCCACGAAGCCCAGATCACGGAGCCACCCAGAACCCATCCTCTTTGGCCTCACAGTGATGGCACAGGCGCAGGGAAATATGGGCATGGCAGCCGTCCTGGTTTATCACCTCGCAGGAGCCACTATTGCTGGTGGCATCTCCAGAGGCATAGCTTTAGGGCCCCAGAGAGGACAGGCCAGCTAAAAGAGTCAGCATACTCAGAGAAGCACAAAGAATGGCCTCCTAGCAGATATGAAAAGGTCCCCCAATCCAGACAGTCATTTTTAACACTGAGGTCATTTTTATCATATGTGATGTTGCCTCAATGCAGTTCACTGACTCCCTTTATCAGGTTCCCAGAGGAATGAGACACCAAGTTAAGTGCAGAAGAGTTTAAAAATGCAGATTCCTGGGCCTCACCCTGGATCTACTAAATCTGATTTTCCTAAAATAGAGCTAAGAATCTGTAATTTAAAAATAACAACAGGCACCTGGGTGGCTCAGTCAAGTTGAGCATCAGAATCATGAATTTGGCTCAGGTTACTATCTCTGGGTCATGAGATGGAGCCCTGTGCTTGGGCTCCATGCTCAGTCCCCTTGCTCCTGTCCCTCTCCTTCTCGCCCCTCCCCCATTGCTCACTCACATACTCTCTCTCTGTCTCTATCTTAAATAAATAAGTAAGGGGCTCCTGGGTGGCTCAGTGGGCTAAGCCTCTGCCTTCAGCTCAAGTCCTGATCCCAGGGTCCTGGGATCGAGTCCTGCATTGGGCTCTCTGCTCAGCAGGGAGCCTGCTTCCCCCCTCTCTCTCTGCCTGCTTGTGATCTGTCTATCAAATAAATAAATAAAATCTTTTTAAAAATTAAATAAATAAGTAAAATCTAAAATAACAACAATAATAACAACAATAGGGGTGCCCAGGTAGCTAAGTCGGTGAAGTATCTGACTTGATCTCAGCTCAGGTCTTGATCTGAAGGTCCTGAGTTCAAGCCATACACTGGGCTCCATGCTGGGTGTAGAGCCCACTTAACAACAACAACAACCCCCCCCCCTAGCCATTTCTTAGACTCAGCAGAGTTCATAAGTAAATGACCTTGGGAATCCGGAAGGTCCAAGACTAGGCCCAGGCTCCCAGGTTAACATGGCGGCAAATGGTATGAGAAGGGGCTTCAAGACCATGAGAATGACCCTACATTAGAGCTGCTCAATGCTGCTGCAAGCCAGAATCACCTGGAATGCCTTTTAAGAGCAGATTCCCAGGCCCTCGTCCAGACTTTCTGAAACTGAGTTTCTAGAAGAAAGGCAGGGAAATTCAGGCACACACTCAACCAAGCACCTGAGGCGATTCTGTCATCAGGCAAGCTTGGGAAACACTGATCCCAGATTCTATCTCTGGGCTCTGGATACTCTGTGTTCATTTCCCTTGGGCCCTTCCTGGACTTGTAGTAAACCCTCGTTTTAAAGGGCCAGCCTCACCTCATCAAAGCTCCAGGGAATCACAAGAAGGATATTATGCCTACTCTCAAGTAGGATCTGAGAGGAAGCACAATCAGCCTCCCTAAACCCATAGGGGAGTGGGCAGTAGTAAAGCCCTTGAAAGCCCCAAGGGAAGGTGATAATCTTCCTGTGCTGGGCTGTGAGTTTGGATGTCCAGCACTGGAAGATTATTCAGAAGGCAAGGCTGGGGGACAACATGGAATAGTGTTCCCTTTGAGGACATTCTTTAGAAGAGAAGCCTTTTCAATGATTTTTTTCAATGTGGCAATTGTTGTGCCATTGATGATAGGGCAGAAGAGGGGATCATGTGAAAGCAAGGCCTAGGGACTCAAGGAGAAGGTAGCCTAGGAAAGGTTATTCTCTTATGCCACACCACTGCCCAACTCTGCTGATACAAATCCTAAGATCCACTGGGCCCCTAGACTCTGGCAGACCTGTAGAGAATATGGTTCCAGCCCTGGGTCTTCCTGCATTGCCAAACCTGGAGAAGGGCATTGGGGGTGGTATTTTACTGGAGGAAAAGGCATTTTTTTTATTCCTGTGATTTCAGGAATATCAAACACAAAACCCATCTCTGCCCCCTCCTCTCTAAGCTGGGCTGCCAGATTTAGAAAACAAAACAAAACAAAAACAACACATCCAGTTATAATTTGAAATTCAGGTAATACTTTTTCAGCATAAATATGCCCCTAATACTCCATGGGACATGTTTATGCTGAAAAGAATGTGCTGTTTACCTGACATTCAATTTAGTTGGACAGCCTTTATTATATCTCTCAAATGTATCTCTAAGGGTATGACCAGAAGCCTACAAGAAAAAGCCCCCTGAAATTCCTCCAAAGCCCTCACCAGGCTCTACTCTGGGCAGCAGACTCAGCAGCTTGGGGAAGACTTGGAAAGCCACTAGAAAGACAGTACTGGCGATCCCACCAGCTATGTGGGAGCTATTCCTTACCTGGTGAAATGCAGTTCAGACCAGTGAAAGAATGTAGGAAATCAAGTTCACCAACACAACAGCAATGTGGATTCATGCAACTGCTTTAGAAGCTCTCATTTCCCTTCAGAGCACTCCAGTGGGAACCAAAATTGATTCGTATTTTCAGAGATTTTTATTTCATGGGCACAGGATGGGTGAAGGAGGTACATTGAGTAATTTGGCAGAGCAGACATTAAAACTCATTCCATACATGCCAACTCTGAATTCACCATTCCAGCATTCAAGGCTCTTATCCCAAGACATGTTCACCCACGTCCAGCAAACATGCCCATGAAATGCTATCATCGGCTTGATTCAAGCCACATGCTCTTAAGTGCATGTAATTCAGAGGAAAATATGAACATCATACGTACAATATAAAAATATGAACCATTTCCCTTTTCAAAGCCCAATCTGAAACTACAGGAGAGGTGGTGGGACACTCGGGAGAGCTTCAAAACATCTAGGTGAATTTATAGAGGGTTTTGTTTTGTTTGTAATTTGGAGCAAAGATTTAATTTGGAGGAGAGCAGTGATTCTTAGGTGGACTGAGTCCCAAACACTGCCTTTACATGACCTCTAAGCCTTAGAAAGATGCTAAAGTCAAAACCCCATCATTTCCAAATCCCAAAGATGGCTGGTCAATATAAGTTGATCCTGCTTCGAAAACCCCAGAACTCTAGATCTGCATCTTAGGAGAAGGCAACTCCTAGGCAGCTGGCTTACAGGATTGAACCTGAAGAAGGAAATACCTCCCCGAGGTAAACCCAAGGACCACTGAGACAAGTGAGGCTAAAAGAGCTTGGCTTTGTCTCTAGATGTTCCTTTCTCCATAAGGACACAAAAATGGCACGGTGGTGAGGAAGATAGGCTTCGGCATCAGTCAGACAGAAGTTTAAATCCAAGATCTGTTGCTTGCTAGCTGTCCAGTTGTGGGCAAGGAACTAAATGGAGCCTCAGCGTCCTCAATATAAAATGGAATGGAGTTGAGAACCGATGTCATGGGATTGTTTTGAAGATTAAATGTGATGATCTATGTAAAGCACTTAACAGAGGGTCTGACACACAGTAATAGCTCAATAAAATTCTTTCCGAATCTGTTATTAAGCCTAAAAATCGTTTCCTTGTTGGTCCAAAGTTTAGTCACCAAGTCCAATTATCTATCATGGAAAAAGGCTTGCAGTTTTCTAACTATAATTAAATATATGCAAACATCCAGATTAGTTTAACTCTCTCTCACTGGAATAACCCCAGACCTTTGATGGAAAAAAAAAAAAAAAAAAAGTTATTAAATTCTATCTCTGCAATGGACTCAAATGCTCCTAGAGAATCAGAAGCAAATTGTTTTTCTGGGTAGCACTATCCCAATTTAAATGACAATTAACTTTCGCCTTTTCTCTCCTCACCTTCTAGGACTCCCATTATGTGTATGTTGGTTTGCATGATCGTTTCCCACAGGTCTCGAGGTTCTGCTCATTTTTCTTCTTTATTTTTTCTGTTCCTCAGACAGGATAATTTCATGTGACCTATCTTCAAGTTCAATGATTCTTTCTGCTGCCAGCTCATATCTGATTTTGAGCCCTCCAGTGAGTTTTTCATTTTAGTTAGTGTACTTTCAATTCCAGAATTTCTATTTGGTTCTTTTTCATTCCTGTCTTTATCGATATCCTCTATTTGGTAAAACTTTATTCTCCACCTTTTTTTTTTCATTCTTTAGGCATGGTTTCTTTAGTTCTTTGAACACTATTTATATTGTTGATTTATAATCTTTATTATGTCCAACATCTGGGCTTCCTTAGGAACAGTTTCTATTAAGTGCTTTTTTCCCCTTGTGTCATTCTTTCTAATTTCTTTGCATGTCTCATAATCTTTTGATAAAGCTGGACACTTTGAATACCATGTCAGCTCTGGAAATGAGATTCTCATCCCTCCCTGGGATTTGTTGCTGTTGCTGCTGTTTGCTTGATGACTTTCCTGGACTAATTTTTTAAAGTTTGTATTCTTTGTCATGTGCAGCTGCTGAAATTTCTGCTACATCAGTTTAGTGGTGAGGTAATGATTAGAAAGAAATTTCCTTAAATACCTTAAACCATTAAGTCTCCACCTTTGCCAAGGACCTCCTCTGTATGAGGTCTGAGGCTCTCCTTCAATGCTCCAGCAGGCAGGTGTAAATCCTGCCTTAGCCTTCACTTCCTCCTTGCCCAGAGCCTCAAGATCAGCCAGAGGTGAGAGTTTAGGGCTCATATGTATGTGGACTTCTATTTAAATTCCTAAGAATATGTGAGAGCTTTTCAAAGCTCCTATGACCATCTCATTCTCTAGATTTTTGTTTCAAGAATTTGGGCCAGCTTCCTGTTTCCTAAACTGGTTATTACTACCTTAGGCAGCTATGATACTAAACAGTGATGATTTTCAACAAATGCCCTGGAAATAGTGCTTTTCCCATAGAGCAAGCTCTGAGTCAGGTTAAATAAAAGCAAGTCCTCTGAATGGGGCTCTTCTAGGGAACTGTCAGATATCATATAATGACCTAGGAACAGGGTTTTTGGGGGGAGCTCCAGAATTGTTTTTGCCCCACCAAGTGGCTGTGAGGCTGCTGGTTCTCCCAACTACCATGGCTGCTAGGCTGCTGGTTGTCAAGGCTACCACAGAGACTGGGAGAGGCGGATTGGAATAGGGCAAGTTAAAACACAAAGCTCACTGTTTCTGTTGTTATTCAGTCATTTTTTTTCCCTTGAATAAATGTCCCTTGGATTGTTGCAAACCTTTGTTTAAGAGTTCTGGAAATTTGATTTTGACAATGTTTTTAATCCAGTGCACTTGTTGCTTTATGGAAGAACAGATTATCCAAGGTCCTCACTCCACCATTCCAGAAGTGCTTCCCTATTTCCTGTGTTATCATTTAACAAAATAGATGAATGTGCAGAAGTGCAGTATTAAAACAATGCTGCCAAATTAAAGACCATATAAGCAACCAGCCATGAATAAGAGGAAGAGTTGCTTTGCTTCCCTGCCTATACACTGGGATCATCGCCCACTTATCACCACTATCATTATTCTCACCCATTAAAAAAATTTATTAAGCACTCATCTGCTCTAGAATGCCAAGGTAGGCTAAAATACCCTGATGTCAGATGCAATAAGATTTATGTGTTCCCCTGATATGAGGAAGTGGTGATGCAACATGGGGGCTTAAGTGGGTAGGAGAAGAATCAATGAAACAAGATGGGATTGGGAGGGAGACAAAAACAGAAGTGACTCTTAATCTCACAAAACAAACTGAGGGTTGCTGGGGGGAGGGGGGTTAGGAGAAGGGGGGTGGGGTTATGGACATTGGGGAGGGTATGTGCTTTGGTGAGTGCTGTGAAGTGTGTAAACCTGGCGATTCACAGACCTGTACCCCTGGGGATAAAAATATATGTTTATAAAAAATAAAAAATTTTAAAAAAAAGATTTATGGTGTTCAAAAGTCAATGCACTTGAGATATTTAACTCAAGGAAAAGTAAAAGTTCTTGGAGCCATGCAATCCTGAATCTGAAAGGGATCCCAAAGGTCATGTGGCTTTACTATCCATCTATATGGCCTGATATACTCCAAATATCCCCACTAAGTGATTGGTCCCATCTACACATGAGTGTCTCCTACTTATGGACAACTCACATAACGTCTTTAATTGGACATCTTAAGTATTGGAAAGTCTGTCTGTATATTATGGGTGAAGGCAGAGACATTCTCAGAACGGAAAAGCTGGAAAGAATGAGAAATGGAGACCTGAGACCTTGAAGACTAATCTGTTCATCCAACACTTTTCCAGGTAAGAGATCACTTATTTTTGTGAGTGCCTAAAAAATAGGCATGCCACTCTCCTGTGTGTGATACTACCTTTTCGTGCCTCCGCAGATAAACACTCTAATTTAGATAAAGAGCATGATAATAAGCCTAACATGAAACTCTGGCATAATTCAAAAAGGGGTATAGGCACTAATTGTGTAGGCTCTGGAGTTAGATAAACCTATATTTGAATTCTGCCTCTGCCAATGCAAAGCTGTGTCTTCTCGAGCTAGTTACTTAGCCTGTCTTGAGTTTAAGTTTTCTCCTCTGTTAAATAGGGAAAACTATGGTACCGTCCTCACATGGGCATGATGAGAGTTAAATAAATAAAATCATACATGGGAAGTCTTGGCACATAGCAAATGTTATTGTTATATTAAAAAAAAAAAAACAAGGTTAAAGCCAACTGGAGTTTCACTAAGCATAAATTATGTCAAACCAACCTTGTTTCTTTCCTTCTAATGGTTACTAAGCATGTTACACAACTGTTGACTCTTGATTTTTAAGAAACTAACTAGTAAGGGTACCTGGGTGTCTCAGCTGGTTGAGTGTCTGACTCTTAGTTTCAGCTTAGGTCATGACCTGTGGGTCATGGGATCAAGCTCCATGTTGGGCTCGCCATTCAGCTGGGAGTTTTGCTCCCCTCTCCCTCTCCCTCTGCTCTTCTCCCTACTCATGTACTTTCTCTCTCTTTCTCTCTCTCTCCCCCTCTCTAAAATAAATAAAATAAAATCTTTTAAAGAATTTTAATGCATATTCAACTGTATCTTACCAAAAGCAAAAAAGGGAACTAAAAGAGGGATACTGTCTTGTATTCAGGTAAAAAAAGGAGTTAGTGTTACAAAATGATAGAGGATTGGTTGGGACCGGTTTATGTGGCAAGACTCATATATGCATTCATTCATTCATTCATTCATTCATTCACTAAATAACTGTTAGAGTGTCCAATCCAGGCTGGCCACTGCTAAGGAACTATAAAGATGAAAAGCCATAAATCCCTACCCTTGGAACGTTCATAGTCTAGGGGGAAAAGAGACCTGGAATTTTCTTTTTAAATGTAAGTGTTAAGATGCACCAGGAACAGCGTAATAAAACAGGTAAAGGTCACCTTTATAGCACTGATACTTAGGTAAGACCTGAAGGATCAGCAGGCATTTGTCAAGACAACTTGACTTGGGAGGGAATGCTTTTCTAAGTGAACTTCACAGAACATGCAAAGGCCCTGAGGCACAACTGACTTTTCTGGGTTGGCCCTGAGCAATAGCTTTATATACACACTAGGGATTTGGAAAGAGAAAGACATCAGGTCTTACTTTACCAATTTAAACACACTCTTGGACACACATGCACATTACCATAGGTGATGATAAGCAGCACAAAGTTGAGGTTTTTGAAGACCCGGACAATGGAACTTAAGTACGATGCATCAGGGGACGCCAAGGCATAGCTCAGAGATTGTGCCCTGCTGGGGGGGTGTTTAGGCTTCTCCTTGAATACTGAAAGGAAAGAAACAGAGATATCACTGCAAATCTCCATGGCCCCACCCCTGCAGAGCTAACACGTGGACAAGAGAAAAGGTTAAGACTCAAAAAGGAGGGCGCCTGGGTGGCTCAGCTGGTTGGGCGACTGCCTTCGGCTCGGGTCATGATCCCAGAGTCCTGGGATCGAGTCCCGCATCGTGCTCCCTGCTCCATGGGGAGTCTGCTTCTCCCTCTGACCTTTTCCTCTCTCATGCTCTCTCTCACTGTCAAATAAATAAATAAAATCTTTTTTTTAAAAAAAGACTCAAAAAGGAAATATGAATTCTTCAATTAAATCCATCAGTCCCTCTTTCTTGAAGCGGTTTCTCACCACCTGTGGCTTTTTCTTCATGGCCTCTGGATGGCTGCACTCCTTGGGCCTCCTATGCAGCATTCGAGGGTCAAGGAGTCCCATAATCAATCAGCAAATAACATATCACAGCACACTGAAAATAACATAGTAGTAATACATGGAGAGAGAGAAAGTGAGAAAGTTTGGGGTTAGTGAGCCCAGTGAATGGCTTAGCACCAAAGCTCCTCCCAAAGGGGAAGGGACCGTGTCGCCCCTGCTTAGCAGAGAGCCTGGCACATGGCAGCCAAGGAATATTCCCTGAATAAGTGAAAAGATCTTCTTCTGTTGGAAAAAACCTCAAGTCAATTCCTAGTTTGTCACATTCTGACTCTAATGTCTGCCTCGTGAAGAGACAAGAGAATTAACACACACCCCTGCAGAAGGGGTAGGAAGGACTGGGGAGAGATAGCACAAAAACCATTCATTTTATATTTGATTTCCAGCACAGCTGGTACAAAAATTTGATGGCACTGATCGCTGTTCAGGTTCTGGGGCCAGACAAGTGTAACCATTTGTTTGGTTAAATTGCTTCCCCCCCAAGTTGGGTCCAGGCAAGCTCCATGTAGCTTCTCCACACGCCATGAGAATGCTCCTGAAAGGTCAATAAACTGTCTCTAGTTAGAGGAAGCTCTGCAGGTGAGGTTTACTCTCTTGAAGATCAAAGCACCCCCCCAGCCCTAACTTCAGAGCCCTGCTTCTTCCTTCTCCAGAAATACTCCTGGATTACTTCCTGGTGTTGGAAACCATTCATCCACTGTCTTGTCCATTCACCTCCCTTTGCATGAGGGGAAAGAAAGCAAGGCAAGAGGCTATCTCTCTTCCATTTCTCCAAGGTCCTGGAGAAACTATAAACCAGAATTCAGATCAGATTTTTCAGTTCTTTACTCAATTAGCCAATCTCTGGCTTGATAATACAATGTCAAAACATACAAATGTCTTACCTTTGGAATTTCAAATGCAAAGAACCACATGCTCATCTGCTACGAGCGCAGGCATTTGAAGCTGGGCACGTTACAAGTTGAAACTTAAGGTCTGGTTGAGTAAGAGGGACCCTGGATGAACTGTTCTTTCCTGAGGCCATCCACACTCCCGTAGCTTCTCCCCTTCCCAGAAACAGCAAGTCCTCCACCCAACATATCCTGACAGCTTCGAAAAGCCATCAGACTTTCTCATCTTGGAGCCCAAGGGGAGAGAGTGACTCAGTAAGAACAGTGGAACAGGGTGCACAATCATAAAACAGGAGGTGGGGATGGCAGGGAAGAATGAGACCTTTTTTTACCACGTGAGATGGAATGTTAGGAAGAAAGCTGGTTGGTTAACCTTTAAAGGCGAATGACTAACTGAAAATTAAAAAGCCTCTACTATGCTGTTTCTGAATTTATCACAACACATGTAATACCATTCAGATGATAAAAGAGGATATATAAATATAGTAATCAATATCTCAACGATCAAATGTACATGCACATAAAATTAATAGTGGTTGTCTGAGGTTGGTGGTGGGGATTAACTGGTACCGTCTAAGTTAATGGTTATTTCTTTTTATTTTAATTATTTTTTTTAAAGATTTTATTTATTTATTTGACAGACAGAGATCACAAGTAGGCAGAGAGGCAGGCAGAGAGAGAGAGAGAGAGAGAGGGAAGCAGGCTTCCTGCAGAGCAGGGAGCCCGATGCGGGGCTCGATCCCAGGACCCTGAGATCATGACCCGAGCTGAAGGCAGCAGCCCAAACCACTGAGCCACCCAGGCGCCCCTATTTTAATTATTTATTTTATTTATTTATTGAAGTAACCTCTACCCCCAACATGGGGCTTGAACTCACGCCCATGAGCTCAATCAAGAGTCGCATGCTCTACCAATTGAGCCAGCCAGGCACCTTGGCTATTCTTTTCTTTATGCTTTTTTGTATTGTTCAGATTGTTCCATAACCAACATGTATTCCTCTTATAGTTTAAAAAACAAAAAAGCCTCAAAAATGTGGTCCCCACGTATTCTCAGATGAATCTACAAGAATATTAGTGTTTGTGGGTCAATTCTGTTTTAGTTTCGTTCCAGAAATTTAGAGTATGGAGTTACACAGGGTTAGGTGATCTCTGCCACTTACTACCCATCTAATGTTGAATAATTTACTTAACTCCCCTTAAGTCTCATTTTCCTCTTTGTGGGAAAGAGGGGATTGATGGGATTGGTGATGGGAATTTCCCTCAAGATTCAAAGAGATCAGGCATGTTTAGCATAGTGCCTGTGATATATATCATAAGCACTCAGGGGGTTTCATCACAGGGATCAATAGCCTGCCCGTTAACTCTGGTGAGGTTTTATTGGGGAACCGGTTGATTACAATTAAATCCTTACTGAGCAGCTAACAAAGTACACAAGAACAGCTAGCACTCTATTGGCTAAGACATTTGAAGACCTCAACTAGCAGCCTGGCATCTACTTTCCGTAAATGTCCGTGGTATTCTAAGGTCATGTTCACAAGGTCCCCACCCAAGTCAGCAGAACCTCCCTGCCTCATGGCCCCCCATCAGTCTACTAATGACCTTACCGATGATGACAAGGATGAAAAGCAGAGTAGCCACGCCTGCTATTATGTAAAACATGATGCTGATGTGGTAGGCAAGCTTGTCCCGGTCTTCGATGTTGGGTACCAAAACAGGAGGGACCAAGAACCCAATTGCAATTCCAAGCTATAGAAGACAGAGACAATCAATCACAGTTTCCAACAGCCAAGAGATGACAGCATAAACTTAAAGAGACTCCTGATAAGAAGCACAAACCCTAACTTCCAGGCCTCCTTAAAACCCCAACAGGAATTGGTCCCCCCTCTCAAAACACCAAAGAGATCTTTCATTTCATTGACAACTCAACTCTTTTTATTGATTGAAACTTACCCCTGATCACCCTATCGATACCTATTGGAAAACATTAGAGTTGGGGTTCTCAAGGCAGGCTAGCTCTTCTCTATCTGCAGACTAATGAACAATGTACTCTATAGTAGAGTAAAACATTGATTTTTTTTTCCCCACTGAATTTTTCATCTCACTGAATCCATTAACCTGGAGCTTTGAGACTGGCTGACAGAAAAATTCAATTCTATACCCTATAACCCCAAGAACTTGCATTCAGTAGGAGATGAAAGCCTAAAATTGCTACCCCACTCACACATGTGAAAAAATAAGTTCATTGTGTAAATAACTCATAATTTACAAAGCATCTACAGTGTGAAGTCACATGTCACCACATAAAGGTACACACACAGGACATGGGGGCATGAAAACTGGCTATAAACATGCATGCGCACACACCCACGAATTAAAACATCTCATTCCTGCCTCACAGTTCAAATTCCCAGGATCTGATAGATAACATGACTCAGGCATTACCAAGTTCCCAAATGCCTAGATTCAGTGATGGCTTACTGTGACGTAACTCCCAAAAGTCCTTCTGCCACACATACATACCAAGGCAGAAATCAGAAAACAGCCTGAGAACTCAGGCAAGCCTCAAATTCCCAAAGTGAAGGAAGACGAGTTAATCTTTTAAGGTCCCACTTTTCTTTACTGCACTTGAAAGGAACTGTGGGTAGAAGGTGAGTTAGTTTCATGCGACCCTATAACAACGTCTGTTACACCTGTCTGTTGACCACCTTGATTGCTTTTCCAGCCTGTCAGTTACAACCACTCAGGATGGTGGTTCTCAGCTCTGGAACAGTGGCAAAAGTCATCATCGATAGGCTCTGGATAGGGTTCTTCCAAATTTGCCAATATATAATCAATAAATCAAACAGATCTTTAAACCATCTATTGTGTGAAAAGTACTCTGCTAGATATTTTACCAAGGTACTGCGATGGATATGGCACAATTCTCGTTTTCAAGTAACTTTATAATCTAGTGGGGGCAGGGACTTTAAAACAAAGATACAAAAGAATAACACAAAGGGGGTTATTGTGGGTTGAAATCATAGGATGCTATTGTTTTGAAAGTTCCTTTGTCATTGTCTAGTACAGCCTGATTAATACAGGGTCAAGTGGAAGTCAATTGAAGGTAAGCTCTAGGAGGTGAGTCACACAGGGTCATAGGAGTTCTAGCAAATTTGAGATAAGAAAACAGATCTTTTAGCTTCTCCCCCCAGGGCCTCTGCCACTGGGCCTGACAGGCCTCACCAGCGCTAAGAGTCCTGAGAAAGGGTCAAGTGAGCCGAATTCTCCAGAAGAGAAGATATTTCATGTCCTTGGAGTCTTCTCTGATCCTTGGTCACAACGATTTGCCAGAGTTAAGTCTAGCTTAAGGGTTGATCTCCAATAATTTAAGGGGTGTAAACCAGCCAAAGACAAAGGGACAAATACAACGGGCACAGTTGGAAAACAGGGTACCCTTCAGGTTCTATCTGGTCTCCCACTACTTGGGTGTTGGAGATCTACACGTTCAACCGAACCCCAAAATGTCCCAAGGTATTAAGGAGGTCATGTATTGCATGGAGCACTGGGTGTGGTGCATAAACAATGAATCTTGGAACACTGAAAAAATTAAATTAAATTTAAAAAAAAAGAATGAGGACAGATATGGGATATCATCCAAGTCTCTATGATTCTTTCATTCCCCAAAAGACCTTGATACAGGAAAACCTAATACTCAGTAATCTTCTGCCTTGAGAAAGAAGCCCTCCCAGCTTGTTCTACACCAGAGCAGACTCTGATTCCTCAGAGACCACACTCCATTCTGTCTATACACGAGGCCTGAATGAGTGCTATTCCACATGGAAGCCTTCTCCAGACAGCAGGCTGAGGCAGTCAGCTGTAGGGACCCGTGGTGACCCAGCCAGAGAGCAACACTGCCACAAGGTACACTTTCTTCAGAAGGAAATTGACTTTGGAGGTACTTTCGTGGTCAGCGTGGAAAACAAAAACATCCGGATTGGACTGCTGCCTCTTCTGTTTTTTTCAAGACGTATTTGTTCCTTCTTCTTGAGATCTGTGTTCAGTGAGAGTTTACAGGCTCTGCTCAGCTCCCAATTCCTGTCTGTTCCCTGGCAGGTGCTCAGTCATGTTGGCTAGCTAGACAGATGGATGGATGAACACTGGTGGAAAAATCTTCTCTACGCAAAGCTGGCAGTATCGCACAGGTCTGCCCATGAGGGTCCCTGTTCTTTCTACAAACCACATTGGATTCAGAGGGGTAAGGGGAATATAAAAAGGTTTACAGGGGAGGAGGTAGGGAGAAGGTAGGATGGCTGGCTATTTCTTGAGCATCTACTATGTACTCTGTATCTAACAGCATTTATCTTTTTCATTTAACCCAAGAAATTTTACAATAAAGACAAAAATGAGAAACACTGATGGTCCACACCCTGCCTAAGGTCACATGGACAGCTAGCAGAAGAACTGGCCCTCCTAATACCAGTTCTGACTCCAGAACCTGAGCTCACCTACCATCTCCTGTGAAAAGTTGATATGACACTAGTCAACATGGAAGCCTAGGTTCTCACCCATTCAAGTTCTGTCATGAATTTTCTAGGACACCTCAAGGGTAAAAATCAGAGACCTGCAGCCCAAGTCAGTACAAGATTAACTCAAAGAGATGGGAGAATGATGCCCCAAGAGGGTGTGCTGGCACCTTTCCTGCACTTACAAAAACAAGACCCGGGCCATGAATGAAAATGATTAAAAATAATTGCTAACTGGTTTGATTGGTTTATGTCCTAGCGTTTGTCCTAGTTTTACCATCCTCAACAAATTATTAGTTGTGGGCAAAAAACACAATACACAGTCAAACCATCCAGTCTTGTCTCTACAGGAACTTATGCTTTAAAAATTGCTTTTCAGGTGCGCCTGGGTGGCTCAGTGGGTTAAGCCTCTGCCTTCCGCTCAGGTCGTGATCTCAGGGTCCTGGGATCCAGCCCCGCGTCGGGCTCTCTGCTCTGTGGGGAGCCTGCTTCCCTCTCTCCCTGCCTGCCTCTCTCCTTGTGATCTCTGTCAAATAAATAAATAAAATCTTTAAAAAAAAAATTGCTTTTCAAGTGGAATTAGGTTCTCATCATTTCTACAGCACCAATAGCAAGATTGCCCACACTGCCTGAAAAAGCCACCAACCTTGACCCCACTGTGATCCTGCAGGTCTGGGATTCATCCTGAGTACCTGTAGGTTCATATGTAGGCAATCCTTGTCACCCATCAAGGGAGCTTGGGTGACAGTTTGGTCATGGGTGTCCTAACAGCTTCCACGTGGCTCTGCTCGCAGACATTTTCCACTCTGCAGCCAGTGATACTGGCAAAATATGATTGGATTATGTCCTTCCTCTACCTAAAACCTTGCAGTGACTTCCCCTTGCTTTTAAATTAAGTAAAAACCTAAGCATACCCACGAAGTTCTGCACTGGGGGTCATCTGCCCCGGCCAACTCTCTGCTCCCTGAAACCCTGCCACGCTGGCCTCCTCTCCATCTTTCAAACGTCCAAAGTAGGGTGTCTGGGTGCCGTGTCCTGCTCAAGAGGAAGTCTGCTCCTGCTCATATGCATGCTCTCTTTAATACATACATAAAATCTTCTTTTAAAAAATGTCCAAAGCACCTTCATGTCCAAGGACCCACAGGGATTTTGCACCAGCTTCCTCTGACCAGACTAGAATACCCTCCCTCCTCCGGTTCACCGAGTCCATGCAGACATCCTTCAGGCCTGAGCTCAAGCCGCACTTGGTCAGGGAAGCTTTCTCTAGTGTCTCATTTGAGGTCAGGCCCCACCCAGGTAGTTTTATACTTGTGTGATTATTCAATTGCCATCCGTCTCCCCAACCAGACTGTAAGTACCAGGAGGGCAGGGCTTCCACTGATCTCTAGAGCGCAGCATGTGATACTGATCATAAAATGCACAGAGTGGAGGATCTCAATCCTTGAAACCACCCCAGAAAGAAAGATGTGGGTGTCCCGCTGTCCCAGTTTTATAGTCGATGAAAGGGAGGTACAGAAAATTGACTTGCCCCAGGTCACACAGCGGGAAGCGTGAGAGCTTAAGTCTGAACACACAGCCGTTCTGAATCTGGAGCCCGCGAGACTCATCCCTGTGGTTAACTTCACCCCAAAGAGGGCATTTAACAAAAGCATGAAAAGGCAGGCTGGGGTACTCAGTGCTCACACCCTGGTTTCTATTTGCCCTCTCTGCAAACCCAAGGGTGATGTCTAAATGCTGTTGCAGCATCAGTGGTCAGGAGTACTTCCAAAGCAAAGGTCACAGTCAAAAACCGCACCCGTGCCACCTGAGGGGACTGGGGAACAGGAAAAAGCCATACTTTGTGTAAAGCACTCCTTGTCATTCTTGCTTACTCTGCATTTGGCAGAGCAAACAAAAACCCAGAAAACCAGGCTGCCTCTAAGAGGCTAAGATTAGAGGCTGCCTCTAAGAGGCTAAGATTTCCAAATTTAATCTCTTTGCACGGGACAAAGCATGTGCTATGTTGGCTCTAAGATCCACAGGACCACTATCCCCATCGCTGACCATAATGGGACATTCAGCAAAGCCTGGAGTCACCATTGAGTCAAAATCGTGGCACAGAGCTGTCCTCCTACATGTCGTGTGGCCATGAAGATACCCAAGCCATCAAACGAGGACCCTGGGCCTTCCACGAAAGGCAGGGAGCTCTGTGCCAACACCATGGTGAGGTCTTTGGTCCTAATATTCCAGGGACAGACCACTGGTCCCCATCTGAATCCTTTGCTAGGCTGCTATGCACCTCATCCTTCTGTCCCTGGGCCATTGGTAAGGTGGACACTGCTCTTCTTGATAGAAGGCAACCACCTCAGCAAACAAGTTCTCACTCACCCAACCCCCTCTTCTGCTCACTCCTCCCCCAGGGCATACCTGCCATCCAAACAGAGATGACCCCACTCCGTACCAGGGTTGGGCCATTTCTGGGACATTGCCTCATTCTTTTCCCCTGGGCACAGTCACCAGGTCAGGGCCAGGCATGTCTCTGGGATTTCAGGGCTCCCAGGAGCTGACATCCTGGTGTCGTGGATAAAAAAAAATGTCTCCTAACTTGGTGGGCAGCTTTCCCTGCCACAGAGCCCTTTAGAACAAAAACAAGTCTTTGTCTTACTTCAAACATGGTCTGCTTTTGACCTAATGGGTTCACTTAATCCTCAAAGAATTCACACCTATGTTGCAAACCCCTCGGGTTGCCTGGGTGGCTTATTGGTTAAGCAACTACCTTCAGCTCAGGTCATGATCCCGGAGTCCCAGGGTCGAGTCCCGCATTGGGATTCCTGCTCCACGCGGGGTGTGCTTCTCCCTCTGACCTTCCCCCTCTCATGCTCTTTCTCTCTCAAATAAATAAGATCTTTAAAAAACAAACAAACAAAGAAAGAAACCCTCACCTTTCCTCCTTTCAATCTCAACAGTCCTGGAAGACATCATCACTCTAATATAGTGGTTAGGGACTCAGGCTCTGGGATCAGAGAGATAAGAGTTCAAATCCCAGCTCTACCTGTTATTACATGTCTGACTGTGGGAAGCGGATTTACCTCCTTGTGCCTGCTTTGTAATGCACAAAAGGAAGATACCATTATCTAGTTATACTGTCTAGCTCTCGCGGTTATTCTGGGGTCTACATGAGCTCCTTTGAGTGGACTGCGCAGCAGGAAGCTTCACACCAAGGGGTGGCTACAGCCACGGCTCTCCCCTCACGCCCTCTCACAGTAATGGCGGCCGTGAGAAGCTACCAGGCCTTGAAGTCATGGTCTGTTTAGGGCCGTCAAACTGCCCTCCCTGGTTCTCCTTGTCTTCCCTCTCCAACTCCTTCCCTCTCGTGGCTCTTTCTCCATTCTCTCAGTCACCCCTGACCCTGTGCTCTGACACACACTCTGTCCCCGAGCCTCCCAAGCCCTCCCTGGAGCCCTCTCTGAGTGGGTAACCATGGGCTCTCCTCTACCGCCCTGTGCCACACACTCAGGCACACGTTCCTCAGCGCAGGGCTGGCCACCAAGCCCCTGTCAGCGGGTGGGGGGTCCCTCCAAGGAATCAGGCCTTTCAGAGGGAGGAAGGAAGTCCAAACCCCTCAGACTGCTGTTCTTGGCTTTCTTCACCTACTTTCAACTGTCTTTCCAGGCCCTTCTCCGCCCACTTCCTGCTGTGTCCCTGGTACTCCAGCCAGATTGGACTTGGACGAGTCACGATTCCAGTCTCTTCGTGGTCTAGTTTCTACCTTTATGCAAGCAGCTTCCCCGCTTGGAAAGGGCTCCCTCTTTTAATGTTTCAGAGCCCATCTCAACATCAGCTCCTTTACTGGGTTTTCTTTGATTATACTAGCGAGGAGAGATCTCCTTGCCCTGAACTCCTCTAATCCCTTGGTCTTCTGCCATTTTTCTGACTCTAGTCTGGTGCCTGGTAAACAGAGCAGGGGCTCGCTCAATAAACGGGTGTTGAATGAAGAGGCTTCAGCTCACTGGCATGTCAGGAACACCTCACTCCCCTTCCAGATTAGCCACGAGCCTGGACCTGGGGAAAGACGTTGCCGGAAATTGAAATGCAGACCGAATTCTCAGAGAAAGTTTGCTATTTAAAACCAAACCAAGCCAAGCCAAGCCAAACAAAACAAAAACATGATTGAAGGCCCTTTTAAAATCAGAGCCACGTGAAAGATACATTGGGGTTCAATCTAGATTTTCACACTCTTAAAGCCCATCAACCCACGTGAACAATCTTAAAGCACACGGCCCAACGCCGCCCCCAGGAGGGTATTTTTATATCATGAGTGACGAGATACACGTGCGAACCTACACATCTCTATGTTCACTGGCAATGGTCTTACACTCTAAAAATTAACCCGAAGCTAAGGTTCACAGAGTACCACAGTTGAGGAAAAGTTAAACTACACAGGGGCGCCTGAGTGGTTTAGTCGGTTAAGCACCTGCCTTCGGCTCAGGACATGCTCCCAGCATCCTGGATCGAGCCCTGTGTTGGGTTCCCTGCTCAGCAGACAACCCACTTCTCCCTCTCCCTCTGCTGCTCCCCCTGCTTGTTCTCTGTCTCTGTCTCTCTCTCTGTCAAATAAATAAATAAAATCTTCAAAAAAAAAAAAATTCAACTACACAGACCAATGTCAGGAAATGTTACTACACAAAAGGTCATTTGAGTCCATGAAGAATTTATGGACACCAAAACGTGCTAAAAATGCGGTAAGCCTGATTTCCATCCCATACCTAATTATGCCCACACACTTCTGGGGCTGCGTGGCTCGACACGGGCGTCTTCGGCATGAACAGCACGGTGCCACTGACGCTTTGTCTCCTAGGACCACATACACGTGGGGTATTAGGTGCAACTCAGGAGTGACGTCAACACTCATGGGCCATCCCTGGTATGTGCTGGTGTGGGCATTTAAACATGGCAAAAATGCTTCTATGGAAACACACATTAGCACATTCCAGTATGTCGCTTAAACATCTGTTTTTACACCTACGTCTGGGTAAAATGATGCAAACAGGGGCTCCAGGGTCCCAAATGTAAGGTACTAGGCCAGTGGAAAGGCACTGGGCAGGAAAGCCATCTTTGGACCAATGGGGGAGGTGCAGAAGGGGCATCCTGGCACTGAGTCTGCGGATGCCCGAGGGAAAAAAAAAAAACAAAACAAAAAGAATGGGGTGGGTGCCGGGACATTGAAACATGAAAGCTGAACACCAGCTGAATTATAGAAATGAGCCTCTGGCCACCTAGGAATGCTGGGCAGCTCCTAGGAAATGCCATGGTAAGCAATAATGTGCCTGCAAAGCCCGCTCATATGACTGTATTTTTGAAATTCCCAAATCCAAGCCTTTGGCTTCTTTTGAAAAGACCAACTCAGGATTAAGGAGGGAGCAGACCTTCAGGAACAAAAACAATCCCATTGATTTAGGAGGAAATCACTCACCAAGGGGGGTTTATGCATTTAGAAGGCTAAGCGGAGGTCTCTAAGAACTGAGGAAGCAAGGTCACGGTGGTCACAGCTAGTCAACCCAAGACGTCCTTAGGGCTCCCTCCCCATTCACAGGGTCTGTCCTCAAATCTACAACTGTGCTGAGGGCTTCTACCACCTGGACACTGTTGGGTTTCTTCAGTCCTTTAGGGGAAAAGAGGTTAGGGAAATGCAGGAAGCAGCAGTTAGAGAAATTAGGACGGCCTGCTTCTCAGGGAAAGAACTAATAGCCGCTGATACGTGGAGCTCACATGCCCGAGTCACCACGGCACTACTAAGCCACATACACACATACAAGCGCAATCTTTTAATCCTTATTTTAAAATTGAGCATTCAGGGGCGCCTGGGTGGCTCAGTCAGTTAAGCACCTGTCTTTGGCTCAGGTCACAATCCGAGGGTGCTAGGATCAAGCCCCGTGTTGGGCTCGCAGGGAACCTACTTCTCCCTCCTCCTCCGCCTGCCCCTCTGCCTACTTGTGCACGCTCTCTCTCTATTTTCTTTCTGTCAAATAATAGAAATAAAACCTTTTTAAAAAAATTTAAAAATTGAGCATTCAGGAGGAAAAAATTTGAGGAAATGACATTTGTGTAGTTTAGCCAAGGTCATATAATAATAAATGATAAGGCCAGACTTCAAGCTCAGGCCATCTGGACTAGAGTCTGTACCCTAAGCCTTGGGTTAAATGAGCAGGTCTTCGCTGTTAGCAAAACTAAAAGGAAGAGCTCTGATGCATAACAAGCACCTACTATGTGCTAGGCAGCGTGCTAAGTGATTTTTTCACGTTATTTCATTTAATCCCCATGGCAACCACCTAAAGTTGGCATCGTTGTGTCGAACTTGGTTTTTATAGATGAGAAAACATCTCTGAATTGCCCAAGGCCACTCAGCTTCTAACAGCAAGACTGACTCCAAATCCAGTAGGCAGGGTGATAGTCACAGAAGTGAGTACCTTCAGACACCTGACACGTCCCCCAGTCTTATATGCTCCATTCCATAAACCAAGCCCATCCCTCTAGGTCTAGCTGTTGGAGATGAGAGGTACCTCCAGCCATAGTCTGTTTTGTTTACTACTTGGTTAGACTTTACACGATTTCTTATTCTTATGGGATGCTTTTTGGATTTTTCTTCACATAGGGTGGTGGTGTCTCCCCAGATAGATGATTAGCACCTTGAGGACAGGGTCACTGATTTACATTGCCTTCTGTGACTCTTCCCCACATGGCACCAGGCACAATGCCAAGAGGAGAGAAGGTGCTTGGGAAACAGCTTCTAAGTAAAGAGATAACTCAGGATTGTGCAGCTCAGATCTAACTCAAGTATCTACAGCTGACAGGTTGGGCATAACAGCAATTAGGTCTATTCCAAGAGCTTACCACCACAAGAAAGCAAAAATGAGGAGGAATGACCTATAGAAGACCTCCGATTTGGGCTCTGAAGATCAGCCATTGGGATATGGGACTTCCCATCATCAAACCTACATTCAGTAGTGATTGAGCACCAAATGGTCGTACTAAAAAGAAAGGGAGGAGACAAAGTGCTTGTATCACCAAGCTTATAAGCTATCGAATATACCTTGATCTTGACCTACAGCCTTGGTGCTGGGTTTCACTCCTCATCTTTGGGGGGGTGCAAGGTAGCTGAAGAGCAGAGGTGCACTAGGCTATAAACAGAGAAGAAGCTAGGTTTAGGGGAGGGGTCTGAGTTCTACAGGGAATTTTTTTTTTTTTTTTAAGCTGAGCTTCCTATCTGTTCCTGCTTGCTGCCATCCACTCAGGAGGCTCTCAGTACTCACACTCCTTCTTTTCAGGGTTAGAGTTCCTCTTGAAATTGTCCTCCTGGTGACGTCTGCAAAGGGGTAATTCTAGGTCTATATGAACACAGATGTGAAGCCTCCTCTACCTCCCTTTTCACTAAGAGCCCGTGGCGCTGCTGGCTTCACTACTCAAAGGTCCCTCTGCTGACACTGCTGAGGGCCAATGACCACAGGCTCAAAGAACTTCCCCATGACTCTATTGCAAAAGAGGAAAAACGAGGGGGCATCTTTCGAACCGCCAGGCCAGCCAAAGCAGCGGAGCACAGACCTCACTATCTCCCAGGTTTCCGCCCTGGAAGTGGGCAACGTGCTTAGCTCTATTCAAAGGCTTTGGGACTTCGCACCAACTCTGCCCCAGAAGCCCGCACATAGTAGCCAACGGATCAGTCCCGCTGTCCTGGGTACAGATGGTGGTAACAGCCCAGACACATGCAGTGTCCCATGCTGTCATCCCTAAAAGGAGTTCGTGTGACAATAAATGTTTCTATCCCTCCCACATTTCTTCGAAGTCTGATTGGACTTTCTGAGTGACAGTCCTCCCCTTCTGATTTTCGAGGGTGAAGTTCAGACCCAGGTGATTACTCAGGGGGCAGGCCCTGGAAGAGTTATTGTTTTGTGGGTTACCATGGAAAGACCCAGTTCCTCTTCCTGCAGGGTGTGCCACCAGAAACAGACAGGGTGGTTCCAAAGCCGCTTTTTCCTAGCTTGTGAAGTCGACTGCACAAGTTAACTAACCCTGCCTCGTGATCCCGAAGAGAAATCTAGAAAGAGAAAGAAATCTCTGCCACCCATAGCTAACACCACCCCAAGGAAGCAGCACCATCAGATCTGGCTCTGTGATCTAGGGAGTTACTCAGGGACCTACTTACACAAGAGCATCTCCCAAAATCCTGCTCTGAAGATGCCTCCTCTCCTGCTTGACCTGATATTTCCACCATTAGTCACTCCATTACTCGCTGCCTTACAGTTTCATCTCTCCTCTCTTAAATGTGAACTCGGGGACCTTTTCTTTCCCATTCATTGCTTCATGCTTAGCACTCAGACTGCTGCTCAGAACAAAGCAGATGCTCACTAAACATTTGTGCAATACAAAAATGACAGTTGCGCTGCACTGTCTCAAACAAAACAAAACAAAACAAAACAACCAACAAAACCATAGCTCCTAAGAGCACTGAGTTCTAGAAGCGCAGTGTGTGACCTTTAACCCGAAGCTGTCCTTCCTGAGACGGTCCGGCCAAGAGGATGAGAGCCTTCATTCCCTGGCTCCCATTAGTCACATTACCTGCTATCAACTGGGGGCATGTGGGGAGGCTGGCTGGAGGGAATGAAATCCAGAACAAGCAGGATTCAAGAAGACAGAGGGGATGGCCAGGGGACTGTGTGGGTTATTTGCAAGGGACAGAGATGTGGCCCAGGGCAGGAGCACCCTTCGAAAGGCCATGGGTTTTGGGGGACAGCATGAGAATGCAGGACTAGCCATTCCTGGGGCAGATAATGGGGTAGCCTTTTCTCTGAGGAGGAACAACTCTGGAAAGAAAAAAGACAATGTCTTCACAAGTTACAGCCCAAGCCCCCCCAGTCCCTGTGGGTTACCACTGATCACTGCCACTAACTGTAAAGGCCCTGGGTGGAAATAGGGGAAGGCCAACACCACCACGTCCTCAAAAGAAGGCTCCTCACTCTGGGCCACGTGTCCTCCGTGAAGACCATATCGGCTCTGTGCTGTGCCACCATGGATACCCACCTTCATTGAAGAAAGGAGCCATCCTGGGCATGTATAGATTGAAAAGCTGCTTTGTGCTAACCCTTGGCAAAAGCCCCTTCTGGCAATCAAAAATAATCAGAACGTTCTGCAGGATTCCTGAAGCTGCAGAATGGGTCAGGCCAAGAGGCTCAAATTAGCAGGAAGACTCCAGAACCCAGAAGCTCTAGGATGGGTTCCTACAGCCAGAATGACCAGAGAGCTTATGGAAACGAAAAGCAGATTCTAAAGGGCAAGAATGCCAAGCTCTGCAGACAGAGGCTGCCGTCCTCAAGCCAAGTGCATTCCAACCACCGCACTTCACAAAGGCAACGGGACATGCGCTGTACGCATGTCCAACGTTTTATTCCTTAAGTGTCACTGAGCAAGTCCAGAGTCGTTTTTTCCTTAAAGGCACTTAAGAGCCTAGGTTTGCACAACATACAACCTGAGCAGCAAGGCAACCCGGTGAGGTCAAGGTCAACAGCAGGATGCCCAAAGTCAAGCAACTTGCTGCGTTCAGAGCAGTGAAGTAAATATTGGGACTTATGATGGTCCCGTTCCCGGCCCCGCTGTCTTCCCACAGAACCTCGCTGAGCCGTGACAAGGCACCAACCAGCCACAGGTGCCTGGAAGACGTGGTCGGAGACTCCAGATGACCCAGGGCCTGATGGACTCCTTTGCAGGGCGATTGTGGTAGAGCTGAGGAACGTGTTTGGGTCATCAGAAAGTGGCAAACACATTTACCCAGCACCTCTTATCAAAGTTCTTTCTGGACAGGGAAGCAGAAAGCAGTCCGATGGGAGGAGAGAACGTCCATGTTTCCTTCGGTGCCTGAAACAAACCTCTGGCCAGTGATCTGGGCTCTGGGAACATGACTTATCTCCCCCCCAACAACAGCCTGAGAAGCAAACACTGGCAAGGACGGTCTTGCTCCACCAACGGGGAGGGCTGTTGAGATGCCTTTCTCAAGGCCACACGGCAGGCCGGGGGCTGAGACTGTCCCTTGGGACAGGGACAGTGACACTCCAGTGATACTCAGGACATAGGGCGTGGGGAGGGTTTCCAGGAAGCTGCTCCAGAAACCGGAGAGCCTTGATCTTTCCCGGCCCTGCCCCGCTCAGGCAGCCCGGAAGGGAGGCTTTATCACCACCTGCTGCCTTTCCTGACCACCTGCTTCCAAGGCTTCGGGAACTGAGGCTCTAGGTGGAGGGGATTTTCTCCTGGGGCCTAGTTACAGAGAAAAGGTGGAAAAGATTAGTCAGAGAGTTGAATCAAGCCACATTCTTCCCTCACCCCAACTCCTCTCCTCCTGAGGCTGCAGGTGACGGGGTACGAGACGATAATCACAGAAAATGCTCTGGAATCTTCTCTCAGCGATGAGAAGATAAGGTCCCACGGCTAAAGTGTAAAAAAGCCAGAGCACCAGACATCCCCCTTCCCATCCAGAGAGCCTCAGTCGCTGCTGTGTGCCAGGCGTGGCCTCTTCTGGTTGGTATGTTACAAGCAAGCGGTGGGGCGGGGGCGGGGGGTGACCTCTCTGCAGGAGGGTGGTGACTGCTGGCCCCAACCAGCTCACCGCTGAGAGGCTGAGAGAGTGGACATGGGGTGTGGACTGCTTCACTTGCCCCACGTATGGACCTGGGGAGGGGCATCTGCCAGCCTAAACTTCAGGGATGGCAGCAGAGATGAAGGAAAGTGACTGAAATCAAAAGACGCTGCAGAGAGTGTGGTGTGGAGGGAGCAGGCGGGTGTGGGCTCAGGAACCGTCTCCGGAGGGCTTTTTTGATTCCGAGAGCCTTCACACACTCCCTCACCTAATTCTGGTAACAACCTTGGGAGGCAGGCTTTCCTGCTACAGCTCACAAGGCTGATGACCGAGGAGGGCAAGCGTCCTGCCGGACACCACAAACACAGTGGCGAGCAGCACCGGGTCCGGGCTCCACGACTCTTTCATCCCAGGAGTTCTCGAACTTCAGAGAGTGTCAGAATCCCTAACAGAGGATCAAAAACACAGATTCCCGAACCCCACCCCGAGACACTGATTCCCTGGGTCTGCTTGGTGCCTAGGAATCTGCATTTTAACAACACACACCACCCCCCTCCACCCTCGCAGGTGCTTCTGGTACTGGAGGCGCAGGGCCCTCCCTTCGCAGTGGCTCTCGGCTGCCCTCAGTGCAAGAAGTCAAGAGACTGTTCTCCAGAGCTAACTTCCCTGTGCGTCCTAGACAGGGGTGGGGGGAGAGAGAGGGATCTGTATGCCCGCTGAGCTCCTCGGGAAAGAGGAAACGGTCCTCCGAGCGAGCTCACTGAGTGGTTCCACAGACATGCCCAGCACTGAACTAGAAGCCCAGGGCAAAGGTCTGAGGAGGCACAGATTGCTTCACAGGGCAGCCACCACCCCGAACAAACAGCCCATTGGAATGGGCCCCGCCCACTTCTCGGAATAGACGGACACCACAGTTGGCCTCGTGTACAGGGAGCGGTCTCCAGAGCCATCAGAGGAGACCCAGCCATGGCAACACAGTAATTTGGGGCAGAAAGCACGCATTTCCAGGGGAGAGAAGAAGGGGGAAAAGGAGGGGGAAAAAAAAACAACCCAACTCCTAAATTGGCTCCATCATTGTGTCCTCTCACTCCCCACACAACCCCCTCGGGAGCCAGCAGAGCTGTCCAATCAAAAGCGGTCTCCTGGAAACGCACGGGACTTGTGTTCACCTCCGCTCTAGAGAAGGAATCAGGCTCCAAAGCAAACACTGCTCCATTATGAGGTTCTGAGACACACAGATTGCAAGAAGATGGCAGGCAAGGAGAGCCCAGTGCACCTCCTATCTCCCCTGCAGCACCCCGATGGCACGTCTATCATCTGCACGCATGCCCAAGCAAGGCGTCCTCTTGAACCACCTGGTGCTGAGAAGCTGAGCTCATGTTTTTGCACAGCATAAAAAAGGAAAGATGCCCGCAAGGAGGTCAGAAAGCAGAAGAATCAAGGTGGACAGCTGGAGCCTGCAAGGCGGCTTCCCCCCTCGGAACAACTCAGTAAAGAAAAAAGTCCTTCAGACCCAAGAGAAGAAAGATGCTCCATTGGGTTCACTTCAGGAATGGTAGTGGGTAGAAGTCGGGAGACAGAACAAAGAAAGAAGAGGAGACACCGGCTGTCACGTGAACCACACAGTTTTTTATCATGCTTGATGGGGTTCCAGCCCTTATCCTGCGATCCACTCAGGGTTGTTTGATGTTGGGGATGGGGGGGGCGTAGTCTAAGTCAAGAAAGGGATATCCTGTTAACAGCATTGCTGGAAAAAGATCAAGAACCAGGCAGTAGAAACCAGCTGTGTCCACCTAACCTTAGGTTTGTGAGACGAAGGACTGATGATAACACAGCATCTGTGTTATCTCAGAGACTCGAAAGTCTTCATCACAGACAACAGGTGTCATCGCCACATGCTGTGAAAGAAACACCACCTCTGAGCCCTACATACAGCTGTCCGTTTGAGTGGCTTTCAAGTGGGACGAGTCCCCATTGTGATACTGCCTGGACACTTCGCAGAATGGCCTGCCCTCCCTAATCACCCAACCCCTGGTCACTCCACTCATGCAAAATCAGCTCATAAAAATCACCTCCTCAGGGAAGCTGTCCTGGTTGCTCCCCATTATGCTCATACTGGGATAATGTCCTCCCATGTGCTGTGTGACCTGTAAGGTCCCATGAACATACATGGTGGTATTATGAGTCTTTCAGTGTTGGCCTCTCCTTCTAGATCAGGAGCCCCCTGTGCAAAGGAGCAATTGTGTTTATTGACGGTAGTACTGATAACATCTGTTCTTCATTGAGCACCTTTTCATCGAACAAATTCTGCCAGCTGAGAGCCCTCCATTATGTCTCACTTAACCCTCTCCTTTACCTTCTGCAATAGCCACTATTGTCTCCCGCTTACAAAAGAAGAAATCAAAACGTAGAAAACCTAATGGACTTGTCTGAAGGAACACAGCAGAGCTAACGATGGTGTTCTCAACCACCCTGGGTCTGGCATGGTTCAAGGCACACAACACAGTAAGGACTGCATAGCTCTTTCCATTGAAGGAACAAGACTGAATCACATCAGAAAGACAAATCCAGGTATGACAGTTCCTTCCTCCAATGACCTGAGCTCTCAACTGAGTAGTCACCTTAATGCCTGTGAGTGTGTCTGTGTGTCCATCTGTCAGCACCTGTTACACCCAGAGCCCTGCTCTGAGATATGGGGGAGGTTTATTAGTCAAATTTCCAGCCCTCTGATAAGTTTCCCATGTAGCTGAAAAAGGGGGGGGGGCGCGGAGAGAGGGAGGGAACGACAGGAGAAAAGATAAGGAAAAGGGGGAAACACAAACCACCAGGAAACAAAGTATCCCAGTGTCTCAGTGAACTCAGCAAGCACCCAGAGGGCCCAGAATGCTCTCCTCCAAGCACAGACACTAATGAGTTGAAGACAGGTGAGCAGGCACCCAGCAAGCAATGGATTTTTTTTTTTTTTTGTAAAATACACATAGCATGAAACTTAGCATTTTAACCATTTTTAACTGTATGGTTTAGTGGCATGAAGTATATTGCTATGCAAACCATCACTTCTACCCATCTCCAGAACATTCTTCATCTTCCCAAACTGAAATGCTATACTCATCAAACAGTAACTCCCCGTTCTTTCCTCCCCTAGTCCCTGGCAACTGCCATCCTACTTTCTGTCTCTATGAATCTGAGTACTCTTTGTACCTGTGGTATCATCAAAACATATTTGCTCTTTGTCCCCGGTTCCTGGTACAGAGTTCTGAAAGCTGTTGGCATCTCGTGAGTGTAGGAGTGTCTTTTGTTACTTCTAAGAAACCCTTTTCCATCACATCTGAATTTATGATGCTGAAGTGACTCAGAGCATGGCCTGTCAATGGCCTTAGGATGGGCTAATCTCCAGAAAATTACATGATTCGAGTTTGGGAACTTTCAGCCTCATCCTCCTCTGACGTCTGAAGAGGGAAGGGGAGCTAGAAATTGAGCTCTATAAAAACACACGAGCAAGGAAATTCGGTGAACTTTCTGGTCAAAACACATGACATCAGGGTGGAGAGGCAGGGTGGCAGGCCCAGAGAGACCCCCGCATCTCTTCCACTTGGCCGTTCCTGAGTTGCATTCTTTATAATAACGAGTAAAGTTACCTTACTAGTAAACAAAATGTTTACCTGCGTTCTGTGAGCCATCCTAGCCAATCATAGAACCTGAGTAGGGGTCATGCGAACCTTCAATGTATAACCAGTGGGTGAGAAGTTTGGCTGGCCCCCAAGACTTGGAGATGGCATCTTAAGTGGGGGCAGTCTTGTGGAACCGAGCCCTGAACTTGTGGGGTTGGCTGGTCGGCATTAACTCCAAGTAATCAGTGTCAGAATTAAATCTGATTGTAGGACACTCAGTTGGTGGCACAGAATTGGAGAATTGGTTGGTGTCAGGAAAAAATACACATCAATACCTCATATAAGTGGGATCCCGTAGTATCTCTCCTTTGGCGGACTATCCTATTCCACCTACCGTCTACCTATTTCCACCTACCTAATGTCTCCAAGGCTGATCCATGTGGAGCAGGGTCAGAATTTCCTTTCACGGATGAATAATATTTCATTTTATGTGTATATCACATTTTGTTTACCCATGTATCTGTAGAGGGACACTTAGGTTACTTTCACTTTTATGGCTATTGTGAATAATGTTGCTGTAAAAACAAGCATACAAATATCAGGTTTAGCTTCCTGCTTTCAGTTCTTTTGGATAAATAGCTAGGAGCAGAATTGCTGGATCATACAGTAATTCTAGTTTTAAGTTTCTGAGGAACTGCCATACTGTTTTCCAGACTGCACCATTTTACATTCCCATCAGCAATGCACAAGGGTTCCAATTTCTCCACAAGCTTGTCTACACTTCTTTATTCTTTCATAGCATTCTATTAAGTGTGAGGTGGAATCTCATTGTGTTTTTGCCTTGCATTTCCCTGATAATGAGCATCTTTTCATATGCGTAGTGACCATTTGTATATCTTTTTTGGAGGAATACCTGTTCAAGTCCTTTGCTCATTTTTAAATAAGTTTTGTTTTGTTTTGTTCAGCGGTAGGGATTCTTTATATATTCTGGATATCAACCCTTATCAGATATATGGTTTGAAAATGTTTTCTCCCATTCCACAAATTGCCTTCTCACTCTAATGATCAGTGTCCTGTGATGCACAGAAGAGTTTTGTTTTGATATTGTCCAATGAATCTCTCTTTTTTTTTTTTGACCATGCTTTTTGTATCACAACCAAGAAATCATTGCCATCGTTACCAGATCCAAGATCACGAAGCGTTTTCCCTGTGTTTTCTTATTATAGAGTTTTACCAACACCATTTGTTTAGTGATAACCATGTGTCAATGTAGGTTCATCAACTGTAACAAATATAGCACTGTGGGTTATAGTTTTCTCCACACCATTTGTTGAGGAGATTGGTTGTCATGATGTGTCAATGTAGGTTCAACAACTGTAACATTCTGGTGGTGGATGGTGACGACAGGGGAGGCTATGCGAGCTGAGGAGTGGCAGTAAGAAGGGTAGGGAGAAATCTCTGTGCCTTCGACTTAATTTTGCTGCAAACCTAAAACTGCTCTAAAAAATATTAAGGAAAATGTTCCCATTGGCCTTGGCACCCTTGTTAAAATCATTGGATCACATATGTGAGGGTTTACTTCTGGGCTCTCTATTCCATCGGTCTCTATGTTATACCTTTTTGCCAGTATCATACCGCCATGATTGCTACCGCTTTGTTACTAGTTTTAGGGTTAAGAAGTGTGAGACCTCCAACTTTGTTGTTTTCCTCCAAAATTATTTTGGCTATTCAGCATCCCTTAAATATTTTCTTTTTTCCATTTTTCTATTTCTGCAAATAACATCATTGGCATTTTGATGGGGATGACACTGAATCTATAAATGTTTTTGGTAATATTTCCATCTTAATAATATTTAGTCTTCCACAAACACAGGATGTCTTTTTCATGTATTTATGTATTTATGACTTCTTTAATTACTTTCAGCGATGTTTCACAGTTTTCAGTGTATAAATCTTTCACCCTTTTCATTAAATTTATTCCTGGGCTTGTTTTGTTTTCTTAATTTCCTTTTTTGGATTGTTCATTGTTAGTGTACAAAAATACAATTAGGTTAAAGTGTTGCAAATTCAGTTTACAGAAAGGACCTGGTTATTGGGAGTACAGCATGTGGGAGGAAGGGGGGGGGGAGGAAAACTTAAGTAAAAATGCCATGAAATCTCCCACCATTTTGAATGGGGGTTTCTCTTGGTTGGGTGTTTGCCTAGTTGCTGTTTATCTTTGACTAATCTCCAGAACTCCTATGAAGAAGTGATTTTAGCTTGGTTTTAGTTTACTTAACATTTCTGTGAGGGGTGAGGGTCTGAAGCTTCCTGACCCACCATGTTGCTGACATCACTCTTCACAGCCTGAGGCTTATTCCCCAAACAGTGAGTCTATCTTCAAGGAGAGAATTAAGGAGCCAGACTGGTGAGAGTAGAGCGACAAGGCTGGGAGAGAACAAGAGACAGACTGGATAGAAAGAAACGGTGAGGAGTCGGGGTCTGAGCATGCTAACTCGAAGACTTAGACTTGATTCCATGAGAATTGCCAGGCACTTGCAACAATGCCACCAAAGGAACAAAGACAAGTCATGCCAGGCCAACCCGAGCCTCCTCCAGTGCCCTGAGCTGAAGGTTAAAGGAACAAAATGAAGAAGAGGGCGCATGAGGTTGGTTCCACCTTACATTCCACCAGGGTGTGCCCCCCACACCCAGAGTGGGAGTATATTTTTAAAATCTTAAATGAATACAAATGATGAGCCCTACCCCAGCCCAGCCTCTTCCCTCAGTCTGGAGGCTGAATGCCTGAGCTCCCCATTGCTTCCTCCATTGCCCACCAGACCAGCATTCAGCAAACATGCAATAAATCTCTCATGACACATTCAGCCAAACATGCAATAAATCTCTCATGACAACAACGTGGCTGCAAGCGAGAGGCTGCCTTCCCATAGCCTGCTGCTCTCTCCTCCTAGTGATTTCAAAAAACTGATCACGGGTCTCACCTGGGAAGCCAGGTGAAGAGATAGGAGCCCGGGCCCCAGCCCTAGAGAGTCCAGGTAAGGAAGTCCACCTCGGGGCCCAGGCATCTGTATTTTTACCCAGCCCCTAGGGTGAGGCAGATGATCGCCATTTTTCGCTGGGAACACGGGTCTGGATTCCTCCCCAGAGCTGCTCGCCTCTGAGCTCATTCTGCTGGCCTGCGTCTTTGGCAAGGGTGTCCCGATAAACAAAGGAGACCGGGCATTCCCTTCCACTATATCTTCCCCAGAAGCCTCAAACTCAAGTTTTATCTGACCCACAGTTTCAAAAGATGGAATATAACTAAACGCACACACCTATGAATTAGTTATCAGCACTTAATAGATTTCATAAGCCAGACCCAGAAAGACAAACGTTGTATGATTCCACTTATGTGACGTACCTAGCCGAGGCAAATTCGTAGAAACAGAGTAGAACAGAGGTCACTAGGGGCTGGAGGGAGGGGGATAGGAGGAGTTAATATTTGATGGGTACGCAGTGGTGGGGGGTTTATGAAAATGTTTGGGGAATAGATAGTGGTAGTGCTTCCATAACATTGTAAAAGTAGTTAATGTCATTGAATTGTATACTTGTGAATGGTTAAAATGATAAACATTATGTCTCTTTTACCATAATCATCATCATCATCATCATCATCATCATCATCAAAACAGACTTGATCTAAAAATCTGGATCTCTGGTTTCTCCCTAAAGAAAAAAAAATGGTGGTGCCTGGGTGGCTCAGTGGGTTAATGCCTCTGCCTTCAGCTCAGGTCACGATCCTGGGGGTCCCAGGATCGAGCCCCACATCAGGCTCTCTGCTCAGCAGGAGCCTGCTTCCCTTCCTCCCTCTCTGCCTACTTGTGATCTCTGTCTGTCAAATAAATAAAATCTTAAAAAAAAAAAAAAAAAGATCTGGCAGCACTGGGCCATACTTTGTATACCAACAGTTGGCGGGAGCTGATGCAGCTGCTGTCTTTAGATGGGAAATGGACTCTCAAGTTGCCATGACCCCATTACACCCCACTGTCATTTTGACTGTCACATTTATAGGACCTGGCTGGCCCCCAGGAGGGTGTGGTCCCAGCCCCACCCCCCACACCCCCGCTGCATGTCAGTCACCTCTAGCCTCCTTCCGCCCTCCCAGCCCTGGACTATTCCTGTCTTCTAGTGCATAAGGGGAGGCCAGCAGTGGTCAGCCACGTGGGCAGGCACTCTGTGTGCTTTAAGGAACAAGAACAATGACCAGAAGAGAACATGAGTTTGCCTTCACCTCCCCCAACTTCAATGAGACCATGAAAGGCCTCTGACATTAGAAAATCCAGAACGGTAAGCTTAGACTTTAACACATCTCCATGGCAAATGACCATGATCTGGGAACAAGAGTGGGCTGACCACCCACCTCATGACCCTGACCCCTGAGTCAGTCTCAAACACCCAGCCTCTCTGGTATTACCACTCGATCAGCCAGCGGGCAAACACCACGTCCTCAAGGCTGGACTTTGATTCCTAGGGTCTGTCTTTATCTGCTAGAACCTATTTCCAAACACTTAGATATGATGTGGGTCAGGACATGCTCCCCCAAAGTACGGCACCCAGAGGGGGTTTCGGAAAACAGCAGAGTAGGAAAGCCACTCTGACTTCCTCCTCCTCCTCACCCTTCTTCCCTGAAATAGGTCTTAAACTCTCCTATAAGAGCTACCCCTCTCACAGCTGGAGCAAAGGAGCACCCCTACCTCTGAAGACAGAAGGATACCAAGGAGAAGCATAACAAGTAGGCCTTGTCCAGCTTCCTCCCGTTCACTACACTAACTTTACACTCCTAACCTGTCATATTCCTCTATGATGATGCACTTTTCATCAAACTTGGCCTGAAACCACACAGGTCTGAGTGTTTCTTCATTTCCTTAGGAAGGAAATCATGCAATACTTATACTAAATAAACTTGGATGATTTTCTCCTATAACCTGTCTCCATCAGTTTAATTTTTAGACCGAACCAGGGCCCCAAGAGGGTCAAGGATATTCCCCCCCACCCCGTAAATAGCATCATTGTTCTAGATCTGCTAGATCTGGCTATTGAGCCCATTCCTGGGAAATGTGGTGAGGCTCTAAGTGTCAAATTCATGCTGATTTTCGAAGACTCAGTATAAAAAAAGAATGGAAAATAGCTTATTAGTGATTTTGTTATATTGATTATATGTTGAAAGACTATTTTGGATATACCGAATTAAATAAAATATCCTAATAAAACCAGTTTCACCTGCTCTTTCTACTTTTTAAAAAAATCAACGTTTCACCTATTTTTAATGTAGCTAGTAGGAAAATTTAGTTGTACACGTGGCTTGCCTTATGTTTCTATTGGGTGGTCCTATTTCCAAAAGCCCAAACGGCGTGGCGGCTACACGCCCGATTCTGGAAGGTGACTGCACCAGACTGCTAAGTCCATCCTTATCCACGGGGGCTGTATTCCCAGATCCCCCACAGGGTGCCTCAAACTGCAGATAGTACTGAACCCTGTCTGTATGACGTGTTTCTCTACACCTACCTCTAACCATGGTAAAGTTCAGTTGTCAGTGAGGCAACGTAAGAGATTAGCAATTAACTAGCAATAAACTAGAACTGCTGTAACAATACATTGTAATGAAAGCACATGAATGTCGCCTCTCTCTCTCTCTTTCTCTCTCTCTGTCTTACTGTACTCTGCTCACCCTTCTTACAATGAAGTGCCAGGCTAACATGCCTGTGTGATGAGATGAAGCGAGGGGAATGATGTGCCATTATGACATCGTGTAGGATGATGCTCCTGTAGGTCAGGAGGAGGACCATCTGTTTCCAGGTTGACCGCAGGGGACTAAAACCATGGAAAGTGAAACCAGGAAAGGGGGGGGCTCTGATATTTTTCGCAACCCAAAAAGCAAACATTCTCTCCTCTTCTCTTTCTGGTAGGCACTGGGCTCTCAGCTGCCCAAGGGTCCTTGAAGTCCCTCTGCCATCTCGGTGCTGTAAATTCCTCCTCGGGGCTGGCCCTGACTCGGCCCCTTCGAGATCCCACCTCTCTCCCGTCCAATGCCACTAAGCTACCACCAGACTCTAGGAAGGGGCTTTCTTCCAATCCTTCTGCTATAAGATCATTCACGTCCCTGAAAACCCCCCATGGGTCATTTCCCTGAAAGCAATGGAACAAGTATTGCCAGATGCCAGGTGTCACTACCTGTGCAAACGGCCAGAGCCAAAGGGAAGAGGCTCTGTTGCAATTCTAGCATTCCTTCCCTCTCTCAGCCCTGCTGAGGACTCATTGGTTTCTTCTTGCCAAAGAGAGCCCCACCTGCTTGTGACTCCTGCTAGGCTTCTAGAGGCAGAATCTGCCCTTCAGCAGTTTACAACAGGGTAGGTGGAAAGGTGATACTAACGCCCAGCCCTTCAAAACAGAAGGCAGGTGGAGAGGCTCTCTGATTCTGGAGAAAACTGCTGGAAACTTAATCACCCTCACCAACCAGATACGAGGGACAAAATTCCACCCTCACAATCCTGACCTCCCCCTTTGTAAAAATATAGGCTTTAGGGGCACCTGGCTAGCTCAGTCAGTTAAGGGTCCGACTCTTGATCTCAGCTCAGGTCTTGATCTCAGGGTCATGAGTTCAAGTCCTGCCTTGGGCTCCACTTTTTAAAAAAAAATTAATGAATGAAAAAAATAAAAAATTAATTTAAAAATTTAATTTAAAAACTAAAAAACATATGCTTTATCCACATGACAACTCAGCACTGGCCTACCGACACTGGATTTTGGAGGTGGAGTCGCGATCAAATCTCCCTTCTACCACTTAGTAGCTGTAGAACCCCAGATAAGTTTCCTCTAATTATCTGGGTCTCAATTTTCTCACCCATAACAACAGGGACAAATTCCACCTACCTCAAAGAGTTGAAAAAATAAATAACAGATGAGAAATACCTTGCACATAATAGGTGTTTGATAGACATTGGCTTCCTTCCCCTTCAATTTCCTCTAAGCAGTCAGGCGAACAAAGTATTAAAATTCTTCTGGAGAACTGAAAATAAATCCTATACATGCTGTCCTTGGTTTTGTTTACTCGTTTGTTTATCAGAATCCTAGTGCCTGGAACAATTTTAAAATCCTGTACGGGAACTCTGCAAAGACAGGGATTACTTTTGTGGGCCTAGCCCAGTGCCTGGCAAACTGGGAGGCACTAGGTGAATCCTTGTTGAATGAATGAATGAATGAATGAATGACGAATTTGATGCCAGCAGGGCTGGTGCACATGTAGAGTGGTTGGAGGCACTAGATGAAGGAGGCTCAGAATTACCAGGGTACAGAGTTTGGCATATCAGTGTGAGGTTCACAGGCCCAGAAGAATCAGAGTGCGGAATACCATCCGAAGTCTGTTTAGACAACTCTGGGGAGCCTTTATTTCTAAGCAGCAAAGCTCTTGCTACCACTCTAGTACTATCTCTCCTCCATTTAGCCCTACTTTCCTCAGAAAGAAAGGTTAAATAAAACACATGCCAAGAAACAAACATAGATCTTCATCCCTACAGGAGGAAGCACAAACAATTCAATTTTTCAATACATTTTTTCAGGGTTTTTCATATATTTTCTTAGGGTTAAGCCGAAAAGATCAAATTGAGTAGATGGCTCTGTGCTACAAATATATTCTGTCAGAGTGTTTTTAAAATGCAAAATTCTTAGCATTTCCTGACCTTGGTGGGGATTGGGGGTGGGGAATGAGTAAACAGTATTATTAAATTTTAAAGATTTATCTGGTGTCAAGTTCCCTCACAGGTGTGTGAGGAGGAGTCTGAAAATCTATTAGTTTATGCTTTATGATTTATAAAAAAATTTTTTTGAATTCTCTGATCTCTCCTGGCCACAGGGGAGGGGCTTCTCCCACATAGCCAACAGTGCTCTCCCCAAACAATGGGTTTGAGACTGCAGTGACCTCCTATGAATCCTGTTCTGCTGCACAGACAGAGATTTAACCCTTGGGAGGCAGAACCCCGTAAATACTTGCTTCAAATATTTAGAGAAGGCAGTCATAATATGCCTAGCATTTTGGATCATAACCTCACTGAGATGCAAAGAATTTGAGATCTTCCTTCAAAAGAAGAAAAGAAAAGGGATTGAGATAGGAGCTCTCCACGCCTTTCCAAAAAGGTTTCTAGGCCTTAGAAATTCAGGGTGAGATTTCTATTCCCTCCTGCTAGGCTTGGCTCTAACCCCCAGGAAAGCAGCATGTCCCAGAGCACCGTTTCCACTGTCCTGGCTTCAGCTGTGTATAAAAGATGGTCAGCACAGGGCCAAGCACCACCAAGCCAGCGCTCTGTGATTGTATGTTGTACAGGAGATTCTGTGCTCTAGGAAAGCCGGTGGGTCCGGCTAAAAATACCCATCAAATTCTGACAATCCCAGAATAACCTGATGCCCACGGGCTGCTCCCTGAGAAAGAATGACTTTCCTGAAACCCCAGGTTTAAGCCGTGGACTGCGGGGGTCAGGAAGATCATAAACCCGAGGGCGGTCCAGAAGCGTGCTTCCTGCTAGGGGAGGAGGAACTGTCGGTCAAAGACTAGGTCTCCTCCTTCTGTTCCCCTGCTCTTCTCTTACACAGCCATCCAGTCACAATCCCTCCCTCCCACTCAGCCACCAAGTCACCCAGAGTCACAAACACTGCTGAAGTCAGAAAACTACAGGCTCCCCCACACTCAGGTGCAACCTAACACGGAGGGCCTCACTATGACAATGACGCCCATTCCTCCAAACGGCCCACCCACAGCTCGACCCACCTGATTGCCAAAGACTGCGACAGAGCAGGCCGTTGACACCTCGTTAGCCCCGAACCAGACGGAAGCAATGCGGGAGGGCATGCCCAGGATGAAGACCTGGGCCACCGAGCAGACAACCTGGCCCAGGACGGTGACCGGGAAGAGATGTGGCTTCAGGCTCCCCAACTTCACCCAGGCCCCCAGGCAGTTGAGAGCAGAGCCTGTGAGGGCGATGGTACGCAGGCCGAATTTCTCCAGCAGCCAGGCCACGGGCAGGAGCAGAGGGATGTAGGTGAGCATGTAACACATGGACAGCCAGTCGATGGCAAAGGCGCTGACCCCGTAGAACTTCATGAAGATGTTATTGATGGAGCCGTACTGGATCCACTGGAAGGCGTTGCACATGGAGTAGCCGCTGAACAGCAGGACTACCACCCAGCGGCGTTTGCTCACCTTGATCACGCTAAGGTCCTCAGGGCCTGAGCTACTGGGGTGGGCCAAGCCACCGGCTTGGGCCAAGGTACTGGGGTGGGCCGAACTGCTTGGGTGCGCCGTGACGCAGGGGTGGGCCGAACTGCTGGGCTGGGTCGAGACGCTGGGGTGGATGGAGACGCTGGGGGGGGCCGACACGCTCTGCTCTGCGGACACGCTGGCTTGGCCCGAGGCGCTGGGGTCTGCCCAGAGGGCAGGCTCCTGCGCAGAGCTGCCATCGTGCTCGTGTTGGTTGGGATCTTCATTCACCATGATCACAGCCTCTCCTGGAGCCCGAGACAGGTGCTGAGGACTCCGGCAGTCTCAAGGGACAGTGGCCTCGGCCGCTCCCTTAGAGCTGGAAGGGCACTTGCCCCGGCCCAATCCCAGAATAAACGGAGACCCGAGGCTGCGTAAAAACCGCGAGCCGGGCTCCCTTCACTCACCCCCAAGCTTCTGCTCCCACTTTTCCTTGGTGTCTCTTGCCACCGACCGCTGTCCCCCCCAGGCCGGCTGCAGACACCTCAGCCCGGTCCTGGCTCCGGGGGCCTGCAGTCCACCCCAGGGGTTCAGGCCAATTCTGTCCCTCGGTCGTGGAGAAAAGTTCGCGCCTGGCACGGAGCCTCTAGGTGGGACAGGGTTCCGCTCCGGGGTGGCTTTGGGGCCCCGCCCCCTCGGGCGCACGTGACCGCCCCACCCCCGTCCAGCCGGCTTCCCCCACCCTCCTGCCCCCCCTTCCCTCCCGCCTTCTCGAGCCGGGCTGGTCCGGCTGCGCAGTTGTTTCGCCACAGCTTGCGGGGTGCATTCCTCCCCCACGCCCCGGGTGCCATGGAAACCGCCGGGTTAACCCCCCCACCCCCTGCACTGCCCCTCAGATTCATTGCCTCTCTCAGGGGACCCCCGCAGGAAAAAAACCCCGAAGTTCTGCCGAGGTAATCCCACAGATGGAGTCTCCTCGGCGCGGGTCCCCATCCCCTGCGCGTGGGCATCGATGCCCGGCTCCTCCAGAGTGCTCTGGGCAATCCAGGAGGGCTTCCCGACTTTTTACCAATTGGCTGAGCTCCCGGATCCTTGCTGAACTTTGGGTATAAAGAGATTTGTAGATTTCTCGGTCTGGTTGCGCTCCTCGGGTAAACGCAAATTGCAGGAAACTCGAATGGCTCGCTCGTTGCTTTGCCTGCCGAAGTGGTCTTTTCTTGGGGGACTCAAATTTGAACCCGTGAGGTACGCCTCTTCTTTCCTGTCGGTCCCTGGTCACCTAGGCAAGCACCGGTGGGTGGAGAGTAGCCGAGAGTTTGGAGAGTTTTTAGAACTGGTGGCCTTGTTGCTGGGTATTTCTTTAAGTAGCCCTGGGCTGCCACCTGTTGATCCCAGCCCGTAACAGAGGGTGATCCTTCAAGTCATCGCCTCCAGAATGTCAGACCTGCAGGGCAGAAATGTCTGTTTCCAGTGTCCCATTTCAGCCCGGGAGGACGGGGGTGGGGGGTGCGGGACCCAGATTCTCTCTGGGTTCAAACACCAGTTTAACCACTCCCAGATTGTGATGTAAATTAAGATACTCTACCTCCCTGCCTCGGTTTCTTCACCCATAAAATAGGGATGATGAAATCATAAGTACACACCTCACAGTGTTGTTTTGAGGCTTGAATGATACAAGACGTGAAAGTGCTTTAAAAATTTCCTGGCGGATCGCAATCGTTCCATGAGTGTTAGCTATCCTAAGAATCCAAAAGCTAATATTTGTTGTATCATGCCTAACATGTTTGCTACATTATGGCATTAAAGCATCACAAGAACTCTATGATGTAGTTACCATGGCCAGCCTGCATTTAAGATCAGAAGACTAAGGCTCAAAAAGTGAAGTGATTTCTTACTTAAGATCCCAGCTGGCTTGAAGAACCATAGTTCTCAGTCAAGTCTGTATTCACTCCAGCTATAGCCTCGCTGCTCACATGCCGTCTGGGAACAGCAGTGTGGACATGCTCCTGGGAGCCTATTACAAAGGCAGAAGCCCCGTCCACCGTGGACCTCCCGAATTAGAGGTTACATTTTAGAAGACCTCCAGGTGATCTGTTTGTTTGCACATCAAAGTTTGAGAGCCACTGGGCCCTACTGCTTTCCTTTGTTTTCTTTTTAAATTTTCAAGTGAATGTTGAATTTAAAGCCCGGGGCAGCGGTTCTCAACTTGGATTGAACATTAGAAGCACATGGGGAACTCACCATTCCCAGTGCTTCAGCCACACCCCAAATCTGGTTAAGACGGGACCCCTGGCATCTGCACATTTAAAGGTCCCCAGGTCGTCTCAGCAGGTAGCCACATTTGAGCACCCCTGGTGGGGCCAAAGCCCCTGGTTCCTAGGAGGGGGAACACTGTTTGGAGGCACCAACTTTTTTTGCAGAAATTATGGGGTCTTGGACTATTGTGGAATGTTTGGAGAGAAAACTCACACCCAGGAAGAATCTCTACACTAATTTAACAGTCCCCATTCTCAAAATTCCAGCAGTGTTTCCTATCATTCTTCAAGGAACACAGAACCTCTATTCTCTTGAAAGACCTTCTAAGACCTCTTACTGCATCTAATTCCTAGATCATCATAGACCTCTCTCCAACTCTTAACAATGTATTCAGAAGAAGAAGAAGAGAAGGAGAAAGAAAGAAAGAAAGAAAGAAAGAAAGAAAGAAAGAAAGAAAGAAATTTTTTAAAGTGATCTCTACACCCAGTGTGGGCTTGAACACAAGATCAAGATCAGATGCTCTACTGACTGAGCCAGGCAAGTGCCCCTTTACAATGTATTCTTACCTGTATCTTGCATATATGGAAACTGAGGCCCAGAGAGTTGGAGCCTGTAGCTCAGAGCCCCACAGCTACTTAGCATCAAAACAAGCAACAATATGGTTCTGTGAGTTCTCTTCCACCCAGCACACCTCCTCTCCCCTACTGTGTGCTGCTATGGGGTAACAAATGCTAGAGTTTAGAGTTCGGTGACAAATCCCACTGGTCTAACCACTGGTCATTCCAGTGATATTTGGGGTGGCCTTTTGTGGTAGAGTGAGCCAGATCTAAGGATCTAACGTGAGGGCTGGATTCAGTTTACTAATCTCTCTATCCTCCAGGTCTATAAAATGAGAATTAAAAATATCGGCAAAATTGTTTTCAGTAATAATAATGTGGCAGCCATCACAGTAGTGCTTGGCTGATTCCCACCAGGGATGGACAGCTATGTAAATGTTGGGATGATATTACATAGAGAGAAATATTCTGTGTTCATCCATTGAGAAAACTGAGTAGCTTACTATGTGTTACATCTGTTTACCTATCCATAGATATGTCCTAAGTATAGGTAATCTTGAAGAAGAAGGAGAAATACACTTTAGAGATTGCTTCCTGAAAGGGGGCCCTGTTCCCTGGTTTACCCCAACTAGTTCCCTGGGACTTGGAGGGACCCTCTGGCTTTGAAAACAAGCTTTCCCGGCCTTCAGCAGAATAGCAGCAAAGTCTGCCCTCTAGAGGCTAACAACAACTCCCAGCAATAAAAGTAGGACTAGAAGTCACAACGTCCTACCAGATAAGCCAAGACTGTGGATGGGTGAGGCATGGAATTTGTTGAGTCCATAGGAAGTCTAAATTGCTAATGAATGAATCAGATCGAGATTCTGGATCAGTCCCTCTTAAAAAATACCAACACTTAGAATTTGTGGAAATGCAGCTCTTACAAATCTTATGTGTGTAATAGTGCATCCTCACCAAATCCTACTTTCCCTTGTCTCCCACACTCCCGTACATTTCCAGGTCCTTAAAGACTTGTGTATGTCTTTGCATACTTTGGAGCTTTTGGTGGGATCATTCATGCAGCACATGTTCTCGGTACTTATTGGTAGTATAGAGTTGAATTACACTTCACCATGAAATTTCAGAAAACTGGGACAAAAAGGAGCTCCGAGAGGTTTCCAGAGATTGAAAAAGAGGTTTCATAAAATGCATTCCAAAAAAGCAGGCATGGAATGTCATCAGAGGTATCCAACCTGGAAACCGGAAGTCAGGGAAATAATGCCTTCAGAAGAAAATCATTTCCTGCCTCGAATTCCATACCCAAACGACCAAAACAAAACAAGTATGACAAGAGAATCAAACATTTTCAGAAATGCAGAGTTTCCCAAAAAAGGTAGTGCCTCATCCTCTCTCTCAGAAAGCTGCTGAAGGATGCGCTCCACCAAAACAAGGAAGGAAGCCTAGAGAATAAGTTGTTAGATCCAAGAAAATGGGGACTCCAATGCAAGAGGCAGGGAACTGGAATCACCAGGATCATAGTAAAAGAAAACCCCAGATGAACCATTATGGGCCAGGCACAGAAAGCACCTTGTTCAGAGGGAAGCTAGTCAAAAAAACTCCAGGAAAGTTTTATTCAAGTAGATGACACTGATAGGATTGTGTGCGAAACTCTTGAGAGGGGTTTACACAATTGGGGTGAATTACAGCTTGGACTTGTGATAACATATCACAGATGTAATTAAGTAAATGGGAGGGACCAAGTGTTAATTCCAGTGGAATATAAAATGTTGTGGAGGGAAGAAGGGAAAATCATGGTTATCTTAAGTGACTCAGGTGTGAATCACATGGTCATCACAATGTGAAGACTGGAAGCTGATACAACCAAGTATGATGTAACTATATTGGGAGATGGAGGGAATGGGAAGTGAGCACATGTGTGTGGTAGAGGGAAGGGTGGGGTAAGCAGAGCTAAATCTTTGACTGCCATATTGGAAGGTCAATGCATAATGCCTAACATGGACAAAATCAGAAAATATCAATATACTATCTGATTTAGAGTTATGGAGATAAATACCAAAAGACTTATCAAACAAAAGTTAGAAGTCCTTGGCTTGGGGGAGTAGGAAAGGTAGTTAACCAACTGATATCCTCGATACATGACTATTTGATTTATTAAACTTTGTATATATTTGGCTTTTAAAAAACTCTACACTTTATTTTTCTTAAGATTTTATTTATTTATTTGACACAGAGAGACAAAGGAGAGAGGGAACACAAGCCGGGGGAGTGGGAGAGGGAGAAGCAGCCTTCCCACTGAGCAGGGAGCCCGATGAGGGGCTCTATCCAGGACCTCAGGATCACGCCCTGAGCTGAAGGCAGATGCTTAACGACTGAGCCACCCAGTCACCCCAGCCCCCAAAACTCTACACTTTATTTTTTTTTAAGATTTTATTTATTTGACACAGAGAGAGAGAGATCACAAGCAGAGAGACAGGCAGAGACAGAGAGGGAAGCAGGCTCCCTGCTGAGCAGAGCCCGATGTGGGACTCGATCCCAGGACCCTGAGATCATGATCTGAGCCAAAGGCAGAGGCTTAACCCACTGAGCCACCCAGTCACCCCCTAAAACTCTACACTTTAAAAATTGAATCAAACTCAGTGGAGATAGAATTTCTTCACCGAGGCCCACTGTGATATCTGCGGGTGTGGTCTGTTCTGTCATGGATTTTATGTTGGTGCTAAAATGGACACTCGAGACTCAACTCTGGAACCTCAGGGATGGTTTTTCAGCTGAGCCGGGTCCTCCAAACTTGGGCCGTGTGTCACCTCAGAGAACTAGGTGTGTGGTCAGAGGCCCCATAACCCACCCCCTAGACTTGCTTGACACTCTCCCTGACCTTCCTTCTGCTTCCAATGACTTTTACACTTGTAGATTCCATGGGGGATCTTAACCACGTATGACTCCCTCTTGTGATGAAACTTCTGTCCCATCATCCAAAGATCATGCCAAGGTCCACGTCTCCTCTGGAATTCTGTCTATCAATGAATAGCTCCTCCAGCTCCCAGGTCAGCCAGAGAAGTATCTTGAGAGCCACCCAGAACCCTCTCTTCCTTTACTCTCAGTGTCCGCGGGGCATCCTTACCATCTTCCCTTTCCTCCTTTCCCCTTGGCACCACCTTCGTTGGGCTTCTCGTGGCTCCTCACCTTGATGCTGCGACCCGTCCTCATTGGTCTGACCCTTCCGGTTCACCACTGCGCCACTCTTCAGAGTTCCAGTTCTCGTTAGCCCTCTCTCCTGCCTTGACTCTTCCAGCAGCCACCCCTCGACTGCAGATGTTCCCCACTCCCCAGCTGAGCACTGAAGCCTTTGTGATGCTGCTCTGGCCACAACACCCACCACAAGCCACTCCACTTGGCCCTCCAGGCAGGTGGAAACACCTGTCGCTCCCCGCAAGCATGGTGCAGACATCATGCCTTGCCCACACCAGCTTTCACGGGGGCAAGTGCCACTGCCTCCAAGAAGCCTTTTCCAGTGTATGATTTAGAGGCTTCTTCCACAACCTGCATGTACACACTCTACCATACATGTTCTTGGGTTTGGAGAGGGGGTTGTTCTTTTTTAAAAGATTTTATTTATTTATTTATTTGTTTGACAGAGAGGGATCACAAGTAGGCAGAAAGGCAGGCAGGGAGGCGTGGGGGAAGCAGGCTCCCCACTGAACAGAGAGCCTGAATTGGGACTCGATCCCAGGACCCTGAGATCATGACCTGAGGTGAAGGCAGAGGCTGTAACCCACTGAGCCACCCAGGCACCCCTCTACCATACATGTTTATTTAGGTCTTTAAGTCATCCACTGCCTTGAGTTTCTCAAGTTCTCCTGCCCTTTTCACATTCAACCTCAATCTCTCTTGTGTGATGTCTGGCCTAGAGAAGGGAAGTGAAGGTGTGATTGAACTGCCTTCTGAAATGCAACTCCTAGGCAAGTCCCATCTCCGGATGGCCTCAAAATGAATGGCAACATGTCCAGCTTGTCCTGAATACTCAGGCTTCCTTTATTTTGTCTTCCTCCCCCCCCCCCCCCCCCGCGAAGGCTACCATAGAGCCCATAGAGTGGGAAAGCCCCAGATCAGTCCCGTGGTATGGGATTCTGGATTCCTTCCCTTCCAGGGTCCTCTCAGTTCAGAGTGTCTCCGAGTCTGTCCTTGAAGGGAGTGGGACCAGGGCCTGCTGATGTCTTAAAGAGCCGGGGAAGACCCATTCTCTTTAGAAGTCAGGACAGAATGAAAGCTTCCTAGCTGGACACATCAGGGCCAGGCTCTGTCCTGGACGCATGGTTTGAGATGAATGTTTCAGTTCCCTGGGTATACAGGGCTGTATCTTGAGAGGCCTCAAATGGTATCAGTCATTATCCTAAAGAAAAGGCCTGTGGACCCAGATCACATTGTACTTCCGCATCTGTCCACGTTTTGATGTGTTCGTGGTGCTCACTATGTTGTTCTTGATAGCTTTTTATAGATTTTAAATATTTCTTAATAATTAGAAAACAAAGTTCCTCCATAAACATGAGAAAGGTCTTGCTAAACAAGAGTCAAAGAGGAAGGAGATATTAAGATTTTTTTTTGCATAATCTATAGAAAGTCCAGAGGTGTGAGGTTTTCTTTGCATAATGAAACAGAGGAAGTGTGGTAGCAGTGAGATTTGTTGATCACCAAGGCAACAATTAAAGGTACGTGGGGTGACAAGAGGGGTGCTGAGCAGACAGGGTTAGGTGATGTTGAAACCAGAGTGCTAGAGAAAGGATAGACAGAATCATCTGGTGAAATCCCTCCGTGTTTGCGGATAATACCCAGGCTTTCTTAACAGAGCCATTTATTCATTCATTCACACACTCGTCTCCTGCAGGCCAAGCACTGTGCTGGGCGTCAGGGAAACCAAACACAACAAGGACAGTGGTCTTAGTATTCTTACCCTCCGGGTGTCCACAAACTTATGGTGAGACAGACTAGTGAGGAAGTCATTGTAGAGTGGGGCAGTAAATTCTTGGTGAAGGTCAGTGCTGGCTCATGGATTGACAAAGCAGGAAGCTAGAGAGGGCTTCTCAGAGAGATGTTTGAACAGGACCTTGAGGGACAGGTAAGACCTACGGCCAGTGTTGGGGATCCTCTGGTGAGTAAAACAGGCATAGTCCTTTCCTGCCCTGATGGAGCTAATGGTTTAGTTTGGAGGACAATAACCAAGCAAACTCTCACACATGCATAAGTAAAATTGTTACAAGTGCTCTGAGGGTTATTGGTAAGAATTTATCTAGGGCAGAGAAGTTAGCTCTTAAGAGTGAAGCCAGCTCTTAAGAGTGAAAACTAACTAGGTGAAGGGGGGGAAGGGCATTCTAATCAAGCAAACAGTATGTGCAAAGGCCCTGAGGCAGGAAGGAGTTGAACATCAGTGTGGCTAGGGCAGAGTGAGGGTGAGGGCAACCAGAGAGGCAGCAGCTAGATGGTGCAAGCATCATGAAGAGATTTTTACTTTGTCCTAAGAGCAAAGGGGAGCCATTGAGAGGTTTCAATCAGATGAAGGGACGTTATCAGAATTGTCTCTTGGAGAGTCCTGGCTGCTCTGGCTGCTTTGGGGAGAACCCAATGAGGTGGCGGGGGGGGGGGTGAGCATGGGGGCAGAGGGACCTCTTGGGAGGTCCTTGCTCTCACCCAAGTGAGAAGGGAGTTTGAGAGTGGCGGCAGTGAGGGGAATGGGGGAGGAGCTGCAGGTGGCAGGATTGGATGGGGGAGTGGAGGGCAGAGGGAGGAATCAGGATAATTCTCTCTGGAGGGAGGGTAACAATTTCCCAGGAAAGCTTGTGGAGAGAGAAGCAAAATTGTATCATCACCCCCGCCTCTGGTTCCTCTGTCCTTCTTCCTTTGTTGCCCACACCCCCAACCCCTTCCTCTCAGCCCCTGCAAGATCGAAAGGCCAGAGAAGCTGCTTTAAATGCTGAGTATAAATTCCCATGAAAATCCAACAATCAAATTTTATGGAAAGTAGGGAGTCCCGAATTCATCCTCTCATCTTTCACTCTCTGGCACCACGCCCCCTTGGTACTGCAGGGCAGGACGCTTGGCTCAGGTTCACCTTGATTCTGTGAATAAATAGAAAAATTAGAAAGAAACAAGTCCAAAATGAAACCCACATTTTTATGGATTCTCTTTAAGTTTTCCAAAGTAATAGTCGCGTGAAGTCCCTGCCGGTGGTGCCATCAGCTGCCCTGAGCACTAAGTAGTCTTGAAAGTGTTTTCTCGTGTCTCAAATGGGGCAACCGAGCATGCCAACTGGATCCCGATTTTTTCAATAACCTTTTCTTTTTATTGTTGCATTGATTGCTATACTGGTGCCCAATTTGAACTAGCTGAAGCTTAAAAAGCTCATGTTTTGAGAACACTGGGGGTGCTCAAAGCCTTTACCTGAGAAAGAGTTGACCACTCAAATGGTAGAAAGGGCAGAGTATGGCCAAAGCCTGGGATGCTGCCAGAACCAATGTGCTGCTCAGGGCTCCTTCCTTCCTGATCTCTGCCTGTGTCTCAGTGCATTTGGGCGGCTGTCACAAAAAGCACCTTGTAAACGACAGAAATTTATTTCTCACAGTTTGAGAGGCTGACAGATCCCAGAGTCCAGGTGCCAATAGATGTGGTGTCTGGTCCCCTTTCTGGCTCACAGATGACATCTTGCTGACCTCATATGGGAGAAGGGGTGAGAAGCTCTCTGGGGTCTCTTTTGGAAGGGCACAGAACCTATTCACGAGGACTCCACCCTTCTGAACCAACCACCTCATAAAGGCCCCACCTCCTAATGCCTTCACACTGGGGGTTATGTTTCAAATATGTTTCAATTATGTTTCAAATAGGAAACACACTGTTGGAAGGCACAGTCTGTAGCATCCTGAATGTCAGCTTTCTTTTTTCCTCTTCCTAAAGACTAGTTTTTCTCCACACTGGAGTTTCGCCTCTTAATAGCCTCAGCTGCCTGAGAGAGGCTGCCCTGATTTTTTGTCCTAAATACAAACCCCCAGATGCCCATTCCTAGACCCACCAATCATGTGCCCATAGAGGCAGCTCCCAAGGGGGCTGTATTGGAATGGAGGAGGGACCATTTCCAGAAAGAGAGCAGCAATTAACCAAACAGACCAAATGATCAGTGCCACACAGCCTACTGAATGGGAGAAGATACATACAAAAGACATAGCCGATAAAAGGGTAGTATCCAAAATAGACAAAGAACTTAAATAACTCAACACAAAACCCACAAATGATCCAATTTAAAAATGGGCAGAAGACATGAACAGACACTTTTCCCAAAGAAGATATCTAGATGGCCAACAGACGCATGAAAAGATGCTCACCATCACTCACCGTCAGGGAAATGCAAATCAAAACCACAATGAAGTATCACTTCACACCTGTCAGAATGGCTAACGTCAAAAACACAAGAAACAACAGGTGTTGGCAAGGATGTGGAGATAAGGGAACCCTCATGCACTGTTGATGAGAATGCAAACTGGTGCAGCCAGTCTGGGAAACAGTATGGAGGCTCCTCAAAAAATTAAAAATAAATTTATATGATCCACAAATTCCACTACTGCATATTTACACAAAGACTATGAAAACACTATTTGGAAAAGATACACGCATGCCCGTGTTTACTGCAGCATTATTTACAATAGCCAGATTACGGGAGCAGCCCAAGCGTCCGTCAGTAGATGAACGCATAAAGAGATGATGGATATGTATGTGATGGAATATTACTCAGCCACGAACAAGAATGAAGCCTTGCCATTTGCAGCAACATGGATGGACCTAGAGAGTATTAAGCTAAGTGAAATAAGTCAGTCAAAGAAAGGCATATGCCATACGATTTCACTCACAGGTGGAATTGAAGAAACAAAACAAGCAAAGGGGAAAACAGACTACGAGAAAACCTGACTTAACTATAAAGAACAAACTGATAGTCACGAGAGGGCAGGTGGGTGGGAGGATGGGTGAAATAGGTGAAGAGGTGAGCACTGAGTAATGCAGAGAATTGTTGAATCACTATATTGTACACCTGAAACTAATATGACAGTAAGTTATGCTGGAAAAAAAAAAAAAAAAGAAGTCGGTGCCTTCCATGACCATTGACACAAATGTACTGAGAATCACATACCTTTAGAGGGGAGGTACCTATTCTCTACACCCTTGGTGCTTGGAAGGATCCCCATTTCTTAATAAGGACCCTATCGTGTTTGCCAGATCAATGACCCAGGGACATGATCCTATTCAAGGACGGGCTGGGCCCACTTAATTTCTCATGCACAGTAGCCTGTGTGATTCCGTAGAGGAGTCTAGAATCCAAACGCAGCTTTGTATCTTTTTTTTTTAATTTTATTTATTTGACAGAGAGAGAGAGAGGGAAGCAGACCCCCCGCTGAGCAGAGAGCCCAATGTGGGGCTCGATTCCAAGACCCTGAGATCATGACCCGAGCCGAAGGCAGAGGCTTAACCCACTGAGCCACCCAGGCGCCCCAACAGCTTTGTATCTTTGAAGCTGGTAGTTTCCTTTTTGCTCTTCCCCATCTTCTTTCTCATTCTCCGACATTCTGCTTAGTCCCCCGTGCTTCCAAGAACTCTTTCGTCTGTCCAGCAGGAGAGCACGTTTCTGGCTTTCTGGTCCACAGAGTCCTGGGTGCCGCTTCTTTAGAGTAGGGCTCCATGTCCCCGTGGACGTGAGAGGATTCCAGACGGCAGGTGAGCAACACAGGGGCCACCACCCAGTAGAGCCAACACTGGTTTGTTTGTGGCGTCCCAGGAGGACAGCCCCACCTACTGGGAAAGGCAACCAGCTCTGCCCTTCCCTTCAAACCCATTTTGCTCAGTCCCTCTCCTCCTCACACCTTCTCCATCTCAGCTTTCCCCTCCGCACCCCCAGCCCCCCTCCCCTTCACTCTTTCTCGTCTACTCTCCGTGTGCTCCATGCTGCAGCCCCCGCTTCTCCAAAGCACACCCTGCTTTTGTCTCAACCTATGCTCTCTGCAGTCCCCTTCCCATGTGTCCTGCCCTCCCAAGCTTTCCCCAGCCCTGTCCTGACCCTCAGTGCTCTGCTCTGCTCCCAGGGCCCTCACCAAACCCCCACCGACAGCACCTCAGAATCCATCCCTCACAGCCACCCCAGACTCTCGGTCCCAGGCCACTGCGTCCTTTTTCTCTCTTGTCCATGAGACTCCCAGGGCCTGGCAGCCTCTCCTCCTCCTCCCTTCTTCTCTCCTCTGCCTACCCCTCAAGACCTGACTGACTCCCACACCCAGCCGCCTCCCACCTTTGGGGCAAGAGCCATTGCTTCTGTGGTCCCCGTCTGGGCGCAGCTCTCCCTCCAAGGCTGGATCTGCTGAGCTGCTGACACCTTTCCTTTTGGTCTCCCTGATTGGCTCGTTTCCTTTTAAAAATATATGGATTCAAGTAACAAGAGTGGGTTGACGTCGAAAATGAGGTCACGAGCAGTGCGGATGGTTCCTGGGGGCAGCAGAAATGGTGGTGGTACCTGAGTAACTCCAGTCTGGGAAATACTGAGTTAGAGGAACGGGTATAAACTCAGATGGAAAACAGCTACCAGACTCACGCAATGACAACAGCCATGTGTCACCTCATTTTATCTGTTGGCATGGCCTCGCTCTATCTGCAGATCAGGTAACCACAACACAAAACTACTGACACAACCTGTTTCCATTCCCCACAGCCTCTGTGGCACACGGGCCAGGACTCAGTCTCCCCTCTGTGCCTGGACCAGGTAACTTCAAGGAGCTTGTTACCCCCTATATCCCAGGCACTCACTCATTTTGGAAGCTAACCTATCCTTCCTCTGTCCATGGCTATCAAAAGAAGGTTTCCAGCCAGCGTGTTGAGAGTTTGGGACGTCAGAAGGAATCTGTGGGGTCTTGACTTCGAGAATTCCCTGTTTTCTCTTGCTAAAGCTAGTGAGAGGTTGGGAGGAAGCAGGGATGAAAGGTGGCTTGAGGGGTGGGGATAGCCATTTGCTCATTTATTCATTCAACAAACATGATGGGACCCTGACCACAAGTCCGGCACTGACGTAAGCACAAGAGATACAGTGGTGAACACATTACAAATTTCTTTGAAAGTTTTAATCCCAAGGAGAAGATAGCAATGAATGAGCAAGTGACAATATCATGAAAGATAGCAAAATGGAGAGTGAGGTAGGGCTAGGGAGGGCCTCTCTAAGGCGACATTTGAGCATCAGTGAGGAAACAAGTCATGTGGATGTCTAGACCCAAAGGGGCTCCGGGCACAGAAGTATCAAGGAAGACCTCTGCTATGCTCAAGGCAGAAGAGCTGTAATAGGGAGTATGAGAAGAGGAGGTCAGATGGGGAGATGGGCCCGGGTTCAGTGGGCTCTGGTGGGCTCTGGCAAGGGCTTGAGCTCTAATTGAGGTAAGAAGCCCCAAGAAGGGGGGCGCCTGGGTGGCTCAGTGGATTAAGCCGCTGCCTTTGGCTCAGGTCACGATCCCAGTGCCCTGGGATCGAGCCCCGCATCGGGCTCTCTGCTCAGCAGGGAGCCTGCTTCCTTCTCTCTCTCTCTCTGCCTGCCTCTCTGCCTACTTGTGATCTCTCTCTCTGTCAAATAAAATAAATAAAATCTTTAAAAAAAAAAGAAGCTCCAAGAAGGTTTTAAGCAGGGATGATGCAGTTGGCTTGAGCTGTAATGGGCTCACTCTGACTGCAAAGTGGGGAGTGGACAGGGGAGTGAGGCTAGAATCAGGGGAACAGTTAGGAGACATCAGTGGATGATGAAGGAGAGAAATAGAAGTGTCTGCCTGGGGTGAGAAGCACGGATATATATATATATATATGATTTTTTTAAAAGATTTTACTTATTTATTTGACAGGCAGAGATCACAAGTAGGCAGAGAGGCAGACAGAAAGAGAGAGGGAAGCAGGCTCCCTGCCAAGGAGAGAGCCCTATTCGGGGCTCCATCCCAGGACTCTGGGATCATGACCTGAGGCGAAGGCAGAGGCTTTAACCCACTGAGCCACCCAGGCGCCCCAAGAAGCATGGATGTATTAACAGTGGGACTGGACAGGCCAACTTCTTTCCTGTGAAAAATGGGGGGTCTCTCTGTGGAAGTGTCATCCAGCACCAGTACTTCCGGAGGCAGTGGAGTTAAGAGGAGGTTAAGTCATCTCTCCAGTATTTGGACACCTCAAGCCAAGAGATGGTCGCCCAGTGTCACTGAGCAGCAATCTTCCTGCTCCCTAGAACACACTTCTTTACCCTCTTCATCTTCTCGACATTATTCACTGATAGGTCAATAGCATTCAGGTGAAATCTCACTTCCTTAGGCAGACTTCCCAGGTCTCCTCTCCTCCAAGAAAGAGGTCAAGTCCTTGGTGTACACTCTCCCAGTTCTCTGTGCCTCATTTCCGTGGTACTTCTCACCATTGTCATTCATTCATTAGTAGAGCTAGTTCTTTGGTCTCTACATCCCCCAGCAGACGGTAGGCTCTGTGCAGGCAGGGACGGGTCTGCTTTCTTCACCTCTCCACCCTTAGTCCCTCGCTGTCTGCCTGACAGGGGTGCTCGATATATTTTCGTTGAATGAATGGATCAAGAAGTGAATGGAGAGTAGAGCAAGAACCAGAAATACACAGGGAGGAGAGCTGATTCTCAAAGAATAGATGCAAATAGGAACAGGGCTTGTGTCAACTTAGCAATCAAAGACCCACAAGCACTTAGTGTGGAAAGAATTAGGACTCTCTCCCGGACTTGCAGACGGACCCACGCTTATAGACCTGCTAAGAGAGAGAAGATAGGTCAATAGCATAAAATCTCTACTCAGGACACTTAGTGAAGCTGGAACCCAAACCAGGACTAATACTCTGAGGGCCAGATTTGCTTTTGAGGCAAATGACATAACCAACACTATCGACTGAGTTTCAGTTGAAACCAGATCAATACTGATAGAACTCATGACATGATCACTTTGGTTTCAATGCTTCTAGCTCCAAGCCTCCTTCCTTACCCCTTTTCCCAATCTCGAGCATTCTTATGCCCCCTCCACCCTACTATGAGCCAAAGAAGACCTTCAGAGAAAGAATGGGCAAAAATTATGTCTACTGGGTAAATGGCTGATTTGACCAAGTATTCCTCTTACAAAGAGCATTTGCACTTTGGTTATAAGAAAAAGTTTGAGGTCCTAGTGCCCTTGTGATTTTACCTGATGGACAGCCAGCTGTCTTACATATGTTCTAGTCTTTCGTTCACTGCCCTTGGAAGGCACTGTACATGGTGGTTTTAGCACAAGAGCATTTTGTCAAAGGGACATTTTTTATATCAAAAAGGTCCCAACTGTAGAAAAATCACCAAGTAACATACCTAACATACTTCCTCATTCCATCCTCATCCCCGTCCTTTCTTCCCACTGATGACACTTTGCATCGGAGCTGCCCAATCAGAATGGTCTTTGAGTCAAACATTCTGCTTCATGTCAAGTAGGTTTACTTCTTGCAAATATGAAAACCTCCTGGCTCACTAAATTGTGGTGACTGATGAGAACTCCTGACTTCCAGTTCAGTGCCGTGTGCCACGGACCACACTCTCTCCTGGTGCCGTGATTCTTGAGTTTTGGGTGCATGGTGTGTTGGCCGATGAAAGGCTTTTACCTCAGGGTCTATCAATGGATTTTAGGAGCCTATGAATCTCTGAAATCATATCACCCAAATTTGATGAGTATGTATATATTTCCTAAAGGAAATGGTTTTCATCAGATCTTCGAAGCAGTGCAATGACCACCAAATGTAAGAAATCATGGGCTTAGATGGGTAATCTAGATATTTCAGGTAAAAACATCTACTTTGGTGTATGTCACTTACTTAGTATCTGCCCTCATTTGATCCATGGTGTTAGGGGCAGATCTGACTGTTCTGTTCTATTTATTTTGTCACTGGGTGACTGGTTTATGTAGCACAGAATCTCAAGTGGGTTTCTTGACATAAATGATGCACGTTGGAGACAACCTTTGAAGACTAAACAGAGAAGTTTCTGGGTTAACTTTGAGCAGAGTGAAAGACGTGTTTTGTGAGACCGGCCTGCCTTCTAGAAGGTGACCTTTTATTCTCTCTCCATTTGCAACAAGATTCCAAAAGCTGGATCTAAAAGAAAAATGTCTCTTCTGGTTTCTGCACTGTAGGTGACCTTAGGTTGGGAACGAGACCCAGCAGGAGCTGCAAAGCACAGGGAGTGGGAACTGCTTCTGCTTATCTGTCTTGCTAGTGTGTCCTGTTATGTTATGAATTCTTCCTCTACCCTTCAAGGTTTTCCAGCTGGACTAAGAATTCAATTGACGTGAGAGAGATTAACAGGACGAGAAAACAAAGCTTTAGTATGTGCACCCAGAGATGATGACTTTGAAGAATGAAATTGAGACCCCAAGAAATGACTGAGGCAGCTGGCCTTTATATATTTTAGACAAAGAAATGATACATTTGTGAAGAGTTTACAGAATATGGAAAACGGGTGTTTGGGAACTTTGGTTAGGTAGGAATTCTAAGTGGAATTTGGGCTGAGGGAGTAGATTAGTAAAAAAAAAAAAAAAAAAAAAAGTAACAAGGTTTATTTCTGCAGCTCTCTGGACTTGAAAGTCCCTATCTCAGGTGATAAGGATGTCTTTGTACTTCTTAGTATAGGGAGGGTAGTTTTCATATGGGAGATTTTTTCCTGCTTTCAGGGGGAGAGAGGAAGGTCTGAGTGTCCTTGCACTGGGCTGTTTCCTAGGTAGCTTCGACTTAAAGTCATCAGTGTGCCACTGTGCACAGTGGGACGGCCTGCCCTGGGCCCCTGCATATGGCTGAGACTAGAATCACTCCCCAGCCACACGTTTCAGATTGAGGTAACTCCTCGCTGCCTTAAAGGTCAGGAAAGCCGCTGTGCTGACACAGGTCCTTCTCCCCTGACAGTCTGCCCCACATTGACCCTTGAGTCATCACATCTGGATGACTAGGCTCACAAAAACAAGTTTTCTTGGGGTGAGTCGAATTGGGGGTGGGGGAGGGGGAGGAGCAGGAAGAATCTGGCCCTTGGAGTCTGAGGGTCTGGGTTCCAGTCCTATAAACTTGGGGATGTTGCTTCGATCCCTTTGGGTATCAGATAAAATTAGATAATGCAAATCAAACTGCTTAACATGATACGAGGGACCTAACGGGTGCTCCGTGAAGGGGACAGGGCAGGACCCATCCTGAGACAGAAGACCTGGCCCTACCCCAGGATGTGGTCAACAGTGATCTCCACAGTAGTGTCCTCTGAGGCTGTGCATGGGGACGAGGTTGATCGCCAGATCTGTCTTCCGACCAATGCACCTTCAGAGCCGGGCTCTGGGATACTGCGCAAGCACATAAAGGTTGACCAAAGTAGAACTCAAACTCCCTGGGTCTCTCTTAACTGGGAATTTGGGACAGAGCCAGGACTGGGGAAGGAAAGAGGGGGTTTGTCTTCACTGTCTTGTCACTAGGTGGCAGCACCAACATAGGGCTGCTGCCCCACACAGCCCCCGGCAGTAACCTGGGACTATAGATCCCCTAAGTGCACCCAAGCTTGGTTTAACAGCTCCAGGTTCCTGGTATCAAGGGCGAGTCTGAGTCCCATTTCCACACTTGGCTGTGTGACCTTGGGAAAATCATTTAGCTTCTTTCTTTTTCTTTAATATTTGATTTTTTTTTTTTAAAGATTTTATTTATTTATTTGACGGAGATCACAAGTAGAAAGAGCAACAGCCGGGAGTTGGGGGGGTGGGGGAGAGCAGGCTCCCTGCGGAGCAGAGGGCTTGATCCCAGAACCCTGGGATCATGACCTGAGGCGAAGGCAGAGGCTTTAACCCACTGAGCCACCCAGGCGTCCCTAAGATACTCTACCCCACGCGGGGCTCAAACTCACAACCGGGAGACCAAGAGTCATGGGCACCATATGCTGAGCCAGCGGCGTTCCCCTCCCCCATTTAAGCTCTTCTGAGTCTGTTTCTTTATCTGTTAAGTGGGGATAGTAAAAGTTACCCACAGGACAGAGTGAATAGAAAATGAGGTAAACGTTGGGTAAGTGGCAGCTGGTATCACCGCCGCCCGGAAAGGAAGATAAGTTGCACGGTCCTCTTACTCTTTCATGCATCACCCTTATTTTGTATCTTTTTTCCTCTTTGAAGAGTACCCCGGTGCTTATTTAAAATAAGCATGCCGATAAACATTATGGGGTGGGGGAATGGGGAGGCAGGAGGAAGGTCCACAGCGTGATTTTTCTAGAACAGACTCGACGTTTCCCCTGCCTTTCCTCCTCTAGCTCTTCTCTTCCTCTTCATTTTCTTTCTCCTACCTTGGGATTTTTTACTCTTTAAAATAAAAAGTAACTAGCTGCTCTGCGCAAAGCCCTGGGCGAGGCAGGGACAAGTTGGGGGCAAAGGTTGAGGACAGCAGAATTAGACACAGAGGAGAGGTCTACTCTCAGTATTTACACGTATAGGCGCTGAACTGATACCCAGGGGGCATGCACCCAGATGCAGCTAAAATGAGCAGTAAAATATTAAATATTTACATTCCAGCCCCTGCCCTAGTGTCCCTGGGTGCTGCCGGAGGGCCTGCCTTGCCCCTGCTCCACCTCCCCGCCAGCTCCAGCGTCCACGCTGATTGGCTGGCGCCTGTCCTGACTTTGAATACCGCCCAGAGCAGGTTGGCTGGGCTCCATACACCGTGCACCAATGGGGATGGGGAGTGCAGTCTGGAGGTTCAGTTAAAACTCCCAGGGATGGTTTTCAAATTACAGCTCGGGATGCTTGCCAGAAGCAGGAATGGGTCGTATCCAAGTCAGGCTTGCCAGAGGCTGGTGCAGTTCTGGCTGTATGCCCAGCTTCTGACAGAGAACAGGGCATCCCAGAGACCTCTGGGAAAGCAGTGTACCCCTGCTGGGCCCGACATTAGGAACCAGTGCCCCTGCATCCTGGGAGACCTCGGTATGAGTCTTCATTTTTGTGTTTTGGGTTTCTTAGCAGAAGCTGATTCTGACTGGGCTGGCTTCAGCAGGAAGTGAATTTGCTGGAAGGATATTGTGTGGCTCACAGAAGCCAAAGAAAGGCTGGAGAACAAGGCTCAGAAGAAGGCAAGAACTAGGACATTTTCCAGCATAGGAATTCTCTGGCCAGAGCTTCCCAGTTGGAGTGGAGCACACCGCCCCACCCCCCACCCCCATCTTTTGGGTCTTTCCTTTGCTCTGTTCAAGAGTCAGATTCTCAGGAAAGAGGCTGTTTGTCCTAGCCTGGGTCACATGATTCCACCTGGGTCAGATAAAGCAAGGCACCTGACTCTACACATTGAAACGGAAATTAGGGTACTTTACCAAAGGAGAAGGAGAAATGAGCCCTCTAATCACCTGTATCCTAGTTTCAGGTCACAGTTGAGTGGTAACCTGTCCTCAGCCTCCGTGGGTTAGACCAGACAGAACTAGACCCCCAGCCTAGTACCCTAACCTTCCTGGAGGCCACCAGGTTCTATGAGGGCAGGGATCAGCAATGTTTGGCTTGTGTTTCAATTCTCAGCCCCATGCGCAGTAGCATAGACCCTGCCACACTGTGGGAACTCAGTAAATATTTGTTGACTGAATGAAAGACTGGATGGATGGGTGATGAGATGAATGAAGGACAAAGCCTACCTTCTAGAAATGTAGCACCCAAGACAATTCTTATTCTGACAATGGAATATGAGTAACAAAATAAACATTTGCTCCACGTATAAACAGTAAGCATCAATCTGATCTCATAATAGCACGAATCCAGTGAAAGGACTCATTCTTGCAGAGATGATAGAGCTTGGGGTAGGACTGGGTGGGACCAGAGGAGGCTAGGGTAGTGAGCTGTGTTTCTTGAGTCGCACTGTCTAGCCTTGTGTCCAGATGTCACCCTTCAGAGGCCAGGACCAGCATCAATGTAAAAGCAAGATGGAGTCCTGAGCAAGACTCTGGAAGAGGAGACTTGCCTCTCTCCTCTCAGCCTCTGTCCTATTCCTCCAAGTCTGTTCACTTGATAATGTACAATGGAAGTTGGCCTGCCAGCTGGCTCTCTATTCCCTCCCCACCTACACACACACACACACACACACACACACACACACTCCATGAACCAATCCTCTGACTCAGAGAAGAAAAGGACACATTCCCATGCAGACTCTTCAATAAGAGTCTCACATATGACAGCCATGTTGGTTTCTCCTGAGACCACTGAGAGATAGCGATAAAGAGAGGACGTCCACCCATATCAGGGACAAAGCTACCAGTGGTGACCAAGGGTAGCCAGTCAAATGTCCATCTGCATAAGTCATTCACTAACCCATGAGCAAAGGTAAAGATCATCTCTGTCTTGATTATATCCTTAGTGCCCAGCACAAGAGACTCTTCGTATTTCTTGGTTTGATAAAGGAAGGAAAGAAGGCATGAATGAAGTATCTCTGATATTTTCAAGGCTTATCTACTTCAGATTAAAGTTACCTTTGGCTCCCTCAGAGTTTAGTGTCCCATGTTTATTCCAAATAAGTAAAACTAGAATAAATAAATAAACCAAATAAATCTGGAATTTCAGTCTGTTAATGTCTATGAAAGAAGGGGACGTAGAACTCTGAAACCATGTGATAGCGGCAATCTGAGGTGGTCTGGGCATCTGACAAAACTGCCCGTCACTGATCTTGGAAGAAGAGGTAGGAGTTGACTAGATGGGGGCGGGGGAAATACGGGATAAAGAGCAGATCAAAGGGCAGGATTCTGCCCTCTGGGGGAGTGCAGAGAACCAGGGAAAGGGCCCGAGGCCAGCACGGAGGAAATGAGAGTGGTTTGAGGTGAGCTGAGGGGCAGAGGGTGTAAGGTCTCCGGGGTCCCAGCCAGGATTTATGTCTTCTCCTTAGGAGTCACCTTAAGTAACTCCTAAACCCCCGTTGCGCCATGTGCCAGCAGGCTACCGGTAAGCATTTGGGTGAATAATGGCTGTCTTCGCTTACAGAAGATGTGCTAAGGGGGAAGGTGTGAGGCCCAGTACGGAGGTGACTTTCAGCCTGACTTCACTGCTCCTGTGACACAGCTATGAAGAACCGATCTCCAGGAATGGGGACCTTTGTCTCTGCACGCTCAAAGATGCTTTGGAAAGTTCAGTGTCAGTTTCTTCAAATGCCGCAAGATAGGGAAATGAGATATGATGCTTTTCACTTTTCAGAAATGGATGTTCTCTAGAGAAAACAAGAGGGGGAAATTTCAGGGAAGGTTCTGGGCTTCCAAACTGTAGTGTTTATACCCTATGTTTGCTAGACGTTAAAAATCTCAATATACGTATTTTTAGGCAGAAGAAGACTGTAACTGATCTCGATTTTGGACAATATGGAGGTTTTATTCATATTGCTTAAAAGGAGTAAACCCCTTCTTCCTTGTCTTCTAGGCACCAAGGTAGAAAACAAAGCACTTATTTACACACTGTGTCCATTACAAAAATGATATTTCTTACATGAAGCAGTTTTTAGCATGTTTATTATTTATTTATTTTTGGGAGAGAGAGCTGGTGTGTGAGTCAGGGGGAGAGGAAGAGAGAGAGGGAGCAAGGTTCTGTGCCCAGCACAGAGCCCGGCACGGGACTTGACCTCATGATCCTGAGATCATGAGCTGAAATCAAGTCGGGGGCTGAACTGACCTAGCCACCCAGGCGCCCCAAACATATTTTTCTTTAAATAAGTTCGGTTTTTCATAGGAGTAAATTTATCTGTAGAGGAACATATGTCTCATTATAATAAATAGAAAACCACTAAATTTGTTAGGATAAATATATATTGATTTTTAAAATGTGTTTTGACCAAGTGTCACCTAAAATCACCAAGAAGGCACTGTGGCGATGGAGGTGGATTCTACAAAGGGGGTAGAATTTTGAAAAACGAATGTGGTTTCATAAAGTCATCAATCTCATGCCACTTAGATGAGAATCAACAAGGAATCTTATTAAAAATGAAAATTCCTGGGCCCCACCTAGAGAACCACTGAAAAGATGACAGAGCGATTCTAGACAGTGGGAACAGCACAGAGGAAGAGCAAAGGCTTATTTCAAGTGCAAAATATGGCCTCAAACATGAACTTTTTGGTGTGGCCTGTTCACTGGATTTGTTTCCAAGAGAGGAAGGAAGGATACCGGGACAGGTTAGCAGGCTAAGGTCCAGGGGCCTGGAAGCAACGAGGACTAACTGCTGGGTTCCTCCGGGTTCCTCAGCCCTGCTAACACGTGGGACTGGAGAATTCTCACATGCTGTGTGGTTAGTTGCCTCCCTGGCCTCCGGTCGTCACCTGTCTCCCAAACCATAACAACCACACATGTCTCCAGACATGGCCAAATGTCCCCCTGGGAGACCAAATCACCCCCATTTGAGAACCGCTGAGTTGGGGGAATGGCTTAAATTCCCTGTTTGGCTGTTTGTTTTCTTGGCTCCCGCATCAGGCCGGATTAGGTTAGTGGCCCTTAGTAGCTCTGCTTATCATGCCTTCACCAAATAAGTTCGTTTCTGGTTTCACTTAGAAACAAAACAAAACAAAAAACCCAGACGCGGGCCTTCTAGAGCTTGTATCATCACATTTCTGCACTATGATCCGGGACCCCCAGACTCTCTTCTTCCTTTGCACACAACTGCCTCATAGTCCTGAAATGGTTGCCTTACTGTGTATATTGCATCTGTCTTCCAGACAGAAAGGAGAGAGGCATGTGCCAACTGAAATGGCCCCACCTTTTTTTTTTTAAAGATTTATTTATTTTTATTTGTGGGGGGGAGTGGGGAGAGAGGGATAAGTGGAGAGAGGGAGACAGAACCCTCAAGCAGACTCCCTGTTGAGCACACAGCGCGATGAGAGACTCGATCGTACCACTCTGAGATCATGACCTGAGCCAAAATCAAGAGTTGGATGCTTAACATATTGAGCCACCCAAGGGACCCTTAAGATGGCCCCACCTTTATTTTAAAGAGCTTTCCCATAAGCCCAGTCAGCAATTTCTCCTTGTATCTCAATGGTCTGTGTCACATGGTCATCCTTAGCTGCAAAGGAGTCTGGGAAATGTAATCTTTTCAGCTGGGTACATTGCTATCCTAGATAAAATTGAGAATTCTGCAATTTAAAAAAAGGGGGAGAATGCCTTTGAGAGATCAATTTTCAGTTCCTGCCACTGCTCCTAGCCTTTGTTTCTAGGTATAGGGGCAAGCTCTCTTACCAATACTCTTCCAGAAGGAGCCAGACTCACTCCCAGGCAGCAATGGAGTTTGTCTGTGAAAATGTCCCTAGTAAATTCCTTCTTGTCTCTGACTGCTGGTAGAGTCTTTAAACAAAGATCAAGTTTTTATTCTATTTTTCTGGAAGGAGATGAATTCAATGATCTTTGGAGCAGTTGAAAAACAAGATTTTTAGGAGGGATGTTCTCTTTGTATCCTCATTTCCTGTCTCCCCGAGACCCACGTGAGGCCGATGTTGTAACTGGTCATTCACGTGGCAACAATTCCATTAAATATCTGCTCTACACACTTGCTCCAAATGCCGCCATTTTGGGTCGGGCATCACTCTTTCTGGGTGTTTCTTAGAAATGCCCATCCTCTCAGGCAGACATACAAGATGATTTAATCCACACCCTTAGCATTGGTCTTAAGTCCATGAGCCCTTTTTCTCCCTTGGAATCCTGAGCCGTGGGGATTTGGGACACTGAAACCCGAGAGAGGAAGGAGGCTAGGGGACCAGAGAGAGAGACAGCATGTCTGTCCTGATAAGAAATGCCCCCCACTCCCCGTCCGGCTCACCTCCTTTACTGTAAAGCTACAGCCACTTTGGGACTTTGGTTGGAGGTATTAATAAACACTGCTGGTAAGTTTGGGTCCAGCAGATGGCAACCCCATGAACTTTCAGTTGACTTTGCCTCCCTTTCTCTCCCCACCCACACTTCTCAATCTGAAGACTAAAAATCTGGCTTTCCTGTAATTTGCTTTGACACTAACTCAGGGAATAACACTGCTGGTAAGAGACAGACACAAAGGGTGGCAGGTGGGGAAATAAACATTCCCCAGGAACCCTCACATAGAAGTCACAGATAGTGACGACGCTGTCATATGCCCGCGTCTTGTTGCACGGAGCTTTGCCTGAGCCTGGGCTTTCTGGGGCAACCTCACTGCCCGAGATCAGAGTTACAACTCGAAGACCTCTGCAGGGCCACCTCAGCCCTGGGCGGGAGAGGTCCTTATGCTCTTCTCACCACGTGACGGGAACAGGCACTGACCCTTCTGTTAGTCCCTTTCCCATGGGGCAAGGAGTCCTTGGACCCAAGGGGTCACGCCTATCCAGGGCTCTCTGTCCCCTTTTATTTTTTATCTTTATTTTTTTAAGATTTTTATTTGTTGGGACGTCTGGGTGGCTCAGTTTGTTAAGCATCTGCCTTCAGCTCAGGTCATGATCCCAGGGTCCTAGGATCGAGTCCCACATCTGCCTCCTTGCTTAGTGGGAAGCCTGCTTCTCCTTCTGCCTGCCCCTCCTGTCTGCCCCTCTCCCTGCTCTCTGACAAATAAATAAATAATTGGGGGGGAAAGGATTTTTTATTTATTTATTTTAGAGAGAGAGAGAGAGAAAGAGAGAGAGGGAGAGAGGGAAGGAAGGAGCAGCGGTAGAGGGAGAGAGAGCATCTCAAGCAGAATCTGCACTGAGCATGGAGCCAGACATGGGGCTCAATCCCATGACCCTGAGATCATGACCTAAGCTGAAATCAAGAGTCAGACGCTCAATTGACTGAGCCACCCAAGTGCCCTCCTCTGTCCCCTTTTAAAGCAGGAGGTTCCAGAGTCCCCTGCCTGGGTGACCTGAAGCTGGCTTCCAGAAGTTGTAGCCCTCTTCCCTGGATATTTCTTCTTCAAGGTAGACCAGATCACTGGTATATGCACCCCTGGACCCCAGGGGTGGCCAAGGAAAGGCTGTCTGTGGGGGAGGGGTGTAGATGAAACCAAGTCTGGCGGGCCGGGATGCGCACCAGCAGGGACATGAGGCTGCTGAGGAAGAACCAGGGGAGGGATCGGAAGAGGACAGCCTGCAGTCTTGGAGCCGTTTGTCCCTGTGCTTCCTCGTGCTAACACAACATTCTGAAGCGTCCAAGAAGTCTAAATTCAGGGGCGCCTGCGTGGCCCAGTCAATTAAACTTCTGCCTTTGGCTCAGGTCATGATCTCAGGGTCCTGGGATGGAGCCCCACATCAGGCTCCTTGCTCCATGGGAACATGTTTCCCGCTGCCTGCCGCTCCCCCTGTTTGTGCTCGCTCTCTCTCTCTCTCTCTGTCAAATAAATAAATAAGTAAAATCTTAAAAAAAAATACATTCAAACCCCACCTTCTAGGTTGTTGTGCAGATATATTTGCTGGAGAAAGAGCATGTTTTGTTTAATGTATTTAGTCTGTTTTATAAGCTTGATTTTTAATGTGTAAGTATTTAGACACATGGTATGTGGCTTCTGTACTTTTGCCCCAGCCCCTGCAAATGTTAGGGGCCAACCTCCTCCACAAACCTATTTTGTTTGGTCTGCAGAGTATTTTGAAAATTGGAAGATTTCATGCATAAATTCTGATTCAGACTTTTCTTTTTTTTTTTTTAAGATTTTATTTATTTGTTTGACAGACAGAGATCACAAGTAGGCAGAGAGGCAGACACAGAGAGAGAGAAGAAGGGAAGCAGGTTCCCCGCCGAGCAGAGAGCCCCAAGCGGGGCTCGATCCCAGGACCCTGGGATCACTACCTGAGCCAAAGGCAGAGGCCCAACCCACTGAGCCACCCAGGTGCCCCTGATTCAGACTTTTCTTGACACATTGGCAGATATGGCAACCCTGGGGCCACACTCCCACATGGCAGCACAGGAGAGAACTGAGGGGCAGCTGCCTGCTTTAGGCAGATAAGCATTCACTCCTCAGTTTGCCACACTCCCCACCACTCCCAACTGCCCTACCTCTGGTGAGCTTCATTTATTTACAGAGGCTGCCTGAGCCATGGAGGCATTTGAGTATGGGTCCATGGCCCACTGACCTGCGGGAGTGATTTCTGTCAGGGGCAGGAGGCTGGGATGGAGCTGGTGGTGGGGACATCCGCGGTCAGAGCTTTGGAAGTTCGAATGGATTCAGAGCTGCCCCTCCAATGTTCCTGTGTGGAGATGAAGTCAGCACTAGCACTCACCCTGGGCTCAGCTTGATGCTTTCTCTACCAGACTAACCAGAAAGGAGAAGTAGAACTGCCCAGGGTCATTAGAAAGTAGAGAATGAAAGAGGAAGAACAGTTCTTGTCAAGAGATGGGAACCGCGCACGTGAGCCCTGCTTTTCTAGTTCGGCCCCGAGGGTCATTCAGTAGATGCCCAGCACAGGTCATGTGCCTTCTGCGGGGGTTTCTGGGGGAAAATCACAGTGCTGGAGAGGGGTGGGGAGGAAAACCTCTGATTGGAAGGAAGCTTGCCCCAACCTCCCATGAGAGGCCGGGCCTTCGTGGAGTTGACTGCAAAGATAGCAAAGCCTGAAGTTCTGCTTCCTGAGAATGTGAAAGACAAGTGAATTCTATACGATGCCCGTAACGTCTGGAGTAACCCCAGGCTTCTTTGTTCTGCCCAGACCCCTGAGAGGGGGTCCTCCTTGCCGCAGCCCCTCATCACCCACCCCAATCCACACTGAGCCCATGCAGGGAGAGGAGGCCCCATTTACCAAGTATTGTAGGAGACCGGAGATTAAAATGTCTGATTCTGCCTCTGAAGCAATGCTGAAATCTGGGGAAGGTCTTCCGAACTATCTCCAGCAGGTTCTGCGGGCAGTGCCCGCACTCTGGGCATCCACAGGCATCAGCTTCAGGGTTGAGCGGACCGTGGGTGCCATTGTGCCCTCAGGTGCCCTTGGGGTGGACTCCTCCCATAGACAGGCTACAAGGAGGTCCGGTGGTCCCACACACTGGGACATGGCTCTTACAGAGCTCTGCAGAGGTCCGTAGTCACACTAGCCCAACACGGGTGAGATTCCAGGGGGGTAGGAGAGACTCGGGCAGGGGAGCCCCGGGGTTGAGATCTTGGATCAAACCAACCCCAGCTATCGACTGGTTGAGGAGGAGCTGGCCCAGGGAAACAGAGCTGCTCCACTCCTTCCCTGTGGTCACCATCCCAATCACCCGAAGACAGGTGCCCATGGGGAGACCGTGGACAGGGGCTCTCCCTCTGAAGGACCAAGGGATGAGTATGAGGTGGCCGCTGAAGGGGCTGAACCAGACACCTCCCTGTCGCGTCTTTCCCCGGATGACTCAGTGGAGGCTGTGGGTGTGGGCAGAGCCCACCATTGGGTGAGGCTGTGTGTGCTGTGCAGGCCAGTGGGCACTCGGCCCAGGCATCTGTGAGGAACAGGTGGACTTTGGAGCAGGGGAACCAGAACATACTGGGTTCAGGCTCTGCCAAAACTAGTCAGTTTGAAGACTGGAAGACAAGCCTGTGTTGACGAGGCCCTGCTGCCCTCAAACTGTGCTCAAAATGGCAGCCCGTGGAGCCCAATGTAGGCTCATTAGCAGGAACGTCCCCATGGACCCAAGCCTCGTGAGAGCATGAGGCAGAGTCTTCCTGGGGTTGCCATTGTGTTACTGGAACACCTTGCCCGGGGCCCAGCAAGCAGCAGTTTCCAGGGCTGGCTGTCTGGGCCGAGCTGAGGGAGTGTAGCTGACCCTTCCTCTGAAGAGCATCTCACACTGGTCCTTCCCCACGTCCGGAGCATGGCCCGCCGACAGTCTGGGAAGGAATGGAAGGTGGAGGTCGTCGTGAGGTGACTGGGGGAGGAAATCAAGAAGATGCCTCCAGGGAGGACTGGAGATGCTTTGAAAAGCCCCAGCTTCCCAAGTAGGCTCACAAACCATGGGAGAGAAGAGATATTAGCCGTCTACAGAGCTTTAATGAGTCTCGAGACTAAGGACAAAAGAAGGTGCCAACCCCACAGAACTTAGGGTTTCAAGGAAGTGTGTAAAAGAAGACAATTGTTTGCCAAGCTGGTTTCTTTTAAGAAATTTATTAGAAAAATAACCCCCGCCCTCTCCTACCCTCCTCCCTCAATGCCATGGGTCTCGGGTATCATGTCTGGTCAAACTCTCGATTGGGCCTCCCATCCGCATGGGGACTCCGCACACATGGACAGGCGGCGACACCACTGGGTGGCCTACCACACTCCCAGATGCTCCAGTCTTGTGCTCAACCCTTGTCCGGGCCTCTGCCTCCGGGTCTCCAGATGGAGAGAGGGCCCTGGGGGTGAGGGCAGCCTGGCCACAGTCCGTGTGCCCCTCCTGAGGCCTGCCAGGGCAGCTGGGGGCTGGGGGGCTCCGTCCCCCACCACCCCATGTCTGGAAAGTCAGGGCTGGAAGCGAGGCGAGCCGACGTGAGGCTGGTGGAAGGCGTGGGCGCTGTACACCACGTCGGGGGGCGAGGGCGTGCTGGCGGCCAGCACCGAACACAGGGGCTCATGGCTGCTCAGCACCGACGTGAAATACTTCATCTCCTCTGTGAGCTGCTTGATCTCCTTCCGCAGAGCCGCGTTCTGTTTCTCTAGGTCTTCGCTCTCCTGTGTGGAGAAAAGTCAGCATCAGAGATCAGTCTCTACGAAGGCACAGGATAGGAGGAAGGGGGAGCGCGAGGAAACAGGTTCACTTCTCACCAGCACAGCCGCGGGGAGGGCTATCAGTGATTTTTTTCTGCACGTGTGTGTGCATGTATTTGCGTGTGTCATATGAGAAGCATGGATGCATTTATAAATGCATGTGTGTGCCCAGATACAAGCTTGAACCCATAAAATTGCTGGGTTTTGTCCGTTTGCCCTATAAGGGTGGCAGCTTCGTAGGATCTCACCTGATAGAGGAGCACATGGGAATGGGTGGGAAGTGTGCGCCTTTGTGTGTGTGTGTGTATGTGGGTCTCTGCAAGTGTGTATGTGGGTTGAGAGCGGCAAGTGTATATTATGGGAAACAGGCTGACAGGTGAGAGCCTGAAAAAATGGAAAAGAGTTTGAGAGAACAGCTTATACTAATTTCATGCTTTTCTACCCAATGTTATACCGCAAGCTCTCCGAATGTTTCCAGGGTGGGCTTTTAGCCTAAGGAAGTCCATGGCTAACTGTCTACTTAACCAGATTCTAGAACACCAGGGTCTTTATAAACATCGAGTGGTCAAAACACACCACAAGGTTCAGTTCCAGTCCATTCTGCTGGCTGGTTTCATCCTGCTGGCCAGTCCATTCGAGAGTCTGGTTTAAAGCCCCCTGTGTGTGTTCTGCTCATGCATATGTGCTTTTTTTTTTCCAGAAACACCTTTCCCCTGTTGCTAAGAACACCATCAGATTAAACGCTAATCAGGCAAACTCTGGGTCCAAGAGTGCTGATTCCTGATCACATCATTAATTAATCAACAATTCCACTCTCGTAATTAGTGTGTACTGGAAAACAAAGCTACCTAAGGGAATTGCATTTCCAATGTGATTTGAAAGTTCACATTCCTTGAGTCAATCAAACAGATTGACTCATCTAATCCCTGGTGCCACAGAGAAAGAGAAAAGGGCATTGGAGAGGTAAGTCAGTTACACTTCAGTTCAAAAATCAACCTGAGCTGGCAACCAGGCCTTAATATTTCTAGTTTTGTTTGACTTAGGTCAGCCTGGCCGTAGTATTAGAATTATTTGAAGGCCTTATTAGAGTTTCAGGCTGTTCTTGAAATCTAGAGATTTGAACTCAGTGGGTTTGGGATTTGGGGTGAAATCTGGGAATTCCCTGAGTTTTTAACAAGTGCCCCAGGCCATCCTAACTAAGGATCAGGCAAGTTTAAAAACAAGTTAAACGGGACGCCTGGGTGGCTCAGTTGGTTGGACGACTGCCTTCAGCTCAGGTCATGATCCTGGAGTCCCGGATCGAGTCCCACATCGGGCTCCCAGCTCCACGGGGAGTCTGCTTCTCTCTCTGACCTTCTCCTCGCTCATGCTCTCTCTCACTGTCTCTCTCTCAAATAAATAAATAAAATCTTAAAAAAATAAAATAAAATAAAAACAAGTTAAACACACTATTACATTGGTTTTAATCAGTCAAACACTTACCAAGTGCCTATTTGTTAGGTGCCTGGCGCACAGTATGAACTCAAATGTCTGTTGATTGACTGGCTAATGATACCCATGGCTGGAGGAACAGTTCACTCGAAACCGTGATGGGCAGTGAGCAGGTGTAAGATAACTTGCCGATTAAGAGGTGCCTTACATAACCCACCAGGAGCAGGAGCTATGGTCCAATGAGAGAGCTAGGTAGGCTGGCAACTGCCCTAATCCGTGAACCCCAGAGTCCCTTTTTAAGTGGTAGAGGAGCTTATGCCTGTGGCCTTACCCATCAGGCCGGCTTCCATCCACTTGTGAAGGACGGATACAAGCAGGCTCAGCCCTAGCCTGGCATTTCCTGTATGTGTCTTTGAGCTAGAAAATGGTGCCGAGGTCAGTACAAAGGAAACCCCCATCTCTGAAATGGGATGGGGTTGGGTAGGACACTCAGACCCACGATGGTGGAGTCAGAGGCACCGGCTTCTTCTGCAAGGTATGGCAGCTCCCTTATCTTACCATTTCCTTGTTTCCAGGCACATCCCAGACTCAGGGCATCCCCTCTTTACCGAAAGGTAAAAGAAAGCAACCCATGAGACTGGGTTGGGGGGGTGGTTTTAAGACGGGAACTGGGGGCCGGGAGTCCTCGCCCCTTCCTCTAGCCCTTTTCTTCGCCCCCTCTGAGAGTTTCCACTGGTGACAACGTTTACTGTAAATTCTGTGCTCTGAAGAGCCTGGGCAAACCCCGAGGCAGGCGGGAGGGGTGGGGTAGGCGGGCCACAGCGACCAACCGCTCTGACCTTCACCCCGCCTAGAGGCAGGCCCAGCTTTCGGGAAGTGACAGCAGGTTCTTCCTCCTCCCCAAGCGAGCTCTGTTGAGCTCTCTCTAGCTTTCGCTCCCCACCGCCACCACCCCCTCCTGGCTTGCAGATTCCAGAGCTCTGCGAGAGGGTTCACAACCACCGCTGCCTCTGACCAGAAAACAACCACCTGTGACAAGAAGCTTGTCTTTACCTTGGGAAGCAAGATGGTTTCCTGCTAGGGCCCCAGAGAAACCAGACCAGGCAGCCCAGGGGCCATGCCGCCAGCCAGCACTGGCAAGACCAAGAGTTCGACTTCCCTTGCAGGAGGAAGTGGCTGGGGGGCGTGGGGGGGGCCTCCTCCCAACTTGTCCCCGGCTCAGTCCACTCTGACCCTTCCTGGGGCAGTCATGCCCTGGAAAGCACTCACACGGGGACAAACTAGCCAAGGCAGCCAATGGGAGCAGGTGTTTACTCACAGGTACAATGACCACATCCCTCAATTTCCCTTCCTTTCCCAGTGGCGGCTGGAAACCTAGGACTCAGCGGGGAGTGGAGAGGAATGTTTGGGAAGGAAATTTTGGCCTCTCACACGCATGTCCTCTGTCAGTCAGGGAGCGGTAAGCCGGCATCTGGGCTTCTGCGTGACCTGCTTTCCGCTTTTCAGAATTCCTTTCTGTCCTTCAGGCTCCTCACAGGAACTCCCTGAGATGGACACGGGAGGCCAGCCCTTGCCATGATCCCCACTTCTCAGATGAGGCCAACTGAGACCCTGGGACAAAGCTACCCAAAATACCCCCTCGGAATGATCACAGGCTGGTGGAGGCAGCTGCTGGGAGAGAGGGCTTTGGAATTTGCCTCAAGACACTGATTTTATCAGAGGTCCAGACACTTCAGCGACTGACCCAAAGCCCCATAACCACATAGGGGCAAGAGAGGGTTTGGCTTGAGGCTTTCCCATCTTTAGCCCCCATTCTTACTCTGGCATACCCAATGCTTCCCCTGAGAAACTGGTGACTTAAGTGACCGAAGGTCTTCAGAAATCACTAAGAAGTCTTCGGCTGCCCTACAGTATCCCGAAGGAGCACTGGGTCTCGATTTTGGTGATCTTTAAATACCACACTGGAACCCCGAGTTGGTCACACTCTTCCGATCGTCGGCATTCCTGCCCAGAGATGGGAGGGAATCCTCTGTCCAGCTCTTCTTTTAGAGAACTCACTCATGCAGAGTGAGGTCCAGAGCACACGTCGACAGCGGTTTCCATCAGCAGTAACTGGAAACTGGGGTCCTGGTTAGGTGAGCCTCTGTGACTCGCTTTCCCTCTTTGGGCCCCTGTTCCGGTTAGAACAGGAAGACTAGACCACAACAATGGTTCTCAACCGCGGCCACACCCTGGGATCCATGGGACCCCCTGGGGAGATTTACCCGTCCCGGTGGCCGATTCTGATTTAAGCAGTCTGGGGTGCAGTCCGGCATTGGGTTGCTAGAGGCTCCCAATGCAGTGAATATTGAAAAACATTAGAAGGAACCATTAGCTTCGAAAATCTCCAAGCCCTCTTTGACTCTCGAATATTTCAGATTCCAAACTAAATACCTGAGTGTATGAGCCTTTAACGCGGTCCACTTGTTAGGAAGGAGTGTGTGTGAAGGCCAAGGAGAAGGTCGCTGGGGGCAGAGGGACGTAGACTCAATTTATACAAGAAAAATTAGTGGGAACCAAATTTTTACAAGAATAGTCTAGCTTGACTTCATAACTCACATTTATTGAATGCTACCATGTACCAATCTCTCTTTTAAGTATTTGACAGGTATTATTATCTTTAATCTTTGTGGTAGATAACATGATTATCTACATTTTGCAGAAGAAGACAACCTAAAAGTACAGGGAAGTTAAGTAACCTGTTCAAGGTCACACAGCTTGTGAAGAGGCAGCACCACGACTTGAATGAGGCAGCCTGGCTTCGGAGTCTGTGCCCACCCTCTTCTCCTTGTCTTTGACATTTGTTTAAATCTTATGATGTTTGGTAATTATCTCCTGGGAGGCTTCAGCCCTGTTGGCTTTTCAATTTCATCTTCCCTCTCTCCTACCTCTTACAAATCCAGACAATAATGCTCATAATTCACCCCCAGCTCTGAAGCTTGAAGGTTGATGCCAACCCTAAACTACAGGCAGCTTGGGGGTGGTTAAGGAAGAGGCTTCATGGGGGTGTGGGAACATTCTGGGAAATTCCCTACTGGAGGGGCTGAAAGGGGGTCACTCAAAGAGCTCATGAATGATGGGGAATCCCCAGACAGTTCCCTTACCCACAAGGAAGCCAGTTAGGAGCAAGGCCAAGGACAGGCTCTGGCCCCAGGCTCTGGTAGGGACTCTCCGGGCATTGTGAGCAGGTCTTTGGTCCTCCTCCCTGCCGGCTTTGGTTTAGTGCCTTGACCTTCTCCTTGAAGGCTCTAATCATGATTTCCAGAAGAGTGAAAATAGTCCCTGCGTGTTCCTCTTCAACAGAACACGTAGTCATTTATCGATTGGGTGACCTTTTAGCTCTCACCTACACTTAAACATGAGAATGGTAAGTGAAGCTTATCTCTCACACCTAAATATGTTCAGTCTCCAGCAGTCACCAATCCACCAGACACAGATACAGCGTGGAGCCCACCGTTTCTGGAGAAGTCTGCGAACCGGCGTAGGACATCTCCCAAGCCCTGGGAGGATCTATGCCTACCCCTCCCACCAGTCCCGGGGAAACTGGCCCCAACTCCACTTCCTCACCCAATGAGGAGAGAAGAAGAATCATCAAGCCACGGGTTTTCGCACTGAATAACAAACAAGTCCGATTCTGAAGAAATCTCTACTGTCCTAGCCTCCTCCTCCTTGCTTTCCTCCAGAGAGCTAGAAAGAGAATTTATCAAATGCTCAGCTTCTCTTGTAGCTGGGCAAGACCATGTGACAGATTCTGACCAATAAGATCTAAGTCGAAGTAGCTGGGGGTGGAGCTACCCTTTCCAATTGAAAAGGTAAAGCCTCACCAGGACAAAAGCCACCCTCCCTCAACCCAGATTGGTGCCTGGAGGTCCAGAAGCTATACTGCAGCCTTGAGGATGAAAGTCGCATAGCGAGGATACCTGCACACAGACAGAAGTAGCCCGGTTCTTTGATGATGTTCTTGCATTCGGCCCTGGCCTGTTCATTCTGAATTCCTTGTTATCCGAGACTTAGTGATGCCCGTTTGATAGTCTCACTATTACTTGTAGCTGAATGGAATCCTGACTGATATCTCAACCTAGGAAGGTTATCACTAGCAAGCCCAATTCCAAAAAACAAACAACTAGTAATTGCCATGAACACAAAGGTTTAAATTAAGTTATTTTTTTCTTCAATCCTACCGGTCCTCTGGGGACAGTGTCTGGGCACTTCTATGACCCCAGTTGTCCCAGACTCACTCTGCACATTCTACCACATGAGGTCACCTGAAGAGCTTCAAAAAGATTTTAACTCCTGAACTTCACCCCTGTGAGAGGTTCCAATTTGAGGACAGGTCTCAGGCATCAAGACTTGAAAACACTTTGCAGGTGAGCTTAATGAATCATGTTCATAGCTGGTTCCTCTTAAAAATATATATGTCCATTGGCAGAGGAATAGGTAAAGGAGATGTAGTGTTTATTATACCATGGAATATTACTCAGCCATCAAAAAGAATGAAATCTTGCCATTTGCAATGGCGTGAATGAAGCTAGAGGGTATTAGGCTAAGTGAAATAAGTCAGTCCGAGAAAGATAAAACCATATGATTTCACTCATATGTGGAATTTAAGAAACAAAACAGATGACCATAGGGGAAAGGAAGGAAAAATAAAATAAGACTAAAACAGAGAAGGAGACAAACCATCAGAGACTCTTAACTATAGGTAACAAACTAAGGGTTGCTGGAGGGGAGATGGGTGGGGAGTTGGGGTAACTGGGTGATGGGCATTAAGGAGGGCATTTGACATAGTGAGCACTGAGTATTATATGCAACTGATGAATCACTAAATTCTACCCCAAAACTAATAATACAGTATATGTTAACTTAATTGAATTTTTTAAAAAAATTAATATATATGTAAGGAAATAAATATTGGGCAATGTTTACTTTTATTAAATTTATATATTTATATTTTTATTTTATTAAATATTTTTATTTTAATATATAGGATAAATAATGTAAGTATAATATAAATAACTTTAGAAAAGTGGGAGAATGTTTGTAAGTCAAAAAAATCTTTTGAAAGTAAATGTTTGTTTAAGGGAAAGTGCCTCTCTATCACACTGCTGTTATATTTGGTGAAAACAATTCCAAGTAACCCAGAACAGATCATTGTGATAATGGAAAGCAGGAGGTAGGGTATCTATTGGAATCTCATTAATGGTAAGTATCTAACTAGTTTCCCTTTAAATTGTTGAGCTCTGTGAGGGTCTATTGCTATCTTCACTGTTTCGTCATCATTGACTAGGACAGTGCTTGGCACATAGTAAGTGTTTGATAAAATCATGTTGCTTGACTACCAAATTAGACTCTAATAATTTCCCAAACCCTGCATATGGACAGTCTTTTAATGATGTCCATGAAACTTCCAATGGAGTGTTTAACCAAGACTTTAATATCTTTTATAGCTTCTACTTTATATGGTTACAAATGAGTTTAAGAGATTCCCTGTTTAAAAAAGGCCCAGGTCAGATCCCTACTTAACAACACTCTTGTTCCCCAAAATAAAGCCATGGGTGGGAGTAGCAGAATTAACAGCATTTTAAGAACTCTGAGTATAGTTTCCTTAACTGGAACTTGACTTTCCCCATCCATACCAAATGAAGGGGACTTGCCCAGCGGTGGCGGCAAAAAACCAGGCCAGTGAAACCGTTAGTGCTCTTAAAGCTTTTATAAACAACTGGAAGGAAGGGCACATGTTTTCATCTATAATAATATATCTGATATCTTCATCTGACTGATTTATAGGAAAATGCCAAGTGCTGGGTGCTGGGTGGCTCAGTATTTAAGCTGCTGCCTTCAGCTGAGGTCATGATCCCAGGGTCCTGGGATCAAGGCCCACATCAAGCTTCCTACTCTGCAGGAAATCTGCTTCTCCCTCTCCCAGTCCCCCTGCTTGTGTTTCCTCTTTCTCTATGTCTCTCTCTGTCAAATACGTAAATAAAATCTTTAAAAAAAAAAAAAAAAGCCAAGTGCTTTGCATTCAAATGAATGAATAAATATAACCTTCACCTCAATGCAAAACAAAACAAAACAAATACACTATTGCTTTGTTTTTGTCTTTGCCCTGTCTTTGAAATCCTAACAGCCCAGTGAGGTGTTACTGCTTTCCAGTCTGTAGATCAGAGTTTAGGTTCAGATATAAGCCCCCGGCAGATCTGAATTAGTTTTGTTGACCCACCCGCCTCCCATCGGGTTCCTGCTACCTGCGGCTCCATCACCCCTGTTCCTGAGCATCTCACGTTCTCAAAGGCCTGGTCCGACAAAGCATCTTTCTGACCCTTGACTGGCCACACAAAGTTTGGCCTCAAGGCTCTGCCGAGCACACCCTTCCCCCAGATCTTCCCAGTCTCTTTCTCTTACCACATTTGATCTCAAATATCAGGGTCTCAGACCTTCCTTGATCACTGTCCCCACCCACCCCTTAATCACATTCAACATTGCACTATTTGATTTTATTTGAAGTTCTCTTCACTTGGTTTGATTAGCCTGTCCATTTATTTGCTTGTTTTCCAGTGTGACTTCCAGTTGAATGTAAGGTCCATGAATTCGGGGTCTCTGTCTTGTCCCTGTTGTATTCTCAGTGCCCGGAAAAAAACCATACCTGGCACGTAGGACACTAATATATACTTGTTGAGTGGATCGATCATCTCTTCTAACACTGGATCCAGTACTGGGAAATTGGCCTTTGTTTATAGAATTTTCTGGACTGTCCCACCTCTAACCAAAATGTTTTCTGGGTACCTGTACCAGTTGAGCACCCAGAAAACGTTTTGGTTAGAGGATCCTCAGTTGTAAGAAAGTGTACTTTGGCCCTAGGAATCTAGTCTCCTCTGCTTGGCTCTGAACTTTATCCTGCTTTTGAATAAATATCTTGCTTTAGAAGAGCTCCAGGTCACCCTCCTTAGTTTCCCTAAACTGAGAGGGATGAGATATGCACTGGTACAGTCCCAGTCCATACCCGCTGTTCTGGGGTCATTCTTATGTGAGCTCTTTTCACTTCCAAAAGTGTTCCCGTTTGGAGGCTAAATGGTAGGATTTACTAAAACTTGACCATCAAATTCTAGCTCAATGATATCATTGCTGCCCTTGTCCTCAGTGTCCTCCTGAGTTCACACAGATCTCTAACCATTTTCTTGTTTTTAAATAAAAAATATACAGTATAACTACATGTAAGATATTTTTTAAAACTCATACCCACCCACGATCTTTTTTTTTTTTTTAAGATTTTATTTATTTGACGGAGAGAGATCACAGGTAGGCAGAGCAGCAGGCAGAGAGAGAAGGGGAAGCAGGCTCCCCGCTGAGCAGAGAGCCCCATGCAGGGCTGGATCCCAGGACCCTGAGATCACGACCTGAGCCGAAGGCAGTGGCTTAACCCACTGAGCCACCCAGGCACCCCCCCCCCACGATCCTCGTACTTTCAACACAACTGTTTTCATTTGCACATATTGCCATCTTTTTAAGATACACACACTTATTTTTATGAAATGTCAATCATTGTAAAGATGATTTGTATTTTGCTTTGTCGTGACTTTGTCACATCTACATCATCACCATAATTATCATTTTTAATGGCTATGTCATCACATGGAAGAGCCACAATTTACCTAAAATGGTTTTTTTAATGTTGGACATTTTGGTTGCTATCAAAATGCTGCTATTATAAATAATGCTGCAATGAACATCTTGACCCATAATGGGTTTTGTTCAATCATGTCCTAGGATAAATTTGTAGGAGTGAGATTGGGGGGCAAAGGGCATGGCCAGTCTTCCAGTTCATGGTTGTAATGCTGTAAAAGGTTACATAAGATATACAGTGTCATCAGCAGTGAACATACAAGTCAATGTTACTACAACCCCTTTTGCATTTAAGCACTATAATTTTAAATAATGTATTTTGCCAATTAGGCTTCTGAAGTTTTCTTAATTTATTTTTTTTTTTAAAGAGTTTTAAAATTTACTCGAGAGAGAGAATGCACAAGAGCGGCTGGGCAGAGGGATGAGGAGAAGCAGACTCTCCACCAAGGAGGGAGCCCAATATGGGGCTCCATCCCAGGCTCCTGGGATCATAACCTGAGCCAAAGGCAGATGCTTAACCGACTGAGCCACCCAAGCGCCCCAGGCTTCTTAATTTCATTGTAATTTTATAAATTATTGATTACCAAGGAGGAAGGATTTTCTATGTGTCTGTTCCCTAGTACAGTATTCTCAACTGGGGGCAATTTTGCCCCCCAAGGGGATGTTTGACAAGGTCTGGAAATACTTTTCATCATCTCCACTGTGGGGTGAGCTGCTGCTACTGGCATCTAGATAGTAGATTTTCTATTTTACATGCAAAGGACAACCCTCTCCCCCAATAAAGTATGATACAACTCAAAATGTCAATAGTGCCAAGGTTGAGAAACTCTTAGTGTATATCATTTTCACAATCAGAATAGCAAATTGGATTATTTTCATTTTGGTAGGAAAAACATTACACAAGCTTTCTGTTCATAGCTTCTGCCCACTTACCTATTGGAGTCTTGAAGTTTTTCTTAAAAAGGATGTTCTTTCTATGGTATAAATATGAAATCTGCATTTATTTAATTTGATGCAAATATTTTCCCCAATGCAGTATTATGCTTTTAATTTTGGATTGCAACTTTAAGATCTTTTTAACATAAAGGAATACTTAAACTTCAGTCCCTCTCAACCTTGCACTCTCATTCTCATCTCATGCTGTATATACTTGTGTTCTATTACTAGGATTGTCTAGGTCATTCAGACCTTCTGGTTAATGGCTCACTTCTTGGCTTACCCTTTGCAAAAGGACATGTAAGAGCAACACCATCTGCATAGCAAAGTCCTGTTCAACAAAGCGGTACAAAACAAAAGCAAATGGTGAGCAGGCAAGAGGTTTGGGCTCTTGGGTGTCCTGAGAAAGACCTCAGTGTCCCCATTGGTTATGTGGCAGGTTAGTCTACAGCATCTCTGAGTTATCTTTTAATTCTGTAATCTTATAAACAAGGGAATATAACCATAATTATTGTTAGTCGCCTTCCCCCAAGCTACCATGTGGACCCAAAATGAGACTCTACAGATATCCCACCATCTGAAGGGGACTTTGTCCTCTGGAACCAATCTATGCCCCCTAGGAAGCAAGGTGTCAGACTGAGTCCCGCAGAGGAAACTAAGAAAATCCCTGAGCAGCTTAGAAGATAACTTTTTGATGAGACTCCCATTCTTTTCAGGAGAGAGACCTTTGGGTGCTGCTAACAGCAGCTTTGTGAAGACTCCTGCTTGAATGGGCACCATCAATTTATGACCTGGGACCTGTAATCTCATTTGAACAAAAATTCTTTATAAATGTCAGGACTGGCATGGACTTGGCCTCCTCTCAAATATGCCTCCCTAACGTAGCCATACTGACTCATCATCATTGGTACAAGCTTTTAAGGGTGGTGGATTGCCTTGACATGTTTTTTTTTTTTTTTCCCCAAATGAAAATAGTCTACTAGTTTGTTGTTCTTACTTTTAAAATGGTACACATTCATCACAATAAAAAATATATAGAAAAATACCAGAGTAAGGTAAACTACTCAAAACTCACCACTCAGAAAGAATCACTATTCGCATTTTGGAGAATATCTTTCCAGATATTTCTTTATGCATGCAAACGTGCCCCAAACCCACAAATTTTACATGAACAGCATTAGACTGCATACTCTTCATAAGTTCCTGTTTCTTCCCTCAGTGCTATGTCATTGATATCTTTCGGGGCTACAGATCTACATAGTCATTTTCAGTGGCAGTTTAAAATTCTAGTGTCTGAATGTATCATAATATAGCTTAATCACTTCTTGTTGGGCATCTTTCCAATTTTATAGTATTGATAAAATATTTATCAGTTCATGGTGTTCATGATGAATTAGGTATTTTTGTGTATCATTTTTCTTTCAAACTCTTATAAGTAGAATTGCTGTGCCAAGGAGTGTTCTCTTATGAGATATCAATATTTACTGCCACACAGCTTTCTTTAAAAAGGGTTTCAGGGGTGCCTGGGTGGCTCAGTGGATAAAGCCTCTGCCTTCGGCTCGGGTCATGGTCTCAGGGTCCTGGGATCAAGCCGCACATCAGGCTCTCTGTTCGGCAGGAAGCCTGCTTCTCCCCCGCTCTGCCTACCTCTTTGCCTACTTGTGATCTCTGTCTGTCAAATAAATAAATGAAATCTTTAAAAAAGGGGGGTTTCAATGGATATATTGATATATTTCATATAAACTTTAATTTCTTGACTAGGCCTAATGTGGAGAAGGAACAAGTGTGAATTTTGGAAGATGTTCCTCAAAGAACAAAAAAGTAAAGTTAGGTAGAGACTCAAGGAGTATATCAGAGAAGATGAATACATCTTCATGAGAGTCTGAAGGCAGAGGCAGTATAGTGTAATGGTTAGGGAGATGGACTCTCCCTAAGTCAGTCAGACCTAGCTACAATCTGTGTGACCTTGGACAAGTTACTTAACCTAATACTAAAATGATATTACAATAATAATACAAAAAAACAGGTTTTTGTGCAGATTAAATGAGATACTATAGATAGAGCACTTAACACACAGTGCCCGGTACATAGTCATGTATTTAATTAATATGTTTTTAATCAAAAGAAATTCATAGCAACAGAGGCCCAAGACAAATGCCTCTTTTCTATAGGTGGTTGGCTGGTTTTCACTGAATTTTTTAAGGGTGGAACAGCCAGAACATTCCTTCTGTGCTTTTTCGTTTTTGACCTATGCTTTCTCTATGCCAATAAATCTTATGGCAGGGTCTCCCAGAGAGAAAGCAAAGAACTCCAGGAGTGAAAAAGGACCACAAACAGTTTTCTCTTCCAGTATTCCCCAGAAGACCAAGAACAATAGTGCCATTCTAAGGCGGCCTGGGGGTTGACATCTTCATTGAGCTGCTTTTCTTCCATTACTCAATTTTCCTCTGATTGTAAATACCTTTTTTTCTCACAGCACTAGCTTTAAACTTCATTTCATGCATAATTTATGCTCATAACATTTGTTATATATGGCATTAAAATATGTCCTGAAACCTATAAATGTTTCTTTTTTAGACTAGTCCAAGACTCCTTCAGGAGCCAGCCCCAGGAAAGCAACTTTCCCACCCCCAGCTAAGGGAGTACCCAAGTTCCAGTTTTCAGATTTGGCCCTGTTACTCCACGTTGCTTCCAGTTCCACTCTTGAGGCCAGATCTGACTTGTCAAAGGCATAGCTCTGGGCTAATATTACTCTCTGCCTACCATCTCTTCTACCTTTAGCCTTTTCATGAACAAAGCAGCTCAGTTGATCTCAACTCTCTTTCCCACTGACCTAGGACACTGACTCAAAATCCTTCAAGCCACTGCACTCAACCAGGACCGTCACACAAGTGACACTGATTTGCCATCCCTTATAGAGGCTTTTCAGTACTGTAGACTTTAGGGTCAAGCCCCAATGGACAGTTGGTTCTCCCAAAGGACTGAGATATTTATGTAGGATGTTCAAGGGATAAAATGTTACAGAAGAAGACGATTCAATGTTTGAAGTCAAATTAGAAATCATCCTAATGCATATGTAGTAATGACTGATGTTGAGAATGTAAATATCTGCATTATAAAAATAAAAGTACGTGATAAAAACATCCGAACTCTATAAAAAAGGGGAAAAATGCACAGTATCTCTCCCCGGCTTTAGACCTGCCATCGTACTTTTTAGAAATAAGGGTTAACCTTGAGGGAAAACCTTTTTGAAAAATCTTAAGTTCATATACACATGCACATATATGTTTTTCTTTCTATTAAAAACGTACACAGGAGCAAACTATGTACCATATTCACATCTTTTTCACTTACGAGTATAGAAGCTAGGGGCGCCTGGGTGGCTCAATGGCTTAAGCCTCTGCCTTCGGCTCCGGTCATGATCTCAGGGTCCTGGGATCAAATCCCATGTCAGGCTCTCTGCTCAACGGGGAGCCTGCTTCCCTTCCTCTCTCTCTCTGCCTGCCTCTCTGCCTAAGTGTGATCTCTGTCTGTCAAATAAATAAATAAAGTCTTAAAAGAAAAAAAGAGTATAGAAGCTGGATAATCTTCTCAGATTAACACATTCAGATGTAATTTATTTTAACAACTCCATTGTAGTCCTCCGAATGGACTGCTGTAGTTCATTTAATTAGTTCCTTATCCATGGATATTTATCTTGTTTCCAGTCTTTACTATAAGAAACAATGCAGCAATGATTATCTTCACATGTACATAACTGTGTAATCTGTAGGTACATTTGTAAATAGACTTCTAGATGTAAAACGGCCAGGTTACAGTGTTTTTGATGGGCATGGTTAAATTGCCTTCTAATGGAGTTGTACCAACTCCTACTAGAAGTATGTTGTGGTGCCTGCTTCTCCATTGTCTGGACAACATCCCATGTTAGCAACATTTTTTGTCTTTGCCAGTCTGGCAGGGAATCTCACTGTTGCTTTAATTGTCATTTCCCTAAGTGAGGTCTAGAATCTTCCATATTTATTTGCTATTTATTTCCTTCTGTAAATTGCCCATTTCTTTAAAGATTTTATTTATTTATTTGACAGAGAAAGGCAAAGTGAGAGAGGGAACACAAGCAGGGAGAGTGAGAGAGGGAGGAAGCAGGCTTCCCACCGAGAAGGGAGCCCAATGCAGGGCTCGATCCCAGGACCGTGGGATCATGACCTGAGCTGAAAGCAGAGGCTTAACCCACTGAGCTACTCTGGCTCCCTGTAAATTGCCCATTTATAATCATTGCTCGTTTTTCTTTTGGATTGTTAATCATCATTTTCTTATTCATAAGAGCTTTCATATATAAAGTAAATATGCCTTTTTTTGGTCATATGTGTTACAGATATTTCCCTAATCCATCATTTGCCTTTGACTTTGCATATTGTATTTTGAACTATATAGAAATTTTCACTTTTTATGTATAAAGGTAATATATATCAGTTTTTTCCTTTATGGTTTCAGGGTTTTGGACTTTATCTGGGAAAGTCCATTCCAAAATAATTTTTCAGTGCTCTTTCCCCCAAAATTTCTTTATTTTTCTTTTTTTAATATTTAATCTGTGTGCATGTTGTATGAGAAATGAAGACTCTAGTTTCTTCTTCCCAAACAGCTAGCCAGTTGTCCCAGTTCTATTTATTGAATGATTTGGCTGCCTTCACTGGTTTGAAATGCCATCATCATCATTTTGCATTTGTTCTTGTGTCTTGTGCCTTGTTCTTAGGAATTGATATAGGTACTTGGGTCTTAAATTTCAGTTTGCTTTGGAATCTCTTTCTGTATTCTCTTCTGCCCAGTGCTCTGTCTTTTCCACATTGTTTTGATTTCTATACTTAAATTCACTTTAATATCTTGGTCAGCTAATCTTCTTTAATTAACCCCCTCTAAAATTTTCCTGGAAATTGTCACATGTTTTTCCTCACTAAGAACTTAGAATAGCTAATCTAAGTCTCCTCCTTACTTCCAGAAAGTTACATTGGGTTTTTATTGGGATTACATTAAGTTAAATTTCTAGATTATGGAAAATTGCTATTTTTACATAAGGCAGATCTATCCATTTATTTGAGTGTTTTTAAATTCACTTAGAATAATTTTAAAGTTTTTAAAAATTAAGCCCTGCCTTTTTTTTTGTAAAACGTATTTAAAAATTAAGTAAAACGTATTTAAAAATTAAACGTATTTTAAAAAACAGAAAACTGTTCCTTCCACTTGCCAGTGTTGGTATTATAAATGGAATCTTTTCTCCCATGAAATTTTCTAGTTGGTTATGGTTTACATATAGGAAAGTCATTACATTTTGTGTTAACTTTGAAAGCTGACAGGGTTCCCTTATTAATTTTAATAACCTTTCAGCTGATCATCTTGGATCCACTTACTAGCTACTGGTGTCTTTTGGAGATGAACTGGTCTAGTATGCTTGCAAACTGGAATTAAAGTGAAAACTTAAAAAAATAAAATTTTCATAAAAAATGATATGCCTTTCTCCTTTTTAATCAATGCATTTACTGCACCTAACAGATTTTATAGTTGTCTGTGGGAGGAAAGGAAATAAGCGTAGCAGGGGCTTGTGTGAAACACCCAACGAGAATTAAAACAGAATGTGGACTCTGTTGATATCACAGTTATGAAAAGAAGCACCTGAGCCAGTTTATGTGAAGGGTAGTGAATGCCAAGGATGTTCTAAAGTTGGCATAAGATTAAACAATTGTAGAAAGAGGCTCCTCCCTACTCGCTTTTTTTTTTTAAGATTTTTTTTACTTATTTGACAGACAGATCACAAGTAGGCAGAGAGACAGGCAGAGAGAAGGGGAAGCAGGCTCCCTGCTGAGCAGAGAGCCCGATGCGATGCAGGGCAGGGCTCAATGCGGGGCGCAATCCCAGCACCCTGGGATCATGCTGAGTTGAAAATAGAGGCTTTAACCCACTGAGCTACCCAGGCACCCCCTTACTCTGCTTTTTAAAAGCAATCAGTTTTCGGTGTTTTGTTGTAAACCATTTATAGGATAGATACTGAAAATGTTAAATAGTAAGTATCCCACACTCTCACTGGAGAAATGAAGTAATGCTTTTGGTATTTTAAGAGAGATAATAGTGACAAAGCTGAAACTGAGAAAACAACATTACCCCAGCCTATGAAGCTAGCACAGCAATACAGACATGGTCTTTATTTGTTACAGTGCTCTCAGTAGCTAGTCTTTAAAATATTGGCAGATGGGTCCTCTGGCTATGTCATAGAGCCGGAAAGAGCCAGAAAACTGTTCCAGAACCTCAACATGTGGAGCCACGCATGGAGTCAAGGGTAAACCCAGCTCTCAACCCTAAGAATGCTAGTGGTAAACCAGAAGATTTTCTACCTGAATCACAAACATAATTAAGAGGATAATGGACGGGGAAGATGGGCGATTGCGTCTGAGAGGAAATTAACATTTCACACCACAGCCAACCCCTCTATTTGATGGTGACAGACTTGAATGTTGCTGCCAAAGGCTTTTACCTGAAGTCAAGAAACAAGCTGCATTGGCTGCAGCCCCCAGGCTAGCTTCCCAAAAAGTGAAGATGAATGCTAAGGTGCTCCAAAGTAAAGGCTGGGGAAGAGCTGGTGTCCAGGTGTGGGGACAATGGGAACATTCTAGAGGCTGAGGCTGGAGGTGTGGATGTGACCGTGGTGACAGCATGACCGGGGGCTCTAATGCCTTCCTGCCCCAGAGATCTTCTCAATCTAGTCATGGCTAGTATAATCAAGATGGGCCAAGTCTTCTGGTTCTAACTCTTGTCTTAGAGAGAGAGAGAGAGAGAGAGAGAGAGAGATGAGTCCGTTGAAAACCTTGCCACAGCAAAGAACTATACATGTCCCCCTCATTGATACGTCCTCCAGGCTTGGACAAAGACTGGGGGTGACGCAGCGCATGATAGGGAGGAGCTCAGGAGGAAAGGAGCTCTCTGTCATTAGAAGTGAGCAGGCATACACTGGGGACCATTTTGGTCATAGGGGCTGGGGGAGAGTGTGTAGAGGACTCTCAAGCATCAAAAATGTGTCTGAACTTTCCAGCCTTTAAGAAATCTCTCAACCCTGAGATTTTGAGATAGGTAGATAGATAGATATAGATAGATATCTAATTTTAATTGTGGTTATTTTTAAAGATTTATTTATTTATTTATTTATTTATTTATTTATTTATTTATTTATTGTGTGTGAGAGAGAGAGTACACACACAGGCAGAGGAAGAGGCAGAGGGAGAGGGAGAAGGAGAGAAGCAGAATCCCCACAGAGTATAGAGCCCAGCGAGGGGCTCCATCTTACAACCCTGGATCATGATTTGACCTAAAATCAAGAGCCTACCACTTCCGGGCTTAACGGACTGAGCGCCTGAGGTGCCCCAGTTATGATTATTTATCTTTGCTTCTATAATAATAACTATTATTAAAACTACTCTTATTATACTTAAATTTTTTGAGTCGTGTACAGCAGGCGCTCCATTGAACTTTTTATATGTGTGGTAGTCACTGTCATTTCCCAATGTAGAAATAGGGAAACTGAGTCTAGGGGAAGTTGAAGGTCTCTAAGATCTGTCACACAAGATAGCAAGTCGGGGAGTTAGGATTCAAACCCTGTACTTCTTTTTTTTTTCCCCCAAACCCTGTACTTCTGACTGCAGAGCCGCTGAGCTACCCTTAATTTTTAGTTTGTTTTTTTTTTTTTTTAATACTCCAAACTTATAAAGCTCACAGTAGTTTTACAGTCTCAGGATATTGCCCGCTTATACAAAAAGGCAGGTTTTATCCTTCCCAATTTTTATATATTTGCTTGCTTTTTGGCTGTAAAGAATATTGAATTAAAATCAGACTCTGAGGGGCGCCTGGGTGGCTCAGTGGGTTTAGCCTCTGCCTTCAGCTCAGGTCATGATTCCAAGGTCCTGGGATCAAGCCCCACATCGGGCTCTCTGCTCACAGGGAGCCTGCTTCCTCCTCTCTCTCTCTCTCTCTGCCTGCTTCTCTGCCTACTTGTGATCTCTGTCCGTCAAATAAATAAATAAAATCTTAAAAAAAAAATCAGACTCTGATAGAGACAAGTGAGTGATCATAGATTTTCAAGCTTCAAATAGTAAACAGGAGTGTGTTAGGACCCTCAGCTATGATGAAATCACAGAGAACCCATAAGTAGCAGCATTACTGACAACTTCCCATTTAGGCAGCTGATCATAATTATCACAAAGAAGGGAGAATTTGGTGTCCATTTGTTCTTTTTTTTTTTCCATTCCACAAATATTATGAACTTAAAACTACGTTGGAACGCAATGGAAGATATGCTGAATACGTTTCTCATAAAACACAAGCATCCCGTCAGAGATGTTGGTGCTGACTTTTCTCTGCTTCCTTACAACACTAAAAGAAGCATCTCTTTGCTCCTCCAAAACTGTGTCTTACTCTTTTTTGATACAATTAAAACAAGTATTCTAACTGACCGATTGCCACGGTAATCTTTCAAATAAACACAAATGCACTTGGTACCAAATTGGTATTTTGGGTACCAATTGCCCTTGACCATTGAAGTGAAGGTCTAGGATGCGAGAGCTTCAGGAATGGTTCAGGAGGAAGGACAGGACGGTGGAGTTGCTAGAGGTGGGGCGGGAGGATGGACGGGGATGGAGCCAGTGAAGTAAGAGCTGGTTGACCGAGGACCAAATGAAGGGGCAGAATGAAGAGAGCTAAGGTATGGGAGGTAAGGAGGAAGCACCACTCTGGGAAGCACGCAGCCAGAATTAAGCAACATGACCAGAGCCTTGGTCCTCTGGTGGACTTGTAGTTCACCATTACCCAAGGCTCTTGCTCAAGGTAGGGCTCAAAGCCTTCTCTAGAAAGTTTGAGACCGGAGGAAACTCAACCAGTATGGGGACCATCATAATGATGTTCTGGAAAGAGGAGTAGGGTATAGCACCCTACGGACCTCTTTGTCCCAAAGGCAGAAACCAGGGTGGCTGCCACTGGCCTCCTAGGGGATGGGACCATAGGCGATCCCAACACTGGGATCAGGGCTTCCCCAAAGTGTTTGACACCTTCTAAATTCTTCCCAAAGACAGTCCTGCCTTCTGCTCTCTAGGCTCGAGAGGGATAGAGCTCTCTCTGGCTACCCCATCTCTGAGCCGGTGGTCTGCTTCCACCCAGCCTGCCTCCTTCATACGATCAACTCATTGACACCTCATGCCCTCTTGGGGGTCAGGAAGAAGGGCTCATTTCTTTTTCAGCACCCCAGCTCATTCCATGCTACTAAATCTGAAAACACCCAGAAGAGAGCCTCTCCTCTGCACCCCGCAGCCCTACCCCTCTGCTTACCCACATGCCCCCCCCCCCACATGCTCACACAGGAAGCCTCAAAACTGTGGTCCAAGCATCCATGGGTGGTGGGAAGCAAAGCCTATAGGCTCCAGAGGCTGAAGAAGGTTCTGAGCACTCACCAAGTGCAGGGTGTCGGCTTTCTGTGTCTGCCTCTGCCGGCTCTTCTGGGCAGCGATGCGATTTTTCTCCCTTCTCTGAACTTTCCTGACATCATCGGATGAGTCCTGGGAAGCACAGATGACGGGAATTAGGTGGACGTGCTCCTCTCTCCGGAGTCAAAGCAGGTTCCCGGGCTGCCTGGTATCTGTCCATCCATCCTCCCCTTTCTTCATCTTTTCATTTGCCCACTCAAAAGGCTGAGCCCAAAAGAGAACTCTTCCTCACACTGTTACGCTCCCTTAGGTCCCTATAGCTATTTTGGCCAAAAGCTACAGGAAGAGGAAAAAGACCCTGGGGCCTCGATAGCGCCGTATTTGAAAAAAAAAAAAAAAATGGCGAAGGCGATGAAGTGTGTTTTATCACCTCTCCTCTCTCTGGGGCTGCTTCACCCTTACTCTCCCACTTCTGGGCCTAGAATTTTCTTGCTATTTTTGCCCCCAAAACTTTGCTGAGCACCTACTATATGCCAACTTCTGTGCAAGTGCTTTTTCAGAGGTGCTCTTGTTTAATTCCTGTTTAATTAACTCCTTGTCTTTAATTAATTAGCTCCTTGTTTAATTAACTGTGCAGTTAATATTATTGTTTCGCTCTTACATGCAAGGAAGCTGAGGCTCAAAGGGCTTGCCCAGGGGGCTACCGTAATCCAGGCCCTTCCATCTTCTGATGCTAAGGCTGACACCTTTCCAAGGACTTCCCACCCCTCACTGGTTTGTATTCATGTGTCTTCTGCCACATCCCTAGGCTGAGATCCCCATCCCAGATCTGCCTCTTTTTCTCGGGCATTCCCTTCATTATGCTCAGTGACCTTGACATTTCCCATGGCCCTGAGCACAAGGCCTAATACAAACTAGAAGCCAAGAATAGCTTTAAAGGTGGTGGTTACCTGGCTGTGGCAGGTAGTGGATGGCTGCTTAGGACAAGAGGACCTCTGGGTATCCTCTAAGTTTATCCCACAGATGGACATGTCCTCTACTTGGACAAAGAGGTTTGCTCCAGTTCCTCGCCCCCCTCCAGATATTGCAGGATGAGTATAGGAGTAAAATCGTCCACAGCGCCTGCCCTGTTCCCTCTCACGCCCACACAGGAGCCAGAGACACTGTTCCCAGGGCAAGCCTGTGCTCACCAAGCAGATGTCTCATCAGCGTGCCCAACACTTCCAGGCCATTGCGGTAGGAGGGCATCAGGTTAGATGGGAAGGAAGTGCTTCTCTAGAAGGGGCAGGGGGAACTAGGTTACCATGGAAGCCATGAGTAATTTCCTTCCTAAGAAGAGTACAGACTTCCAGGCAGCCTGAGCTGCCGTGATACCATCTGGAGCAGAGGACTGGACTCTTTCCCTCTAGAGGTCTCCACCAGGACTCCCCCTAGCCTGCTGCTCTTCTGCGAGACATTGATGACAGATGCTGGATTATCCATTTTTACACTTTTACTTCCGATGCAGCACCTTCCAAGCCCTCTTGGGTATCTGTGCTAAGGAAAGAATGTGGTTTTTAAACCACAAACTTGGAGCAGAAATGTTAATCCCTTGACGTATCAGGTGAGAATGAAGCAGCCCTTGTCTGGAGAGGGATGTCAAGGAAAGTGGTGAAGAGAAAGCTCCAGAAGCTTTGGGGGCAGGCAGAGTGGCCCCCCCCCCTTTTTTGGGCAAGCCTCAAGCTGAAAACTTTGGACCTGGAAGTCACAATCTCGATTCCAAACGCTCCCAGACTCTCTACCTCAATGGCTCTGGCTTCCCCGAACCGGAGTTGAGCTCCTACAGCCAGCTCCAACGCCCTCTCCTGATTCCTTTTCCGGTCCAGAAGCCACAGGTGGCAGCTCCATCCCTCCCTGCTGGCCTTTCTAGCAGCCGGGACCATGCCCCAGTAGATAACATGGATTCTCAGGGGCTTGCCTGGCTTCCTCCTCCAGCTTGCCCTTTTCCTCTTCTTTGCTTTTCCCTGCCCCTTCCTTCTCTTACCCTGATGGCTGCCTCCCACGAAACCACACGCCTGGGCTGGGCATGCCAGCCGCCTCCTTAACGCGGTGCCTCTCGCCTTGGGGAAAGGGGGACCCTTTCCTTTGAGAGACTAGGGTTCCTTGATGCGCATTCTCCTCCTGGCTTCCTAGAAAGCTCCACGGGGTGGGGGCACAGGGGAGAGGAAGGGGGGCAGGCCCCGCTGGGAGTGGAGAGGGAAAGGGGCTTGGGTGGGATGGGTGCCGGAGAAGGGTCTTGGCCAACAGATGTGGCTTAGCTGCAAACACCATGTCCTATGACAGGGCGCTCCTACCCCCAGCCACTTCCTCGCTCCTCCTGGGGCTCCCTGGATGGGGACCTGTAGCCCGAGCTCCGAGGACCCCCCTCCCGAGAATGAGAAGGTGGGCTGCAGGGAAAGGGGGGACTCTACCTGTTTGCCAGGGGGAGGGGAGCAGCTGAAGCTGGAGTCGCTGCTGTCGGAGCTGTGAGGCATGGCTGCAATCTTCCGGGCTCTGCACACACCCCGGGGGCCACCGGGCTCTCGGGTCACCAGCCGGCCTCCCTTCCTGAGGGCTCCCGGGCCACCAGCTCACCCCCCTGCGCAGCTCCCTCCTCTGCCCGCCCTGCAGCCGCCTCTGCCCCCTGCGTCCTCCTCACTCTGGGGTGCCGAGGCACTGCTCCCCACAGGGACATGTCGCTCGCTTTGGGGCTCGTGTGCGCGCGCGCTCTCTCTCTCTTGTGGTTTCTGGTAACTCACACTGGAAGTCACATGGGCGGAAACTTAAACAAGTTCGAAGTTAATTTGAGAGAAAATACATATCTGGAAAAGACCCACAGAATTATATGAAAGGAAGAAAAAAAAATACACAAAACCCCAGATACCTTCCGTCTGTTTGAAAGGAAGAACAGCTCTCTTCAATTGATGAAGATAAAAGAGAAAAACAGCCCAGGCAGGGAAAATCCCCAGCCCGAATTAGCAAGCCTGGCTCCTGTCAACACCGGCAGAGAGGAGAGGGCAGCAGGGAAAGAGTTTCCATTGTCAGCCGACTTGATTCTTAAAACCAAAATAAAGCAGTGAGACTGGGATTTCTTTCTGGTTTTTACCCGAAAGCAGCTGCCCATCTGGCCTGGGGTAGGCCTTCCTCGCCCGCCCTGTGCAGCCTGGTCTTCGCCTGACTACTGGCCCAGAAGAGGCCCCGGGGATCTGAAAGCCACCAGCAAGCTCTGGGGTGGATGTTTCAAATGTCTGTTCATCACTATGCCTCTCGCCTCTCTCGGCAGCACGCCGTCTGGAGGGAAGAAAAGCCTTTCACATGGAGGGTCTTCAGGAGCTCAAGGCTGGCTTTGAATCTTAATGATTCAAGAAGGTCACCCGGTCAAAGCCCAGAATACCAGAACAGTGAGAAACAGTGAAATGAGCACTGTACTCGGAGTCACACCAACTGGGATTTGCTTCCTGACTTTATCAGAATGCCTGTGGCCTTGGCTAGCTCACCTGAGCTCGATGCCCCTCTAGCTCTGTAAACAGAAGAGTGATAAAAACCGGCCCTGCCTGCCTCTCTGGCCTGTTTCCAGAAGCAAATGATGGCATGGATTAGAATGCCCCCAGCAGACAGTACAATGTGTTCTTGAAGACAGGTGTTTCTTGTAGGGTTTGGTCTTACTGTGAGCACACTTGTAGCATTCTCAGTAAGCAATGCAACACTCACCTGGGCATTCTGGCTTTTGAAAAAGCCCCTGCTTTATTCCCAGTATGGCTGAAAGCCAAATGCTTGCCTTGCTAGTCTTAGGATTGATAGGAAGCATGGCCCTTATGGGATTTTGTATCCACTGGCTGGATTTCTGTCCTAAGGCAATGTTGTTCTAAGGGTATGTTGAGCAAAACAAAATTCCTTCCCTCCTGGAAGTTATACTCGAGTGCAGGAGACAGACAGTAAACGGAAGTTAATACAGACAAGTGCCGGTGACATCAGCTGGTGACAAGTGCTGTGGAGAAGAAGAAAAAAGCCGAGGGGAGGTTAGGGGATTCTGAGGGTCAGTGGGTTGTTATTTCTACATAGTGGTCAGGAAGACCTTACTGAAAGGAGGGCATCTGAGCAGTGACTTGAAGGAAGGGAGGGAACCTTCTGGCAAAGACCTGAGGTGTAAGTGTTTGGTGTATTAGAGGAACAGCAGGAGATGAAGGTGGCAGATATCAGGCCCAGGTGGTGTAGGGCCCTGGAGGCCACGAGGAAAACTTTGACTTTTATCCTGAAAGACTTGGGGAGCCTCAGAAATACACCTTCCTACTTTTGATCTGTGGTTCTCTCTACCCTAGCCACTACTCATGTCCTTCATAGCCCTTATCAAACTTTGTCATTATTTTACTAATTTAATTACTTAGTTTGTTGTCCCTGTTTCCCTCATTTGACTGTTAGGTCATTTATAAATTTAATTCGACAAATGTTTATTGAGCACCTACATGCAGTGTCCTCATGCAGGAGACACCATTATGCTTTGACTTTTTCCCTGAATCTGATCGTGAATCAGTTTGCTTCTGCTGCCCAGCAAACCACACACCAAAAAATTCACAGGCTTGAAACAACCATTTATTTCGCTCATGAGTCTGTGGGTCATCTGGAAGGTTCTTCCAGGAAAGCCTGGCCAAGCCGGGGCTCTGTCTGTGTCCTTAGACAGCCAGGAGGTTGGCTGACAATTTGATGGCCTTGCCTGGGTCAGCTCTGCTCCACGTGGCCTCTCACTGCCCCCAACAGGCTTGTCTGCCTAGCAGTTGCTGAATTCCAAGAGTCAGCACAGAGGTGTTTAAAACCTCCTGAGGCCTGGGCTCAGAACTGGCACATTCTTCTAGACAAAGAGAATCCCAAGGCCAGCCCAGACTCAGAGGACTGAGAAATAGACTTCACCTCTTGATAAAAGATTTAAGGACTCCTGGCCATTTCTGCAAACCCCCAACAGGCGAGGAGCCCTGGAAGGTTTTAGAGCAGAGGAGTGACGAGCTCTAACTTAGGTTTTAATGAGATCTTTCTGGAAGCCATTGAGATTTTACTGTAGAGGAGCACAATGGAATCAGGAGACTAGTCCGGATTATGGCATTGGGTTATTATTATTGTTGTAATAAACCAAGTAAAAGATGTTGGTAACGTAGACCGGCGAGGTAGTGATGAAGGTGGTAAGAAGCGAGTGATGTGAAAACCGATGACCGTGCCTCTCTTGTGGACGATCGCATGCCCAACGCCTGCTAGGTGCCTGGTGAAAAGTTGTCAAGGGAATAAATGTATGAATGAATTCTTACAGAACTCTGCTCAGACTTGGGGCCCTTGTCATGACCTGCATTATCCTAGATCCTTCCTCACCCTTAGTGTATGGAAACTCTATAAGGATAAAAATGGTCATATTTACGTTTTAATTTAATTAAATTAAACATTTATTAATACCTATTATAGAGCAGAAATCATACATAGGACTAAGACAGAGCCCGTGCCTTCATAGAAAGAAGGGGAAGTAGTTAAATAACCAAGGTTCTTACCAGTGTTACTACATTCAGATGTTCTCTGCTCTTTGAGCATGTAGTAAATACAAGCAAATACTTGTTGAATGAATGACTGCTTCATTCTTGTTTCCAAATCAATATTTGGATTTAATATTTAACAGAGATTAAAGAAGATAAAAATGAAAAACTATCCCTCACACAGAAAGATGGTCTCTTTCAATAGTACTGATTCATTGATTGTGAATTATTTTTACATATTTAAGATTAAAGAATAGACACTTGTGTATCCACCATTAAGCTTAAGAAATAAATTATGAACAGAGCTGAAGACCCCCGTACCATACATCCCTTCCTAACCTCGTTCCCTCCCCACCCCAAGGATAGCCATTTTTCAGATTATGGTCTTAATAGTCCTGCACATCTCTCTATGGTGGGACCATATCTATACACCCTTGAACCGATACATGGTGTTGCCATGCATGATCTTAGGCTTTTTACATTGTCAGTATTTTTACATTTAATTTTTATTTTTTCTCTGTATCTGAAAGGTCATAGCAAGACTTGGGATACTGGCATCGTTCTGAGGTTATTTGGGAGATGTCCACAAAGCCACCAAAGAATCGTTGTGTGATAAACAGTATCCGCTTGGTAGACATCAGCCTGAAGCCTCAGGATAATGCTAAGGTAGCATTTACAAGACACTCAGATCCCTTATGCTGACAAGGAACACCTGTCAGGACAGTTGTTAGCTCCTACTTGGCCCTGGTACAATTGAGAAAACAGTGCCCCCTCTTGGTAGGTAATCCCAGGCCAAAGGGCTCAGACTAGTGAGCAGTTATTTGACTTCTAAGATTGGGGCTCTTGAACAGTGAACAGTACAACTGTGCCCAGCATCCTTGCTATAGATCACTTATTATGTGCCAGACACATACATTGATTCATTCAATTCTCACAATAGCCCTAGGAGGTAGTAATTCCCCCCATTTTACGGATGTGAAATCCTGAGGCGTGGAGAAGTTAAGGAACTTTTTCAAGGTCGCACGTGGCAGCTGACTTCCCCAGAACAACCAAGCTGACTTCCCCAGAACAACCGAGAGAGAAAAAGAGAGAGGGAGAGAGAGAGGAGGGTGAGGCAGTGCCTTTTATGACCTAATCTCCCAACGCTTCTCCTTTATTATATTTGGTAGAAGCAAGACTCTAAGTCCAGCCCACACATGAGGGGAGGCAAAGAAGTTTCCATCTTTCGAAGGGAGGACTATCCAAAAACTTGTGGACGTTTCTTATAACCACCACCCTTTCCAAACAGATTTCTGCAGGGACATGTAGCTGGACTCAAGCAATCTGCTGTGAGACCAGGAGGGAGTCAAGGGACAACGTTTTGCTCTTAGCTCTGCATCCAATCACTCTGGGACCTCAGGAAGATCCCTTTCCCTCTCCCCAGGTATCAACTTGATGGAAGGGAATGCAAGAGAGGAAGACATGCCAGAATCTACTTCATGAATCTAAGTCTGGCAAAGGGATAAGCCCCAACACATTAGCTCACGACTGTCTTTTCTTGGGTTGAGAATGGCAGACCTGTGACCAGATTGACCTACAAGCCCAACTCTCCACTTATTAGCTGGTGACCTTGAGGCCAAGTTACTTAATCTGTCTGTGCCTTGATTTCCACATCTATAAAATGGGAGAATATACCATTACCAATCTGATAGGGTTGTTACAAGGATGGAATAAATTCACATTTGTAAAGTTCTTAAGAGAGCGTCACAAGAGGCATTTCTGTTAAATTAAACAAACAAACAAACTTGTATTGCTCTAAGGAAATACAGCAAGCAGAGAACCTTGGAGCAAGCTCCTTTTGTGAGTAGATCGAGATGATTTATAATCAAGGCTGACACACTTGTATAACAAGAGCACCCCCCCCCATTAGAATAGACCCAGGCCACCTCTGTATTGAACAAATAACCTTTGAGGGGCTGAATCATCGTAGGTAGGAGAGGGGGTGGTCCTGAAGGAGGAGAAAGGAGAGGGGGAAGGGGGAACTCTAAGAATTCAGGGCAGCCTCTGTTTGCCAATCTGTATTTCAGTGTTTTAATAACTGATGTCATAATACTGGTGCCTATTAGATCAGCCTTGTTTCAGAGGAGAAGGATGTGTTGCAGGGAAACAGGCTCCTTAAGGTAACTGAAAACAGATGGTGTTGATTGCCACAAACTTGTCTTCTTCCCACCAGTTCATCTCTCCTATTCCTTATAGCCCCCAAGGCCAGGACAGATGTATATGGTTAACCCTTGAAAAAGGATTTGAACTACATAGGTCCCTTATACGCAGATTTGGGAGGGATATGGTATAGCACCATAAATGTATTTTCTCGTCCTTACAGTCTTTTTAACAACATTTTCTTTTCTTTAGCTTACTTTTTTTTTTTTTTAAGAATACAGGGTATAGGGACGCCTGGGTGGCTCAGTTGGTTAAGCAGCTGCCTTCGGCTCAGGTCATGATCCCAGCATCCTGGGATCGAGTCCCACATCGGGCTCCTTGCTCGGCAGGGAGCCTGCTTCTCCCTCTGCCTCTCCCTGCCATTCTGTCTGCCTGTGCTCACTCGCTCTCCCTCTCTCTCCCTGACAAATAAATAAATAAAATCTTAAAAAAAAAAAAATAAAGAATACAGGGTCTAATATACGCCACGTACAAAATGGGTATTAAGAGACTGTTCATCTGTAAGGCGACTGGTCATCCACAGGCTATTAGTAGTTAAGTTTTGAGGGATTCAGAAGTCATATGTGGATTTTCAACTGGGCAGGGGTCACACCCCTAACCCCAAAGTTATTCAAGGGTCAACTCAACTCTATTCAGTCCAACGCTTGCTGAAACTCAGCTCATTTCCAAGACTTTGGGATCTAACTGACCTGTGTCTTACAAGAGCAAGGATGCTGTGACCAAGTCATGAAGGAAACGGGCTGAACCAACAGCAGAACCAAGGAGGTTTCTGGGAGCTGTCAGCACCCAGAAGCTCCGAGGAGATCTGTGAGGAAGCCTTGAGATCCAGATGGACCTAGAAAATGTTGCTGTCGGGTGCTTATTCTTTACCTCAGTGTTCTCACCTGGGCCATGTTGGCACCTTCCCCAGAGGGCATCTGACTAGGTCTGGAAACATTTTGGTTTAAGTTAAAACACTTTTGAGAGCAAAAACCTCCCGAGTGTCCATGGTGTGCTTCCAGCCCTGGTGGGGGCTGCCTATAGAGCTCGGTACTTTTCCTTCAGGAGAATCATTTCAGAAATCAGGCTTGCCTCCCTGGAAGGAGGTGCAAAATCTCCCAAGGCCATAAAGAAGGAAGGAAATACTCGCTTGGGACCTACCCTTAGCTAATCCGATCTAACTGGTCTGGGCAAGGGTATTTTTAAGAAGCTCCCCAAGGTGGTTCTAACAGGCAGTCTTTTGAGTAGGGGAAATCTCAAAAAGGCCATTTCTCCGGGAGGGCACACTTTGTGGCCTCCCAGTCCAGGTAGGTAGGCTTCCTGGCCCAGGAGGGAGAGACCCCACCCACCGACCCGGCTCTCTCGCCTCTCGGTTCACTCCCTCAGCCGCCCACACAGACAAGAAGATTCCAGCACCCTGAAGTTAGCTGGCTCCAAATCTGTTCTCATCCTCTGCTTTGAGCTGGTACTTGACCCGTTTAAGTTCCCCCAGAGTCTAGACCTCGATGGCATGCCACGCAAGACTGCCCCTGAGGGGGACTGAGGGCCAGGAAGTGTTGGCGGCCCTTCCCTGCCCTGCCAGGTGCTTGGTGTCCTCAGCCCTCGGCTGCCAGGGGCATTTCAGTCCCACTGAGAAACAATTCGCTTGGGAACTCAACTTCAACCCAAGGCATTCATTCCCTAAGAGCCCACACTCTAGTTAGGAAAGATCAGACTTTCCCCAAGGGCCCCACACTGAAGTGGTTGGTGGCTGGGGGAGGGGTGGGCGGCCTTTCCCGTCAGCTGTAGCTCACACCCCTCAGGCTGCTCCCCCTCAGGTCCCAATTCCCAGCTCCCAAGCGAGAACATGAGTTCATGAATAGTAAACCCACTGGGCCTGCCCCCAGTTCCATCTGACTGCCATTTCGAGGGCCAGCTGGTGGATGGGCCACCTTTGAAATCTGAAGGGTCAACCGCTGCTTTTATTTATTTAACTTAAATAATAAAAATCCCCTAGCTGTCTTAATTTTTTTTTTTTTTCTTCACTGTACGGTACCTCTTCACTGCTTACAAGAGGGCTAAAGGGGATTTTTCTTGAAGTTTCCCAAACATGTAGGGAAAACATTTACCTGAGAGCAGAGCTCTCCAGCCAAGGGCCCCGAGGACGTGGCCAGGTGAAGGCAGGGAAATTCCCTGAGGGCATGGCCTGTAGTCCAAACCTCTGGGGCTTCAAGCCCAGATGAGAGCTTGTAGAAGCTTCTTAGAAGGGCATGGCAGCCCTGCTCCCAGCGGGTCCCGAAGGGTGAAAGCAGGGTTTCTCAACTGGTGGCACTTTGGTATTGTAGGTAGACAACTCCTTATTGTGGGGGCTGTCCTGTGTATTGTAGGATGTTGAGGAACATCTCTGGTCTGTACCCACTAGATGCCAGTCACCCCCTCCCCATGTAGTGAAACTCAAAAATGTTTCCAGACCTAGCCAGATGCCCTCTGGGGAGGGCGCCAACATGGCCCAGGTGAGAACATGGAGTTAAAGAACAAGCACCCAACAGAAACATTTTCTCAGCCCATCTGGACCTCATCGTTTCCTCACAGATCTCCTCAGAGCCGCTGTGTGTGGCCGTGCTGACAGCTCCCATAGTGGGCATCAGCATGGCTGCCTCTGGCACGTTCCCCTCTTCCTTCCTTCCTTCCGAGCAAGGCCTCTCAGAGATCAAAAAAAGCCACTCCATTTTTTAGTTTTCCACTGGATTAAAAACCAAGATCTATGAAAACGAGGTAACATAATAATAATACAATAATATACAATAATAAATATAGGTAATATTGCATACAATATATTATCTACAATAATACAATAATAATACAATTATTAATATAATAATACAGTTATTAATTCATGACTCACTGGAGGTGGTCCTGTCAGGTGGGGAGAAGGAACCCCCCCTTCCCTCAGGCCTGACTGAGAGTCTCTGACAGGATATATGGCCTCATTCGGAGATAAGGTACATGGGGAATGTGAGGCCTGAATCAAATCACTTTGGGGCCCCCCTCCCTTAGCCCCTCACCCACCCAACCCTGAGAGGGTACGAATGGAGGGAGCTGTGGCCAAGGCAGGTCAGAAAAAGGGAAATGGCTTATCAGCTTTAGGTTTGAATATGAAATTGAATGTTCTGTGCCTCGGTTTATGCAATGGGAATAACAGTGCCTACCTCAGGGCATGGGACCTTCTTAAAGTGCTTGGTACTTGGGCCTCGTGAACTCCCAGCGCAACGAGCCATTGCTGCGGTCATATTCATATCAGAGCTGAAGCCAGTCCTGTGTCTCAACCAAAAGAAACACTGAGAAGAGGGAATGGTATTCCATACAAACGTTCTAAAAATCCTCTTTACAGCCTTTTTCTCGAAGTCCCCCTCCTCATGGCTACTGTGCCAGCCTAGCCTTTCTCTGTTGCTGCTTCCCGGGCCTCACAGCCCTGTCTGTAACCTTCACTCCTCTCCTGCTGGACAACCTTCGTCTTGACCTCCCGACCAGGTGTTCCCTGCTCCTCAGCTAGACATCTCCGGGCCAGGTTAGAACTGCTTGCCTTTCGCTTCCGTGGGCTGCCTCTCTACCCTCTCCAGTGAAGATTCCTTGGCCACAAGGCTGGAACTAAGAGGCCTCCTGGGAGGGCAACATGTTAGCTATTCACCTGCTGGCGGACATTTGAGTTGTCTTCAGATTTTGAAGATTATCAATTAAGTGGTTATGCATACTCATGTGTAAGTCCTTTTGGGGTCATTCACTTTCATTTCTCTTGGGGGAGTTCCCAGAGGGAAATATCTGCAAGCTTGCTAAAGTCATTCATGAGTGTGACACTGTCTAGGAGGGCAGATGGCTTTACTCTTCCCTTCCAACACCCCTGACTTTTCTCCTTGAGTTTTTGCATTTCTCTTTTGTGTAGTGCAATGTGGAATAAAAGGATTGAGAGTAAACATCCTCACCTTTTTATTCTTTTTAAAGATTTTATTTATTTATTATTTATTTGACAGAGAGAGACACAGTGAGACAGGGAACACAGGCAGAGGGAGTGGGAGAGGGAGAACAGGCTTCCTGTGGGGCAAGGAGACCGACGCAGGGCTCGATCCCAGGACCCTGGGACCATGAACGGAGCCGAAGGCAGATGCCCAACAACTGAGCCACCCAGGTGCCCCACATCCTCGCTTTCTGATCTTAAGAGATAAGCACTGGGGTGCCTGGGTGGCTCAGTGGGTTAAAGCCTCTGCCTTCAGCTCAGGTCATGATCCCAGAGTCCTGGGATCGAGCCCTGCATCGGGCTCTCTGCTCAGTAGGGAGCCTGCTTCCTCCTCTCTCTGCCTGCCTCTCTGCCTACTTGTGATCTCTGTCTGTCAAATAAATAAATAAAATCTTAGAAAAATAATAATAAAAAGCAAAAAAAAAAAAAAAGAGTTAAGCACTCAGTCTTCTATCAGTAAGTCTACTGTGAGATACAGGTTTATTTTTACAGGTTCTGATTCATCAGGTTGAGGACATTCCCTTCTATTTCTAAATTGCTGATGGCCTTCATCTTGAACGTGTGTTCAATTATATCAAATGCCTTTTCTGAATCTATTGATACAGTTTCATGGTTTCCCTGCTTTATTCCATTAGTGGTATGAATTACATTGATTAATTCTCTCTCTCTCTCTCTCTTATTTTGCTTTTATTTATTTATGTGAGAGATATGGTGTGTGTATGTGAGTGAGGGACAGGAGGGGCAGAGGGAGAGGGACAGAGATCTTCAAGCAGACTCCCCGCTGAGCTCTGAGCCCCAAGCTGGGGCTCCACCTTAAGACCCTGAGATCATGACCTGAGCTGAAATCAAGAGCTGAACATGTAACTGAGTGCACCACCCAGGCATCCCTACTTTTTTTTTTTTTTTTAATTTTATTTATTTAAGAGAGAGAGTGAGAAAGCACAAGTAGGGAGGAAGGAGAGAAGGAAAAGCAGACTCCCCCCTGTGCAGGTTGCCCCACACAGGGCTTGGTCCCAGGACCCCAAGATCAAGTCCTGAGCTGAAGGCAGATGCTTAACCAACTGAGCCACACAGGTGCCCTGACCTATTTTTTTCTAAAAGAAAGAAAGAAAGAAAGAAAGAAAGAAAGAAAGAAAGAAAGAAAGAAAGAAAGAAAGAAAGAAAGAAAAATATATATATATATGCTATATTATGTTACAAATTTGGGGCATAGAGGATTTCACCTGATTGATATACTATTTTCTACACTGGTTTTTTAGTGAGGTTCTAGGGATTATTGATCATTTTATGGTAGTTGGGACAAGATTTTGGAATAATTTGGGATGAGATTTTAATCACAAATCTGTAGGGAGATGAATTGAACTCTTCTTCCAGGTTTAATTATAATACTGTTATGCTCTTGGTGAAATTATTTAAACCTGAGTTTGATGGCTTACATTTTTTGTTGAAATAATGTCTTTCACTTTCTTGATAGTATTCTTTTAAACACAAACTTTGAAATTATAATGAAGTCCATGTTATGTATGTTTTTTCCTTTGGTTCTTTGTGCTTTGGGTATCATATCTAAGAAACTATGGCTAAACCCAAAGTTACAAAGATTTACATCTACATTTTCTTCTCAGAGTTTTCTAGTCTTAAATCTTATATTTAGGTTTTTGATCCATTTTTTAAAGATGTTATTTATTTATTCATGAGAGACAGAGAGAGAGAAAGGCAGAGGCAGAGGGAGAAACAGACTCCCAACTGAGCAGGGAGCCCGATGTGGGACTTGATCCCAAGATCCTGGGATCATGACCTGGGCTGAAGGCAGATGCTTAACTGATTGAGTCACCCAGACGCCCTGTTTTTTATCCATTTTGAGTTAATTTTGGTATGATATGTGCTAGGGATCCAAACATTCTTTTGCATGTGAATATTGTTCTAGCACCATTTTTGGAAAGACTATTCTTTCTTCATTGAGTGGTTTTGGCACCTTTGTCAAAAATCAATTAACTAATTATATGGGCTTGTTATTGGACTCTAAAATCTCTTCCATTGATTTATATGTCTGTCTTTATCCCAGTACCAACCAGCCTTGTATTAAGTTTTGAAACTGAGAAATGTGAGTCTCCAATTTTATTCTTTTTTTTTTCAAGATTTTTAAGGCTATTATAGAATCCATGTAATACCATATAAATTTTAGGACTAGCTTGTCAATTTCTGCAAAAAGCGCAGCGGGAATATGTTATGGGTTGCATCTGATCTGCAGATCAGTTTGGAAAATATTGTCCTCTTAACAATACTAAGTCTTGGGGCGCCTGGGTGGCTCAGTCAATTAGGTGGCTGCCTTCAGCTCAGGTCATGATCTCTAGGTCCTGGGATCAAGCCCCACGTCGGGATCCTAGCTCAGTGGGGAGTCTGCTTCTCTCTCTGCCTCTGTCTCTTCCCCTGCTCATGTTTTCTTTCTCAAATGAATAAATAAATATTTAAAAAAACATTAAGTCTTCCAATCCATATACTATGCCACATAGAGAACAAGAAAGTCTTCTTTCTTGTGATTCTTTCTGTGATGTTTTATAGTTTTTAATGTACATAAGGTTTACACTTTTTTGGTGAACTTTAGTACTAAGTATTTTATTCTTTTTGATGTTGTTATAAATAGAATTGTTTTCTCCATTTCATTTTTGGATCACTCATTGCTAGCGTTTAGCAATATAATTGATTTCTGTGTATTGATCTTATATTCTGCAACTTTGTTGAACTTCTTTATTCGCTCTAACAATTGTGTGTGTATGTGTGTATTCCTTATTCCTTAGGATTTTTTCTATAAAAGGGCATGTCATCCGTAGATAGAGATACTTTTACTTTTTTCTTTCCAATCTGGGAAGAAAATTATTTCTTTTTCTTGCTTAATTTCCCTGCTGAAAAATTCCAGCACAATGTTGAATAGAAGCACTGAGAGAGTATATCCTTTTTTTGTTCCTGATCTTAGTGGGAAAACTTTCAGTGAGACTTTCACTATTAAGCAAAGTGCTGGCTATGGGGTTTTCACGGACATTTTTGATTATGTCGGGGAAGTTCTCTTTTACCTCAGATTTGTTGAAGTTATAATAAAGATTTGTCAAAGACTTTTTCTCCATCTACTGAGATGATTATGTGGGCTTTGTCCTTTATTTTATGAATATGGTGTATTTTGTTGATTACTTTTTACATGTTTTTTTAAAGTGATTTTATTTATTTATTTGACACGGAGAGAGAAAGCACAAGCAGGGGGAGAGGTAGGCAGAGGGAGAGAGAGAAGCAGGTTTCCTGCTAAACAGGGAGCCCGATGCGGGTCTTGATCCCAGGACACTGGGATAATGACCTGAGCCAAAGGGAGACGCTTAACGACTGAGCCACCCAGGTGCCCCTACTTTTTATATGTTGAACCAATTTTGCATTTCTGAGATAAATTCCACCTGGTCATACTGTAAAATCCTGTTTATATGTTGTCACATTCAAATTTGCTAGTATTTTGTTGAGGATTTTTGCATCTGTATTCCTAGGGGATAGTTGTCTCTAATATTCTTTTCTTAGGATTTATTTCTCTATCTTAGGTATCAGGATAATATTAGCCTCACAGAATGAGTTGAGGAGTATTATCTCCTCTTCTAATTTTCTCCTTTTTCCAATTTTGGTTAATTATTCTTTAAACATTTGGTAGAATTCACCAGTGAAGCCATTTGGTCCTAGGCTTTTCTTTGTGGCAAGTGCTTGACTACTAGTTCAGTTCCTTTATTTATTTTCAGTCTGTTTAGATTTTGTAATTTCTTCTTGTCTAAGTTTTGATGGTTTGTATCTTTCTAGGAATTTTTCCATTTTATCTAGTTTATCCAATTTGTTTGCATACAGTTGTGCATAGTATTTTCTTATAATCCTAATCCTTTTTATTTTTGTAAAAGCAAAAGTATATCCCTTTTTCATTCCTGATTTTAGTAATTTGAGTCTTCTATTTCTCTTTTTTTTTCCCTCAGTCAAGCTAAAGGTTTTTTTTTTTTAACTATGTTGATCTTTTCAAAGGACCTTTTTCAGTTTCATTAAGTGTTTCTATTTTTTTTTCTATTCTCTACTTCATTTACATCGGCTTTAATTATTTCTATTCCCTTCCTTCTGCTTCCTTCAGGTAAGTTTGCCCTTCTTTTTCTAGATTTTAAGGCAGAGATTTGGGTTGCTGATTTGAAATCTTTCTTCTTTTCTTTCTTTTCTTTTTTTTTTTAAGATTTTATTTATTTATTTGACAGAGATCACAAGTAGGCAGAGAGGCAGGCAGAGAGAGAGGAGGAAGCAGGCCCCTGCTGAGCAGAGAGCCCGATGCGGGACTTGATCCCAGGACCCTGGGATCATGACCTGAGCCAAAGGCAGAGGCTTAACCCACTGAGCCACCCAGGCACCCCTCTATCTTCTTTTCTAATACAGGCATGTATAGCTATAAATTTCCTATGGCTTTAGCTTCATCTTATAAGTTTTGGGTTTTTATGTTTTGTTTTCATTCATCTGGAAGTATTTTCTAATTTCCCTTGTGATCTCTTCTTTGATACATTGGTAATTCAGGAGTACGGTATTTAGTATCAACATGTTTGTGAATTTCCCTATTTTTTTCCTTGTTACTGATTTCTAATTTCATTCCATTGTGGTTGGAAAACATACTTTGTGTGATTTCTATCTTTATAACTTTACTGAGTCTTGTTTTATAGCTCAACAAATAGTCTGTTTTGGGCCACCTTGGCAGCTCAGTTGGTTAAGCATCCAACTCTTGATTTCAGCTCAGATCATGATCTCAGAGTCATGAGATCAAGCCCTGCTCAGTGGGGAGTTCTCTCTCCCATCTTCAGATTCTCTCTCTCCATCTCTCTTTGTCCCTCCTCATTCTCTCTCTCAAAAATAAATAAATAAATCTCAAAAAAAAAAAAAAAGCCAAAACAACCCAAATGGTCTATTCTGGAAACATTTTATGGTACACTAGAGAAGAATGTGTGTTCTGCTAAATTTTGTTGGTTGGAATGTTTTATTGATATCTGGTTTAATTGGCCTAAAGTATTGTTTGAGTTTTCCATTTTTTTTTTCTTAATGTTATGTCAAGTTTCTCTGTCTATTAATGAAAGTAGATTACTAGAGTCTTCAATTATTATTTTTGAATTGCCTATTTCTCCCTTTAATTTTGTCAGTTTTTGCTTCCTGTATTATATTTTATGTATTTATTTTTTTTAAGTAGGCTGCACACCCACCATGGAGCCCAATACGGGGCTTGAGCTCATGGCCCTGAGACCAAGACCCAAGCTGAGATCAAGAGTTAGACACTCAACCCACTGACTAAGCCACCCAGACACCCCTGCTTCCTGTATTTTAAGGACTTTATTTTTAGATGCATATATGTTTATAATTATGTCTTCTTGATGCTGTGACTCGTTTATTATCATTAAATGTCCTTCACCACAGTAATGATAGTTATTTTCAAGTCTATTTTGTGCGATATTAGTGTAGCCCTCCATCTTTCTTTTGGCAATTGTTCCTATGGTATATGTTTTCTGATTCCTTTTTTCCCCCCCAGGTGGAATTTTATTTATTTGCTTATTTTTATTAACATATAATGTATTATTAGCCCCAGGGGTACAGGTCTGTGAATCATCAGCCTTACCCACTTCACAACACTCACCATAGCACATACCCTCCCCAGTGTCCATAACCCCACCACCCTCTCCCTCCCTCCTCCCCCAGGCAACCCTCAGTTTGTTTTGTAAGATTCAGAGTCTCTTATGGTTTGTCTCCCTCCCGATCCCATCTTGTTTCATTTTTCCTTCCCTACCCCCCAAATCCCTCACCTTGCTTCTCCAATTCAACATATCAGGGAGATCATGTGATCATTGTCCTTTCTCTGATTGACTTATTTCACTCTTCCAGTTCCATCCAAGTCGTTGGAAATGGCAAGATTTCATTTCTTCTGATGGCTGCATAGTATTCCATTGTATTATATATCCCACATCTTCTTTATCCATTCATCTGTTGATGGACATCTAGGTTCTATCCATAGTTTGGTTATTGTGGACATTGCTGCTATAAAGATTTGGGTACATGTGCCCCTTTCGATCAGTACATTTGTATCTTTAGGGTAATGTTTTCTGATTCTATTATATTCACCTTATTTTTGTCTCTGAATCTAGTCTGTTTATTATAGATAGCATGTGGTTGATTATATATGTTTTAAATCCATTTTGTCAATCACTGCCTTTTGATTGGAGTGTTTAATGCATTCAAATTTCATGGAATTGCCAATAAGGTAGGATTTATGTCTGCCATTTTGCTACATGTTTTCTAAGTGTCTTATGTCTTTTGTGTGTGTGTGTGTGTGTGTGCCTCTATCTTCATTACTTCCTGCTTTTGTGTTAAGTAGATTTTTTTCTAGTATATAATTTTAATTTATTTATTTTCTTTTTACAATACCTTTTGAGTTATTTTTTTAGTGGCTGCCCTGGGGATTACAATTAATGTCTTATAGCAATCTAGTTGAGGTTAATACTAGCTTAATTGCCATAATATACAAGCAAAATTTCTCCCATAAACTCCATTCCTCCTTACTTTGTGCTAATATTGTCATACAAATTACTACTTTATACATTCTATGCCCATCAACACAGGTTTATAATTATGGCTTTATGCAGTTATCCTTTAAATAAGATTGGAAGCAAAAGTGTTATAAACAAAATACACATTTATTTTGCATTTTAATTGCTATAGTTATCATTGCCAGTGCTCTTTATTTCTTCATACAGATTCAAGTTGCTGTCTAGCATTCTTTCATTTCAACTGGAAGAACCACCTTTAGTTTGTGGGGCAGGTCTGCTAGTCATAAATTTTCTCAGTTTTTCTTTATCTGGGTACGTATAACATTCTCCTTTATTTTTAAACAGCTTTTTAAGAAAAAAAGACAATGTCACTTGTAGGGATGTAGTATGTAATAGTTGGGGTTCTCCAGAGAAACGGAAACACTTGATGTGTGAGTGTGTGTGTGTGTGTGTGTGTGTGTGGTGGGAGAGGGAGAAAGAGGGGGAAATTTAAGGAACTGGCTAAACAAGTTCCAAGATCTGCAGTCAGCAAGCTGGAGACCCAGGAGAGCTGATGTGTAGATCCAATCCAAGTTGGAAGGTTTGAGAAACAGGAGAGCCAATAGTGTTGTTCCAGCCCAAAGGCCAGTAGGCTTGACACCCAGGAGGAACTGATATTTCAATTTGAGTCTGAAGGCAGGAAAAAGCAAAGTCCTAGCTTGCAGGCAGGAGGAATTCCCTCATATCTGGGAGAGTGTTGGCCTTTTTGTTTTATTCAGGCCTCCAACTGATTAGATGAAGCCCACCACATTAAGGAGGTGTTAGGACTTTTAAAAATTAACATTTGTTAACTGAAACTCAGGGTATGGAATGGTGATCCCAGGCTCAACAAAGGCCACAAGAGAAATCGAGATGGAAAAGTTTATTATTCACAGGTCCTGGAAGAAATGCGCAGTATACTTCAAGGAGTCACACTGGGAGTTCAAGGCAGGGCATAAGCAGAGAGAGAGATAGGCCTGGCACACAGGCCTTTGTTAGAGTCTGTGGGTAAAGTGCTTTGGAGTTCCCAGGAGGAGCCCCTATTGGTTAATTTAAACCAAGAAGGGGAGGGTTTTGGTAAGATCCTTGGGGGTCTTAGCTAAGAGGTGCAAAAGGGGAGGACCCTGGAAGGTAAGGGGGACTGTTGATCACAGCACTGTTGGGGGAGTCACATCAGGATCTTGCATTTGCTTGTGACCCTGTGGGCTGTCCTCTAGGGCATGTGCTTGCATGAGGGGTTAGTGTTGGCTTTACGCCCCTACAGGCCACTTGGCCAAACCAAGCAAACGCCAAAGCAGCAATACCACAAAGTAATTTAACTAAACTCTTGACAGGAGGTCAACCTGTTTTAGTAAGTTTATCAACTGTAAATGTAAATGTAATGTAAATGTTAAACTCATCCAGAAACACTCTCACAAAAACACTCAGAATAGTGTTTGACCAGATATCTGGGCCCCTCATGACCCGTAATCAAGTCGATACACAAAATTGACCACCAGAGCAACATGCAATAGAAAAGTAAATAATTGAATGAAAAGACTATACAGGGGGGCTTGGGTGGCTCAGTGGGTTAAAGCCTCTGCCTTCCGCTCGGGTCATGATCCCAGGGTCCTGGGATTGAGCCCCATGTCAGGTTCTTTGCTCAGCAGGGAGCCTGCTTCCTCCTCTCTCTCTGCCTACTTGTGATCTCTATCGGTCAAGTAAATAAATAAAATCTTTAAAAAAAAAAAAAAGAAAGAAAGAAAGAAAAGACTATACAAAGAGGCCAGCCCACTGAGACTGAACGGCTGCCTGGCTAGGAGAACCACTGAGTAGTCCCTTCTTCCCTAGTCCCTTTTTTTTTTTAAAGATTTTTTTTTTTTTTTTAATTTGACAGACAGAGATCACAAGGAGGCAGAGAGGCAGGCGATGGGGTGGGGGGGGGGATGCAGAAAGAGAGGGGGAGGCAGGCTCCCTGCTGAGCAGAGGACCCGATGCAGGGCTCGGCTCGATGCCAGGCGGGACTCAGTCCCAGGACCCTGGGATCGTGACCTGAGCCAAAGGCAGAGGCTTTAACCCACTGAGCCACCCAGGTAACCTTTCCCTAATCCTATTGAAATGACTGAAAAGAAGGGCAATAAGGAGTTGACTCAGAACAAAACTGATGGTGGAAGGAGAGGACATTGGAGACCAGAGGCTTGATGGATTTCCAGAAGACTGAAAAAATGGTGGGAAATGTGCATTCTTTAGCAGATAAGCAGAAATCCAACTTAGCGCATGAAAGGAGACTGACCAGAGACAATGGTACAAGAGAACACTGGGCTGCCGTGACCAAGGATGTTACGAAAGAATATTTAATTTAAAAAAAATTAATGACATACAAAGATGTTCAACATATTAAAATAAAAAGTGGGTTGAAAAACATTATCTTAACATATTCCTATTTTTCTTAAGAAAAGACATCAATGTGTTTAATCAGGAGACTAGACACTATCTGTTAACAATGACTATCTCACTATTTTCTCTACTAAACATGTATCCCATGAAGATAGTAAAAGTGACTTTCAACTAGTACGTACCTACAAGAGACTGAAATTTTAGAACATTGCCACAGATTTCTAAGACTGTGGCTGTTGTGGGAGAAATGGCAAAATACACACAGAGCAATCGTATAGCTCAGTAAAATAGAGGAACTCAGGGACGCCTGGGTGGCTCAGTTGGTTAAGCAGCTGCCTTCGGCTCAGGTCATGATCCCAGCGTCCTGGGATCGAGTCCCACATCGGGCTCCTTGCTCCACGGGGAGCCTGCTTCTCCCTCTGACTCTGCCTTCCACTCTGTCTGCCTGTGCTCGCTCTCGCTCACTCTCTCTCTGACAAATAAATAAATAAAATCTTTAAAAAAAAAAAAATAGAGGAACTCATACAAGATTGGTCACACCCCCCCCCCTCCTTTGTGGGCCTCAGGTATGAACGTGTCAAGTGTCCCAATTCACGTCACACAAAACTCAGTCGTCACTCTGGCTCCTCAGCAACCAGAGTGTGATTTGTCTGGACTTCTAGAGTCTCCGTGTTTGGACATGCATGTTCCCATAGCGCCCGTGTTCCCTGTGATCTTCCAACTTTCCCTTCATCTAGTCTCTCTCACAGCAGAGGTAATCATCCTCAGAAACCTACGTAACAAGGCTCATGGCCAGGCCCATGTAATTTCGTACTAAGTGCTGCATAAGGAAGAAAGGACTCGTTTTCCCTGTAGGCCATTCTTTTATTTTTTATTTATAAAGATTTTATTTATTTATTTGACAGAGAGAGAGATCACAAGTAGGCAGACAGACAGGCGGCGGGGGGGCGGGGAGCAGGCTCCCTGCTGAGCAGAGAGCCCGATGTGGGGCTCCATCCCAGGACACTGAGACCATGACCGGAGCCGAAGGCGGTGGCCCAACCCACTGAGCCACCCAGGCGCCCCTAGGCCACTCTTTTAAATAGAGAGAAATTCCCATGGGAAATCTGTCATGAGTATATTGTAAAGAGAATCTGAATTGACTGTGGAACTAACCTAGGAGACATTTGATTTATATTTCTTCTCTGGAAGTAGGTGGGATAGAGTAACTTAACAGCCCCTGTGCGCCCATTATCGCCCCCAACATATGTCTAAGAAGATACAAAATTCTTATTCCTCTTTCTTTCTACTGGTCAAGGTAGCTTTCTTGGATCCGTGAAGACATATGGTAGGATTAGGGTTAGGGGCTGAGAAAACAGATGGACCTGTGGGTTTTCCAATTTTGTTATTATCTAAAGATTACGGTGAATTTTTTTTTTTTTTTTTTTTCTGGAGAGAGAGAGAGAAAGAGCGTGAGCAGGAGTGAGAGGAGCAGAGGGGGAGGGAGAGACTCTTAAGCAGACTCCAGCGGCGCCTGGGCGGCTCAGTGGGTCAAAGACTCTGCTTTCGACTCAGGTCATGATCCCAGGGTCCTGGGATCAAGCCCCGCATCAGGCTCTCTGCTCAGCAGGGAGCCTGCTTCCTCCTCTCTCTGCCTGTTTCTCTGCCTACTTGTGATCTCTGTCTGTCAAATAAATAAATTAAAAAAAAAAAAAAAACATTTAAGCAGACTCCATACCGAGTGCAGAGCACAACACAGCTCTGAGATCATGACCTGAGGCCGAATCAAGAGTTGGACACTTATCCCACTAGGCCACCCAGATGCCCCAAGATTACTTCTATTTTATTAAATATTTTATTTATTTAGTTGAGAGAGAGAGAGACAGCACGAAGAGAGGGAGGGATAGAAGGAGAGGAAAAAGCAGGCTCCCCACTGAGCTTAACCAACTGAACCCCCCAAGTGCCTCCCAAGATTACTTTTAAAACTGCATCAGATCAGGGTGCCTGTGTGGCTCAGTGGGTTAAAGCCTCTGCCTTCGGCTCAGGTCAGAATCCCAGTGTCCTGGGATCGAGCCCCACATCTGCTCCGCAGAAAGCCTGCTTCCTCCTCTCTCTCTCTGCCTGCCTCTCTACCTACTTGTGATCTCTGTCTGTCAAATAAATAACTAAAATCTTTAAAAAAAAAAAAAAACTGCATCAGATCTCTGATTCAAGATGGATTAGCCCACATGCTTGACAGGAAAATCCCACTGAAACAACTTGCAAATGACTTACTAGTGTGAGCAAGAGATATAGTAAAAAGGACTCTGTAGAAGGTGACAGACCAAGAAATACAGATTTCAGTAAAATGTCTAAAATGATGAAGGTCCAAAATAAAAATACAAGTAAAAACTGGGAGGTGGGGGCAGGGGAGGTGGGGGGGCTCGGTTGGTTGGGTGAATGCCTTCGGCTCCGGTCATGATCCCAGGGTCCTGGGATCGAGTCCGGAGTCGGGCTCCCTGCTCAGTGGAGACTGCTTCTCCCTCTGCCTCTGCCTGCCACTCCCCCTGCTTGTGCTTTCTCTCTCTGTCCAATGAATGGATAAAATCTTTTTAAAAAAAAATCGGGAGGTGGGGAAAAGGAGGTAAAACATAACCAAATTAAATTCCTCAATATTCAGAGTGAGGTGGGGTTGGTGTCTTTAAATAATGTCTAAAAGAGATAAGTTGAGAAAGAGAACTACAAACATATTTTAGAATTCTGAATATAATCACCAGAAGCACAAAGCCCAAACACGATTTTAAACATTGGCTTCTAGAGAGTAGGTCTAGGAGTGTAGGCCTGGAGATTCAGTAAACTTGCACATTTTCTTTATCTTTTTCATAATTGTTTGAAATGTTATTACCACATCCGTAAGTCATGTTTACAGTAGTTAAAACCAACAGCAACAGCAACAAAAGTCCACTCTGGTAATCTTGGGGACAAAGTTTCTCCTTTTACCTCCATCCAACAGACCCACGAATCCTGTGGCCCCTCCCTCCTCGTTCCCGGATAGAAGGCCCACCAGGGAGGCAGACAGCGACTGGGCTTACAAGGTGCCCTGCAGTTTCATTTGTTAAAAATCTTAGATTTAGGGGCACCTGAGTGGCTCAGTGAGTTAAGCCTCTGCCTTCAGCTCAGGTCATGATCCCAGGGTTCTGGGATCGAGCCCCACTTCGGGCTCTCTGCTCAGCAGGGAGCCTGCTTCCCCCTCTCTCTCTGCCTGCTGCTCTGCCTACTTGTGATCTCTGTCTGTCAAATAAATAAATAAAATCTTTAAAAAAAAATCTTAGATTTAACTTTTTACTTATTTAAGCAGAAAAGAGAACGGTGGCTGACAGGGAGTGGGAGGAGGGGAAAGAAGCACGTTGTTCAGTGGGTATCAAGTTCACGGTTGTACAAGATGAATAAGTTCTAGAGACAGGCTGTACCACATAGTGCCTATAATTAATGAGATGGTGTTGGGCACTTAACAACCTGTTGAGGGGCGCCTGGCCGGCTCAGTCAGTGGAGCGTGCGACTCTTGATCTCGGGGTTGTGGGTTCGAGCCCCACACTGGGTGCAGAGATTACTTAAAAATAAAACCTTAAAAAAAGAAAATTTGTTGAGAGGCTATAACTCCTGTTAACTGTTCTTAACACACACACACACACACACACACACACAGAGCAAAAGGACACGAGGAATTCTTTAGAGGACAAATAGGTTTATTACCTTGATTGCGATACTGATCTCACGCAGTGTATACATATGTGCTAACTCATCCAAATGTATACATTAATTATGTGCATTTTTGTGTATCAATCAAACCTCAACAAAGCAATAGTTTTTAAAATTTTTTACCATTTAAAGTATTTATTTATAAAACTATTTTATGTCCTACAGTTCTGAGTAAATACCATCACGCCTCCCTTTTTCCCCTGACTTGTTTTAGTCCTGGCTTGGTGAGCAGAACCTAAGAGGACAGCAGCTTGCGAAGACACGGTGACAGAAGTCAGGGATCTAAAATCCAGTGTTTGGAGCTTTCTACTGTTGGGAGAGCCGCTGGGGTTGGGAATCCTCACTATCTGGGGTCTGCATTGACGTACCTGCTAACGGAGGAAGGTTCTTCCGGCCTCGTTTCCAGTCTGGGGAGTAGGGATCCTAAGAGCAGCACCCCTACTCCCGTGGGTTTGCAGGAGGAGTTAGAGGAGAAAAGGACTATAAAGAATTTAGCACAGTGTGCCATTCCTCCCACGTTGGTTATGCTGGTGTCATTGTGGCCTTGTTTAAACCTCGGGGGTTGTCCTCTGCGAGCCCTTGCAAGCCATTTCATCTGGAAGGAGCTCAGCCCCAAGGACAAGAGAAGGCTCCAGTGCCTCAGAAAGCCCTCACTTTTGGGCCAGAGGCAAAGAAAAGGGGAGGTCCACAGGAAGAGATCAGCCTTGGTGAGTTCTGCACTTTTCTGTTGACCGCGCTCAGGCCATAAGGTCCAAATTTCAGTTACCTTCTCAGAAAAAGAAAAAAAGCCCTGTCTCAAGGGTACGCTCATCCAGGAATTCAAACTGGGAATCACCAGGCACAGGGTTTTCTAGAAGTCTAGGCTGTTGCTCCTGAGGTTTCCTGATCTGAATCACCCAGCACAGGGACTATCAGCTGTGGCTGTGACTCAGGCCACCGCTGCACATCTGGCTGATTCTGAGGAGGAGACGGTGGCCCAGACTCTTCAGGGCTTCCGATCACATCTGCAGAGCAGTTCTCCACAGGCCCTGTGGGGTGGGGAGATTATGTTAGAATTTCTGTGTGTATTAAAAAAAAAAAAGGTAAGAAAGAAATGAAGAAGCTATGATCATATTTAACATATGAGTACTTAACATATTAGTATAAGAACTAATATCTATCTTGTCAATAAATGTACACGTACTGTTTCAGAAACATGTATGTTGTGTGTCAGTTATAAATATGCATAGACATCTTTCAGATGCTCAAAAATATCGAACAGATTGGGTACACAAAGCGGTTTGGAGACCTCACTCTGCCCATCACTCTCTTGTCTAGCAAGCTTTCTGGCTGAAGCCTGGAGGCCGTCACGCACCGGCGGCTTTGGACACTTGTCGTCCTTCTCAGAAGCCACCATTGGGTTTCTCAACACTGCGCTTCTATACCTGCTGTTTCCTCTGGGTTGTCCGTTACTCTCTCTGGCCTGGCCAACTCCTGTCTGCTCCTTAGGCCTCCGCTCAGTGGTCATCCTCGCTAGGAAACAGTCTCTGACCCACCGGGTTGGACATTCTTCAGGGACCATCCTTGCTTGTACCTTTACATCTCCTGGTTATGAAGTTGTATCCCCATGTCCGTCTCCCTCACTAACTGGGAGCCAGGAAGGTCTTACTTCATCTCTGTTCTCCAGGACCTAGTGCAACGGCTGAAGTGACCACTGGGGTCTCTTCTCTCGCATTCATGCCACTGTGAAGACCATTGACTAAAAATCTTTACCCCCCCCCCACCAAAAAAATATGAATTAACATCGCTGAAGTCCCATTCCTTTTGGAGACTGGGTCAAATTGCCCATCACCAGGCCTAGGGTCTCCCTTTAAGAAAAAGCAGAAAGTTCCCCTTCAACTACATGCCCTATTTCCGGACTGTGGTTCCTCCAGCACAGAGCATAACCAAGGACTTCCCCTAGTGGCTCTGTGAGAGACCTGGCTGAGTGAGCTCCTTCTGCAGAAACTCGATAACATCAGCCTATGGTAAGGGTTCCAGGCAACAGACTGCCCTTCTCGTTTGACTGGAGGATGTGCCTCCGAAGGAGGTGAAGGCCTCCTCTGGGCAGGGGTCTCCTCAGGCACAGAGCAGCTGGCTTCTCAGGGTTCTCTCCGGGGTCTTAGGATTTCTCCTTGTTACTGTGCCCTCCGCATCTGCTCTACCTCCCCCCTCTGCCCTGGCCTCCTCCATATGCCTGAAGATGGATGGTTCCCTGTGCCCAAAAGAGCCCCACCTCAAGTCAGCAGAGGAGGCTGAGGAGCCCCTCAAGTCACAGTTCCAAACCAAGAAAGAGAGGCTCTCTTGGGTCCATTCTGAGTCCGGAGCCCACTCCTGGGCCACTCAGCCGCTCACAGTGGGTCTGGGATTGGTCTTACAAACATGGCTGCCAGAGGCTGGATCATTCTCAGAGATTGTCACGAGGCACACCCTCTCAAAAGTACCAACCATGGGAAGTAAAGAAGGAAGCAGAAAGGAAATAGGCTGAGTCTCTGTTTGGTGCCAAGCGTGTCAGCAAATATCTTAAAACGAGGAGTCAGATCTGAGAGGATGTGAAGAATCGAGTCTCATCCAGTTCCCCAACTGTCCCTTTGTGCAAGCCCCATACCAAGAACCTTGAAACGGGGCAGAAAGTGGAGAAGACAAATGCCTACCATTGAAGAGTTAATGGTTCAGGTAGGAAAAGTCTCAAAGGAGCCTAAACTGGCATCAGGAAGACCGGCCCCCCTTCTAAGACCACCCATGACATTCCCTTCCATTCCTTCAGGCCCCGGTCATTCCTCCTCCTCAGGGAGGCCTTCCCTCACCACACCTGCTGGGGTAGTGTGGTATGACAGAGAGAACCAAGGACTAGAATCAGTCACCACCAGGGGCCTGGCTCTGCCTCTGCCTGCCACCAACTAGCTGTGTGACCTTGAGGGCGCCATTCGTCCAGCCTCGGTTGCCTCCTCTAATGGGCTGAGGAAGCTTGAGTAAAATATAAAGCCTGTGTGACACGGTTGTTTCTCCCATTGACTTGTGAATTATTTCAAGCTGAAAAAATGTAATCCGGACACTGGTTAAGAGCATGGGCTCTAAGGATTCTGAGGTCTCTTCTCATTGCAGAATGGTCTAGAATGGACTGACCTGCTATCTCCTGTGGCATCCCGGGCTTTGCAAAAGGAGAAGGCCTCCCACCTCCAGGGCTTTCCCACACCTGGGAGCGTATCAGCTCTAGATGACGCACGTGACCTCTGGCTATGCCAGGACTTCAGCTGGCATTACGGACAAGGCATTACCTGTAGCTCTGAAAGACGCAAGCCTGCAGCCCCTGTTGCTGGTCCCAGGATGGCCCCAATTGCCAAACTTGGAATTATGATGTGGAAGAAGTCCCACCAAGTATATCGCATGTCTGTTTGGACCATTGTGGGACCGGAAATCCGCCCGTTTCCATTATTTAGTGTATGAAGAAAGATGAGAACAGAAGCCCTAAGTATTTTCCAACGTCTTGATCGTTCATACAAGAAGAGAAAGAGGAGAAGGGAAGGGGGTTGGTGAAGGGGAAATGGCTGGAGGAGAAGAAACAGGCAAACAGGGAGATGGGGACAGGTGAGGAAGAAGAAAATGACGCTGATGGGGCGCCTGGGTGGCTCAGTGGCTTAAAGCCTCTGCCTTCGGCTCAGGTCATGATCCCAGGGTCCTGGGATCGAGCCCCGCATCGGGCTCTCTGCTCAGCAGGGAGCCTGCTTCCTCCTCTGTGCCTGCTTCTCTGCCTACTTGTGATCTCTGTCTGTCAAATAAATAAAAATCTTTAAAAAAAAAAAAAAGAAGAAGAAGAAGAAAGAAAATGACACTGAAATTAGAGACAAAGAAAGAAAGCAATCACTAAGAGCCCGGTGCCAGGGCCATGACTCTAATCCAGCACCAAGCCTCCCACACCTGGGTCTGTGAATACTGATGATGCCGCTGCTTTCTGTGCCCCTAGATAAAATCTCAAGATGTCAAATGTCACATGTCTGCAAATTGGAGCCTTGAAAGTCTACTCGGAGGGGTATCAAGAAAGGAAACCCTGCTACCTTGAGATTTCAGCTATCTCTTATGTCCATCTATGCACAGACTTCATTTGAAATTGTGTTAAATGAAATCAAGAAAGGTTTACTATAACCACCCCCCCTCCATAAAAGGAGGGGGGGGTTGTGGGGGAGGATCAAGAGTCAGACGACTGAATGGAATCACAGCTGCAACACCTGCCAGCTCTGTGACTTGGGGTAAATTAGTTCATGCTTCAGCACCTTTGTCTTCCTCACCTGAAACCCAAGGATATTTCCAGTGTAGATGTCATGCAGCCGCTGGAGGGTTCCGTGAGATTTTGCATTCAGTGCACTCAGGGGACGACAGCCACTGCCATCGTGAACATGACCACAGGCAGCATCCTGTCTCTCCTCTGGAGTTGACTGTGTGGCCCCAAGGGCAGGGCCCCATCACGGTCATGGCGGCATTCACGACACTGCCGGGCACAGCCAGCCATAGGGTGTCCATCCTGTGAACTGAACTGATGAGGTGCTGGATCAAACTGCCCGCCCCTTGGAGCCTCTGATGTAGAATCCAAGGGGATGAAGAGTTGTTCTGACATGGGACCAGGTCCGAGAGCCCATGTCCAGTGACCTCCCAGTTCCCTCCCCAAAGCCAAGGGTAATTTAATTCCATGATTGGTCAGTTTTGCAGGCTGCATGGCTGGGATGAGAGAACCGAGTCTGAGAGAGGAGACTGGTTTTGTCTGGGTTGACCATTTTGAGCCTTAAATTCTATATCTATATGTGGTTTCCTTTTTTCCAATAGTCTCCTGGATATATGCATTCACCTGGGTAGTGGGGAAATGCAGCACCTGATGAGGTTCTGGCTCACCAAAGCCACAAATGAAATCAGAAAGAGCCTCCACCAGCCCGTGTTCCAAGGCAGCCTCTCACCTACACAGAGGGGCACCCACTCAGACTTTCCCAACGCCATCCCTTCTCTGCAGTGTCATAGACAAAGCGCAACACTTGGATTTCCCTGCACCAATGACTAAAGGTTGTTCCAATTTTCTTTATCGCATATATATAAAAAAGCTGAAAAATTCTAATAGTACAGAAATACCAGTATTGGTATTAGTAGAATGAAAACGAAACAGATGCTTCCGGAAATAATAATGGCGGCTACCGTTTGCTGAACACCTACTATGTGCCATGCACTTTATAGTCGTGATCGCCTTTCAGGCTCTCACCCGTCCGCGTGGTGGGGGCTCTGAGAATCCTGTGCCACAGATGAGGAAACTGGAGTTGCCTGACATCACCCAATGTTGAAGGAAGAAAAAGAAAGTTAAGATTGTAAGTGCGGTTGGTCCGTGGTCGAACACAAAGACTAGGATGGAAGAAGCCCAGAAAAATGAAAACCGTTGATTTGATGGGATGATAAGTTCATGGGGATTTTTTTTTTTCCTCCTTGGCCAACATCTGTGCTGTGGTGTGCCATACTGAGGAGAGAGAAATCAGTGTAGCTGTCTCGGGAGTGATGGCTGGGAAGCCTGTGGGAAGGGGTCGTGGGCTGTTCATCTGGTGACAAAGGCCCCAGCTGCTCGTTCCCCCAAGGCCACCTCCCTGCACTTTCTCAGCATCTTTGTCGATTGCTGAGTGTATGGAGGGACAGTTTAGGGGAAACCCCTTCTCCAGCTCAGATTGGCTTTGGTTCTTTTTTTAAAACTTACTGCAAATTTGTTTCCTTGGAACCTGGAACCTAGGGGGGTTTTTCCCTTCCCTTTTATGAATCAGCACAGAACTGGCCTCTGTGGGCCAGAGAAGCTTCTGGAATATAAACATTGCTGAGGTCCTACTGCTCCTCGGCCTACAGATTCTCCCTCCTGCCTTGGATTCACTGGCTGGGTTTCAGCCCAGGCTCCCAGCTGCCTCCTGTCCCCAGAATCCCAGGCCCAGAGACAAGCTCCTACACCCCTAATCCCAGAAGCAACCTGCAGTGACGCTGTAATACACGTGCCTTCTGAAGGGAGAAGGCAGCAGGGAAACTGTGGTCCCCCTCTCCCAAACGCTCAGCTTTCCCTGAGTGTCATGAGAGATACCCCGTCCTTACCTCCAAGAAAAGCCCTAAGCCAAGTGGCCCCAAAGTCCATCCCCTACCCCCACCCTCCCCCAGGCTCCAGGTCCCCCACCCCTAGTTGGTACCGAGAGCAGTAGCCCCATACACTTGCCCTTGTTCAGGTGTCTGATATAATACGTTGTCCCCTGGGGGGCATTTTGTGTCATCGACCACTCATACCCACCAGGGGTCTCTGCTTTCAACGAGCCTATTTCATAGATGAGCTGACGGAGGCTCAGAACCATAAAGTAACTTGTCAAGGTCACCAGCTGGAGGCACCAGGCCGGGATTGCTGCCCTGTCACCGTGCTGGGCTATCCCCTCTGTCTTGTTAACTTGAGTTTTTTCATATAAGGGCAGTTCTACTGGATTTGTGGCTTTTGTTCATGGATATAACTTTTTTTTTAAAAAGACTGTATTTATCTATTTGAGAGCGAGAAGGAGCACGAGCAGGGGGGTGCGGAGGGAGGACCAGAGAGAGAGAGAGGGAGAAGGACCAGAGTAGGGAGCCTGATGGAGGCTCCATCCCAAGACCCCGGGCGCCTAACCCACTGAGCCAGCCAGGTGCCCCGAAACTACCTTCTTCTTAACATCGGGCTGCGGGAGGGGATTTGTAGCACAGGAAGAGGAGCAGGGATGAGCCTGAGGGCTTGGAGCCGAAAAGGGTCTTGGAACCCCGGAAAGAGGGGCCGTGAGTTAATCATAGTCCCTTCTCAATCCCAATCTCAGCTATAGGGCAGATGCCCAGGGACAGTGAGGGGAAAAGGAAAAAAAAAAAAAAAAAGACCAAAACACTAAGTTTTGTCCCAAAATAAAGACTTGGATTATAAGGAAAAAGCCCTTATCTTGTTATTTCCAGAGTCACCTGATTTTCAGTGATCTATGATCACCTGGACTGGTTTTTCTCTATGATTCAGGTTTCTTTCTCTTATTGCATTCATTGTGTACGTTACTGCAAAGTTTCTGGGGGCAAGTGGATAGGATATAAATTGTAAATAAATAAATGTGATGCACCATTTTATCGTGAGGGTGGTGGTTTGTTTCCTAAGTTCAAAACCAGGCCCCATAGAGTACATGGACTGGAACTGATTGAGGGAAGAGATGTCGGTGTGGGGCCATCCTCGGGGGGCAGGTGCAGAGACACAGACAACCTGTGACCACATGCGGTATCTCGGTTCCACTCTTAAAGTACAGACGCCCTGACCTCAACCTCAGAGGGCTTTCCAGCCCTGTTCCCATCCATGGTTCTGAAACTTACTGGTGACCACTCCCACCCACATCCTCTGCCTCCCCGGCCACTGGCCCCAGACGTCATCCATTTAACAACTATTGAGCGCCGGCTGTGTGCCAGACTCCGCACAAATGATGGCAATTCAGCTGTGGTGGAGACCGGCTTAACCCCTGCTCGAATGAAGCCCCCAGAAGAACGGAAGGATATATGAGTGAATAATCATTCCATGCAATGAATGCCTCAGGAAAGGAAGTCTAGAAGAGGGGCACCTAGGCCAGACCTGAGGGGTCAAGATTTCTTAAGAGGGGAATTATAATTTAAACCCAGGTCTCACGGCTGTTCGACATATGCATGGCAGAGACTGGCAGGCAGGTCCAAGTTCCGTTGCCTTCAGGTGTGGAGTCAGGCTACATTTCCCAGCCTCCCCTGTGGCAGAGCTGTGTGTTAATGGACTACAGCCAGGGTCAGTAAGCACCACCATCTGGCAGGTTCCATGTTCTTTGCTCACTCATCATCTGAATGCAGAGGATTCCAAAGGCTCCCCTGGAAGAACAGGACCACTATACAGGAGGAGCCTGGGTCTCGGACTCACCATGGGGAAGGCCTATCCACCAAATGGGAATGCCCTCATGACTTACCATACACATGAGAAATAAAGATTTTTTGTGTAAAGCCATGTGTGTGTGCTATAGCAACTGGTATCACCCTAACTTATAATCAAGTAGGATTGGGGGATAAAGTGTTCTAGGAAAAAAACTTAGTAAAAACAGCCTACCCTTAGGAAGTAGCAGTCAACCAAACAGAAGGAAGGAACACAGGCTCCAGGGCCAAACCAATGGGATCGAACTCAAGTTCTATATTTCCTAGCTGTGTGATCTTGGGTGAATTGCTTAACCTTTCTGAATATCAACTTCCATGGTTGTAAAATGAAGATAACACCTTCCTTGAAGGATTGAAGTGATTATTAAATAGTACCTAGAATGGTTCCTAATACAGGAAAGGCTTTCCAAATAATCCTTTTCTCCTAACTACATGCATTCTTAGAATGACGTTGAAATAATAATATGCTTTGGTAACTGGTAATGGTAACAATAATAATAAAACATTTATTGAGAACTAATTATGTTCCAGGAACTGATCTAATCACAACCCTCTGAATTAGTCACTACTTTCCCCCAATTTTACAGATGAGGAAACTGAGGCACAGAGATGTTAAGTAACGTGTCCAAGGTTAACAGATGGTAAGTGGTAGAGCCTGGTAAATCCAGGCAGGCATGGTTACAATTCCCTTGTTACAGCTGAACATCACAGTGACACAATTTGCTTAAAGCCACATGGTCTCAAAGCGTCCCACGTTGGGGGCCTAACTGCTTGTGATTCTGGTGGAGAACAGAGCAGCCATCTCAGACCATGAGAAGCGCCGTCCTTTTGCAGGCATGCGGGTAGCTGTGGTAGTCATGATGCTGACCAAAACCAAAGATGGCTTTTGTCCACTGTTAAGAAAGTAGCAGGTGAGCACGTTCAGGCTCCTGGCCTGTGGAGAAACTCAAGCCCTCCGGCCATAAAATAAAGACCGAAGGACTTTGGTTTTTTACAAAAGTGACATTTTATAATTTTCCTCTTATTTTCTGTCAATTCTTCACATTGGGAGTGGTCATTTTCTCTTTTACTATTCAATTCAGTTTTGTATTCCAAAAAAAATTCTAGAAGAGTTTTAAAACTTAGCTGGGGCAAACTTCACTGACTTTAAAAGGATGTTCAACCTTGGGGATGGGGGGGAGGGGACAGTTCTAAGAAATGGAACTTGAGAGGGCAAATCTGAAGTAGAAGTAACAGCCCAGAGGCGCCTGGGTGGCTCAGTGGGCTAAAGCCTCTGTCTTTGGCTCAAGTCATGATCCCAAGGTCTTGGGATTGAGCCCCGCATCGGGCTCTCTGCTCCGCGGGAGCCTGCTTCCTCCTCTCTCTCTGCCTGCCTCTCTGCCTACTTGTGATCTCTCTGTCAAATAAATAAATAAAATCTTTTAAAAAAGCCCACCAAAGGATGGGGGGCGAGTTGGGGGTTTGTTAAACTTGCTGAGGTCCCAAATAACCACCAGAGGGCAGCAAAGGCATTGGTCAGAGAAGACAGAGGCTCCTTTGAGGTTCTTCCAACCGTGGAAGGATGGAAGGTGAACAGGAAAAATGAGAAAGGGCCTCCTGGATCACTCAAGGAGCATTTCCTAGATTCGGGATCCTAGCCATCTAAAAGAAAATTGGCTTTGAACTTGCTGTTCAGATCTTCTAACTAACGCATGGTAACCGTAGAAAAATTGGAAAATACAGAAATATGTCAAGTAAACCCCTGTAAATGCCAACACCCAGAGAAAACTACAGTTATTTTAACATTTTAAAAAAATTTTAAATTTAAATTCAATTAGTTAATATGTAACATATTATTGGTTTCAGAGGTATAGGTCTGTGATTCTTCAGTCTTCTGTAATACCCAGTGCCCATGATAACACACACCCTCCCCAGGGTCCATCACACAATTACCCCATCCCTCGCAACTCCCTCCCCCCCAGCAACCTTCAGTTTGTTTCCTATGATTACGAGTCTGTCATGGTTTGTCTCCCTCTCTGATTTCATCTTGTTTTATTTCTCCCTCCCTTCCCCTATGATCCTCTGTTTAGTTTCTTAAATTCCCCATATGAGTGAGATCATATGATAATTGTCTTTCTCTGACTGACTTATTTCGCTTAGCATAATACACTCTAGTTCCATTCACGGTGTTGCTTTAATCAATATCCTTCTGGATAGATGTAGAAATCAATGTAGATTTAGATGCAGAAACACACAGAGATTTACATATTTTTTTGGCTTCATTAAATTGATATCAGTATATACACATTGGTTGTCCTTTTCTAGAAATTCAACAGCAGCAACAAAATGTGCGTATATATATATATATATATATATATATATATATATATATACATAGATACAGATATATAGAGATAGATAGATAGATAGATGGATGATACGGCATTCTCTTGTCCAAATGTCTCTCGCTTGCTCACCTGTGAGCCCCTGGAAATCCAGCCCCCTATCTCCAGACAGGGGATGGGGCACAGGCAGGTGAGGGCTGGCTGGGCAGGAGCAGTGTCCTCGGAGGTCACTAGCCACTCTGCTGGGTCTAAGCTCCTGCAGTTTGGTGGGGGTGGGGGGGGAGTTGTGGAGTTTTCTAGCTAAAAAAGGCTTTACTTAGTGAGCAGGTGCTCAGAGTTCGTTAAATTTCATCAAAATGAGTCACACTGAAGGTGTAAAGGACTGAGAGTTTTAAGGAGTTACCACTTCCTGCTTCCACACCAGCCCTGCGTCCTTTACCCCAGACAGAAGCCGGGCGGCCCTGGGAGTCCAGGCAGCAGCCACGGGCATGACTGTTCTCTCCAGATGCAAAGCCTCCATGCCGTTTCTTCGTCTTCAGGTGTGACATCTTTTCCCCAAAGAAAATCACCACATCCTGACTCTGCAACCCCCTTGATCACTGTTAAATGAGATTCAAACCTGAAAAACCCACTGAAAGTGTAGCAGTGCTTGAACTGAGTCTGAAGTTCGACACAGGTGCTCCCCAGGTGAAGGGAAGGGGGAGGGGTGCTGCACCACACTTGCCTAATTCACACGACTAGATGGAACCCCACTGATCCCCTAAGGGAATTCTCTTGGCCATGTGCTTTGGAGTGAGACAAATCTAGTTTTAAGTCAGCTTCATTCACTTCCTAATTGTGTGTCCTCAGGCAAGTCACTGTAACCCGGGTTGTTCTAGGGGAGGGGTCAAGGTGACCAGGTTGGGACAGTTTTGGAGGCAGCATTGCTTGTTCTGCCAGGCGGGAGGGTAGCATGAGGAGCCAGAGCAGGAGGCAGCCAGGGGGGTGGCCTTGTATGTCACACCAGGGAAGATCAGCAGGAGCTATGGCAAGATTTGAAGGAAGGTTAAAAAACGTGATAATATACAATATAGTCTGTTTGTACCAATCTCACAAGGGTTATGGTAAAAAGCAACAAAACGTGTCGGAGGAGTCTTTGTTGACAGAAACATAGGTCCCTGGCACCCTCCTCTTGTACTTGGGTGACGACAGTCAGCTCCGTGGTGCAGGTGGGAGTGTTTCCCATATGCCTCCTCGTCCTGGCCACGCCCATGAAACACTCCCAGTGCGTGTGGTTCACGCCTCTCACACCCACCATGCTGACGCTCACAGCTCAACGGGTGCCTCTTAACCTCTTCCCGGCATGCTTCGGGCTAGCCATGTTGGGGTGAGGTGTGGAGGGTAAACCAGTGGGAGGAAAGGAAAGAGGCCTCCCTCCCGGCGCTTGGGGACATCTGGGTGCTGAGGAGAGAGACAATGGTCAGAGGCCAAGTCTCCCCTGACCTCAGTGCACCCAGACCCTCCCCCTGCTCTGTCAGCAGTGACCCTGACTTTGAGTGCCTTCCTCACGCCCCTGTGTAGCGAGCTCTCCGTCCACCTTCCCCACTACGGTCGGGAGGCAGCGTAACACGGAAGAATCCAGATGTGTGGGTTGCAGACTGAATCCTACCCCCGTGCCCAACCAGTGCATCGCAACCGGTGCATCACAGTGAGCAAGTGATGGCAACATTCTGGGTCTCAGTGTCCTTGTCTGCCAAGCGAAACTAATATTAGTTACGAGTTCTTAGTTTATTGACAGATTTAAAAGCACTTAATACATCTAAACTAAAATCGCTGTTACTAATATTGTTTTCTTTTTCTAGCTCTTCCCCTGGCAGGGGACCAGATTATATCCCATTAAACTTCCTATGATGAGCACACGGACAGTGCCTAGGGCCATGATACTTTTAGGAGGCCACGAAAATGCTGTAATTTCTTTTAAGATCAGAAGGGAGAAAAAGGAACATAACCCAGCTGGGGTTTTAGTTGTCTTTATATCAGTACAGTTGTAAAAATATAATTTTTAGTATATTTTTTAACGGAGGAAAGGGCCCACAAAGTGCGTAGGGCTCTGGAGAGTTACGGCGGAGCCCTGAGCACAGGGGCTGGAGATGAGGCAGATCGGGTCTGAGCCCCAGCTGCACCATTTGGCTAAGAGCACGAGCCAGAGAAACATAGTGAATTTCCCTGAGCTGAAGCTTTTCCATCTGATAAAAGGGCCGTCTGATAACGCCTACCCTTACGTCATTGAATTCCGCCCCCACATTTTTTAATCACTCACTATATCTCTAATTATGCATTCGATGTCTGTCTTTTCCCACTAAGCTGTATGTTCCACAAGGGCAGGAATTGTGTCTAATTTCATAGTTCCCATACGGAACATTTAAGACTCTTACTATGTGCCCTGCATTGTCCTAAATGCTTTCCGTGTGGGACAACATTTCTGAAGGGTTTTAGCCCCATTTCACAGATGAAGAAACTAAGGCTAATCAGTTAACTGGCTTGCCCCAAATCACAGGGTAGGATGTATGTCTGTGAGTGAGAGTAGGTGGGTGTGGGCGAGTGGGTGGGCGTTAGGGTTTTAGCCCCAGGCCAGGGGAAGCCATCCTCTATGTGACTCTGATAATCTGAAATGAAGATTTGTTTCTGAGCAGGAGGCTGTGAAATGGGGGAGGCAGAGGTCATTAAAGAGAAGTCTTCCTAGCAGACAAATGTTTTCGATTCCTGAAGAGGGACGAGTTCAGGTAGAGAGAATGATCTAACCACATCAGGACTGGGGCGTTAGAAGAGAATTGAACCTTTTTTTTTTTTTTAAGGATTGTATTTATTGGACAGAGAGAGACACAGTGAGAGAGGGAACACAAACGGGGGAGTGGGAGAGGGAGAAGCAGGCTCCCTGCTGAGCAGGGAGCCCAACAAGGGGCTAGATCTCAGGACCCCCCCCCCATCTTGAACTGAACTCTTCTTAAATTAAGCCATTGAGATACAGAGACCATCTGTTTCAGCACCTAATTAGCACTTAACGTAGATTTGTTTTGTTTCCTTAGACTTTGCCTGTGGGTGTTATGTTCTATTAGGTAACATTCTTCTTTCAAAAAAATAGAATCCCCCCTAGAGAAATGATCCCTTTCACTATGCACAACCCTGATCCCAGAGAGAAGTAATCACATTCCTTGGGGCTTAAAAGCAGAGGGTAAGAGAATCAAGACACAGAAAGCCAGGGAACAGGAGGGTAGGGGAGCAGGTGCAAAGATGAAGAGAAAGACACTTCAGCAAAACCTCAGCAGGAACGTGAGCACCTGAGCACAGCAATCCCACACAGTGAGGCCCTATCCTCCTAAAATACAGAGAAAAGAAGACACAAAAGACAGATCAAGAAAAGCAAAGGAAAGTGATTTGTCCACATCACTTGAGGGACGGATGCTACAGAAATTAACATACAAATACATAAAAGCATGCATGTATGAAGATGTTCCCGTGGCCAGGTTTGTAACAGCAGTGAGGAAAGGCGGGGAGAGAACTCTAACACTCATCAGTTTGGGAAGGGTTGACTAGAGTATGTGTCGTACGTACCATGGCGGGCTGTGCGGGTTCATTCTAGCAGACCTGAAATTGGCATGAGCTGATTTACGGAAATACAAGGCATTCATGATGGTGCAGACCGCTGCCTTGGGCACGATCGGTGCTGATGAAGAGTGCTGTTTTGTAACCATGGATCTGAGGAGTTTCATCGGGGCTTTTACCAGCTTGTCAGCAGTGTTTCGGTTTTTATTTTTACTTTTGGGGGCATTATTTGTTGATCACGGTGAAATTAATGATTCGTACCTGGTTTTGGAGAGACTCCTGGAGCTCTCTGCTGTTCGTGCAGGTTATACAGAAAGCAATATGTTTGTATGGCTAGCAGGAAAGAAGAAGCCCATGTGGAAACTCCATCTGGGGACACCCGAGTGGTTCAGTGGGTTAAAGCCGCTGCCTTGGGCTCAGTTCATGATCTAGGGGTCCTAGGATGGAGTCCCGCATCGGGCTCACTGCTCAGCAGGGAGCCTGCTTCCCTCTCTCTCTCTGCCTACTTGTGATCTCTGTCTGTCAAATAAATAAATAAAATCCTTAAAAAAAAAGAAAAGAAAAGAAATTCCATCTGGGACTTTCTAAGTCTGAGGTGTTCTGGGACACATCTGCGACCCAAGAGAGAAAGTGCATCTGTATGGGTCTTGCAGGCGAGAACGACTGAAGCTTATACTTGGCCTGTCTGGAGCCCTCGCTCTCTTGCTTCAATGCTTGTAGTGCTTTACCTGAAGTAAACTGCAGATCTGCAAGCATTGTCCATTTGTTCTTGTGACTCCTATTTAGCAATCAAACCGTTAGTGCCTATGGCACTGGACAGTTTTCAAAAAAGTTAGATCTACATGTACAGCCTGGAAAGAGGTCCATAACATGAGTGAAATAAACACGTTGCAGGCTAATATGGTATGTAAAGCCTGATTTCATTTTAATTTTTTTTATGTGTGGTGCTGCGGATAGCTAGATACAAATATAGCTATATTTGTGGAACCTTAGGGGAAAAGTCAGGAAGCGCGCACACCAGATTATAAACAACGGTTACTTTATTGGGGATATGTAGAGTGGGGTGATGAAATGGGCTGGAACGGCTACTTCTTACTTTACATGATTTTTTTTTAAGACAGAATTATAGTGTTTTTTTTTAATTAGTAGATTTTTTAAAAGGTTTTATTTATTTATTTGACACAGAGAGAGAGAGATATCACAAGTAGGCAGAGAGGCAGGCAGAGAGAAAGAGGAGAGAAGCAGGCTCCCTGCTGAGCAGAGAGCCTGATGCAGGCCTCGATCCCAGGACCCTGAGATCATGACCCGAGCTGAAGGCAGAGGCTTAACCCACTGAGTCACCCAGATGCCCCAACAGATTTTTTCTTTTTTTTAAGCACTTTCATGTTAACAGAAAAGTTGAGCAGAAAGCACAGAGAGTTCCCATAAACTCCCTTATCCTTCCATACCATAGCTCCCCGCAACAGTTTATACACTATTAATATCTTGTATTAGTTTGGTGCATTTATTGACAAACCAATATTAACATATTGTTATTAATTAAAGTCTATAGTTTATATGTGAGTTCACTCTGTGTTGTACAGAACTATGGGTTTTGACAAAGGTATAATGTCACAGATGCACCATTATCCCGCATTTCAATATGGGGCAGAATAGTTCCCCACCCTAACAACCCCCTCTTCTCCACCTGTTCCTCCCTCCCTTCCCCCAGACCCTGGCAACCACTAACTTTTTACTCTTCCCATACTTTTGCCTTTTCCAAAACAACATATAGCAAACAATATACTATGTAGCTTTTTTCTGCTAGCTTCTTTCACTTAGTAACATGCATTTAAATTTCCTCCACCTCTTTTCATGGATTGGCAGCTCATCTCTATTTGTTGCTAAGTAATATCCCATCTTCTGGACACTCCACTCACCCATTGAAGGACATCTTGGCTCCTCTCAATTTTGGGCAATGGTGAATAAAGCTGCTCTAAACATTTGGGCGGACCTTAAGTTTTCAGCTCATTTGGGTTAATGTTAAGGAGCACGATTGCAGGGTTGTATAATACATCTAGCTTTGTAAGAAACCAACAAACTATCTTCCAGAGAAACTTACCAGCTGGCTTTGTCACCAGCAATGAATGCCTCCTATGTCCTCAAAGCTCTGTACCCCCACCAGGATTTGGTATGACCAGTGTTTTGGATCTTGGCCATTCACATAGATGTGTAGTAGGATCTCCTTATTGTTTTAATTTGTGATTCCCTGGTGACATACAAAGCTGGCATCTTTCCCCATGTTTGTTGGCTCTCTGTATATCTTCTTCGGTGAGGTGTCAGGGATAGTTTTTCTTTTTTTTTTCTTACAGTTGAGTTTTGGGAGTTCTTTGTATAATTTGGATGCCAGATCTTTTTCAGATACATGTTTTGCAAATATTTTCTCCCTGCTTTTGGCTTGTCTTTTCATTCTCTCAATTCTAAGTCATTTAAACACTTTTTGTGTGTTTTTCAAGTTAATGTTCAAGTAAAGAAGATGAAGGTGACCAGGAATGACTTACTGTAGCCTCCTTGCCTGGCTGGACTACTAGTACTAATTCCTAGTGAGGAGGAATTGACAGCAAAATGTATTATGCTTGTAAACAGTTTTTGTATTTATGTAACGGATTTAGCAAATCCTATTAATCGTTTAACTATAGTTTATGATGAAAGACACCCTCCTTTTCTTTTGCAAAGGCTTAGTGAGAGAATGACAGTCCAGTGGAGGAGGAGTAGAAATTGTGGTCCCAATGGGGACCCATTGGGTCATCTGCTCCTTGGTGGGGAGCCCAGGCAGGGATGGAGGCCAACCACAGGGGGCTACCCGTACCTCCACCTACCTGACGCAGAGTGGGACCCCACAAATCTGTGCCCCAGAAAGTGACTATTTTACTGGAGCATAATTCAGGAGTTCCAAAGCAGTGACCTTGGACTCACCCCCCCCACCCCTTCCCTTTCTAATGAGGGAAAGGAAGTCTCCAGAGCCCAGGCTACAAGCTGCTTTAGAAATGCAAAGGTTCAGGGACTTGAAGGGAATGCATTTGAGGGAAGTCTCTCCTGGTTTCCCCTGAACCTTCAAAGAGAAATAGAGCTTTTTCAGAAACCCTGTAAAAAGACAGAGTTCAGAGGCCCTGGGCCCTGAGGAGGTTTCTTCCCAGATGGTGTTATGCAAATCTGGCTTAATAGAAGAGTGGACTGAGTCTTTATTTTAAGCAAAGAAAGGCAGAGGAAGGAGAATAATAATACCCTTCAGATTTGGGCTATAAATACCACCGTAATAGGGCTGGGAGGGAAGGATCTGGGGCCTTCAGGGAGCTTGAATGGGCTGCGAGGCCTGTGGCTGGTTTGTCAGGGTTTTTCTCACAGGAGGGCAGTAGAAGCTGGGATTGAGTGACTAGAAGGGGCACCACGTGGAAAAGCCTGAGGACATAGCTACCACCACAGGGCAGCCCCTTGGCCACCAAAGAGGGCCAGGGCAGCTGTCAAAGATTAAAACACTGACAGGAAAGCTACTCTAGAGGAGTAAAATGACAAGATGGTCAGCAAACCGTGGTAGATGCCCACCCAAAATGGGGTTTTCTTTTCCCCCAGGAGGAAAGGGCACAGCTTGAGGGTCGCCTGACAGGAGGTCCCTACCTGTTGCTCTGTCTCCTGAGGGACTGCTCTCCTCAAAGGCAGGGATTCTGGACCAGGTCTGTTTGCCTTCCAGCCTGGCTCAGGAAATGGTTCTTGGACTGAATCCTGGGGTGCTGTCACAGTTTCCTCATCAATAACGTGGGACTTGAAGCTGTAACACCCACCTCACGGGAGTATATGGTAGATACTCAGTAAAAATTAGGATCTGTCCTTCAGTTCATTGGTGAACCATAGCGTCTGCACAAGGGGGCAGCCTGTCTTTAAGAAGCAGAGTCATGTGAGTCAGTGACCCTTTGAAATCCTCCCTGCGATTTAACTCCAGAAACAACGTGCCCAGGATGTTAAAATTAAAGATTTGACTGAAACACCAAGGCACAATAGATGGGAAGCCCCATTAGCAAGTGCAAGCTTTATAAATTTTAAGGAATGGGTTCCAGGATGATTGGACCCTTTTCCAGTTTGAGGGCATGAAAAGGGGTCCAGGGACACCTGGGTGGCTCAGTGGGTTAGGCCTTATGCTCGGGTCATGATCCCAGGTATGCGGTTTTGGAATATAGGTGAGGTTCAGTAGGGTGGGGTCTGGAGCTGATGGCCAAGAGTCTTTGGTGCATAAAAAGGTGATTTTGTTAAAGCTTGGGGAGAGGACCCATGGGCAGAAAGAACGGCTACCCTGGGATTTGACGGGGTGGCTGATTATATACTTGGGGGTTGGGGGAGGTAAGGGAAAGGGAGGTTTCAGAAGAATTTTCATGTATCCCAGGATACAGGGAGGCCTTGCCATTGTCAAGTTAAGGTTGTTTTTCCCTCTGGCAAGGCAGAACAGGAGCGTGAAGACAGTTGGGAGCTTTCAGGAGGAATGTCACAAATATCCCACGGGGACAGGGTGGGGGCAGGGTGGGGGGGGGTTGCAGGTTGTCAGCCTGTCCTCAGCTTTGCCTTCTGCTTCCTCATCACCTCATCACCGGTGAGTCCTGGGATCCAGTCCCGCCACCCCCACCCCCACCCACCACCCGTGGCTCAGCAGGGGGGAGCCTGCTTCTTTCTCCTTCTGGCACCCTCCGCTCCCCGCCTCACTTATGCTCTCTCTCTCTCTCTCTCTCAAATAAATAAATAAGAATCTTTAAAGAAAGGAAAAAGGGGGCTCCAGATGGAAAGAGATGAAAAAAAAATTTGTAGAACCATTCTTTTGGAGAGAAGTATGGTGGTGCAGAGTTCCTTTTCTCTGCCAGGCAGGAGGAAGGGGCTGGTGCCTCCTTTCCCTGGAGCCAAGAGAGGGGGAGCTGCCCTGGAACCCCTTGAAGTAGCGGTTGTTCTGGGCCAGGTCCATATGTCCTGAGTGTCCCTGGACAGGGCACGACCAAGAGGATCCCAAGGCCAGTGTGGGCTGGTGTAGCTGGCGTTGGTCTGTCCAATAAGGCCATCTAGAACATGCTGGATTGTACCAGAAAGAAACTGGAGGTAGACCGTCTCTTGGGCCTGAGGAGAGCACTTCCTACGGATATATCTGCCCAGTTTGCCCTTGGGCTATAGACTATCAGACTGAAGCTGGCCTGCGCTGGCAAGGGGAGAAGATTTGAACACAAAAACTTAGAGGTTTTTCTTTCCTCTTAGACTGGACCTTCTAATGCACAGATGGAGAATGGAGATTTACAAGGACACAGGGCCATTTCTTACCGGACAGGGAGCACGAAAGTTCCAGGCCTGCAGGAAGGCAAGGAAAGCTGATCCTCATGGATAGATTTCACAGGGACCATGGGAGACAGTACATAAGGTTTTATTTTAATTTTTCATGGGTTGCACATTCACAACAGCAGCATCTTATGCACCGTGGAAACCTCCAGACCCCTGGGTGTGCCAGGTGATATGATGGCAGAGCCTACAGGGACACGTCCCATGGTGGCAGAGCCCTTTGCACCACAGCCTGAGCTGCTAAAGAACCCCACTCCAGACGGGCAGCTTTCCAAGTCACTGCAAAAGGGGTCAGAGCAGTATTGCCTTTTTTTTTTTTTTTAAGATTTTATTTACTTAGATGTCAGAGAGTGAGAGAGAGTACAAGCAGGGGGAGCGGCAGGCAGAGGGAGAAGCAGGCTCTCCACTGAGCAGGGAACCCAATGCATGCATTGCAATCCCAGGACTCCCATATCGTGACCACAGCCGAAGGCAGACACTTGACCCACTGAGCCGCCCAGCTATCCCACGAGCAGTATTCCTAAGTGAGGTGTTTATGCTGCCTCCAAAACCCAAAGATGTTCCTTAGGCCCTGAGCCCCTTTCTCAGCTGGGGTGCAAGGTGCGATTACCTGTCCTTTATCTTGAAGGGGGTGCTTTGGAACGCCGGGACACAGGACCAATAAAAACTCCACCCACGCGGCAGGCGTCGGATCACTCACAGGGCTTCTTTCCCAAGGGCTGGTGCTCGCGCCTCACTGGGGCATCCAGAGCGCGGGCCACCTCCCGCTCTGCGGGTCCTATTAGCATCAGGCCCTGAGTATAAGGCCAGCAGTTGAATTCTGTGGAAGGACAGAAAGATCAAAACTCTGGAAAATCATATTCCGATGGGGAGCTAGAGAGTTAGTACAGCAACCCCCCCCCCCCCGCCAGACAACGAATGCTATTTCTGCCTTCCTTGCAGTAAAAGTGAGCTGTTTTTGACTCTCCTTCCTGATGGGAATTAAGAAGAAAGCATCTACCAATTATTAGCTGCTTACCGGACGCCAGGGGCTGGACCGTGTGTTGGAACAGCGATAACCCGTCAACACGCAGCAGTGACTCGGAGTACCAGGAGCCCACCGCTGCCCGGCACAATCCACCGGGTCTCCCCCGCCCCGCCCCCGCCGCGAATGAGTCCCGCGGGAATAGGATAGGGCCCGCCCCCATTTCCTTTCATCCCGGGAGTGATCGATGGGGGCGCTGTTCTCCGCAGCTGCTCTTGGCCCAGACCCATCACTTCGGATTCACGCCGGTGAATGGAGGGGGCAGTTTGAAGCATTTTGGCTCAGGTTCTCCTATCAAAACCCTCCTTTCGGTCAGGCTCTGGGTAGAGAGCTACGGGGAGGGTCTGCGGGTGCACTGAACCCCCTGACAGGTGGACTCTGGCCCGAATACCCTTGACCTCCTAGCTCCACTGAACCAGTCTCTAGCCAGGAGAGCATCTCGCCCTTCAGATATTCCAACATCACGGTCATCTCATACCCGGAGTTTTAACAGGGATGTGGGATGCAGTGGTGCCCAAAAGATGTGAGAATTCCACCTTCCTCGCTGTCTAGATACCCGTTGGGAAGATTCCTGAATGTTTTAAGTAATTCAGGGTCTTCCTCAAGGGGACCCAGCCTACCCTGCCATCAGTGGGTTCTGGCTCTGTGAAATGACTTAGACCTAGAAAGGGATGAGGGCCTTGCTGTCCATGATGCCGGTTAATTGCCTTCTCCTGGCTTTTACCGTTCTGGAACTCGGTAATCCCTACTGATATTAGGGAGCCCCAGTTTTATGGCAGCATCTTCGGTCCACCCTGACATGTTCAGAGCTTCTCTAGGATGCTAGTGGCCCCTCTCCAGTAGCTCAGCATTGCACTAGTGAGCATTCCTCTGGTCCTCCTGAGGACCGTGGTCCAGGTCATGGGACTCCAGTCTCGTATAACAAACCCATGCGAACACGGCCTCCTCCCTGAACCTTCTGACCCCTTCGTTGAGTCTCTGCCAGTGCTGTTTCAGGATCTCCACTTCCCATACTGTGGGTTCATGGCATGAGGAAGCTTCGAGGAGCGATACTTGCAATGTACTAGGGCACATTCCCGGTGCCAGTGCCGTGGCTTTGAGCCCAGAGTCACAGCTGAGTGCTCCTGTGCCTGGTGCTCCCCTTCCCAGACTGATGTCCAGGCCCTGCTGGTCCAACAGCCTCGAGGCACCATCATCCCCATAGGCCTCCCTAGTGCCTGTGAATCCATATCACCCAGGTCTCGCAGGTCCTTCAACAAATAGGCGATTTCCTTATGGGGCAGCGACTGTATTTCTCCTACTCGGACTGTCCTGACACATGATCCTCTCTCTCTGGTGGTCATGAGTGTGGCGGAGAAGGGTCCTGAGAATGACCATCGTGCTGCGGGGCACCTGCTTCAAGAGCACTCTGCCTCAGGTAAGGGGCAGGGGGCTGCTTCTGCCTGTCCAGAGGGTTCAAGGGATTCTAGGATTTCAAGAGTTACATTTACTCAAACGGCCCCATTTCAGCTCTCAAGATCCTACCTTTTTCCCTTTAGCATACGGACTTCGATATGGAAACATTTTCAAGGGTAGACACTCATTCTCTTTAATGAGTCTGCCACCTTTGGAGTTAGATTCTGGGCCTGATTCTCAGCACTGTGTCCTGGGACTAGAAGAACCAAACATCTCCTTAAATACTGCCGAGGATGTCTTCTGGTTTTGTGCATGTCTTGACTTGACGGTTGGCCAAACTAAGTTTTGCATCTTTTCCCCCCCAAGACTTCCAACACAGTTAACAAAAGGGAATCCACTCAAACTCCATACCTTAGCCTCATACCATACAGGTGCCGCAGATAACCACTTCCCTTCCCACCTGTATCACATCGCAATCCACACAGGAGACAACCGAGTAACTGTGATGCTTCTGTAGGTCAGCGATTCTCTCCATCCCACTTCCTGTCCCTGCCATCTGGCTGGCAAGTGAATCCCTCCATCTATCCCAACCCGAGGGTCTGATTTCTAGGGCTACTTCTGACACCAACTCTTTTCACCTGGGTTCCCCCTGAGACCAAAGCTTGGGCTCAGGTTCTTTATTTGGGAAGTGATCCCAGGGAACAAAGGAGTGAAACAGGGAAGGAGAGAAAAACCAATACAAGATGCACTACTGAGTTGGGCCAACTCTGCGGGTCACTTCTACAGGACTTGCTTAATCTTGCAAGACCTTTTGAGGAAGCTTAGGAAACACACTCCAGAAATCTCCACCTGGACACTCTCCACCTGGAGGATGAAAGGGAAAAGAATTCATCTATTGTTCCCTCCCCACAGCTAGTCAATGGAGGACCTACAGGCGCCAACTCCCCCGAATTTCCAGGCTGCATATATGTAAGTGTGGAGGGGATCACGGGACGTCTCCCAGGACAGGAAGTGGGAATGCAGGGCATGCCTGTGTCGAGGGTGGGGAGGGCACGATCAGCTTGCACCTGTGTGAGGTTGTCCACACCTGCTCAGACCCAGTCATGCACTAGAATTAGAGTTTGAGGATTTTAAATGGGGCACAATAGGTGCCCAGGACCGTCCACCCAAACGAGGACCAACCCGCAGAACTGCGGAGGCTGATGCTTCAATGTTAATTTCACCGCAGGTGGTCCAAGCATTAGGACTCCACTTGTTTCTTCAGGATTTGCCCCCAGAGCAGTATTAAAAACCAAACAAGAAACTCAGTGACATATTTAGGTTTTTTAAGCCAAAACAGTATGCCCAACTTGATTAACATTGTCATTAACCATAACAAGCTCTTCCCAAAGAAAGAGGATTTGTCAGTATGGAGAAGAAGTTCATTCCAAAATTATAGAAATGTAATATACAGGAGTAAGACGTGTCAATCTCATTACTTTATGCTCAGTCACACCTGACGTGAATAACTGTGTATATCTGCCTGTGTGTCTGTTTTGCACAGCTGTATCTGCCTGTGTCTATACCGTATCACATACATCTGTGAGTGTATTTGTGAGCTCGTGTGTCTGTGTGTATGGTGCTTGTGTGTTGACCATCAGCTCTGTGCCAAGCACAGTGCCAGGCACGGGGGACGCCCCGCATAGAGACTCTATTCTCATATCACTTAGATGCAAAACAACCTAACTTGCCAGGGAGGGAGGAGAGCTGTAAGAACCTCCAACTCTTCAATTATTGTTGCAGGAGGCGAAGTTATGGCCTCTCAGGGACAGAACCCATGAATATATTATGTTATGTTATAATATATTATGTTATAATATGTTATGTTACGCGGCAAGGGGGAGTTAAGGTTGCATATAGAATTAAAGCTGCTAATCACTTGACCTTAAAATAAGATTGTCCTTATTATCCAGGTGGGCCCAATATAATCAACACCGGTCCTTAAAAGATGGAAGAGGGAAGGCAGAGGAGTCGGTGTCAGAGGGATGAGACGTGAGAGAGACTCACCTAGCCACTGCTGGCTTTAGAGAGGGAGAGGGCCACAAGCCAAGGAATGTGGGCAGCCTCCATAAACTGGGAAGGGCAAAAAAACAGACCCCCCCCCCAACCAGAGCCTGCAAATGGAACGCAGACCAGCTGACACCTGAATTTTAACCCAGTGAGACCCATTTTGGACTTCCAATCTCCAGAACTTTAAGACATTAAAATTTGTATTGCCTTAAGCTACTAAATCTGTGGTGATTCCTTAAGGCAACAACAAGAAATGAACATGCCTGTGGAAACGGCATTCAGCTCTTTAAAATGCCTCCCCCTCACTCTGCTTTGAGCCTTAACTTAAAGGTGCGGTGGATTACATTTTACCTCGGGTTGGGATGAAAAGTCAGCATTTAAGGAGAAACACGTATGTCTTTAATTGCGCAGTTTGCAGAGAGCAGGGACCAGAACCCACTGAAAGCAGCAGATCTACACTCCCCAAGGTGCCTTCACTCCTGGGCTTGGCCTTACTGAATACAAGGGCCAGCTCAACAAATTACACCCTTTGAATTATCTCTCTCTCCCTCTAGGCATTCCATTAAATTTGCATCAATTCAAAGAGCACTTGCTGGAACTCCACTGTAATTTCAGATTTTGTATTTTATTTCCTGAGTTTGCTGTGGAAGGAATGGAAAAACAAAACCTATTTGTGCTGTGGCAAGTTTTCTTTTATTATGAAATATACCAAGCATGCAGAAGAATGTGACGATACCACTCCCCTCTGACAAACTCTAACATTATTCCATATTTGATTCCGGTTTTTTAAAATAAATGAAATCTTACTCATACAGTTGAAACCCAGTGCTTAGCCTTGCAGATGCTGCCTTCCACCCCCTCTCTCCCCTCCCCCCAGGAGCATTCCCCATTACTGATTTTGATATTTGATTTTTAGAGCAGTCCTGTGCATGCTTTTATAACTCCACTATCCAGTTCTGTGTGTACCCGTAAAAAGTAAAGCATCAGTTTACATGTTCAGGAAGATTGCATACGTGGTGGACTGCATATAACCTCTTGCAAATTGCCATCCTCTCCAGCTCAACACTGTGTTCCTGAGATTTATCCGCACCGACACCTGTAGCTCTGGTTCATTCTTTTTAGCGGCTGAATAATATTTGATTCTATAAAAATACAATTTGTTTATCTGGTCTTCTCTTCACGTGTATTTAGGCTGTTTCCAGTTTCTCTATTACAAACAGAGCTTCAGTGACAGCTTGTCCAGTTCCTCGGCCCCTGTGCTTGAGTTCCTCCAGGGCACAGACTTAGGAGGGAAATTGCTGGGTCAAAGGATGCGTTTTGCGTTAGCATCACCGGTAATTGCCAAATTGCTTTGCACAGGAGTCACACCGATTTCCCACTAGTGGCCTCTGTAAGTTCCCTTTAATTCGTATCCTGACCAACACATACTGGTTTCTGCCCATCTGATTGCTAATGGGTCTTGTCCTTCTTTGGGGTTGCACGGTTGATTCTCACAGCAACTCTGGGTGGAGGCCTCATTTATGACCACCTGGCAGGAAGGCACGGGGAGGCCCAGAGAGGGGATGAGGAGCTCAACACCGATGACTGTGGCCATGCAGGAGCCGAATGAACCTAGAAATCGTGAATCCCAGCATTTGTCTCTAGAAGAGCTGAATACAGAACACAAACTCTGCAGCTACCTTTAGAGAATAGAAGAGAGGAAATCATTGGCACAAAGGTCGTAAATAACAACTATCCACACTGGCAGAGAACAAGATAATTGTCATTTTATGGTGACTGCTCAGCTCCTTGGAGATTGGCTGGCACACACAGGGCACACACTTGGGACACTCGCAGAGGAAAGAAACTAAGGAAGTACTGCAGAGTTCTTGAACTTTTCCGAGTCTCGACTTCTGCATCTGTAAAATGGGCATATAAACACTTACCCGGGAGGGCCATGGTGAAAACCAAGGGCCTACAGCAGATGCTCCAAACATCCCCTGATGCCACACACTGGGAGGCTCCCCCGAGCGTGGCTTGCACCCCACTCCCTAGGTAGACACCACAAGAGGCAGCTGAGTAGGTAAGAGTAACGTTTACTGAGCAATACAGGACTGAGTACTATGAAGGGTTTACCAGGATGGAAATGCACCCCACGCCCGCCCCGGCCACCCCCAACACCCAGAGACGACTACAGTACTTAGGGTTACACACAATGGCCATAACTGCTGGATATCTGCTCGTAACAAACAAACCGTAGCATATTTATACTATATCACATCGAGTGATTATAGAAATCCATATATATATTGCTTGTATAAAATCTTTTTTTTTTTGTAAAAAATATTAAAAAAAAAAAAAAGAAAGTATAAAAAAACATGTGCAGTTGAAAGCCCTGCCAGGACAGCCAGTCTGTAAACATTCGGTGAGTATGTGCTTTGGAAGGGCGCCCGCGCCTCGTGCCCGCAGCAAACTCCGGCAGGGCCGCCGAGGGTGCGTCCCGGCTGCTGCTCCCAGCGGGACCCACGCTGGACCCTGGTGGCCTCGCAGCAGGGTTGGGAGGCACGGCCGGGGGCAGGCAGGCTGCAGTTGGTCTCTGAGTTCCATGCCCAGCCACATTTCGTTTGCAAGTCATGGCTTTTCCTGGCTGCTCCGAGGTCCCTCCACAGGCACCCAGTGGAGAGGCCAGAGCGGCGCCCCAGGCCATTCGCTAGGGTGTCTCTCTGGCCAGGGGTCTCTGTCCTGCCTTCTTCGAGCTGGGCCCCAGGCGCGGCAGCTCCATCCGAGGGTCTACTTTGGTCTCAGCGCTTGGTCCTTCTGGTTTCGTCAGCCTGTTCTTCCCCTTGTGTGGCTGATCAGAGTTTCACAAAAAAAAAAAAAAAAAAAGAAAGCCCGGCCGGCACTGGCTGGGCTGAGCCTCGTTGTCAAGTTTGTCATGCAGCAAGGAAGGGCCCTCTGGGAGCCCTGGTTCTCTCCCCTCTTCCCAAATCCTCCTCCTCGTCCTCCTCGTCCTCCTCCTCCTGCTCCCAACCCATGGTCACTTCTTCTCTAGCTGCTCGAGCAGCGGGTTGCCTTCGGACTCAGGGGTCTTGACGCTGTCCGTCCGGACAATGCAGGTGGGGCGGTGCCGGTTCAGCATCAGAATGAGCTGCTGTCGCTCCTGCTTCAGCTCCTCAATCTGGGTCTTCAGCTCGGCGTTCATGAGTTCCAGCCGCTCAGATTCCTGGAACAGAGACGGGGCTGTAAGCTCTCGCTGGGGACCAGCTCTACCTGGGGAGGTACAAGGCATCCCCGGCTGGCCTCTGCCTGTCTTCTGCCTGTCACGTTCCCACTGGAGGAAGCGTTGGGCCCCTGGGGTAAGTGATTTTCTGCAGCAGTGCCCGTCACAGTGGTGACACGGGACAGGGTCAATGTGGGATGAACCCGGGTTACATTCCGGGGACCAGCCCGTCTCTGGTCCCACCTCCCTCCCCTCACTCAGCGCACTCCAGCCACAGCGACTTTCTTGTTATCACTCAAATATGCCAACACGCTCTCGCCTCCCGGCCCTTGCCCCAGAAACAAAAGGTAGGAGAAGAATATGGGTCCAGGGGCACTACAGCAGGGGCGGGGCAAGAAGGGTCCAGAGGGGGTGAGACGGGGCCCACAGTTGGCAGTGCGGTGGCGAGGTGCTTAGATGTGTGATGTGTAACTGTACATTGGGGATATTTTGGCCTGTGGGATCCCCGAGCCCAGTGGGGTCATGTCATTCCTCCTAAAACATGGGCTTCCTGATTATCAGCCCCCAATCATTTAAACAGCCTCTTCTTTATCCTCTGTTATCTAGAAGCTGTGCCCATTGGGAGGCACTCAGCTGCCATCCTTCTGGATCCAAAATAAAATTTCACATCCCAAGTGAGATTCCCAGTGAACTTCCAGCTTAGCTGGAGTCCCTTTTTCCAAGGTAAAGAAGCCATGCTGGCCATTTGATTTTGGGGGCGTTCACCTGTTCGGACTGAGGATAGGGGATGAGCATATATACCAATTCAAGGCTTGGGGGTCAAAACGGTGAAGGCTGAAAAGCTCCTGAATAATGTTTATGGGACTGTGTCTGAAAACCGGCAACCAGTTCGAGAGCTACAATTTACTCAAGGGCCGGCGACGTTTTCGCCCACTGGTTCTCAACTAGGAGTGGTTCTGCCTACCGGGAGACATCTGGACGATGACTGGGGATGTTTTCGGTTGTCACAACTGGGGAGGGGGTTGCTGCTGGCATCGAGTGGGTAGAGGCTGGGGGGGGGGTACCCCTAACTAAGCATCCTGCACAGGACAGCCCCACAAGAAGAACCGTCTAGACAGAATGTCCACAGCTAAGGCTGAACAACCTGTAGCAGCAAAGGACAAGCTGTGGTTGCGGTTGCATGTGCAACAGCTGAGCTGGATGACGCCAGCTTGGGCCCAGGGGCCGGCGGGGCCAGGCTGAGCAGCCTCCTTCAGGGGGCCCTCGGGGGGGTGCCCACACACATCCCAGGGCTGCTGACTGTCTCCCACCCGCTGGCCTGCCTGAACTGTCTTTGCACTGGTCTCTCAGGTCACAGCATGGGAGCCCGGGCAGCTCAGACGGCCAAGATGCACAGGCCTCGTGACCAGACACTGGGGGAGAACAGCCTCGAAAAAGGAAAAAAATGCTCAGGGGGAAAATATTAAAAACCAGCTATGGTGGTTTCTGGTTCAACAGGATGAAGCACGATGGGGAGGCGGGCCCTGTCCCCTGTGCTCAGAATTCCAAGAGACGTCACCTCCGGGAGCCAGGAGAGAGCCCATGTGGAAACCACGAGTCCATGACCCATCAGTTGGGGTCACGTAGGTGTTAATCTTGGGTGCCTGCTCACTAGGTCTCATGAGCTTGTGACCTTGGGGACTTCTCGCAAACCCTCTGACCGTCTGGTTCCCCTGAGCCAAGGTTTTAGCTCCAAGTTTGAGTCCTCAGAGGCTCTGTCTCGGGAGTCTCTGCTCAAACACCCACCAGCATTTGTGAGGACTTACAAAGGATGTCTTGGGGACCAGGACCCACACAGCGGGGAAGAGCTTACTATGGGCCCATCAGGGGTGCACGGCTTAGAACACCTTCCAAGAGCCCTAATGGCTAGGTCTGGCCCCAGGTTTAAAACCCGGTTGAGTTGAGAGGGTCGGTTGGTGTGGAGGAGAGGGACATCAGGAAGGGAGCCCTGGGTGAACACGGACCCAGACACGGGAAATAAGCTGAAGATGTGTTTAGGAGATGAGATCTTCCACTGTGACCATAGGTCACTTTAGGACAGAAGGGCAGAGAGCCTTCTGGAAGATGGATTTAGAGTCACATAAGACAAAGCTTCAGGGTTTGGAATCAGAGTCTAGAGCAAGTTTCCTCACTGCCCTGAGTCTTTGTTATCTTAAATATAAAAGATGATGCTCGTGGGGGATTAAAGGAACTCAGGGAAAGCACTTGTCAACGGAAAGGTTAGGGAGGCTTAAGGAAGAGGCTCAACTTTAAGCGTTGAGCAAGGGCCTCTGAAGAGACAGAAGGAGAAGAGGAGGAGGAGGACGGTTCAGAGAAGCCTGGCAGGCCCAGGTGACTAGATCTGGAGAATGAGAGAGGCTGCCTGGGGGAAGGGTCCAAGGACTGCGGTGGGGGACAGGGCTGCTGGGGACAGGGCTGCTGTTTGGGGGTGGCAAGGAAGCTGCTGGGTTGCGTGCAAGTGGACATTAAAAGTGGACGTGCACTGTCCGGTGTCAGACACGCCGCAATCCGCACCACGCCTCCCCACCTCCTTGGCCGCGCGTCGGACCAACGTCATGGACAAACATCCGTGCCACACAGAAACCCACGCAGGCGAGGGGCTTCCCACATTCATTCATCACTGGAACGGCACTGCGTTCTGTTGGTTTTAAAATGTCAGAATATATCGTGGACCATCCCAAACTCTGACCGGCCGACTGTCAGAACACAACTAAGTGCTTTGTAGTTTTATTTCCTTCTGTTTTATGGGGTGGTGCTATGTCTTTATTGATTGGGAAAGTAGAAGCTGAGTTCAGAAGAACCTTTTTTTTTTTTTTTTTTTACCACGATTGTAGAACTTGTTTGTAGTTTTATAACAGCAACTACCTGGTCTGTTTTCCTAATTAATTAAGAAACTAGGGGTTTCTTAATTATGGGCTAGGATCGTCACACATTAATTACGAAGCAAATAACTCTGCTTGCGTTTTTGTTTGTTGTTTTGCCTTCTGGTAGATATTTATTGCCCTAGAGAAAATAAAACCATTTGTTGTTTTAGAATAGAATCAGTGCAAGCGAATGAACATTGTCTCTTCTACTGTGCTCAGCAAAGGCCGGAGAAAAGATACAGGTGAGGGGCTGGGTGTTCTGGCTTTTCATCCTGGCTGTGGGGCCTTGGCCAAGTCAATTCCTTTCTTGGGGCTTCTGTCTCCTCCCAGAAAATAAAATGATTGGCCCAGGGGACTTTCAGCATTAAGATTCTCTGATTTTATCTTTTTTTTTTTTCCCCAAAGATTTTATTTACTTATTTGACAGACAGAGATCACAAGTAGGCAGAGAGGCAGGCAGAGAGAGAGGCGGGAGGAAGCAGGCTTCCTGCTGAGCAGAGAGCCTGATGTGGGGCTCGATCCCAGGACCCTGGGATCAGGCGCCCCCTCTGATTTTATCTTTAAAAAAAAACATTTACCGGGGCGCCTGGGTGGCTCAGTGGGTTAAAGCCTCTGCTTTCGGCTCGGGTCATGATCCCAGGGTCCTGGGATCGAGCCCCGCATTGGGCTCTCTGCTCAGCGGGGAGCCTGCTTCCTCCTCTCTCTCTGCCTCTCTGCCTACTTGTGATCTCTGTCTGTCAAGTAAATAAATAAAATCTTAAAAAAAAAAAAAAAACATTTACCCTAATGCACTTAAAGTAGAGTTCTGCTTCCCAACTTTTTTGGTAAGTATAGGGAAGAAGGCTGGTATAGCCCCTCCTGAGCACAAAAGACCTGTCTGAATTAAAATCCCAACTCTGCCACTTGAGCTATGTCCCTGTGAACCAGACCCCAATTTCCCTGAGCCCGGCAACCCAAATAGCATGCTGGCAGGAGAGGAAGCCCCAGGCTCTAAGTCCTGCCTCAGCTGCTGTGGGGTCTTGAGCAAACTTCCAGCCCTCTGAGGCTCCAAATCCTCGCCGGAGAGTGGGGACGACCTCACCACCTTCAGGGTCGTGAGATGGAGCCCCATGTTGGGCTCTGTGCTCCGAGGGGAGTCTGCTTGGGATTCTCTCCCTCTGCCCCTTCTCTCTCTCTCTCTCAAATAATAAATAAATCTTTTTAAAAATAATAAATGAATAAATGGCAAGAGAATTCCTCAGGTCTGTAGCCATCAACACAGCCATCTGCATCTGTGTCTTAAACCTCACACCCAACTCTGTTTCCAAGGCCAGAGGGGAAGAGAGGAGCACAGGTGGGGATGGGGATTGGGCTGGGTCCAGACAGGCCTGCCCAAACCTCCCTCCCAGACCCTGAGGCCACCAGGGACACCTCCATCGCCAAGTAACTGGCCTTCCCACTGCCCCAATCCCTGTTCCACACTGCAGCCGGAGGGATCTTTCCAAGGTCTGTCTCTCTCCAACGGAAACCTTCCATTGCTCTCCATGACTGCATAATCCATCATCATAACGGGGACACTTGTGAGAGTGAAAGCGGGAGCTATTGATAAATAGGCCAGGACCAGAGGCATAAAGGGGGAATGCCCTAGACTGTGCAGCACAGAGGATGATCCTACATAGTGAGGACCGGACCGGGGGCTGCCTGTCCCTCCGTTCTCTCCCTTGTACTCTACCTTGTAGCTACATTGTAGCGATAGTGTAGCTACAGCTACACTGACATGTTTTTCAATTCTGTAACCACATCCTTAAACACCTCCTGCCTCTAACCTTTGCTTGCACGGTTCCTGCTAAGCCCCTCCATGCTGTCCTTCATCTCCTTAGCTCCTGTGCCTCTTTTATGTCTCGATAAGCAGTCTTTCCTCAGCGGGGGCTGGGCTAGGACCTCGCGGCGTGTTCTATCAGCCCGCCCGGCTTGCCCAGTGCCTGACGCAGTGCGCATGACCAGTCCCCGCTTCTGTCTGCTGTCCCATGCAGACGTCACCTGCTTGTCTGCTCTGCAGCGGGTACTTGCTACACACTGCATGGGAGGAGGGAGGGATGGAGAGTTGGAGGCAGGGATGGAGGGATGGATGGATGAACAGGGGATAAATGAATTCCAGCCCCAGCACTTGCTAGCAGTGTGACTTTGGGAAAGTAATGTGACCTCTTCTGAGCTCTAGGTTAGTCTCTACAATAGGGATAACCAATGTTTATCTTACTGGAATGTTATAAGATTAAACGAGGCATGTGAGTTGTCTGCATACAGTAGGTGCTCAGCAAATGTTCCCGGAACATGAAGGACAGCTAGCAGCATTCATTGGGCGCCCTTCACTGCACCAGTGTGTGTTCACTTGGCATATCTTTTTTTTTTTTTTAAGTTTCTCCTCCTTTTTTTTTTTTTTTAAAGATTTTATTTATTTGTCAGAGAGAGAGTGAGGGAGAGCAAGCAAGCACAGGCAGACAGAATGGCAGACAGAGGCAGAGGGAGAAGCAGGCTCCCTGCCGAGCAAGGAGCCCTATGTGGGACTCGATCCCAGGACGCTGGGATCATGACCTGAGCCGAAGGCAGCTGCTTAACCAACTGAGCCACCCAGGCGTCCCTCACTTGGCATATCTTGCCTGCTAATGGGCTGACAAGCCCTGGAAGGCAGGCATCTGGTGTGAGACTTCCCACTCCCTGCTATGCCCCGCCCAGCTCTTCAGGCACTCAGGGTTGGAAAGGAGGTGCGGGACCCTCCATCCGTCTTGGGGCCTGTGGGAGACCTGTGCCTTGGAACCTTCTTGAAAACTTCCAGCCCAGTGTTGGTCCACCATCTCTTCCAAGAAGGCTCCCAGCTCTTGGAGTCTAACTCCAACCTGTAACGGCCATTTGCCTACCCCAGATACTCACAGCCCACTGGTGTACACATGGCCCCATGCTGTCTGCACCTGTGACCTTGGATTTTCTCTCTGCTTGTTGCAAGCATGAGAAGAAACCCATATATTCCTCAGCCTCGGAGAAAACCGAGGCCACATGAGCCTCCTGTCTCCAGCTCCCACAGGAGAGACTGTGTCTGCTCCTTCCTATGTGTCCCCCATGGCAGCTGGCACAGTGCTAGGAACTTAGTACATGTCTAAAAATGTCTGTCAATGAATCAATGACTGAGTGAAAGAATGAACACACGGACGGGGCGCCTGGGTGGCTCAGGGGGTGAAAGCCTCTGCCTTTGGCTCAGGTCATGATCCTGAGGTCCTGGGATCAAGCCCCGCATTGGGCTTTCTGCTCGGCAGGGGAGCCTGCTTCCTCCTCACTCTCTGCCTGCCTCTCTGCCTACTTGTGATCTCTGTCTGTCAAATAAATAAATAAAAATCTTAAAAAAAAAAAAAAAGAATGAACACACAGATGAATGAATGAATGAATTAGAACTAGCAGAGTGTTAAGAGCAAATGCTTTGAAGTAGCCTCAGGCTTGAATCTCAGTTCTACCACTCAGCTGCTGAGGGTCCTGGGCAAGTAACTTAACCTCACCGTGCCCTAGCTTCCCCATCTGTAGAGAGATGATAATGAAGGCACCAACCTCACACAGTTATCAAGCCAACGAAGAGATAATACACTCACAGGACTCGGCACACTGCCCGACTTTACAAACGTTAGCAATGGCGGCTACCTGCTGGATCCCATAGAACAGAGCCGGAGCCACGGATACTGGTGTTACTATCACTACCTGGTAATGAACAAACGATCCAGAGTGGGGCGCTGGAGACCACCAGCCTGGACTGATGAGCGTTCCTGGTCATGTTCCTTCACCGACATCTATCATTTTTGAGACATAGCAAAGGCTTAAGAGCTGGGACTCTGGTTGGGGGCTGGGGGGTGGTATGGAGAACAAACACCCTGCTTGGCACGGTCCATGTGAAAGGGTCAGGACCTGCTCTGAGGGCCTGGGCGGGGGGTGGGGGAAGGTGACCCCCTCTGGTGGTCTTCATGCATGCAGAGCTGGGTCGGACCCCAAGGTCCCTGAGGGCAGAGGCTTGGGGGTCCCCTCTGGGGGGAAGGGAGGAGGCTGAGGCCAGCCAGATGAGATGCGGGGCTGGAAGAGCCCCTTGCAGCTCAGGGTGCCACCAGCTGCCTCTCTGGTGCTAGGAGACTCTCCAGGTGCTAGGAACACCGCTCCCAGCTCAGCGGCTGTCGCCTACATCTTTAGCATACGCCCTAGACAACTTTGGCAGCCACCAGGGTTTCGAAATGAGTCGGCACCGTCCTAGGCCATGTGGGTCCATCAACACCAGGTCTGATCTCATAGAGGGGACTTGGCTCCTCCCAGCTTCTCTGGTCTTCCGGTGACCTGGCTGGGCGGGATCTGAGGCCAGTGGTCCTGGGTTGTCTTGTGTTGGGGAAGGGGCACTGGCTGGGAGGCAGGGAAGGACCGAGGGGTAGCGGCCGGAGGGACCGATGCCAGCAGGTCCACCTCGATCCCACAGGCTTTGGTAACAAGCTCACTCTGAAGAACGACATGGTGCCCCGGCCCACCCCCCCCAACCCCCAACACCCCGCTCACCCGCTGCAGAAACTCCGTCCGCTCCTTCTTCTTGTTCCGGCATCGGGCTGCTGCCACTTTGTTCTTCTCCCGGCGTCTTTTCCTCCGCTCCTCTTCTTCATCTAGCTGTGAGGGCACAGAGCCGCCGGTCAGACGTGGAGGCAGGCCTGGAGGACAGCGTCCCTCCTGACACACACAGACGGACGGACCGTCCCCCTTCTAACTCACGTCTCGGCAGAAAGTGAGCCACCCCTGCCTGCCGGCCCACAGCTTCCCGGCTGATGAGGTGGAAACGTCTCCCAGCCGGCCCACGGATCCTTCTGGAGCAGGTGGGCAAACCCGGGAGGGGTCAGTGGCCCGGGAGAGCAGGGCGGTCGGGTTCTGCCAGAGTTCAGGAGGCTCCGAGCCTGGCAAGTCTACTCACACAGAGGTCCCTTGCCCAGCCCGAGCCTTCTGGGCACTATTTTCCAGGCCAGTGGTTCCCAGGCACTTCCTTTAAAAAATGCCTTGGGCATGAACACAGATTTCACATTCTACTCCCACGCACTTCCACCTCCCCGGGCTACCCTCCCTCCTGGTCCTTCCAGAGGCTCCCATTTACCTCCTGGTGCTCTCAGACTCCCCAGTCTCCTCACCCAGCTCTGATTCTTTTCCTGTCTTCTGCACACTCCTCCTCTGACACCTACCTGCACCCCAGGATCCCAGGGCCCCCCAGAGCGCCCTGAGCTGGACACAAGCAGAGGGGCTTCCTAAGTCTCCAGCTTGGCTTGCTTCTCCCCTGGGACACATTAGAAAGTTTCCCACACATAAGACAGGGCCCATAAATGGCAAGGTAGCAATTCACAGCCCACCAACCCTGACTTTCAATGGAAGTTGCAGGTTCTGTTGTTTCCTTAGTAATAACAACAAGAGTTGCTCTCCCATGACTTTTTCTTAAATGCTTCCCACACAGGTCATGCTATCCTCACAATCAGTGAGGAAGGTCCTGTTGCTGACCCATTTCACAGTTGGAGGGACTGAAGACCAAGGCCATCCGACTAAGAAATGGCAGGGTTGGGATTTCAACTCGGATTTCTCTGACTTCAACCTCCCTGCTCTTGATTGACCACAGGCCGCACACAGCCCCATCAGGATCAGTATGATGCGGTGCCTCTCGCTGCCGGTTAGCTACCAGGAGGATCTGGAGGACACACGGGACCAGCTGGGCAGGGGACAGCCTAGAGTCAGAGGCCACTAGAGAAGTCGTCGGATTGCTCTGGGCTTGCCAACTCTCTCACTTCTCCAGCCAGTGGGGGTGAATCTGGCAGCCTGAGGCCTGGAACAAGGTCTCAGCCCACAGGGCTCCAGGCCAGGAAAATAAACAGCCTCTCTCCGTGCACTCCCGGCATGCTCTAGGAGCTGAGGACCCAGAGCCTGGCTGGAGACCAGCACCCACGGCCATCAGCACAGGCCTTGGTGAGGCAGCCCTTTCTCCTTCTCCACCACCTCTGAGCTTTTCCCTGACCCACGCCCACCCCTCCTGGAGGGGCTCCTTGTCAACACCGCCACACCCAAGCACCTCCCAGCCCCTTGGCCTCCCTTGAAACAGAACCAGAAGTGACAGCCCCTTTGGCTGACCTGCATCTGGGAAAATAGAAACCCGGACAAAATTGATTCCACCCAACCTCAACCTCACCCCCAGCACTGCCGAGGTAACCGTGACGACAGGCAGAGGGAAGGAACTGGAGGAAGTGGCTGGCAGTGCAATCTCCCCTCGGCCAGGAGGGTTTGCCCACAAACTGCCGAGGTGATGTGTGCAACCCGGGCAGAGTGCGGGGCTCACGGGGCCGGGGCAAGCCGGGGTCCTGGCAGGGAAGCCACTTCCCAGGAGATACAAGCTCTGTCCTCCAAGACCCCACCACCAGACCTGCACAGAGCCAGACACAAACGGAAGCTGCTCCTGCCACAGATTCGAAGGGGCTCAGTGCTGGGCATTTAAGAACTCAGCTGGGCTAGGCTGATGCCCACATGGGGGGCTGCTCCAGCCTCCCTGTCCCGCCTCATCCACCCCCTCCAGCCATCACCCTCTCTCCAAATGTCTCCCCCTTCTCCACGCCAGCTGGACCCTCCTGAGATGACCTTCCTTTCCTCCTTGAACTCTTACTCCACCTTCAAGAGCAAATGTCACCTCTCCCAGGAAGGCTCTTCTGACTTCCCAGACAGAATTAACTGCTTTGTGCTGCCGCAGCACTGAGTACCCCACTGTAAGAGTCTCTCTCATGTCCCGTCATATTTGTCCTCCCCGCTAGGCTGAAGGATGGGGGACTTGAGCAGCCCCAACACCTGACCAGAACACGGCGCTTCATACGGGCTCAGCAAATGTTAGTCAAATGAATGAAATAAAAGATGCCAGGGAAAGATGGCACGGGTTTGGATTCTAGAATTATAAAAGCGATTTATTGCCTCTGTTTGTCTCTGCATAAGCCTTTCCTTGGTGCTAGTAAGTAGCCTTTTCCACCAGGGTTGGCCTCTTCGGTCTGCCTACAGGAGGCCTTCAAAGGTTGGGGGTTCAGTCCTGTCTTCCCCAGGAGCACATGGACCACAGAGCCGCAGGCCCCTGATATGTACAGCGGGTCTGCACAGATCCTGAATAGGCCCGGACACAGTCTGGGCTGGGCAGTGAAGCTTAACCCCTGCTAAAGTCCCACGGCCCCCCAGGAGCCTTCAAGCCCACCCCCCAGGCCTCTCCTGCACCCCTGCTCCCTCTCAGCTGACATCTCCCAATAAAGCCAGAAATGGCCCGAAGCCCCACGACCACACCTCCCCCACGGACACCGCACGGCGTCTTCCCCAAATTCTCCTGCCGCTACACAAGAGCCCTCCAGGAACATTTAGAAAACGGCAGCTGAAGTCCTGCCAAAAATAAGCAGGGAGCTGGGCAGTGCCCTCAGCCTTCTCTTCCCCCACGGGCACTCTGTGTCCCCTGCTGGGCCAGAAGGGAGACCGCCCTGCACCGCCGCCACGGCCTCCACCCTCCTCCCAGCCTTCTCTCCCCACAGGTCAAGGCTACTTTCCACAGCTCCGATGTGCCCCAGGGTCCCTCAAGCACTTGGCCGGGAGGGGGTGAGGCAGTAGACAGCGTTCTCACCACACACAGTTCAGCCCTCTAAAACTGGAACCCCAAAATGGGGCATGACGATTTGTTTTCTGCAGATACAGCTGGAATTTACGAGACTATTTAAGAGGGAGGCAGCTGGACACATTTAAAGACCCAGGAGATGGGTGCCTGTTCTCAAAGTGAGCTCTGGCTCTCCCCAGTTCCCAGGAAGGCCCAGGGCAAAGCTGTCGGTGTTTTGGGGTGAGAAGAGAGGGGTACCCCTGTGCCACACTTCTCGTTGGCCCCTGTGCCACACTTCCATTGGAGGGACAGGCTTGGGGACCCATAGCCGAGAGGGTCCTCCTGCCAGGCAGTCCCTCCTCAGAGAGGCTGTTCTCAGAGCTCTGCTGTGGGGCTGGGGGATGTGAGCCCCCGACCACGGCTGACTGGACGAGGTGTGAACGGCTGACCAAGCTGGGCTGTGTTCGCTCCTGGAAATCTGAAATCGGGCTGCTGGGCCGGGGGGCAGCCGCCTTCAACCCTGGGCCCTGAGAAGCAGAAAGACCGGGATACTGATCTGATGTTCGGAGACGAGCAGAAACCGAACCCCCTGTGTCGGGACAGAAACAAACACTCAACCAGAGAGGGGCGTCGGGGAGACAAAAAGCGGGAGTGGGTGACAGAGAAAGCAGGGCCAGGCCCCGGGGTGCGGCCAGGGAGGCGCCCAGGACACACAGGGAAGGAGGCGCTCATTCTCCAGCTCACGCAGGCCCAGGGCCGCCACCCGAGACTGACTGCCTCCTTCAACGGCCTCTTGCAGGGTATCCTGTTTGCCTCACCCCGTCCAGGCAGAGAGAGAGAGAGAGAGAGAGGAGAGAGCTCCTGATAGAGAAGGTGATGACAGAGATGGAGAGGAAAGAGAGAAACAGAGACAAAGAGGTAGAGCCTTTAGAAAGAGGAACACAGACGCATGAACAGAGGTCGGCGGTTCATTCAGGCCGAGAGGACAGACAGAAAGCACATGCGGAGAATCCTCTGGATTCCACCCCTGGAGGGGCCCTTGGGTCCTGCCCCTTGGATCCCTGATGCATACCCCTGAAACTACCCTGAAAAATTCCTCTTGTGGCCTGAAGGGAGTTTGAGAAGGTTTCCGCCTCTGGGACACCAGGGTCTCTTCCTTAGGAAATCAGGTGATGCCAGATAATAATGGAGGAGCAGAAGGTGTCCCCCAGGGATTCGTTGGGTGGGTGGGTGGGGGGGAATCACTGCTACCCAGGAGCCCTGCTTCTAGAACACTGAGAATATGGCAGAGCTGGGAGGCAGAAGGACTTGAGCAAACAGAGGTGGGTCACCTCAGCAGGCATCAAATCCTTGGGCCTAGAAGTCCCAGGAGATCATCTAGGACAGTCCTGTTACCCTCCCCCATTTTTACAGATGAGAAAGCAAAGATATCAAGGCTGCCTGGGAGGCAGGGACCGCTTCGAATCCAGGCCTTTTGGCCTCAGGGCCCAAGCGCCTCCTGCTCTTTGAAGGGCTGGTGGTCTCTGTCACGGCCCCCATCCCCTGGCTCTGAGGGCCATGACTATGTTGTTCTCTTTCCGATTTGGGTCTTTTAAAATAAATACAATTCATTGCACAAGGAACGCTGGATGGGTCCCGTCCAAGCTGACCGGCGTTGAGGAGGGGCCCCCCGCCACTCCCCTCTCGCAGGCCACGTGGCTTTCACGTGGTGGCAAACTTCGCCCAGACTTGACTTTGAATTCTGATATTTCATAAGCATTTCCAAAAATATATCTGGCAGGGCCGACAAAGAGACAGGATAAGAGCGAGCGATGACACTGTGTAACCCGGGGCGCCGGACACAGGGCCGCTCTCCCATGGACGGAGCAATGAAGGCGAGCGCAGTCAGGCAGGCGACAAGCCCCCAACACTCACCAGAGGGCCGGAGGTCTGAGAGGCCATGTCATGTGCTAGGAACCATAGCACGGACAGAGAGAAGCAGGCCGAGTGGAGACTCAGGGCATCAGGGCGGTCAGCCCGGCCTTCAGGGCCTCTGAGGCCTGGGTGCTCCTGGGCAAGTCTGGAGCCCAGACTTGAGCCCAGACATGGCCTCTCTGAGCCTCTGAGTCTCCCCGTGCAAGGAAAGCACTGAGCACTACAGCCTAAGCTTGTAACAAGGACTGAGTTCTAGTCCAGAACTAGTCTAGCCCAGGGCCTGGGACACAGGACGTGTCCGCCACGTGCCAGATCTCGGGCCTGCCTTCCCAGGTGAGGTAGGGAGGCAGTGCTGGCACAGCCTGGGGCACACCCACCCTCCATGTGGCGGAATGTGGCACAGGAGACCCAAGGGGGGGGGACGTGGAGGGAGGCAGGCTTGAGGGTGCTTTAAGGCACACAAGCTGTCCATAGCAGCCCTACAGCCTCCATGTTAAGCCCCAGCCGGGCACACTAGGGTCCCACCCCCCCACAGGAGCCACACGGCACGGAGGAGCCACATTTCAACACCAGGGACCCACGAGCACCCTGGGAAGTAAACACCCAAATACCAAACATACCAGACATTCCCCCACATAAACACGGCTGCGCTTAGCCCAGGCTGCGGTTCCTCGCCACTCCCCTGTCCAGCCACGCATCCACACACAGAGCAGGGCAGTTCAGGGGCAAGACCTCTGCAAGCCAGCAGGGCCAGGCCCACAATCCTCCTCCTCCACAATTCCTCCTCCCCGGGGGAGGAATGAGGAAACCCCGGGGGCCTCCGTCCAACACCCTGGCTGACCCCACCACCCCCACCCCGCAGGGGCCAAGCCCCCCTTCCCATCAGCATCTCTCCAGGGCCCGAGCCGCTGGAAACCTTCTGCCCTCCTCTCCTGTCTTCTCCAGCAAGCCTCCCCCTCTCTCAACGGGCCGTAGTCTAGATGTCAGCTGTGAAATCCTGGGCAGGGCCGTAAGAGAAAATTCAAGCCAAATGGTCAGTCTAAGGCTCGAGTTGCAAACTCTAGTCACCTCCAGGGGCCAAGCAAGGAACCATTAGTGAGGGAAGAGGGCTGGTTGGGGCTGGGGTCTGCAGACAGGAACACCCCAGCTGGCCCCACACCGGCTGCATGGTCTCAGCACGGACAAATCTTCCAAGTTTTCAAGGCTTGCTGAAAATATGAGTTTTTAAGTAAAATCTTCCAGTTTTCAAAGTTGGCAACAAATTCCATCTTGAAAAGAACACTTTAAGGGCTGAACTTGTGTGGGCAGCTGATTTAAGGACCCCCAGCAGGGGACAGACTCCGGCAGGGTGGGTCCTCAGACACTTGGCTCTAGTCACCGAGATGTCCCCCTCCAGGACCGTGGGCCAATCAGTTTCTCTCTCCCATCCTCTGGCTCATCTTTAATAAACACAATATTGCCTACTTCTTGCTCACCTTTAACACCTTTCTTTGCAAGGGGGGTTTTAGGGGCGTCTCTCCCAGGCGAGGAAACAAGGCAAAGGTCAGCCCAAGGTTGCCAAGCCAGGAGGAGACAGGGCTCCGAATCCATGACGTCACACTGCCTTCCGACAGGGGGCTGGAGTCAAAGCTCCCACAGGCCGCAGCCGGCTCTGACGTCCCCGGGTTTTTACTCCCCCAGCCTTCAAGAACAGTGTTGGTCTGACTGAGGGGAGAGGCAGGAGGATGTGGGAAGGATACCTTTTCCCTTTTAAAAAGTTTCAGAAATAGTCACTTCACAGACTCTTAGAGCCAGAAAGGGGAAACCCCTAAGCCAACCCCTGCATTTTATAGATGAGAAGACTGAGTCCCCGAGAAGGGAGTGGTTTCCTCCAAGACTCACGCTCGAGGGCAGGGCCTGGGTCCTCACGGACGAATCCAAAGGATGCTGCTTGCTCAGCTCCCCCCTGCCCCCGGGGCCTTCTGGCTCCACCTGACTCCCTCTTTCTAGAATTCTCTGTGCTCTGGAAGCACAACCCTGACCTCGTCTGTCCCTCTTCTACTTCTCCGGCCTCTCCTTTTCCGTCCCTTGCCCAGGACCCTCTTCCTGTCCCCTTCAGGCTGATGTCTCCCAGGGTCCCACCCCTGGCCTGTGGCTTTTCTCACTCCACGTGCCCCCGCCACAGATCACTGTGCTTTCGACCGCCGTCTGTGTACGAATGCCAACCGGATCTCTGGCATGAGGCCCAAACATCCAGCTGATGGTCTGGGTGTTCAATCTGGATGTCCCTCAGCTCCTCAAAGTCTTTATCCTTGATGAGCTACTTCCTCCTACTCTTGCCCCAGGCTGGCACCGTGGCCTACGTGCTCACTGGACGGAGACCTTCAGGCCTCCAGGCTCACTCATGTGTCCTTCTTCTTATGTCCAGTTTTGGCTACCCAGGCCGTCCCACTCTACATCCTGAATCCTCCTTTTCCCCATTGCCACTTTCCAGGCCTTCCTTCCGTCTCTCTCTCTCTCCTAGACCTCCTAGGAGGCCTCCTGACCCTGCACAGCCCTATCCTCCATCCCAGCCACGGGAGGGGAATCTTTCGAGAATGCAAATCTGACCCAGTTACCGGTCTTGGGTCCTCAATTTTCTTGCCCAATTGACATTCGATTCAGGATAGAGCTCAAGCCCCTTAATGTGTCAAGTAAGGGAGGCTTTGACTTGGCCTCATGAACTCTGGTCTCAGCTGCCATCTGTCCCACCACCCCCCCCCCATGTTACTGCAGCCCTGACCCTCTCCAAACCCCACACTCTGCAGGCCACATGCCTTTGCTGTCTCCTTGGCTTCTTCTCACCCTGTACATTCAGCTCAAGCATCACCACCTACAGGAAGCCCTCCTTGGTTCTCATCCCTTCCAGGCTGAGGAGGTATCCTTTTGCTCTGGGCTCCCATAGAACTCTGAGCTTATCCTGGACCCTGTCATGCTGTATTGTGACCTTAGTTTCTGCCCCCTCCTTGAAACTGGGAGTTCTGTGAGAGCACAACGCGTGTCTCGTTGGCTTTCTGTGTGCTCTGCACCTCGCTGAGTTTGTGGCCACCCGGAGTGCTCACTAAATGTTTGCTAAAAGGAGGCCTGATCCACAGAGCTGGTGACCTGGGCGAGACTCCTCACGCCCGTTCCGTGCCCTCTCCACTTCAGCCCGGATGCCCCCATGGCCAGGCTACAGCAAACACACCCACCTAGGAGCAAACCCACGTGGTGGGTGCCGGGCTCACTCAAAGCATCAAGCCAGCCCAGCCAGCCACCAGGTGAAGGCTCTGAGTGAGCAAGAGCTGCCAGGGGCAAGGCCTCCACCTGCCAGGATGACTCACTCGGCTCCTCTGGCTGCGAGCGCAGGTGGGTAGGCACCCGCTCAGCGCACTCGCACTCGGCGTCCACAGGAAGTGGCGGGGAGTGGCGGGGCTGCAAAGTAAGCCCCATCCTGAGGTTCCGGAACTGAGCAGACCTAGAGATCCTAGCACCCTGCGGCACCCACAGGCCAGGAAGCTCAAGCTCAAAGAAGGGGAGGAAGTCTGCCTCCGTCCCCGGTCAGATGGTGGCAGGACCCATCTGAACACCACCGCTTCCTAAACACCTTCTAGAGGGAGGGAACGCTTTCTTTTTGTACTGAAAGCCTGACACTGCTGCCATTGTTGGAGCATCAGAGCCCACGGTGGGGGGAGGGGGATGGGGGGCGTTTAGGGCAGGGTGGGGAATCAATCCCAACTGAACTGACTTCTCAGTCTCCACACATCTCAGCAAGACAAAGCATCCCCCTGACCTTGGTCCTCCCAGCCCCCTGTCCTTCCTTAGTAAGAACCTTCTCCTGGGTTAAGAGAACCTGGAAAACAATAAGCTGCTGAGGCTTGGGGCTGGTTTCTATGAGCAGAATAGGAAAGGGCCATTCTCTCAGAAAGCAGCGGAGAACAGCCCGTTTCCACTGCTAAGAAAAGACAGCATTGTGTTTGGAACAAAGCCTGAACAAGCCAGCTGGGCAGGGTGACACCCATTTGTGGATGGTCCTGCCGAGAAAAGCACAAATGCTGTTCCTGCAAAAGGGAGCTAGGGGCCTGGAGACACGGGAAAAATCACCTTGGCGGGATGGAGAGTCTAGCACTGAACATAAAGGAGCTGATGATTGTCAGGAAAACCTTTTGCTAGAGAAGAGCTATTTGAAGAATGATGGCTTTTGTTGAAATACGTCTTTTTCAGGTCTGTTTCATATTTATGGTTTGGTGAGGTTTCGTTTCCCACGAGGCCATCAGTCAATTTTCTTGCCCAATTGACATTCGATTCAAAAGATGAGAAAGGGAGAGAAACAGTGGCCCCCACAAGACTCTCCCCACCCCCCAAAAGACTGGTAAGGAGCAGAATATATCTGGCAGGGAAAATCAATTTTCTCGAAAAGAGTTAAAAACACAGTTAAAACCAATTCTTTAACAACAGCAGTGTAATATGCCTCGATTATACTGGGGTAAAAAAAAAAAAAAACCAAAAACCAAAAAAAAAAAAAAAACACAGACAAGAGCTCCTGCAAAATGACTACCTACAATTAAATGAAAATGCAGTTGTTGCAAAGAATTTTCATGAGCAGAGCTGTTCTCAAAGTCCCGAGTTGGCCAAAGTAGTAGAATGTTTCAAGTACCATCATCCTATTAAAGCCTTGGAAGTCATTTGTCTTTCATCATGAAGGTGAAAATCAAGGTCCTTGGCTTAATTATTCTCCACCAATGCTGTTCGGTTTCATCTGTATGCAGGGTGTGCAGCTAAAACACGGATTTCAGCCAATTTCTTTCAGGCATAAGGCATAGATAACAGACAAATCACTGAGCAGAACAGGCGACCTCTATTTTGCGGGACCTGAACTCTGGCTAAAAAAATCCCACCCAGGTGACGTGACCAGATGAATTCACAGCCAGGGATGCCTTGGCCCGGAGGATGGAGGGGTTTCACCATGGGTGATACATGTAAGGAAATGGATGCAATAAAAGTTGAGAGATGGGGAAGGAAGGGCTTTGCAGCACGCAGGCAGGTAGGGGTGGGGGTGGGGTGGGGGTGAGGTGGGGGTGGGGTGGAGCCAGAGAGCTCCCCCAGCCCCAGGTTCTCCGAGCAAAGCCCCGAGAACTCTAGCCAGCTACAGCGATGAACAGCTTATCTGATCTTCCCTCTGAAACTATAAAGCAGCTTCATTAATTCAGAAATCCCTTAGGCTGTGAATGCTGGCAGCGGGGAGGTTCTCAATACCTGGAAATAACTGGTTTGGAAATGTCTGCAAACTCAGAAGGGCTTCCCGCCTCACACAAATTCAGGTGCCGCACACATGAATGGACAGCTGATGGCGTGCAGGTCCCTCCAGACAGTTTGAGATCGCTGTCGAGAAAAACGTGTTCTTAGACCCTCGTAGCATTCTCAGAGAGGATCATGGTCAGTCGGAGCTGGAAGAGACGCTAGGGTCATCTAAACCTGCAGAGAGGGCGCCTGGGTGGCTCGGCGGGTTAAGCGTCCACCTTCGACTCAGGTCATCATCCTGGGGTCCCTGGATAGTGTCCCATGTTGGACTCCCTGCTCTGCGGAGAGTTTGCTTCTCCCTCTGCCCCTCCCCTGGCCCCCACTTATTCTCTCAATCTCTCTCTCTCTCTCTCAAATAAATAAATAAAATCTTAAAAACAAAACAAAACAAAACAAAAACCGCAGAGAGCATCAGAATGCCCCGGAGGGCTTGTTTCCTCCCAGAGTTCTGGACTCCACCTTCTAGAACAGCTGCTTCAGTGGTCTCAGAATGAGACCCAAGAACTTTTAACGTGCTCCCCGGATGCTGGTCCACTGCTCTGCAGACCCCACTTGGAGGTGTGCCAATGTGAGCCAGTGGATTTCCGATTGGTTTCGGCAGCAGAAGTCTCTTGCTCAGATAATATCACACTATACTAAACAGACACAGGCGGTATTTTATTAAGGGGCTCACATTGTATCACAGACTTACTGTAGTCATTCAGTGAGAACAATAAGGTGTGTTGTGACTGATGTAAAGCCTTTTGCTCCGAGGTTATGGGGAACAGCTGCGGATTTCTGACAGCCTCAGGATCCAAATTATTCCCATCTCATGTTCCCTTGCACACGCCGATCCGTAATTACCAGTGGCACGTGTGTGAATACGGACACAGGTAAATCACACTGTACCAGCTTGCCCTGCTTGCTCATCAGTTAAAGAGGAGTAGCAGGAAAAGCTCTGTTCTGAAGTCTACACAAAGTCAATTAACCTGGTGGCAGGCATCGCCCCCGTGGTGCTCCCCAAAGCGTTAGATTTGATAACTAATAGGTATGAGCATGTGTGTGGGTCTTGATTTTAAAAAAGCACAGGATAAAATTATGCTTTAAAAGTGACTTAACCTCTCAAAATCTCAGTTCTCTCACAACGAATGGCACCAATAACACCCACCCGCTGTACGGTTGTTAAACAGATCAAAAGAGATGATGTCTACAAAAGCAGTTTGCAAACTATAAAGTGCATTGCTCACGTGAGCCTTCTATCCTGAACCCAGATGTCCTCACTCCTTCAAAGACCTGGGCCGGTTTATATGGCACCAGAGGTTTCCACCAACGGCCACAGGCTACAGCCACCTGCTGGCTCCACCCAGACCAACTGATTCAGTCTCTAGGCTCCATTCATGTCTACATATATATATATATATATATTTTTTTTTTTTTTTAAACTCTCCAGGGGACTCTAATGAGTAGGCAGGATTACTCCATATTTCCTCCCAAGTTCCATACAAAATCCTGCCACATAGTCTCATTGCTTCTGGATGGCCCCTAGCAATAAAAAGGAAAAGAGGAGAAAATGCCCCTAATGAGATCCTGGTTTTTTCACCGCTGTTGGCTTAAGAGGGGGTTTTAATCACTATAGCTACGAATTTTGGAGCCCGGATACATGCCAGGCCATTTACAGCATTATGTCTTCGAATCCTCCCCACACCTATGTGACATAGATATTATCCTTCCTCATTTTAAAAGCAGCTTTATTGAGATGAAATTCACCAATTTGCCCTCTTGAAGTCCACAACTTGATGGCTTTCAGTATATTCACAAAGTTGTGTGACTATCACCACCATAAATGTTAGAGTATTTTCATGAATTCCAAAAGAAACCCCACACTCCTTACCAGCCGCTCCCCACCTCTCCCATCTCCCCCAGCGCCAGGCCCCAGGGATGGTTCTCCTTGCCATCTCTATGGATTTGCCAATTCTGGACATTTCCTATCAATGGAATCCTGCAGCACATGGTTCTTTGTGACTGGATTCTTCCACTAAATGTAAATGTTCTCAAGTTCATCCATGTTGTAGCAAGTATCCGTATTTTATTCCTTTTCATGACCAAGTGATAGTCTACTGTATGGGTAGATCATATTTTTTAATCTGTTCTTCTACTTATGGACATTTGGGTCATCTCTACTTTTGAAATATTGTGAATAATACTTCTATGAACATTCATGTACAAGTTTTTGCATGGACATCTGCTTCTTTCTGTTGGGTACCTATCTAGGAGTGGAATTTTTGAGAACTATTTTCTGTGGTTGCACCATTTTATGTTCCCACCAGCAGAGTATGAGGATTACAACTTCTCCAAAGGGTCACTAATATTTGTTACAATATTTGTTACAAGTTTAGTATAGTCATCCTAGTGGATGTGAAGTGGTCTCTCAGTGGTTTTCATTTCTTTGATGGCTAATGATGTTGAGCATCTTTTCTTGTGCTTATTAGTCATTCATGTATCTTCTCTGAAGAAATGCACATCACCCACTTTTATTATTGAGTTGTAATAGCTCTTTACATATTCTATATACGAGACCCTTATCAGATCTATAACGTGCAAAACTTTGCTCTAGTTCTGTGGACTATCTTTTTACTTTATGACCCTTGAAGGACAAAAGTTTTTAATTTTGACGATGTCAGATGTACCTATTTTTTATTTTGTTGCTTGTAGTTTGGTGTCCTGTCTAAGAAATCATTGCCTAATCCAAGCTCACAAAGATTAACAGCTGTTTTCTTCTAAGAGTTTTATAGTTTTAGCTCTTATATTAAGTCTTAGATCCATTTTGAGCTAATTTTTGCATCTGGTGTGAGACAGGGGCCTGTCTCCCCCATTTATACAAAGGCAGAACTGAAGTTCAAATGCCTAGTAACCTCTCCAGAGCCCAATTGTTCCAATGCAACAGTCCTGCTTTGCTACAGTGCCTCCAAAGAGCCAAGTTTTTCTATTGGTGCTGGCTGTGGGGAGGGGCAGGAAGAAGGGTTATGGAGCCAAACTGTGTGGGAGCTTGCCATCCAGAACACGCATAAGCACCCTGCTTAGCGAAGGGGACCCCTGCAGCCACAGCCGCTAAGCAGAACACACAGAGCCCCAGCACGGGCACGATGTGCACAGCCTCAAGGGGCTGCTAAACCCAGAAGAAGCCCATGACCTGACTCCCAGCACCTGCAGCCTGCCCAAATCTGCCTGTAAGTCCCAGGCCTCAGAGCTCCAACCTCAGGCCAAGTGGTCTTGTGTCTTGGGGACATGGTAGAAGGGAGAGCAGCTTGGCTGGCTCCAGCGCTGTTCAGCCAGCGGAGCTCACCGGCGAGATGACCCACTTTCCCAACTCTGAGTCCAGGCTGCCAGTGGACCTGGGGACACCAAAGAAAGACGGCCAGCCTTAACAGAAGAGGCCACTTTGTACGGCTGCTAAAAAAACTGATGGCTCACGGACTCTAGCATTGACCTTAACACCACAGGAAACAAGATAAGGGTCACACAAAGCAGCTTAGGAGAAGACAGAGGGTCAAAGGGCCTTCTCATTTACAGTGTGCAGGGGTAACTAAAACTGGCTGCATGACTCTTGCATGAACAACCAGACACAGGAAGGTCTGCTTGCTTCCCCGAAATCCAGGTCAAAGGTGCAACACACTGGAAAGGCCAATGCTGTCAGAACGTGTGGTGTGATTCACTGCACATGGGCCGCAGCCCCTAGAAGAGGCAATTTACAATCATATTGTGCTGGAGTCAAGGTCATCGTTTTACACTGCGCCTCAATTAATCTTCATGATGCAACTCGGTGAGTATGAGTTTCCTCTTTATATAGAGAAAGAAACTGATGCTCAACGAGACAGCCGACCTGTCCAAGGTCATACAGAGAGTAAGCGAAGGAGCCAGACTTCAAACCCAGAAGCTTGAGCCCAAGTCCGGAGCTCTTTCCAGGCTCCAGAAGCAGACCCTCGGGTTAGGAAGCCAGAATGGTGTCCTGTACCCGTGATACCTGGGACCTCCACACATTCGGGCCACTCACCATATCCAAGGGCAAATTACCCTCAAAGAAATGAAAGCCCAAAGAACAGTGTTGGAATCGATAATCCAAAGTAACTTGCATAATTAACACCTTGGAAAAGTGAAGCACATTTCTGTCCTATGTTTGTTGTGTATCTTACTGAGCGCCTGGCGTTATGTGAGACCTTCCAACTGAATTAGTTCATTTGCTCATCAGAGCAGCCCCAAGGGGTGAGTACTAAGATTACCCCCATCTTAAGGCAGAGACTCTAAGAAGGCAGCACAGGACTCCCTACACTTTGCAGAGGTGTCTGATTTCTAAGGACACAGACGCAGCCATGTCCCCACCACCCTCTCTCCAAGGGACACTGCCCTCAAACGACAGCAGGTGTGACCAACCGATGAGGTGAACCCAGAGCATCAGAACCCTTATGAAGGCTTGGGGTCCTGCATCCCAGGGGACTCGGTAACATGGGGGTCAACGATAAAAACATCCAGAGCGGCCTAGAGCGATCGCTCGCTCTCCCTCAAATGAAACTATTAAAGGAAATAAAAAAGCTAACGGTTCTTGACGGCGTGCTAACAAAGTGACGGAACTAAAGCAGAAAGTCAGGATTTCAAAGATGAGCTGGGAGATTCCTGTTCCAAGAAGGGACAGATTGGATCTCTCTGCCAAACAAGTATGAGACAGAAAAAGTGTCTGAGTCAGGGGGAAGAAGGCCAATGCTATTTCAAAGAGCCGCAAATTAAAAACCAATTATGCAAAGCTTGCTAAAAAATGTCAGTGGGCTGCTTTTATGTTTTAAATCACTAAAAACACAAGCGTGCTTACGCCAACGTTTACCCAGCACATCAGATGATTTGGGGTAACTCTGCACATGCTCAGGCTAAACACGGGTGAACAGTTTGGTGCACCAACTCTGGGATGACCACCCGTGGCCAAGGATGAGCACACCTTCCAAGACCACCCAGTAGCCCACAGACTCAGATTCATACTTCATCAGTGGTGAAAAGCCCCACAGTGTTTTTGGGGGACCCCTGGTAGAAGTTGGGTAATGACCAGTGTGAAACTCACAAACAGCCAGGTCTTTCCTGCTCTGAGAATGACAAGGACGCGGACTCAGTCTCCACATGGAAGGTGTGCTGGAAAGACAGCCCAGAATGCCCCCAATCAAGGATCAGAAGAGCCCAAGGAGAGGTATAAACAGTAAAAGGTCCCCAAGTGTAGGCGAGGAATCTCTGAACCTACTAAATATACAGATTCCGTGGACTCTGCTCTCATAGCTTCTGAGTCCATGGGCCGACGGTCAGGCCTGGGAATCTGCATCTATCAAGTTTTGCAAACAGTTTTGATGATTAGCTAAGTTTTAGAAACAGTTGGTTTGATTTTCATGATTTTCTCTCTTCCTCTCTTTCTCCCTCTCTTTCTTTCTTTTCTGCCTAAAGTCCCTAAAGTCCAGGAATAAAAAACAAACGGACAATGTTTGGAGATAAGAACTGAGAGATACAGCAATCAAGGGGTAGAAAGTTTAAGGGATTTGCTAAGTTGACACAGTTAATTAACATTTAAACCAACAAGCACATATCAAACATACAATCCATGCAAGGGACTGCACACAATGTGGTGGAAATAAAAGGAAATGTAAGATGTCATCCCCGTCTTTGGGGCCTACACACAGGACGCACACTCAAAAGCAGGCTGTGTGGAAGGCAACAGGGAATAGTGGGGACTGTGGCAAACTAAAGGCTTGTGCTAATACAGTGAGCATTTGCTACTCAGCTCTAGCTTCTTGGTGTTTATGAGGGTGTGGGCCTGGACTGACCAGATATTCTGGGTTTTTTTTAAAGGAGCCAGAAATTCCACATTTCCTGGCTTTTAAATCTAACAACACATTCCATTTTTAAAAAATTAAAAAAAAAAAAAAAAGGCAAGAAAGGAAACCACACAGTCAGGGCCAAATGAGATTCATCCGTAGGCTGACTCTTGCCCATGGAATGATGGTTTGCAGCCTCTTTCCTAAAAGGTCATCCAGTCCAAACCCCGTTGAACTTGAATGTCCTCCAGGGCCCTGCAGAGTGGACCAGAGGGTGAGCTGTCCCCTCTAGCAGGTTAAGTGTGTGTGTGTGTGTGTGTGCCCTCATGTGTGCAAGGGTGGGGCTTCTGGTCTCCCTCTGTCCATGCTGGAAATGCGTTCCAGGCACAGAGGCAGGGTGTGGGCCCAGCAGCCCACGCGGAGATGCCCTGGGGAGGGCTAAGATCTTCAGGCCGGTAGGGGCTAGTTGGCTGAGGAGTCTGGCTGGAAGGGGCTACAGAATGAAATGCCAAAGAAGGACAACTCTGGAGAAAGCTAGAGAGCACAGCTGTCTTGAAAAGGACTGTTGGAAAGGCAAGAAGAGCAAAGAGGCTAGGGAGAAGCATCGGCTCTAGAAATTCCATCCCCCCGAATATGACATCTCCAGAATCCCCCGCCAGCCATCCAAACGAGCCCTCTGGCCATTCTCCCTGTGCTTGCTCGGCTAAATTTGTCCTCACAATACTGACCACTACCTGACCTTTTACATCACACACTACTTCGTCTATTTGCATTTCTGGGTGCCCCCGACTCTGATATACAGCTCCAAGAGAAGGGGGCTTCCTCTCCTTTGTTTATGGTTCAGTTCCCAGTACCGGGCACAGGGCCAAGCACACAGTAGTTGCTTAGCACTATCTGCTGGACCAGCGGACTGCAGCCAAGCTCTTGGCACAAAACAATTCAAGTGTCAACCACATAATAATAACAACATCAGCACAGAGCACTCTATCATTTACAAAACCTGTCGTTTAACTTAATTCCTCCAATGTTCCTTTACCGAAATGCTTTGTGTGTTTGGCCACGGCCCAAGAGAACGCTGGCCTCTGCAAGGCGGACCGCCCGCCGGCCAGTTCGGCCAGCTCTCTCTCCGAGGCCTGGGGGACGACAAGGCTCCAGAAGTGCAGGATTCAGCACTAACAGGGCTGTGCATTCAGAATGATGGAGCATGGCGGGGGCTGGGTTCATCTGGCCTCCCCAGCCTGAGCGCGGGCTGATTAGACACGTGGAAGGATGTAGAGAGCCGTGGGGAGGTGGGGGGTGGCGGCAGCACAGTCTAAGGTTAACACTCTGGCTCTATAAAGTTTGACCGCTGGGCTGACTTCTCAGCTACATGGCATTGGACCTCTGTAAGTCTTATCAACCTCATCTGTCATGCGGGCACAAACCACCATCACGGTAACAGTCACTTCTAAGGGTTCCATAAACTCTTTATTTTTTTTTTTTAAGATTTTTAAAATTTATTTGACACAGAGAGAGAGATCACAAGGAGGCAGAGAGGCAGGCAGAGAGAGAGGGGGAAGCAGGCTCCCCACTGAGCAGAGAGCCCGATGCAGGGCTCGATCCCAGGACCCTGAGATCATGACCCCAGCAGAAGGCAGAGGCTTTAACCCACTGAGCCACCCAGGTACCCCTTCCACGACACTCCTGACAAAGAGCGCCTAGCACCGCACCCAGCCCGGGCCCCCTCCCCAGCAGCTGCGCCAGCGCCCCTAGACAGCCCCAGCTCCGCCACTTTCCATCGGTATGATCCTGGGTGTCTCCATCTCTTCCTCCCTAGACCTCAAATTCCTCCGCCTTAAAACGGGGAGAACCCAATCACCAGGATCCGGGAATGAGGAATCTGCAAGATCATATAATCGGTACTTAGCACAGGGCCCGGTGCAACTTAAATGCTTAATAGTTGTGAGCTAGTATCTCATTATCCCTCAAGAAACTTCTACTAGTCTAAAATGCCAACGTGAAGAATCCTCCAAAGGCAGTTTGCCATGTGCAAAGAAATCATCGGGACAGAAGGTTCTCCAGTGGCAAGTTTCTCTCCCCACCTCCTTTATTTTTCCGTTGCTCTAAGAATAACCTTCCCCCTATCTTAGGTCTGCCCTAGGAAGCATTTGGAGGTCAGTTCCCAGTGCGGGGCTGAGCTCGCTCCACGCCAGCGCTGTCTGCAGGGCTCCATCTGCCTCTTCGCCCCCACGGGGCTGCAGTCTGACAGCGAGGGAGGGGACATGCAAATACGCCCTAAAAACGGCTTGTTATTTTCACTGCCGGGCTGTGCGCGTTTGTGGGGGCCTGTGAAGACAGCGCGTCACTGTCAGGTACAAGGCATATGCCACCAATCTGGGGGAGGCTGTGAAATGTAAAAATACCCAACCCAAATAAAGCCCTTTTCCAAAGAAAAAGAAAGCTCCTCGGGTGCCCTCTGCAGAAAGGGAACGGGGTGGTAACTCAGCCCCCGGGGACAAATCCCCTGCTGGGCCAGCCCTGGACCAAGGCACCTGGCTCTTCACGGGTCCCTCAGCCTCAGAGCCCCAGTGAAACTACTCAGCTGCTGCTTTTCAGAGGCAATTATACTGTGGAACGACCCAGAAACGGATGCTTTCAAGTGATGAGCCTGGGAAAGGGAATAGCAAAAAGACCAAAGACGAGGGCCCTCCATAAAGAAAACAGAGCACTAAAAAAGCCAGGAAGTGCTATTAACAGCACGTTGATTTACAAAATCAACTCAGAAGACTGTAATTACCGTCAACTTCCATCTCCAACTTAACAGGCTTTGACGGGCACCCACAATGCACCGCATGCAGGTGTCTCCTGCTCTAGCGGGAGCCAAGCAGTTAAGGTAAATGGAGGCAGCTTGTGCTAACAAAAGCAAAAGGGGAAACAAAACCAAGGACAATAGGGAGGGGTGGGGGCCTGCGGCAAACTGGAGGGAGGAAAGAGGTGAGGTAGAGCTCTCCATTCCATGTAGCCAGGCCACAGCGGGGTACCGTGTGACCAGGTCTCCCAAGTTTGTAATCAAAGATTAAAATCCAAATTTCCAGGTGAAATGTTGGTTCAGGTTTCTTTTCAAACACTGTGCGGGCCAAACCAAACACCTCTGAAAGCCAGATCCAGACCGCAAACGGCCAGTTTGCCACCCCTGACCAAGCCACGGCAACCCCCCTTTGCAGATTTGATGGCACTCCTGGGAATTGGGAGGCAGGGGGAGCAGATCAGTAGCATAACAAACCCAATGCAGTACCCAGACCCCCGTCCCCACTCAAAAGTCCCTCCCTCCTGAGTGTCCTGCCCTCTGAGCTCCAGGCGACAGGAGGGACCCACATCCAGGGGCACCGTTGCCTATGAAGAACCTCACTGGGGCAGGTCTTGGGACTAACTGCCACCCCTGGGGACATGGCTGGGGGCGTGTCCTGCGCAGAGGCTCACCCATGCCGAGGACTTCTGCTTCTCACTAGTCCCCAGGGAAACGCTGCTCTTCTGCAAAGAAGGCTCATGGGAACTGTGCCTCAAGGGACCCCGTGGAGGCAGCGCTTCACCTGCGGGTCCTCTACAAACATTATCCAAAGCAGATGGAACCGAGTGACCGTCGCCATGCCTGTCTCCAGCAGCTGCTGGGAAACGGATTTCCCACACGCTCTCCCCCAGTGCCTACCTTCAGCTCCAGCCTGGGGCCAAGACAGGTAAGAGGCAGGGAGGTGCCTCACGATAATCATTTTTATAGGTAGTCCCCGATTGGCATTCTCTTGTATGGCTTCCAAAGCATGTGCATGTGCCCACCACCTCCCCCGATGGTCCCAACAGCCCAGAGAGACCACCAATACATTATTATTCATTACTGTTATTGTTAATCACCCTTCCTTTGCCTCCAGGAGAACCAGACACAAGTTCAGCATCCTGCCCGAGCCAGACCTTCTCAAACTTTAATATGTCTCCGTGAATTCCTCGGGAGAGACTGTTAAAATGCAGATTCTGAGGCAGAAGTTTCTGCAGAGGGCCTGAGCTGCTGCATCTCTAATGAGTGACATAGATTCTACTGGTCCTCAGACCCCAGGCAGAACAGCAATGCTCAGGTCCCTCAGTGAACGCAGGGCTGGAGCTGGGGCTGTAACCCAGGCGTCTACCCTCGGAGTGCCCTCAGAGGAACAAGGCTTGCTCACCTCACTTTTCACGGGTTGGGGCCTCTTGCCCAGCTTCACCTCCAGGAAGTGCAAGGGGGCGATCATGGCCCCAATGTTGCGGATATCGGCGTATTTCAGCTCCTCTGCAGTCAGAGCCGAGCTGGGGAGTCCGGTCAGGGGGCCGAGCCCTGGCAGAGAGCCCGCAGTCACGGAAGGGTCTGGAATCTGCCCAGGCATCATAGCAGGAGGAGCGGCAGCCCAGCCTGGAGTGGGTAGGAGAAGATCAGGACACGCGCCGTCAGCCAGGCTTAAGCCCCCATGCCTTGTGGGGGGCTCTTCCTTTCTTTCACTAATTTTCCCCTGAACCCCTTTCCTGCCCAGCTGCTCCTCCTGCCTTTACATCCATTCTGTGATAGCGGAGAACTCTGATCAGTTGGTTCCCACCAAAGTTATTCTTGCCACTGAAGGCAACGCTTAACCCAAGCAAAGGCCACACTGACTCGGTATTTGCTATGTGCTCGGCACTGCGGTAATCCTTCTGGGACCCCATAAGACAGGGTCAGACCCATTACACAGATGAAGAAGCCGAGGCTTAGGAAGAGAATTTGCTCAAGTTGGTACACTGTTAAAACTGGAGTAGCCGGGATTTAAACCGCACCGGGCTGCCTCTGAAGAAAACGGGTTACAACCGTGGGATCTCAGGCCCCGGTGCACCTGTTTGAGAAGGAGCTATTTTTGCTCTGGTGCGGTGCCTCCCCTCAGATCACACACCCCGCTCTGCATACTTGTTAAGTCACCCTGAATACGAAATGAAGCAAGTCAAAGTTCAAGGTAAGCGTGCAGGTGAGTGCGTGCGTCTGGTTTCTATGGGGATAATACGGAGGCAAAGATGAAATGCACTAGTGGGTGCCTGCCCAGCAGAGCCCGGGCTTAGAAAAGCCCTCCTGGTCTCTTTATTCTCCAAGCAAACACATATTCTGGCTCTGCCAGACCCAGAAGGTGTATAAAGGAAGACAGCTGCAGGCATGAGAGAAAGACAGAAGTCAGACAGGTCAACACCAGGGAACTCATTCCTTCTCTCTACGGGGAGAAGCTTGTGGGTAAGAAACAGATAGCAGTGAAGAAAAGCATGTCTACCAAGAAAGCCAGACTCATCTGGTCCCTTCGAGGGCTCGTATCTATCCATCCATCTATCCAGCCACCCAACTGAGGACCACCTATGAGTCAGGAGTCAGTGAGAATATGGAGATCTGATGTGTACAGCCTTGTAAGTCACATTTTAGTGCAAAGCTGCTCCAGGATTCCAGTCCTGCAAAAGGGGACTTCTCTCCTTTCCCACCCCTCTGCATAGGCCATAAAATCAAAACCTTAACGATCCTGGAAATCCTGGGGGAGCTTTGTCCTACCCTTCCACCTCCATCAGCCTCTTCCCACGGAGAGGGATGTATTTGGTGAGACAGGGGAGATGTGACATCCCTTGGACCACACTTTCCCGCTGGGCAGATTTCATGGTCTCCTATGGCCATGCTGTCTTGGGCTCATGGTCTCCCTCAGGAGTGGCCCCCGGGGGCATAACCCACAACTCTCTGTCCCCACCCACGCTGCCAGGTCTATTTGGCAGGACAGAGGCCCACCAGGGAGCCCCTTTTGACCACAAGTACACACCATGTTCTCCATCTCTGTTCTCTTTTAAAGGTGAAATTTGCTTCCCCATCCAACCCTGTGTCTCTTTCTCAATAGGTTCTGCACTCTGAGGGGAAAAGCATGTGAGGGATTGGCACCCTTGAACCACAAAGACTCAAAGACTTCCGCTGGACATCTCTTTCCTTAAAAAAGGGTATGGGGGGGGCACCTGGGTGGCTCAGTGGGTTAAAGCCTCTGCCTTAGGCCCAGGTCATGATCCCAGGATCCTGGGATTGAGCCCCACATTGGGCTCTCTGCTCAGCGGGGAGCCTGCTTCCCTTCCTCTCTCTCTGCCTGCCTCTCTGCCTACTTGTGATCTCTGTCAAATAAATAAATAAAATCTTTAAAAAAAAAAAAAGGGGGGGGTGTGTGTGAGTGGACGACGGACCTGCCATTTTGCCCTCAGCACCCCAGCGCACCCGCCTATGAAGCCGTTTGTGCAGAGTTCCCTGCCAGGCACCCGAGTTCATACTACCAAGTATACATACTACCAGGCCCTATGTCTGGTCTCCATCTGCTCTGCCTCCCACACCGGGCCCCTGGCCCCTCGCCCCTCCTTAGCACCCAGGGTCCCCCGGGCCATTTCAGAAAAGGATCTGAGACTCATTCACATCAAGTCATCATCTTAGAGCTGGAGGAGGCCCTGAGCTTATCTAACCACATCCTCATTTTGCACATGAGGAAATTAAAGCTCAGAGGGGTGAAATGACTTGTCCAAGGTCACACAGAGGAAAAGCCAGGGCTGGACTCCCGGTCTCTGGATTTTAGAACCAAAGCTTTCTCACTCTGTCATTTTTGTCCCCTGCCACCCCACCACTGGAGTTCAAGAGATATATATGCAGATATTAATAATCTTTTAATGGTGGACTTTGAGACACTAGACCCTAACAAAGGATCACTCTCTTGCACTGAGGACCCTCTACTGTGCCTTCCATGCAGATCCAGGTTTAGGAAATTCCCCAAACAAGCCCATGGTATGCTGGGGGGGAGCCCAGACGTGGACATGGCCCCTGAGACATCTATGTGGTGGGTCAAGGTGTTGTGACCCTTCCTAAGCCTAAACTGGACTGAAAGCACCCTGCCCTACCTCCAGAGCCAGGCCTGCAATGCAGAGAGGCCTGCAGGTTTCCGCACCAGAAGGTGGCTCTGGGGCAGACTGAATGAGCTGCTATTTCCCAGGGCCTCCCCCAGGGAGAACAAGAAAGGGCCCAATGGAAAGACTCATTGCATGTGGCAAAATAATGCCTGGGCCCAGCCACAGGGACACCTGGCAGGCAGTGGGGAGTGATTTCAGGCTACCTGAGCCAAGCTGACAAAGGAAACTCACATTTCCTTTCCAGAAGAGGAGAAAATCTTCCCATATCCCCTCTGCCAGGCCTGAACTCATGCCACAAGGAGTCAGTGACCACCCTCCCCGCCCCCCCCAAAAAAGGATACTTAAGCTAGTCAAACCAGACAGGCAACAGGAGGCAGGGAAATGCTCTGTGCCTGGTGTTTCAGCTGGATACAAACCCCTAACGGGATGGGGGCACCACAACTCCACTATGCAGCCAAGCAAAAATACAGCACAAAATCCCCTCCTTGGCCAGAAGCCCCGGAACCTTCCCGTACTGCAAAGGCCAATTCCTACCGGGCAAAAGGTGCATGTGGGCACTCAGCAAGCATAGGGGTGAGTTCAAGAGAGAAGCAGCAGTCATGGCTGGTTGCTGCCCCATGGAACCCCAGGGCCTAGCGTCATCTCTGGCACAGAAAGGGTAACCAACAAATACTTGGTGAATTAATAAATAAGTAAAAACGAATGAATGAACAAGCGATGAAAAATAAAGTCACGATGGAACAAAACTGAGCGAGTGGGATAAGGATTTGTCTCTGGGAGTTTTAGACACTCATCATCCACCTCCAGATCATTCGTTCCCACAGTAGACCCCAAGAAAAATACTCCAGAGGCTTCTGCATGTTTCCCTGCCTAAACCATCTCAGAAAGATGGAAGCCAGACCCCACTCTATTCCGGGAATGATAGGCTCTGCTCGCAGCTTCTGTTTATTTTCATACAGATGGTCTAAATGAGACACTAACAAATGATCCCAAAATATAATGGTTTCTTTGCTACTGTGGGACCCCCTCGGAGGGGTAACCACCCCCTGGGAGCAGCAGCCCCATAAATTCTTGCCATTCCTGCTCCCCTGTGAACCCATCCCAATGGCAAGCTGCACTCAGAGATTCAGCCACCAGGTTTTCCTCTACAGAAGCAAAAATCCCCCTTTTCTCGCAGCACCCCCACCCCCGCAAGGGCGCCCCTAACTGCTCAGATACAAACCACAAAGTCCTTAACACATGCCATTCCTAGGAGACTATCGCAACAGCTGACATTCACCAGCGCGAAGTCATCCTAAACAGTTGGGGTGAGGGGAGTGTTCGGGGGGGCTGGGGAGGGTGGCAGAAGACAGAGCTGCTGCAGCGGCTGCCTTTCATAACCGGGTCCTCATTAACTGGAAAGAGCTGGCTCACGATCCAAGGTTGAAAGACAACTTTGGTGATTTGAAAAATAAAATAATTTGATGTGATTTAGGGATCTATAAAAATGGGGGAGGGGGGCAGTGGCTGGGAACCCATAATAGCCAGGAGGAATTTACCCACTTCAAGGAAGACATAGGAAAGATGACAAGAGGTGAAATCATCTCCCGAACTGCTTGTTCCATACGGAAACAATTTAGGAGGAAAAGGAGAGCTACGCACTAAAAAGCTTTAGGGGAAGAACCCGGAGATTTTTTTCCCTTCGAGCCCAGGAGGTCGGAAAGCAAGATAAACACCATCCATGTCTCCATTAGTAACTGGGATGCATAAATAAAGAGCAAGCTCTATACGCTGGCAGAAGACCAGAACTGGCAAATGGGGCTTTGACCTCAAAAGACAGGCCCAGAATCCAAGAAGATTTGGGCAATTTGGGACATTGACCAGGAACAACTTGGAAACTAGCCAATGAAGAAAAACTGGGTAATGCACAGATCCGAGATGAGACTGACAAGTAAGTCACGAATAAGACGGAAAGCGTTCAGGAGGTCACAGCAGACACCAAGCTGCTCTGAAACCCAAGATTTGGGGAGGTTTGATGCAGCTCCCTAAAAGCAGGCTTGGAAAAGATAGGGACCAGATGGGTCCAAGAGGCAAGAACCTAAAATAGAGATCCAACATCTGTATCTCTCTGTTCTGACTTCTGGGGGCGAGGGGTGGGGGTGGTCTTAGGCACACAGTTTGGGGCACTGCCTTGTACAAGCACAAGAAAAGCCACAATATACTTCAATTCCAGACTGGGTCCCCTTGGAAGATACTAAGATGAAGAATCATTTTAGCCAAAAGAAGGAAAGGTAGAGGAACCTAGGTTTTCCCCTCTAATTTTCTTCCCTTGTGTACTGTACGTAACTCTGTAAGATACAGTTTTTAATGAAATAACAGTCTTGCTGTGATGGGTGAACCTTGTACAGGGCTATCTTGTGAGAAAGTGCCCAATAATCATCATTTTAATCTAGAATGGTGAAGACAGATTAGAAGTGGTGGGACGTAGGTTAAGAGAAAGTCAGGATCTGCATCATGAACTCTCTGCTCATAGAAATAAAAGTTTAAGGGAAGCACTAAAGTCCCTGGGTCTTTTTGAGAAGGCCAGCCCCCCTCTAGGCAAACAGCGGGACCGGGCTGGCATCGGGAGCCAGGAATGGGTGTGTAAAGAGTGCAAAAGGCCTGGGGCCACAAGGCTCAGCACTAAGAGAAAGTAGAGGTGAGTGGGGGCAGGTCAAGGAGCAAGGCTGCTCACGGGTCAGGGTCCAGGAACACTAGTGGGGTTCGAGTGGGTAGCCAGTGACTGAGAATCAACGTGAGGGGGTGAGAGGTCTTGGGAGCCAGAGCCTGGGAAGATTCCCAGGAGGAAAACGGGGGTGAGGAGTGGGGGGACAGAAGTCCATGGGCAGGAAGGGGTGAGGGGTGGCAGACAGAAAGGTGCCAGGCCAGTGATGATAAAACATAATATTAACTATGGTGAATCTCAGAGAATTAAAGAGCAAACCTGTTCTTGGAGCTAAGGAATCATCTGGAATGATCTCCCTCCTGGAATCTGAAATGAGGTGGGTAAATCAGCTTCCGAAAGATAAGATGATTCAGAAGGCAAGGAGCAGAAGAACGGAGAAAACTCTAAAACCGAGAACAGGCGCGTGGCACCGGCGTCTCCGATGGGGGCCTCAGCTCTGCAGGCAGGACAGGGAGGCAGGCAAACAGTAGGAACGATGGAGCCCCATCATCTGAAGGGGAGTCCAAGCTCTGCCCCTTACTAGCCGTGTGACACCGGGCGAGTTCCCTAACCTCGCCACATCTCACTTTTCTCCGCTGTAAAGTGGGAATAATAATGTTATTTGCCCTGTAAGACTGAGAAGAGGATTAAATTAGTTAATACCTGGAAAGTACCTGGAACAGCGCCTGTACCTAGTGAGCGTGATGTCAGTGTGGCCATGAAGGCCTTCCTTCCTGCAGGGACACCAGTGCTGGATGACCCCGCGACCTCCCTTCCACACAGTTCCCCCCAGCACTGATCTCCCTTTCCTATGACTGTGAAGAGGGTTCTTCCCCAGGGGACTCTCTGCTGTCCCACTTTCCAGCTCTAAACCCCAAGGGGGCAAAACCACCCTGCTTCCAGGTCACTACTGAAGAGAAACAAAGGATGCCTGATCAGGGGCGCCTGTGTGGCTCAGTGGGTTGAGTGTCTGCCCTTGGCTCAGGTCATGATCCCAGGGTTCTGGGATCAAGTCCCATGTCGGGCTCCCTGCTCAGTGGGGAACCTGCTTCTCTTTCTTTCTCCCTCTGATGTTCCCCTCCTTGTGCTCTCTCATGCACTCTCTCTCTCAAATAAATAAATAAAATCTTTTTTTTTTTTAAAGGATGCCCAATCAGCGGTGGGTGCAAAGGTGCAGAAACGAGGCTCGGCACCCATGCTTTGCCTTAGTTTCTCCTAAGGTTTCCTCCAGCTGCCAGAACACAGCTGCATAGATCACTGGCAACAAGACACCACCAGGGTTTGCCACGCTGGCCTCCAAAGGCAGCGGGCCAGCATCATCCGTGTCTTTCCATCTACTGTATCCCCGCACTGCTTAGAAGGGGTCAGTCCTTACATCCTCCCAAGAAAGGAATGAGGGGTGACAGGATCACAAGCCATCCATATGACACCCCAGCATGCATGATCTTTGATGTCATCCCAGCCAAAGAAGAAACTGGAACCTCTCCTCCCAGGAAAGAGTCTTCTCTGGAGACCAGAGAAATGCCTTTGATAAGGCCCTGCCTATAAACACTGCCTAATGTAGGTGCTCAATAAAAACACATCAAGGCATTTCTGCCAAGATCCTTATTCCAAACAGCGAAGAGCTGGGAAGGCACTACCATTGGACAAGCTTTCCCTCCTCTCTTCCCCGCTCAGCCCATCTCTGGTGGGAGCAGTTCATAGTATGACCCGTAACACAGACCTGCACACACTGTGTGACAAATTCTTGGCCCTTTAAAAAAAAAAAAAATCCCATTGGCCAGCTCAATCAAGCTCTGCAAATGGAATCCCAGGGGCTGCAGCAAGAAAACAGACTAAAAAATAACAATAATACAAAAAAAAAAACCAAACCCAGAACGGTGGGTTGGGGCTGGGCCTGCCACAGCCCGCTATGAATGTAAAGAAACACAGACTAAAAATTCCGACCTTGGGTCGCTAAGGCATTTGTCTCTGCGGAGCTTCGAGAAGCCAAACCACACACACGCACAAGAGTGCACACGTGCACACGCACACACACGCGCGCACGCACACACACACAGGCACACAGAGCTTGGCAGCCCGTAAGTTCCAGAGCTGGTAACACAAGCCACGGAACCGACTGCCAAGACAAGCAACAGAATGAGCCAGGCCCAGTTTCATTGGCCACCATACGCTGCATATGGCCCGGGACGCAGCCAAAACAGTGTTCTCACCCTCCTCAAAGGCATAGGAGACCCTCTGTTTTCAAACACACCTCCACAGAGCCTTAATTAAAGGAAAATGGAAAAATAATGTGCCTGCTGCCACACACACACCCCCCCCCACCTATATAGGTATGCACACACACATACCCATACACACTTACTCTATTTTTCTCTTCCTCCCATTTCGGTTGCAAACATAATTCATTCACATGGAAAAAAAGCAAACTGCATCCTGCAGCAGAAAAGCAGAAAAGAATGGAGCTTGCCCTCAGCCCTGGCTCTGGCTGCTCAAGTTGAGCTGGGGCCGAATGAATACGGAACAGGCCAACCTGGAATCGCACGGGGCCCCTCTCTTCCAGAGCCTGGCTCGAAACAGAGACCTCGGCATGAGAGGCGGTCCACTGCAACACCAGCAGCTCCATGACAAACAGGGCCCGGGGAGCCTAGCCCTTCCCATCCTGCCAAGGATTCTGTAGGTTGGAAAGGATGCCCACAGGCCCGCAAACAGGTGGGGGAGACAACAGACCCCAGCGGCTGCAAAAGCTAGGCGGTGAGTGAGTAGAGAGATCTTCATCCAAATCCTTCCTTCGGGGACACTTATCACTTCCCAACACATCTCCCTGGAGGTGGCTGGAACCAACCTAGGAGGAAAGTCAGAGGCCTCAACGCCCATGCTTTCCAACAGCCCTTCAGATCTCACAGCACCCAGCTCTTCAGGAAGATTCTGGAGCTGCCGGCAGCTCTGAACCAAAGCCAAAGAAGAAGAGGAACAGAAGAGTCTTTGACAAATCTGTCCTCCCTGTTTTAAACAAGGCACAACCTTCACCAGCCAGAGGCACAAGAATAGATCCTGCTTCTCTTCCCTGGTCCTAGGTTTATATAAAACCAGAGCCACGCTCACACCTGATACCTGGTTAAACTCTCCCCTAGAAACCTGCAAAGGAAGATAAGGCGTCCATCCAAGCTGCAGCCAGATTTGCTGGAAAGATGAAAGCAATGGGAGGTGTTTTTAAAAATCCTCAGGGGAGGAAGGTGGTGGGGGGGTTGATGATCTGGGCACACCGCCTGCAGCAAGGTCTTAAAGGACAAGCAGGCACCCCATCGCTTCAAAGCTTCAGATCAGATGCTCCTCAAAGTAAGACCTCGAGGAGAGTCCACTAAGATTTAGTCCGGGGTACGCACACCCACGCAGTCTGCAAGGCCTGTTTTGAGAGACAGACCTGAGCACATCTGCCCTGCGCACATTTCGTCAGGTCATAACCGGATGCCCTGAACTTACACTGTAGGGAGAGCCTTACACTGAGCAAGGGTCCGGCAACGTTGCAACTGGAGCTGACCCAAGGGGTCAGTTGAGTTCCTCTTCCACCAGCCTCTCCCGCCGCAAGGATGGCCCATCCATCCCGGCAGAAGAGCCAAGACCTCCCATCTTCCCAGCTCCTCCCACTGACCCAGGCAAAGCTGGGTCTGCCACTCCAGGGTCCTGAGATCCGGCCCCAATGGCCCAATCCCTCAACCTCCTTTGAGGGGCGGGGCAGAAGAGAGTCTTCTAAACTGGGCTGGGCAGGAGAGGAGGGGCAGGTTACCTAGAGGAGCAGGCTTTCCTCCTTATGTAACCTGGCTTGGGAACCAGGGGGAGCCCACGGGGGACCCGGGCCGCCCCCTTCGCCCCCAGCCCGTTCCCAGCCCAGATCCCCGGAGCAACGGCCCTGAAAGAAGCTCTCTCCAATGGGTTGAGAGCCCCAGCTCTTCTCCAGGTCCTCTGAGAGCCGCGCTACCTCCCAGCGAAGGGGGTGGGGGCCGGCACGACTTGCTAGCAGGTCCCTGTCATCCCTCCACCACCAGCACCCTGCACCTCCCCGGCCTCTCGGCCTCCACCTCCACCTCCGCCGCCCGTCTCCCCGTCCCCGGGCAGTTTTCTCCCCACTCACCCGCGTTCCCCGCCTCCCGAAGGGAGCACCTCCCTGCAAACGGACGGGGGAGGAGAGCGCGGGAGGGAGCGTCCCGGCTGCCCCGCGAGCCGACGGAGTCTACCGTCCCTGGGCGGGAACCAAAAGGCATTCACCGGCTCCTCGCCGCCGGGCCGGAGGGGCCCCGGGGCTGCAGCGCCCCCCGCCCGGACAGGCTCGCGGGGGGTCGCGGGGGGCGGCCCGGGGCTGCGGGAGCCTCCCCGCCTCGGCCCGCGCGGGGGCCGCCGTCCCAGGTGCCCGCGCCCGGCGCGCCCCTCCCGCCCCGCCCCGCCCGGCGCCCCCCGGCGCGCGCCCTCGCACCCACCGTGCACAAGCCGCGGGCGGAGGCGGCGCCCCCGGGGCCGGGGCCCGGCTGCAGGCGCCGTGCCCACGCAGCGCCGCTGCCGCCCGGCCGCCGAGCTCCGCCCGGTGCCCAGGCCCGTCCCGGCCCGGGAGCCGCCGCGGCGCCAGCCCCGCCGCCGCTGCAGCGTCCGCCGCCGCCAGCGCCCCCCGTCGCGGCCGCCGAGCGTCCCTCCCGCAGGCTGTGGCGGGCGGCGGGACGGGTTGCATCAGCCCCGGCTATATAGCGGCCCCTGGGCGGCGGGGAGGGGTCGGGAATGCGGAACCCGCCGAGCTGCCAGCTCCAGACGTCAGAGGGGGACGGAGAGGAAGGGAAGGAGGGGACAGGGAGGAGGGGGTGTGGATCCGGCGCCTCACACCCACTGACCTTCACCTCCCCCGCCGCCCCGGGCGCCCTCCTCCCGCCGCGCGCCGCGCTGCTCTCCCCGCAGGGGCCGCGGCTGCCCCGGCTCCCGCGCGTCCCCCGGCGCCCACCCCGCGGGGAAGCAGGACGCGGCGGCGGTTATGTAAGAGCATCCCCGCGCACCGCCGCTTCCACCCCGAGACCCGAGCCGCCGCTCGCGCGCGGGAAGGGAGAAGGCGCGGCGGGACGAGCCCCAGAGCTCCCGGAGGCTCTCGCAGCCTGCGTTGAACCATCTTCCTCAGTCCTTAGCGCTTTTCCCCCCAAACCGTGAGGGGGTTTCAGCACGTTTTCATCCTCGGACTCTGCATGCCTGAGGGAGTGAGGGGAGGATCTCGCGAGCCGGTTTTATTTTCCGGTGGAGAAGGTTGGGCGGAGGATGACCCCCACCCACTAGCCCACCTGGGCGCCCTGCGGCCCCGGGTGGCTCCCGGCAGGGGGCTGCCCTCCTCTGGGGCTGCGGCCAGAGCCCACCGCTTTCCCTGGGGCTCCACAGGCTGACCCCCGGGCTTTCTGTCCCATTCCAGCAGGCTTCTCTCGGCTCAGGGACGCTCCCGTGAGCCCACCCAGCTCTCAGTCGACCCCAAATGGCCTCTTCTTCCCCATTATGACTTCCACTGCCAACTTACTCCCGCCTTTCATCCTCCTTGAGTGGTAGATGGTTAATGGCGACTCCAGGGGAAATGCACCTTCCAGTATGTAAAGGCACAGAGACACAGAGTCCCCCTGCACACATGGGGCTCCCAGGGCCTTGGCACCCTGGTTGGCATCTCCTACCTCCGACCCCCTGGATGCCCAGCCTACCTTTCTGCCTAGGCCAGTAGGAGTGACAGTGTTTATATTCGGTAACCTTCAGCCTCCTTCCCAGAGTGATGTCAGGTCATCACCCAGAGAAGAAAGGAAGTGAAAGAAAAAGTTCATGCCTTCTTGGAGCGCAGATGCTCAGAGTGAAAGAAACAAGACTTGAGACAGATGGGACCCAATGAGCAAAACCGAAGGAGCCGTCAGTGTGAGTACAGTCAGGCTTTATCCTCCTTACTTCCCAGGGCGCTGGAATCTTTCTGGATGAGTGGACTGGTCTTACCACCGGATGACAGACCAAGCACCCATGACATTGACTGACCATTTTCACCTTCACCATCAGCTGTCTCCCTCAAAACATTGAAGTGAGCCAGTGAAAACAAAGTAAGGTCCTCAAAGAATATACAATGGAAACTGAGTAGTAATCGGTTAGTCTTGTGGAAGAGCCTGATTGGAGCCCCAGAAAGGCCAACTACACCTTTACTACGGCAGAAAGATCAAAGCTGGGTACTGTGCAACTGCCTTATGATGTTTCCCCCACGAGACTGAGGTCTGGACGTTTATATGGAAGAAAACATGGAACAGGCTCAATGTTACTTTATGCGTCTTCGTCTGGGACTTTGAAAAAACTAAACTGATCTATGTGTGGGGACTAATAATTAGTGTGTGTGGTTAGAGCGAGTCCTCTCTGGGGCCTGCTTTGGACGTGGCTGGGCCACCGGCAGTCCTACTGGGCCCTTGCTTCCCCCACACATTAAATATGCTACAGGGGTGGCACCGAGGGGTAAGCTGGGGGTCTCTAGCCCCCTCCACCTCCCTATAATATCCATTAGGTCTTCTCTGTTATTTGATATGGATTTTTTCAGCTGTATATAGAATGCCATGTAAAAACAGAGCTTCAAGCCCTCCCTGCCAGCCACATCACCCCCTCCCAGATCTCTACACAGTCATTGCCTCTGGAAGTAGCTGGAGAGAGAGGCCATACATTGGCTCATTTATGGAGATGTTGGCCTGCCTCTTCCTACTCTGCTGCATGGAGCTAACCACTGGCTCTTAGGGACAGACAAGAGACCAGCCTAAGACAGTTTGAATTTAGCTTTCTTACCACTTGCAAATCAAAGAGGCCTGATTAATGCACCCAGGCCTGGCCAGTGGCTTGACTGAGAGTGTCATATATTCTAAGTGGGTCTGAGGAGGTTAGGGATTTTGAGGATCTCCTGGGAAGAGAAACTACCGGAATTTTGACCTGAAACTGCCAGAGGGGGACCACTGAGAGAGAAGCTAATGCAAAGAAAAGTATAGGATAATCATAGCGAGGGAGGGAAAGGCATCAAGCTCTGAGGGCATTGCCGGCCATGGCTGATGTCATCCCTCCCTCTGGAGTTTTTAGCTGAAGAATCAGTAAATTATATCCCACCTAAGGCAGTTTGAATTTAGATTTCCTATTATGACAGTCCTTAACTTCATGATGGTTCAACGGATGATTTTCCAGTGTTACGATGAGGCAAAATCCATATGCATTCATCAAAAACCATAGTTTGAATTTCTATCTTTTCCGGGCCAGTGATATGTACTCGATCCTGTCTCCTGAAACTGGGCAGTGACTGCCAGCCGCAGCGCCAGGTCAGCCACGCGATCACAAGGGTAGACAACCAGTACACTGACCACGGTTCTATACCTATACCACCATTCTGCTTTTCACTCTCCGTGTGCAGTGCTCAACAAACTACATGAGCTCTCCAATACTTTAGTGTTAAATAGAATTTGTGCTAGATAATTTGCCCAACCGTAGGCTGATGTAAGTGTTTGAGCATGTTTAAGGTAGACTAGGCTCTGCTGTTCGCAGATTGGGTGTATTTTTTTTTTAAGATTTTATTTACCTACCCGACAGAGGGAGAGATTGCAAGTAGGCAGAGAGGCAGGCAGAGAGAGAGGGAGAAGCAGGCTCCCCGTCGAGCAGAGAGTCCGAGCAGGGCTCGACCCCAGGACCCTGGGACCACGATCGGAGCCGAAGGCAGAGGCTCAACACACTGAGCTTCCCAGGTACCCCGCAGGTTGGGTGTATTAAGTGCATTTTTGACTTTAGATATTGTCAACTTATGATGGGCATATTGGTATATAAGTCAAGGAAGGACCCCACTCTAAGTCAAGAAAGACCTGCGGTGCAACTAAGAAAGTCTCAATTAACACACTGGGTTTTGTATCTCTGCCTTATTCACACAATTGCATTTGAAAGCTTAACGGACAATGGACAACTATGACTCCCAAGCTCTGTGCAGAAGGAAAAAAAAAGTGAACTGGCAAGGTAAAACAATTAATTCCCTAGACCTGTTTCTCCAATATTAAGGAAGAAAGTGACAGGTCTGAGTAACCAACCAATCCACTAGTCTTTGTACTAGTATTTGTTGGTCCTATATCATGGCCTGTGAGGTACGCAAAGTTTAAGACGGGATTCCTCATTTGTCCCCACCTCCGATCTCGTTAGGAGCAAGGTCTTGAACACTAACGACCACCAATACCCGTAGTCACAGAGAGCTGGTGTGTACACAGACTGTAAGTGCGGCTAAGTTCTGATAGGACTGTTGCACCCTGGAAAAGGCATTCATTAGTTGTTCCAATCAAACCCTGTAGGCCCCAGATTGTGAACTGGCAGGCTAAATTTGGTTTTGCTGTCTCAACCTTACTTTTTTTTTTTTTTTGCTGTCTCAACCTTACTTTTTTTTTTTTTTTTTAACATATCAAAGATGTCACACAAAAATCTAGATTTCTAACTTCTCTTGAAAAAGATGAGTCAGACAACATTTAATGGTCAGGATGACCTAGGTTATGCTGCAGGACAAAACAGCCTCCAAAACTCAGCAGCTCGACGCAAGAAAGGCTTATTTTTTTACCCACCTGAGACAACCATGGGTTCAGGTGATTGTCCAGGGCGGAAGTCCCACAGGTGATGGCTCAGTATTGTACCACCATATCTGCGAGAGTATGTATGGCCACAATGGCAGGGAAAGAGAGAGAGGTTGGACAGGGCCAGGCAGTTAAAGGTTTCCTCCTGGAGCGAAATATGTCACTCTAGGTTACATTAGCCAAATCAAGTCACATGACCACTTTTATTTTGTTTTATTTTAAGATTCTATTTATTTATTTGACAGAGATCACAAGTAAGCAGAGAGGCAGGCAGAGAGAGAGAGGAGGAAGCAGGCTCCCTGCCGAGCAGAGAGCCTGGATATGGGGCTTGATCCCAGCATCCTGTGATCATGACCTGAGCTGAAGGCAGAGGCTTTAATCCACTGAGCCACCCAGGTGCCCCATATGACCATTTTTAATCTCAAAGAGATAAAGAAGCTCAGTCATCCCAGGTACCATGGAGGAGAAGGGAATCATGCATCAATGAATAACTAATATCTGCCACAACACCTACTCCTTAATGGCTGCAGTGGGTTGCATCCCACTAGAAGATGCCCCTTGAGATGGGACTTAAGAACCCCAGTTTGACCCAGTCTCCACCCAGCCTGCCAGGTCATTTACAAGACCAGCTGAGCCCCTGAGGACATTTGATTTCGCAGTTCCTGGTACAAACAAAGTCAACTTCAATATTAAGTTTTCTGTGTTCCTGGTGATTCATGGAATTATCACCAATTTTTTAAAAACCAGGGTTTTTTTTTATTTGCTAATTTTAAAGAAAATAACATAAAGAATTCTTTGGTGAAGGGCAGGATGTCACATGACAAGAAGCTGAGACTCACTGTTATATATTCTGCAAATTACAGAGACCTGTTCATGATGGTTTCTTCCTCCTCCTCTTTCCTTGCTCAAGCAAACACCTACCAGAAGAGACCAGGAGAAATGAAGGTCCTGTTCTCTTTCTTCAGGTGTGAGAAGAAATTACAGGATAGTGATTTGGGGAGTGGTTTGGCTTAAAGTTTTAAAAGATATATATATATGATTAATTAAATATATATATATATGATAAAATATAATAATATATACATTTATATATTAATATTGTTAAAATATATTATCATATATAACATATATCATATACACAATAAAATATATCATATTAAAATACATGATATATATATTTTTTAATGTTGAAGTATTTGACAAGAAAATTTGTGAGTTGAGAATGAGAAGGCTTTTCTTCCAATACCCACCAATGAGAATTTTATAAAACAACAGGTATGTCTAAAGCTTTTTTTTTTTTTAAGATTTTATTTGAGAAAGAGAGAGTGCAAAGCATGAGCAGAATGAGGGGCAGAGGGACAAGCAGACTCCCAACATAAGCCTCAATCCTAAGACCCTGAAATCATGATCTGAGCTGAAGTCAGATGCTTAACTGACCGAGCCACCCAGGTTCTCCCGTCTAAAGGCCGAATAATACATTGGCACCCACAGCAATGCAGTCATTTCAATACTTTCTCTTTAATCTAACATAATAAGTCTTTGGAGGGTGAAGAAATAGTAAATCCTCTGGTTAAAATTCTGGCCCACATGGAAGTAGGAAGAAGAGTGTAGTGGGTGTATGTTGTTCTCTTCAGCATTCCTTTGTTTTGGAGAACCACTACTCTCCCTCTCTCTGTGGCCCTGAAGGAGTCTCTGTCATGATGCCCTTTTATCCTCATACCAAATGTCTGTGTGTGACCAGAGGTGGCCAATTAAAGTCGTCTATTTTCAAAGCTGTGATGATTGGTTCAGGGGTGGGCACCTGATCCAAACAGGGCCAATCAGAGTCTTTCCTGAGATTTGATATGTGAATGTTAAAGAAGAGGGGTACTCCCTTCCTTTAAAACACTAATGTGAGAATGTAGTTTGTGGCTTTCGGTGGCCATTTTTCTTGTCATGTGACAAGAAACTGACTGAGAATAGAATCAACACACAGAAGAAAAGTGAGCCAAACCCCCCCACCAAAAAAAAAAGAGAAAAGAGAAGAGAGCCAACACATACAAAGAGAAGAACACTATGATGTCATCTTTTGAGTCCCTGAACCTAACATGCCACAAGAACATGCTGAATTAGTCTTTAGAATTCACAGTGATGGCGTCAATACCTCCCTTTTCTCTTGCTTGTGAAGATCATTTAAGTTGGATTTTCTGACACTTGCCACCAAAAAAAACCCTGAAGAATACATGAATAAAATGGCCCAAAGTCAAGCTTATAAAGGACAGCTGAACTGACATGGGGGAATGTTATCTGCTTACTATTCCTGCTTCATCCATCAAATGCCACTCCACCATCTGAGACTAAATACAGAACTGCACCAAGCTGCCTTCTTACAGCTCAGGGTTCAGTTAGTCCCTTAAATAATTTAGTCAGACAACCTTGTTTGAATGTTTGCTCCGAGCCACACACCACTTGCCACTCTGTTTGAGGAGGCAAAGCAAAAAGAAGGTAATTGTCCCTGTCTAAAGAGGATGACAGACTAGAGGCCCAGGAAGATGAATGATATTCATAAAAAATGGAGGGGAATGAGGACCTGAGCGATCTAGAGGAAATGTGATACATTCTGCATCCAGAATATTGTCTTTTGAAACTGTCCTGAAAACACCCCGATAGAAGACAAAAGACCCATGCTGGGGATGGCACTGAGTAAGGCTTTCATACACAGGTGTTCTCTGAAATTAACACCCGGACTCTTAGGTAGCATCACCAAACTCCTTCGGAGCAAAGACAATTTTTAGAAAGATTAAATTTCAAATAATAGGTGATTAGTAAATTTTGAGTTAATGAATAAGCAGAAGCTGGCCTATGATTCAGTCTTAGGAGATGCTAATAATGAACAAACTGGAGAAGTAAGAGGAAGCAAAGAAGTTAGCAGACAAAGCGTGATGCAGAAGAGAGAAGAAAGGAAGGCACAGGCACAGAATCACAAAACCTCAAGGTTCCTCAAATCCTCTCTCTCCCTCAATGACAGGAGTGGACTTCCTACTGCCAGGGAAGCAAAAATGGGGTGTCAGTATGGTCAAATATAACAGAAAATCAGATTTGAGATAATCGGTTCCGTTTGTTCAGACCAGAAAGGTATATTATAACCTTAGGGGTGTGTATTCAAGAAGCTTCAAGCCATTCTTAAAAGAAGGAGTTTAACCTGAAAATGTAGACATTCTACTGCAAAGGGGTTTCCACCTAGCCCCCACATTAATACTGCTTCTAGAGCGACTGATGACCCTTCTCCATTCTGTCCTTCCTTCTCAATCCCCGCCTACTTTGCAGGGATTACTATGGATTGGTCGGATTCCTTGTTAAAATATTTGGATCTCAGTTCCATCGTCTGTTAAATGGGGATAATCATGTTTCCTACATTAGAAGGTTGGTGTAAGGTTTAAATGTGATACTTATAAAATACTATATCAGTGCCTTTCATATGCTGAGAGTTCAATAAATGTGGCTATATTCCTTATCACCATCACCATCAACATCACTTAGCCAACCCAAGCCCTACATCTATGGAGTCTTCTTAGATCTGTCAAACCCACAGTGATCTCCCCCCTTCTAAACTTAAACAGCACTTCCCTGCCCAGCTAACATTAACCATGTGCTATTTTAGCAGACAGCTTCTCTTTTGCTGTCCTGCCCACCGCTCCCTGCAGTGTATTCAAAAAACTTCTATCTCAGGATGCCTGGGTGGCTCAGTGGGTTAAGCCTCAGCCCTCAGCTCAGGTCATGATCTCAGAGTCCTGGGATGGAGCGCCAACCCACCCCCTGCATCGGGCTCTCTGCTCAGAGGGAAGCCCGTTTCCCCTCTCTTTCTGCCATCTCTCTGCCTACTTAGGATCTATCTCTCTGTCAAATAAATAAATAAAACCTTAAAAAAAAAAAAACCTTCTCTTAAAAAAATTCTATGTTATTTTAAATTGATCTATTTCATACATTCCAATGGGCTTGAAGTTCCCTTATAGGTAGCGAGAACACCTTATATTTTTGTTTTTAAAACTCCAGTAGCGCCTATCACATACTGAGCTCCCCATTGGCAGTCCAATAAATGAGAAGTAGGGGCTAGGAAATAGCAAATGACTTTTTTGTATCTCCAATAATGCCGAAAGCAGTCTGGGCTCTCAGCGCTTAAAAATTCACCAAACAGGTGCTGGGCACGCTGGTAGGATATTAAATGAGAAAGGGACCATATTTTATAGATGAGGAAATTGTGGCCCACATTGATGACACAGATCTAGCTGAACAAAAGTTTTGATGGGAATAATTCTCAGGACACTTTTTATGCTATGTGTTTTAAAACAACCACCAATAAAAAGTTATTTCAGCAAATGTTTATTCAAAGGGAAAAAAAATTCCCCTTGGTTTTCTGTGGGAGGTGGCGTTTCCTCTTACACTCAACAATTTGGTGGTGGGGTAGGGAAAGGTGTGGGAAGGAGCCAAGGGGGCCCAGTGACTGGGCTGTTGTGTGGGCCTGCTGAGCGGGGGCAGGGGTGGGATTTGCACTTCTAGGAAAGTTCTTCCAGCTCCAGGTAATCCAGGCCAGGTTTTGACGCCTGTTTTTCTAAGTGTGGCCCTAAGTTGGCCCAAAGAGCCCCACTCACCCAGCAACCTACCTGGGTTAGGAGAGTCCCCAGGCCAGACTCTAGGAAACTCACCCCAGGACCAAAAATTTTCCCACACCAGGAACGGAGGGGCAATCTGCTATCCTTGGGTAATTGAGGATAAGACTGTTAAAATTAGAGCTCACTTCTGTATCTGGAGAAATCTCTGGGCTGGCTTCAGGACAAGGCTCTGAGGGAGGCCTCTCCTTGCAGAGGGAAGCCTCTGGACAAGGGCTTCTTTGGTAGCCCTGGCCAGACTCACAGGCTCCCTTTCAGGTTTTATGCCCATGTTTCCCTACGCTGGCCTCCACCAGTGTTTCTCTATCTCTTAAATACACCTCCCTAATCCTCTCCTTCCTCTTTTTTAAAGCCTGCCTTTCCTTTCAAATACTTCCTCAAATGCCAACTTGCTGTTTTCGTACCCTCCTCTCCAAGAGCCTTCCCCGAGAGCTCTGGCTCAAAGTACCCTTCAGACCGCAGGGCCAGACTTTCACTCACTCATTCATTCATTCAACAAATACTGGATTCTCTCTCTGTGCAGAGCTGTAGCAATACCATGAACAAGACTGGCCCAGTTCTTTGGTGAATGAATAATTAGCTAATTAAATGATTGCAATTGTGCAAAGGAGAATTAAGGGCTGTTATGAGACAGATAGAGAAACCATCAGAATCAACCTTCTTCAACCTGTCAGAAACTCTTATGCAAGTCAGCTTGGTGCCCCAGGCCTAGTCTACTCACTGGCGCAGGGGTGAATGTCCTTTAAAATGCCTTTCTGGAGGCGTGCCTAGGTGGCTCAGTTGGTTAACTGTCCAGCTCTTGATTTCAGCTCATGTCCTGATCTTAGGATCCACACCATGCTGGGTGTGGAGCCTACTTAAAAGGGGGGGGGGGCGCTTTTTGGAGGCTTTTTTTTTTTTTTAAGATTTTATTTATTTGACAGAGAGAGAGAGCGAGCACAAGCAGGGGGAGCAGCAGGCAGAGGCAGAGGAAGAAACAGGCTCCCCAAAGAGCAGGGAACCCAACGCAGGGCTCCATTCCAGGACCCTGGGATCGTGACCTAAGCCAAAGGCAGGTGCCCCTGGAGACTAGCTCCTTCTTCCCATGGGTCAAAGAGTCAGTGCTCCAGGGGATCTCCTCAGGCTCCACTGCCCAAGCTTAACTCTCTCTCCAACTTGTTCACTATCTCAGTGTCTCAAGTTGTCATCTGTGGCCGTAGGTTGGTTTTCAACTAGTTGCCCGGTCTTTTAAGGTTAATGCATCATGCAAGGCGATAAAGCCTAGTGGTAGAGTATCTACTCCAGAACCAGACTGCCCCTGGTGGCATCCTGTCTTCGAAGCATACTAGCTCTGTGGCCTTGGGCAACTTACTTAACCTCTCTGTGCTCAATTTCATCATTATTAAAATGGGGTGAGTGTGATAATATCCAATTCAGATAGATTTTATAAAGATTTAAATATACAAAGAGTTACTGCCTGGAAATCTCTTGGAACAGTGCTTGAAACAAGTAAGGGTTCAGGAAGGGAGCTTTTTAAAATATATATATATCTTATTTTATTTTCAATAGGCTCCTCACCCAACGTGGGGCTCAAACTCACAACCCTAAGATCAAGAGTCTCATGCTCCACAACTGAGATGCCTCAGGAAGGGAGATTTTGAAAGCTAGAGTTTGGATCTCCCCTGACAAGGTGTCCAGTCTTGGGTCCTGGAACACAGCCTGGGTCAGAGTATCAAGCTGCTGCTTTCCTAGGAGGAGAGTCTGGAGATTTTTTTTTAAAGAGACAAGGCCTTGGCAGCAATGAAGACTGCCCAGAAGCTAAATCGACAAGGACACCGAAGCCAGCTACATGGGCAGCACGTTGATCTCAATGTCCTAGTACCAGGAATGCCTCCAACTGTTCATTGTTCGAACAAGGAGAAGGGAACCCAGAGAGCTCGTTTTGAGGAGGGCTCTCTTATCCCTCTAGGTTCTTATTTCGGGCTGGGCAAAGATCATTTCTATACTTTAATTCCATTTTTTTAAGGCAGAGGAAAACGTTCATAGAATCATGGAGTTTGGCGTGAAATTGACCTTAGAGAGTCCATTGTATAAACCCCTTATTTCCCATCTAAGGAAATTGAGACCCAGACATGTCGTGTGACATGGGCAGCAGAGGCTAGATTCAAATCCCAGCCCCAAGACTTAATCTCTGCTCTGAGGTTTGTTATAATCTTAGGTAAAGTGAAGGTAGGAATTCCCACTAAGTTGGGTCACCATGAGGACTAATGAGGCCGTCTGTAACGCATCTAACCCACAGTCTGGGGATGGTTGGGTATGTACTCATAAGGGCATTTCCCACTGTCGCATGAGTTGTTGGTAACTCCTTCCTTACCTTCTTTATAAGGTTGACAAAAGAATAAAGTGAACCAATAGAAGACTTGCTCTGAAAATAGAAATTCTAGGCAATCATTCTGTGCTGTTAATGTTACCCTCCCATGAAGATCATTAAATCCATTTGGGAAGCTGGCCTGGGTACTACGAATGAAGTAGTTGCTGTCCATGTATAAAAAGTTAGTTTCTGATTATTGGAGGTTTCTTATTTGGGACAGGGCCGCTCAAAGAAAGGGTTTTTCCAAGCCAGTGCTTAGTAATCATGGTCTCACAGAGAGTGCTCACTTCTAGAAGGCGCCATTGCCTGTCACCCCGCCTCCTGCTGCTACTGAAGCATCAGAATGAACTGCTTGTTTGGTCGGGGGCTCCCTTTCAGGTTTTATGCCCTGAGAGGCTTGTCTGAGAGCAACCGGGGGTCCTGAGTCCACAAGGCTCCCCTTGGGCCAGCCACTCAGGTATGTCGAGCCCGGACAGCTGCACCCTGCGGCTCCCTGCCTCTAGCCCTGGGTGCAGCTGCTGCCAAGTGCCACCAAACCGTAGACCCAGCCTTGGAGTCATCCAGAAATGAGCCAAGGCCCACGGGCCCGGACTCAGAGGAAGTCAGCCAGGTGCTCTGCAAAAGAGAACCACAGAAAGTAGGAATCAAAATAAAGCCAGTCCAATGGAAATAGAGAGTTCTGCCCATCAGAGAAAGAAGACGGTTTCTTTTCCCTCTTAGACCTCCTCTCACATCACACTGACCGAACTGAGTCACATGCCCACCTCTAGACAAGTGTCTGGCCAGGGTGCTAGGATGACGGTGATTGGCTTAATCATTGGGAGGAGGCATAGACCCCTGAACAAAAGAAATTGGGACTCTGCTGCTGCCAGGGGAGAGGGAAGGGAGCTCTTGGAAGTACAGCCTGTGATGCCTACTCCTGCAACCAGTTCACATCATCAAGCAAAGGGAGAAAATGTTAAAACTTAAAGGATCGAGGGGCACCTGGTTAGCTCAGTTGGTTTAGCATGGGTTAGCATCCCAGGGTCCTGCCAATGGAGCCCCTCATTGGGCTCCCTGCTCAGCAGGGAGCCTGCTTCTCTCTCTCCCTCTGCTGCTCCCCCTGCTTGTGCTCTCTTATTCTCTCTCTCTCTGTCAAATAAATAAATAACATATTTTAAAAAAGAAAAAACTTAAAAGATTGAATATGGCTTTGAAGCAAAAGAGCTGGGTCCAAATTAAGTCATTTAGCAACTGACAAAGCTTGAGTAGGGCTCAGCCTTTGAGAACCTCAGATCCGTCTAACAAGGCTGCTGTGAAGTTCAAATTGGGTAGCTTAGTGTGCATGTGAGCTCGGGAGACTTTCACATCCAGCACTGTAGGATGTCCTCTACCACAGAGATCATGATTAGTGAAAGTGGGTGACATGAATAAATCTTCTCAGGAGGGGAACGTGTAGTTGCCTATTGGGGGCACTCACTCACTTTACAGGCTGTGACCACACTTGACCCTTTTGGACCAAGGTCAACTATAGTGCCTACAGTTCTTAATTACGTTAATAACTGGTTCATTCTTTATCTATAAGCAATAGATATTATTTAAGATTCTCAGGGACTAAAAAGAATAAAGAACAAATAGATACATAAAGAATAAATAAATAAATGGATAAATAAAGAATAAATAAATAAATAAAAAGAAAAAATCCTAGGGTACTTGGGTGGCTCAGTTGGTTAAGCATCTGCCTTCATCTCAGGTCATGATCCCAGGGTCCAGGGATCAAACCCCACATTGGGATCCCTGCTCAGCAGAGAACCTGCTTCTCCCTCTCTCTCTGTCTGCTGCTTTACCTACTTGTGCTCTCTATCTCTCTGTCAAATAACTAAAACCTTTAAAAAAAAAAAATCCCAAGGCAACTCTCTCAGGTTCCCTCCCTCTTTGGGAGTTTTGTATTATCACTCAATAAACTTGCTTTGCCCACCAAATAAGAATAATAATAATAATAAAACAAAAATCCTAAATCAAACTACTTGTATTGATGTGTATGTGCATAAATTGCAAACACAATAATCCCATTAGAAGGATTTGGGAGAATGTCCAATAAATATGAAGTGCACTTTAAGTATGCAACATAACATCCAAGTTCATCACTGGTTGATGAACTCATCTCTCACAGCCCATGGTGCTCAAGGCTGGTTGCTATGGTCAAAAGATAGTAAGATCACCTTAAGTTTCAACACCAACCTCAGTTTAATCAAGCACAGAGATTTCTTCCCCAGAGTGACATCAGAAACATAACAATGCTTGGCTGGTGAAGGAAAGAATGGGAACTGGGGGACCTGCCTGGTCACTCAGGCAAATGAGACATAGATATATGACTGCTTTTTCTGCCTGGCTCATTGGCATGGTCCCATTAAGAGGCATTTTCTCTGGGCCTCAGAACACATGTGGGCTTGGGCGCTCTGGTTCTGAAAAAGATCTTCTACCCCAACATACAGCAGAGAGAAGCTATCCTGTCAGGCAACTGATTGTTTATCCTAAGCGCAAGGGTTTGCTATGGTCAAAAGGTAGCTACAGCCAATTGTTTGGAATCGACTCTTTCAAAGGTTCACTTTGTAAACAGTGGCTAATATTGACGGGGCTCTTACCAAGTGCCAAACACTGGGCTAAATGCTTTAGATTTATTAATTCATTTAATACATGCAAAAACCCATGAAGCAGGCACTATTCTTATCCCCATCTCATGGATGAGGAAACCTACGCACAGAATGTTTAGCTAATTTGTTGTTGGTCACAGCTAGTTAGACAGAGCCAGGCCTCAAACTCAAACAGTTGAACTCCAAAGCCTGTGCTCCCAACCATGCACTATTTGGCATTTTATTTGGTTTTGGTTTAGATTTTTTTTTTTTGAGGAATTTATTTATTTATTTGTTTGTTTGTTTGTTTGTTTGACACAGAGAAAGAGATCACAAGTAGGCAGAGAGGCAGGCGGGGGGGTGGGGGTGGGAGCAGACTCCCTGCTGAGCAGAGAGCCCAATGTGGGGCTTGATCCTATGACCCTGAGATCATGACTTGGGCCGAAGACAGAAGCTTAACCCACTGAGCCACTCAGGTGCCCCAGTTTTGATTTTTTATAGACTTTATTTGTTAGAAAAGTTTTAGCTTCACAGAAAAATTGAGAAAAAGGTACAAAGATTTCCCACTTATAGTTGACCCCTAACGATTTGGGGGTCAGAGGCACTGAAACCTTGTGCAGTTGAAAATCTGTGTATAACTTTGGACTCTCCAAAAACTTAACTACTAATATCCTACTATTGACTGGAAGGCTTATCGATAACATAAACAGTCAGTTAATACCTATTTCATATGTTATATGTATTATACACAGTATTCTTACAATAAAAGTTAGGGAAAAGAAAATGTTATTAAAAAGTCATAAGAAAAAAAAAAGAAAGTCATAAGGAAGAGAAAATATATTGACAGTACCGTATTTATTGGGGAAAAAAATCTACGTATAGGGACTCCTGCATGGCTCAGTCAGTTGGGCATCTGCATTCGGCTTGGGTCATGATCCCAGGGTCTTGGGATCGAGCCCCGCATCAAGCTATCTGCTCAGTGGGAGCCTGCTTCTCCCACTTCCTGCCACTCCCTCTGCTTGAACTCTCTCTCTGTCAAATAATTGAATAAAATCTTGAAAGAGAGAAAGAAAGAGAGAGAGAGGAAGGAAGATAAGAGAAGAGAAAAGAAGAAAAAACCCCATGTACAAGTGGATCCATGTAGTTTCAACATGGGTTGTTCAAGGTCAGCTACACTCTCTGCCCCTACCCTGACCAGAAAGGAACATGTATTATATTGATGAACCTATAGCGACACATCATTATTATCCAAAGTCCATAGTTTACATTAAGGTTTACTCTTGGCGTTGTATATTCTTTGAATTCGGACCAATGTATGACATATATCCACCAATAGTATCATCTGGAGTAGTTTCGCTGCCCTCAAAATTCGCAGTGTTCCACTTATTCATTCTTCTTCTCTGCTCACTCCTGGCAACCAAAGATTCTTTTATTGCCTTAATTTTGCCTTTTCAGAATATCATATAGTTGGAATCATATAGTATATAGCCTTCTCAGATTGGTTTCTTTCACTTAGCAAAATTCATTTAAATTTCCTCCAATGTCATGGTTTGTTAGCTCACTTCTTTTTAACACTGAATAATATTCCGTTGTCTGGATATACCACAACTTATCTATTCACCTATGGAAGGACATCTTGGTTGCTTCCAAGTTTTGGAACAAAAACTGATATAAACATTTCTCATGCAGGTTTTTGTGTGGACATCAGTTTCCAACCCACTTGGGCAAAGGCCAAGGACTACAGTTGCTGGGTTGTGTGGTAAGACTATGTTTCCTTTTGTAAGAAACAGCCAAACTGTCTTCCAAAGTAGAGGTACCATTTTTGCATTCCCAGCAGCTTCAAGTGAGTGTTCCTTTTGCTCCGTGTCCTGCATGACACCTGTATTTGGTGCCGTCGATGTTTTGGATTTTGACCTAATAGGTGTGTAGTGGTATCTTATTGTTTTTTTTAATCTGCAGTCCGTACTCATCTGTGATGTGGAACATCTTTTCATATGCTTATTTACTATCTGTGTATCTTCCTTGGTGAGGTGCCTATTCATGTCTTTCGCCCATTTTTAATTGGGTTGATATTTCCTTTGTGTTGAGTTTCACAATACAGCATTTTTAGGGACTCACTTAAGGATTCATAGAATTTCAGGGATTGAAGGACTTCAAAAATCATCCAGTCCATCCCCTTCCTTTTCTAGATGTAAACATGACAGCCCAGAGACACTCAAATGGAGCAAAACCAGAAGCAGAACCCAGGGGCTCAGTGTTTTTCACCACACTGCCTGCTGTCAGGCAGTTTCCTTTGTGATCACTTAGCCCCCTGAAGGGCAGGAGTCACACCTGACCATCTTTGCATCCTTCCCCCACACGGTGCTTGGCACACATTTAGTGGATGTTTATAGGAGGAAGGAAGAAATGACTTTCCTTTGGTATCCATGCACCCTTTCCAAAAGGAAGACCTCTGCTCTAATCTGGGAGAGAGGGAGAGAAGAGGATTAGCATTCTAGATCTTCCACAAGCCATGGTGGGGACAGAGGCCAGGTCAGAGTGTAATCCTAAACTTGGCTATGTGTCAGCCTCACAACCTGTAGGTTGTAGGTTAACAACCTACAGAGTTTGTTAACAACAGGATGACTGAGTCTCCCTCCCAGAGATGCTGATTCCATACGTTATTCTTGATTAGTGTTGACTATGTACCAGATCCTGAGCTAAGCCTTTTATGTGAATTATACTACGTTATCCTTCTTTCTACAATTGTCTCATGTGGGCCCAATTACCATCCTCACTTTGCAAATGAGGAAACTGTTTCAGGAAGGTTAAGGAGCTCACTGAGGGTCACATAGCTAGCATGTGCTTGAGCTGCCCTGCAAATAAAAACAATCTAACTGCTTCCAGAATTGCTGGCCTGCCTCTCTGTCTTGCACATGTGTGTGCATGTGCACACACACACAGAGGTCTTTGCACTCAACTCTGTGCAAACTCTGGTTTGGAGGCCCTGAAAGCTACAGGGCAGGTACACAGGGCCCCAGCCGGCTGCCATGAGAAAAGTCTTCACAAGGGTGGGCCTTGAAGGCAAGCCTTAGGGGGCCCTGAGAGGTGCACACGAGACCCAGAATTCCATCACCAGCACCACCAAAAAACTGAGATCATAGATGCTCAGATCCTCATTCTAATTTACATACTGTCCAGAGAGGGCTCTCACTCTTTTATTTTTCTACACTTTAAGTGCATTTTTTTAATTGGAGTTTAACATACAAACATAGAAGTTCACAGACTGTAAGTGTACGACTTGATGTATGTTCACAGGGGGCACACGTCTAGTAATGTGCTCCATTTAGTTTAGGTAACAGCAGCTTTAGGCATCTCCATTATCTTAAGGGGTTTCCTTGAAGATTTCAAAGCAAACCTTTTTTAAAAATATTTATTTATTTATTTTAGAGAGAGAGTATAAGTACATGAGCATGGGGAGGGACGGGGGAGAGAGAGAGAGAAAATCTCAAGCAGATTCCACACTGAGCACAGAGCTGACCTCCCAACTCTGAGATCGTGACCTGAGCCAAAGTCAAGAGTCAGATGCTTAACCGACTGGGCCACTCAGGCACCCAAAGCAAACTTTTTTTTATTGAATTTTATATCATAGATAAATGTCCTTTTACCAAAGGGATATTTACAAAATCAAAAAAAGAGAGAGGAAAAAAGAAACAAAGAAACAAGGAAAAGCAATGAAGCATTACAAATCCAAAAAGACTGGAATTCACTGCGTTGCTATTTTAAACCAAATTTGAACTTCTGAGGAAGCAAGTTGATATTTATTCCAGATAATTAAATCCTGGGAGGGGTGCCTCTTACACATTCTCTCCACAGGGCATGCAATGCAGAATGGCAACGAAAGGGAAGGCCCCACTTACCTGGGTCGCCTTTGTATTTCCTGGGCTTCTGTTCATCCATCTCCCCATATACACACGACTAGTCCCCCTCCAGGCTGCTCACAGGACTCAAACTGAGAGAGTGTGCTAGCGGTTCCAGCAAGGGCTCCACAGTCAGACAACCTGGGCTCGATTCCAGGTCCCTACCGCCACCTGGCTCCATGACCCCTGGCAAGCCTCCCCTAGCAAGGAGCGTCAGTGCCCTCCTCTGCAGCCTGATCTCCCCTCTGTATGCTCTGCGGCTACAGTGAGGGTAAATGAAGTGTGTGAGTGCTTAGCACAATGGCTGGCATGTGGATAAACTATTGCTTAGTCCTCATGAGGAGAACCAGGAGAACCTGCATCCTATTTCCCAGAAAATATGCACGGAAAGAGAGCAGTCAACACAGATCTAGTACATAAGCAGGGAGGTGAGGAGCCAGCAAAAGGGAGTTCCAGAAGCATTCCTCCTCCTATCAGGGGACCTTTGTTGCCTGCCTTCAGGCCCGAACTCAGAATGTGGAGGGACAGTTTTATTCCTGCTGGTCCTCAAAGGGACTTCCGTACCCAGCCAAAAGTACAAATACTGGTTCTTACAGTTGAGTTCTGGAAGCCCAAGGTGTCAAAGCCAGAAATGCGGTGGTCCCTTTATCTAGAGGGTCTCTCAGTCCAGCCTAAATCAACGCTTCCAGCTAGGAAGTTATCAGCTTGCCTTCAGAAACAACCATACCATCTGAGATTGGCTCAAGCAGAGGTTGCCATAACAACCCACAGGGCTAGGTCAGCCGGTAGGGTGGAGCCCCTCCCCCCCAACACACAAGTGCACATGCCGAATGCTCAGACCCACCTCAGAAGGACCTGGCTCTCAGCTGCAGCAATTGGATCCCAAGGTCAGGAGAGACCAAGTGGTCCAGCTGCCGCCTGTCTCTGGAGCCCTCCAGGCTCCCTTCCAAAGCCTTACTAGACTGTACTTGATCTGGCTGAAGGTGCTCTCAGAATCAGTGACCAGCCTTAAGGCCCTAAGAATCAGGTAGAGAGCTAACCTTAGGCTCATCAAGGCCCCAGGGGATAGCGGCCCAGGGCCAATTAAACACTTCGATTCTCCTCTCCTCTCCCTCTCCTCCCTGCCCCCAGACCTCACTTGTGACCACCACCCCCGACCAGAACTGGTCCGTTAGACTGCAGGGTGTGTCTGGCAGTGACAGTGACAGTGGCCAGTGCTAATGGTGGTGATGTGTGACCATCTAACCCACAAAGCCATCGCTGCTGATCTAACTACACGCAGTTGACCTTTATGAAGCTAGCGTAGCTGCTGGACACAAAGGATGCTGAGCTAGAGGGATCCTAGTCAACTGGGGAGAGATCTAGATTTAAGACAAGCTCCCAGGATGCCCACCCCAAGAAAAGCTGGTGGACTCTGCTAAGAGCCCACCCCCCCTTCTCTTCAGGCAGTGGTGGGACAGAGCAGGGAAAGCAGACCACCCCCCGTACCAGCTCTGCCACACTGGCTGCGTGCTGGGGGCAAGTCACGCAAGTCTCGAGCCTTTGTTGCCTCATCTGGGAGATGGCAGAATAATTCTACCTGGACGGACTGTGATGTTAAATGCCATATATAGGTAGCGACTACGGTAAAAACTTAGGACATAAAAATGCTCAAGAAATGTTAATTTCCTTCTTTGACAAGCCAAACAGTAGACTTTCTATTCTCTCCTTCTTCCAACACCAGTGCTGGCAGCTACTGAGACATAGCTTCTCAGGCACATTATGAGCTGCAAATAACCGAAAAATCTATGTAACAGTGGACTGAATAGGCATTCGCCTTCCTTAAATGAAGAGAAGCCCAGACATAATAGCTGCCAGTTCTGGTTCTGCAGTGCGGCAATGTCTGTACTATTGTCTCTTTGATTCTATTGGCCTTTCTCTCCTGGTTGAAACGTGGCCACTGCAGCTCCAAGCATCACAGGGGGAAATAATGGTGGTGAGTAAGCCAAGCGGACCAACCCCCAATGTGAAGCTGCAGCTGTGTGTCTGGTTCAACACAGTGTTTCATGTTTTGTATTAAACAAGTAAGTATTGAGCATTTATTGCGCCCAGAGCTGGGAGGACTGATGAGGAAAATGAGATTTGGCGCTAAAGGGTGATGCGTCTTTGGGCTGACTTATGTGTGGGGGGTTGCAGGGGCACAAGATCTGGGGGTAAGGGATAAAGAGGACTTCCTGCACAAGTGCTGCCAATGCCCAAGAGTAAGCTGGTTGTTCAGAATGGAGAGACACGAACAGGTTGTCTTACGGCGTTCCAGGCAGAGGGATCAGCACATGCAAAGTCCTACCAGCAAGAGAGCTCATCACGGGAATTCAGGGAACGAATGACAGAAGTATCCCAAGACCATCAATGTTTATTTGAACAAGAAAGATCAAAATCAGGGCCCACAGATGTGAAGTGACTAGATCTGGCTACAGGGTCATTAAAGCATGGTCAGCCAATCCCTTCCCATGGGAGAGAGAAAGCCCCGGTAGCCTCTATGAACACAGAGGCTGCAGGAAAAGCAGAAAGCATGGGGAGCTGCCGAGGATAAACTCAGCTACGTCTCTGGTAGTCCTTTGGGAGAGAAGAGATCCAGACCAGGCCAGCTGGGTCCTGCACTCAGGGCAGAGCCTCTGTCTTCCTGGAATCAGTGACAGGAAGCCTTAACACTGCTGTGCCCTCTGCCTGGAACCCCACACTCCCACGCCATCCTCACCCATGAGATTTTAGTTCTGGCCACAACCCCCCCTCCCCCTGGCCAGAAACATGTCAACTCCTGGGCCATCCATGCACCAGGGACCTCTACCTTGTAGCAGTTGTCACCATTGTGATTTCATGTTATTTGTGTGGATTTTTAAAAAATTAATGGCTGTCTCTCTTGGTAGACTGTGAGGTCTACGAAGGCAGCCACCAAGGCTGGCTTGGCCCACTGTTGTATCCCTAATACTCCCATTGTGCCTGGCCCATAATAGGAGCTCAATGAATATTCCAAGCCAGACCATGTCAATCTGACAATATTCAATGATTTTTGACCTATAGCATGGCAATTTCATGCTAATATTAATTGAATGAATGCGTGCATTCAAATTTTTCTGTGCACTATTTATTGCGACATGGACTTCAGTACTGAGTGTCCACCTTGGGCCTGTTTGAAGGGTGGGTTTTCCTGAAAGTCTAAAAAGCTGGGTATCTGGTCCCTGGTCATGGTCTAGGCTTGAGCACTGCTTTCATACTTCAGTCTGCATTTGAAGTAGATTCTCATCCAGTAGCTTTAAGGTGAGCCTGAGATTCTAGAACCAGCTTCCAGGTGATGCCCATGGGGAGGCTGCCAGAGGGAAGAAAGGAGGCCAAAATGCAGGCTTGGAGCTGGTTGGTGAAAGTCCTCTGTGCCATCTCCAAGGAGCCTCAACTAAGACTCCTCGCACTTTTCTTTTTTAGCCAATGCACAATTCAGAAATTCACTGGAAAACAGATGGGACTCCAGGTCACTACCTATAATCTCCATTGTATGGAGAGAAGAAGCTGAGCCACAATCATGTATAAATGAACTTTCCAGATCACTGAAACTTAGCCCTCCAGGTTCCCAAACTCTTTTCCTTTTAAGTGTTACTGGTGGAAATGTTTCTAACGTTCTTAAATGCTAACTCGCCGTCTTCAACGGAGAAAATTGGACAAAACCTGACTCTTGCTTTTGTTTCTTCCTTCTTTTAAAAAAAATTGTTGGTGGGATAGATCATATATATGAGTAAAACATGTATATACAGTATAAAGAATATAAACCAAGTAGCTACCCATAGACCCACCACCCGGATAAGAAAAAGAATATCACTACAGCACGATAATACTACACTATACTCAGCCCCCTCTTTCCATATCAGAGGGAACTAATTCAGACATTAATCCTGTCCTTGCTTTTCTTTGTTTTACCACATGTCCCTGTAGCCTCAAACAGTAGAATTTGTTTTGCTGGTTCTTGAACTTCACATAACTTGAACCTGACTTGTGTATTTTGCTGTGAGTAGCTCTTTCTGTTGAATGTTGTGTTTTTTAGTTTCATGCATGTTGCTAGGTGTGGCTGTAATTTGTTGATTTTCTCTATATATAGAGGATATATAGAGAGATTATATATAGAGAGAGTATATATATAATATTCCATTGCAGACCATACCACAGTGCATTTGTGCATTCTACTGTTGGGTGGGTGTCTGAGGGATTTTGAATACTATTTTGGACAGTGCTGCCATGCACTTTCAGACTCATGTATTCCATGACCATGGGCAAGGGTTCTTTCTATGCACAGGTCTTCCTCAACTTACAATGGAGTTATGTGCTGACAAACCCATCATCATAAGTTGAAAATATCATAAATTAAAAATGCATTGAATACACCTAACTTATCCAACATCATAGCTTAGCCTTCAATATATTGATTTTTTGAATCGTATACCGAAAGTAAAAAAACTGAACCATTGTTAATGTATCGGTCTTTTATCCTTGAGACTGCGTGGCTTGCTATAGAGCTGCTGCTGGCTGCCTCTGCCCAACGTCAGGAGAGAGTGTCGTGCCACAGGCTAGTCCAGAAAAAAAAAAAATCACAGTTCAAAATTCAAACTACGATTTTTTTTTTTTTCAAAGTACGATTTCTACGGAATGCATATGGCTTTCAAACCATCGTTAAGTCAAACTTTCGTAAGCTGAACTCTTGTAAGTTGGGACCATCTGTATGCAGGAGAGGAAAGGCTGGGTCAAGAATTCTGCACATGCTGGGTTTTACAAGGTGCTGCCAAGCCAGTTTCCTAAGTGCTTATTCTCCCACCAGCAGTGGGGGAACCCCCCAATGTCCACATCTTCAGTGACACTGGATACTGGCCCCCTTTGCGGGCCCCATAGTGCTCTGGGGCTCTTTGGGCTGCCATAACAAAATACTACAGCCTGGGGATGTATAAAAGCAGAAACTTAGTTCTCACCACTCTGGAGGCCGGAAGTCCAAGGTCAGGGTGCCAGCATGGTCAGGAGAGGGTTCTCGTCCGTGCTGCAGACTCATTATAGCCTCACATGGTGGCAGGTCTAGGAATCTCTCTGGGGCCTCTTTGGTAAGGGTGCTCATCTCATTTTTGAGGGCTTCACCCTCATGACCTAATCACCCCCAAAGACCCCACCTCCTAATACCATCACCTCGGGGACTAGGAGTTAGCATATGGATTTGGGGGGACACAGACCACAGCGCGCACAGCCCCACTCGTGGATGGACAATAACACGGGGTGGCTCCTGTCGGAATGAACGGGCTGGGAGGCTCTGCTGTCCGCTTCTGCCTTTGTTTCTGCCTTTCCTACAAACTAGCAAACATCTCGTTCCTATCAGAATGTCAACCTCGGGCAGCCTCCGCCTCCCCCAAGGGACTTTTTCAAATCCGCTCTGGAATGGGGAGTCCTTCACCCGAATCTTCTCTGGAGTTGTATCTACACCAAGAGTAAAACTAAAAGAGGGTCTAAACAGCTTGCCTCTGGGTAAATGCATAAACTCTGAGGGATGAGTTCTGGGACATTTATTTTGGCTGCCAGCGTTCTTTTATGTTTTCTTTTGAAGGTGGTTGTTTGTTTCTTCATCAGTTTTGGATTTCATTGGTTTTTGCTCCTTTTCTGTTTCCTGTTCCAAATAATTGAGGTTGCTGTATAAATCACCTCTGGATAAGTGAAGTGCTACTGCCCTTGGCATATGCTTCTAATTTAATTTTGGATTAAATTTAATTAAATTCATATTTAATTTCGGTTGCTGGTATCCTCCCAAAATACTGTGGCTTCAACTAGCAGATGGCACATATCCTTGTGACAAGAGACACCAAATATTCAAAAAGAACTTAATTCTGCCCCCATCAGAAGCATCTTTAGAAACAAGTGTGTTGGAAAATTCTGACTTTTAAATGAAACTCATGCCTCATGTCGAGTCTGAGTTAACAGATTACAGACTCATTGTTGGACTCATTTGATGGCAAAAACCAACATTCTTCGTGAACTCTTACTGCTGAAAATATTTTGACAGGGGCTGAGGGTGTGGGTTACTGACCAGCTCTGACAGATGTGAGCAGAAAGGGAACTGATTAACAGGAGATTGGATAATTTGCGGGAAGACCCAGTTTGAAGCCATGCAGCCAAGAATAGGCCATTCTGCCTAGTGACGACATGCTGCCCTCACCAAGCATGTGGGGTGCCTCACCCATACCGCTAGCCCTGGACACTGGGTACAACCACTGCTCTAGGAAATCAAGCTCCCTGCTGAGGTTGCCTTGACTGGAGAGCCTTTCTTAGGTAGAGCCTGGTCACATGCTGTGCCCTAGATGCCAGGGAGGCTGGGAAGACAAATACATTATTTGTGAACATGTGGGTTCCATGCCACATAATGGAAAACTCAAAATAGTTGTGGTTTAAGCAAAATAGAAATTTACTTCACTCTGTATAAAAAATTGGAAGGCTAAGAGTGCAAGATTGCTGCTGAAGCTCCTTGGAGGGCCTCTGCATGCTTCCTTATGGACCAATATGGCTGCTTGAGCACCTGCCATCAAGTCCACATTTCAGCTATCAGGAAAGAGAAAGAATGACCCCCTTCCTTTACAACCACTTCCTGGAAATCAAACACTTTGCTTACATTTCAATGACTGAAACTCAATCATTTGGCCACATCTAGCAGAATGTAGTCTTTGATCCAGATAATCATGTCTCCAGCTATAAATTGAGGATTCTCTTACTAAAGAAGAGAATAGATATCACAGGTGACTGGTGGCATCTGCTATAGCAAGTTCCTAGCATTTTTGTCCTCTGTACTGGAATGTGAGCTCTGTTCCCTACCAAGGCTCATAAAAGTGTGTGTGTGTATGTGTGTGTGTACATGCATGCAAACATGTCCACAGGATAGAGATATTTCTCAAACACAGAAAAGGGGTTCAAAAGCTAAACAACCAGAAAGAATAGACAGAGACACAAAATGGTACTACTCCATTACTGCCACCCTTACTAGAGCTACGGGAAGCCAAGTAACTGAGTCACATAGCACTGAAGTCTTTGAACACAGTCATTTGCTAGAGGAAGATGGGACAAGGAGAAAAAGACTTTGGGAGGCACAGCTGGAACTAGAAGTATCCATGCTGGGCAAATCTTCAATTTTCCCATAGGCTTGTGGGATCAGGCCAAGAATTCAAATAAAGACCCATATACTATATATATAAATTTTTAAACTATATTAGTCAAGCTAAAAAATAAAATAAATATAAAAAATAAATTAAATAAATAAATAAATAAATAAAATATATCTTGGGCCACCTGGGTGGCTCAGTCTTCTAAGCATCTGACTCTTGATTTCAGCTCAGGTCGTGATCTCAGGGTTCTGCGATCAAGCCCTTCGCCAGGCTCCACACTCAGTGCAGGGTCTGCTTGGATTCTCTCTTTCCCTCTCCCTCTGTCCTATACCCCCTGCCAGCTCGTGCATGCAAGCACACTCTCTCTTTTAAAAAAAAATAAATAAATAAAATAAAGTAAGTGGACCTGGGCCTTGGCTCTGCTTGGGCATCTCCCTTGGTCCTGAGGATGCCTGACCCCAGAGAGGCAAAGGGGCCAGGGCAGGAATCTTTGAAGGTCAGAGCCCCGGTCTTGGGGTCGTATTGAGTCACTCAGTCATACTGACCCAGCAGGCCTGTCCTTAACATGAATTAAGAATAGCTAAAAGTTATTTTGAGAGCTTTTCCAGTTTCATCTGGAGACCGGAGATTACCGCTGGATTATGGACAAAGGGAGATCATTTCTTTAACTATGACTCTGCATTCAGGGACAGGATTCAGCACTAAATGTATGTCTCCTCATCTCCGGAAACAAACCCAAACTCAAACACCAAAACCAAAATAGAACAAAGCAGGAATCCCTCTTCCGCCCTTGACATGCTCGGCCAATTTCTCTCTGCTTCCTCCTGCTCTGACACCCTCCAATCAGGCTCTCTCCCATCAGCCTCCTGCTTTTCCTGCTCACTTTCTTCCCTCGGCCTCCCTTCCCTGGCTGGAGTCTTAATCCCTGCCATAGCGACAGGGAAAACAACATAACAGTGGGGCAGATGAGAGCTGAATTTCAGAGCCCTGCTCAGAAGTGCGGGCTAGCAGGGCCAGGAGTTTCCATAACGAGGCAGACCAGGCAGGGGAAGAGCTGGAATCTTGGAGAGACAAGGAGGAAAACTTGGGGGTTGGAGGAAGAAGGCACATCTCAAGAACCGTGTGGAGGTCCATAAAAAGGGGATAAGGAGGGGGGCCCCCACAAAGTTGTAAAAGGTTAGTATTGTTCCCTCAAAGGCCATAGCGCCCGTGACCATCCCCAAAGACAGTCACCATTCTATGGGATAAATTATTGACAGCGAGGGATGGTCGGGGGGAGGCAGTTCTCAGGAAACCTGAGATCCCTCTCCAGAAAGGAGCTCAAGTGTTAACATTTTGTGAAGTGGAACCCCAGCGTTGGAGGCCCGGTGGGATGGTAAGGGGTTAAGGCTCCCAGGGAGCAAAACGGAGAGCTTGAGAGAGTATGGTCGTGAAATTGATTTATTTTAGAAACACGGAAATCCCATGAATGTGCTTCTGGCCACAAGACAGGACAGGTGAGAAAAGAGAAAGGAAGGAAGCCTGGCTTCTGCTTCCTGGAAAGGGGGTGTTGTTACAGATCTCCCGGGGAGCACACACACTCCTCTTGTAAATGTATACGAGGCCTGATTACTTGGCTTGCTCTCTGCGGCCCAGCGCGTTCCTAGTGGCTGCCTCCCTGGCGTTCTGGCATACGGGCTGCCAACACTTGCCAACAACAAGGAAGCTGGGTACCGTGGCTGCAGCTTTTGAAAGCGACTTATGAAAGAGATGACTCAGCCCTGGGGCAGGAGGAGGGCGCAGCTAACACCTGGCTCAGCAAGAACCGGTATGCTATCGACTCAATCCAACTCAGCACGAACCAAGTGCCAACTGTGTGCCCCATCCCGGAGGGGGGACGATGACGAGGCATGATGGGAAGAGGACAGGTGTGCCCCTAAGGAACTGTAATCAGGGGCCAGGAAGCCTACCAGAGAGGAGAATGAAGAGTCTGGCGGTGATGGTGATTTCACCGGGGGACGCTGACGGAGGCAGGAGGAAGAAGGAGAGTGTCTCCCTTCCTGTAGTCAGGTGATAAGTCTGCAGCTTCCTGAAGCCTACCCCAGTCCTCACGGCCTCTGCTCCAGCCAGCCTGGCTTCTGTCCCTGGAGTGGCCCTCAAACTTGACCCTCTTCTCTTCTCTCAGCTCAGGTCCTCATTTCTGACCTTGGTCCAGGCTCTGCACCCGGCACCCCAAGGCAATGTCCTAGCATGTGGGTCAGTCAGCTCCCGCCCTGCTTGAAAGCCTTCCCTGGGAAGAGAGTCAGCCAAAGCAGCTGTAGGAAGGCCAGAAACCAAAGTGCAGTTATGGTCCTAGGGACACACAGGCCTCTGCGGTTGGCAGGTGGAAGAAAGGAAAACAGAGACTGCAAAGCAGACGGAGATTAGCACCTGAAAGGAATGACCAAATGGAGGTGTTAAAGAAGCAAAACAGGGTACCAAAAACACTATTTTCTTTCCTCTTATAAATAATTCTATGGAATAAAGTTTTCAGGAACCATTTAAGAATTCCTTACTAAGAGAATTTTCTTTGGGGTAATAGCTGCCCATGTGAGTCTTTAATAAGCATGCAATGTCAGAGAAAGAACGAGGAAGGGAATAAGAAAGAAAGAGTGGGAGGAAGAGAGGGAAGAAGGAAGGAAAGAAGGGGGAGGGGGAGGGGGGAGGGGGGCGGGAAAGAGGAAGGAAGGGAGAAAGAAAAGAGAAAAGCAAAGAAACAAAAAGAGAAAAGAAAATCTTCTTTGAGCGCCTGGGTGGCTCAGAGGGTTAAACCTCTGCCTGATCTCAGGGTCCTGGGATCGAGCCCCGCGTTGGGCTCCCTGCTCGGTGGAGAGCTTGCTTTCCCCATCTCTCTGCCTGCCTCTCCGCCTACTTGTGATCTCTCTCTCGGTCAAATAAATAAATAAAATCTTAAAAAAAGAAAATCTTCTACAGATTTTCTTTATTTTATTGACAGATACCTCTGGCCCCCAGGATAAAGGCTAAGCCCCTACGTCTCTCACACTGTGGCCCAAACCTGCTAAAAGCCTTGGGGTAGAAGAACGGGCTTCAGGGTAATTTTGGCTCAATGCTTCAACAATGTCATCAGAGCCCCTGTTTCTCAGGATGTTCCCTCTGTCCTCCATGGCACTGCCTTCTTCATCCTTTGGCAGGCTTCTCATGGTGCCAAAATGGCTGCAACAGTTCCTGGCATCATACCTGCACTCCAGGCCATGTAGAAGGAGACGGAGAAAGAGCTCATCCTTGGGCTCTCTGAAGCTGCCAGCAAAGTCTTCTCCAGGCTCTGGAGTTAGAATTGGGTCACCTGCTCTCCCTTAGGCAAGAAGAGATTTTGCGGATCAATCCATCCTGGACTATTCACCTCACCCGAGGTGCAGGGTGGAGTCCACTTCCTCAGAAGTGTGTGGGAAGTGTAGGAAGGGTGCACACCCAAAGGAAAATCAGGTAGTTACCAAGAGGGAATGGATGTTGAGGAGACCACCCCAGTGGCCCCGGAAGCATCCTGCCCGCAGCTCCTCCCCCTCAAATCCCACCCACTCATGTCCTGCTCCCATGTGTTGTGTTCTTTGATGTCTATAAACCCTTGCACATGCCGTCCCTTCTACCCTGGATGACTTTTCGTTCTTCTTGCTCAGTGAACACCTACTTGATTTTTAACCCTGCCCATCATTACCTTCCCAATTCTTTAGACATCGTGATCACCTCTTAAGAACAGAAGCCAGGTTCTTATTCACTCTCAGCATAATATAACACCTGGCACACAATATGTGCTCAATAAATTCAAGTGACTGAGTGCTGCTGATGAGACAGTCATCATCTCCAAAGTCTACAACAGGGGGCTCGTGTGTCTTCAAAATCTTGCCCTCTCAAAGACTAAAATGTAACAAATGTAAGCAGAGTTGTGCTGCGTAAAGCTACGATAAGGAAAGGACAGAACTCAGAGAAAGGACCGTTGAAGGCAGGAGTTTGTCCAAGGGTCTCTGGTGCCTTCCCAGAGAGAGAGGGCTCCCCCATGGCTGGAGGAATGTTTCAGGGGTCTTGGCAGGGTGGTATGTCCTTAAATGGAAAGGGGTCCATCAGAGCATGAGAGCCTGATCCATTAATCTTCCAACCATTTAGATTATCTTACTGGGAAGAGTTTGCAACCATCAGCTGACCCAGGCACTCCCATCTAGCTAGCAATTACAGTCCCATCAACTGTTAATAAATTGGCATTCTGGTTTACCATTTTAATCTGCATTTCTTTCGTGTAAATTGGTCTGAGACCAACACCACCAGTTGGTTCGCAATATATGCTCTCTTTTCCTTCCTTACTCACAGAACCCTCAAATTTTAGCTGGTCCCATGGTTACTTAAAATCTAGGCCACATTTCCCAGGCTCCTTTGCAGCGAGGTAGCGTCCTCCGACTAAATTCTTGTCAAAGACATGGAAGGAAAGGTAATATGTGTGGAACTGCTTAGAGTATCATTAACAGAGGGTTTCTTCTTCCTTTTCCCCTTACTGCTGGCTGGAATATGGATGCATTGGCTGGAGCGGAAGCAGTCATCTTGGACTGTTGAGGAATTTGGGAAAGAAGCCATGCCAGGTAGGACAACAAGATATAAGACAGAAGCCACAAGAAAGGAGCCTTATCACACAGCCCTTCATGCTCACCTGAACATTTATGTAAGAGAAATGTATTTCTGTGTTGTTTCAGTCACTTTTGCCATTAGCAGCCAAACCTAACTCCAGTTTCATACAATCCCCTGGAGCTGTGCTGGCCCAAACATGTGGCTACTGAGCCCTTGAAACGTGGCCAGTACCAACTGAGAAGTCTACACTGCATTTTGACTTCAAAAAAAAAAAAAGAATGTTAGGTATCGCATTAATAACTTTTATATTGAGTACCTGTTGAAATATTGGGTTAATCTATTCTTTTTACTTTTTAAAATATTACCTCTAGAAATTTTTAAATTACAGGTATGTCTCCACCATATTTCCACGGAATGGTGCTTACCTAGTACTGGTCACTTTTGTCCGAATGGATAATATCATACTATTGAACCATCAAAAGCTGAGAGATGATCAGAAACTGAGCCCTTACTTACTCACCAAGGCCCAGACTTGAGCCCTTCCTCTGCCTTTGTCTATCTGCTTGTCTGTCTGCTGCTCCCTGCAACCCATCACCCCACTTGCTAAACTACCTTACCTACAGCAAGAATAGATATAAAGCTTGGCACAGAGCATAGCTAAGCCAGGAAAGGATGAGAAGAGAAAACAGGAGGTGATCCGAAAGTTTAAAAGACATGACCCTGGGGTCCAGGCTGAGGGACCCACTACTTTATGACTCTAGCAGCATCTGCTCCAGGTAAGCCAGTGCCAGGCGTGCACTCCCGCCTTGACCTGTCTCTCCAGATTTCAAGGTTCTGATATGCTCTGCAAGCCCCACTCTCTGAAGAATTTGAGAAAAGTTGTTGCTTTTTCATTTTGTGTTTTTTCTTCTTAGAAGGACAGGAATAACAGCCTCTAAGCTTTTTATATGCCAGAACTGAATCTAGAATTCCAGTATTTGGTGGGATTTGTTTTGTCGTTGTTTTGTTTTTTCAATAAAAATCAAAATACCTAGTAATCTGGGCCTGCTGAGTTTGCCTCAAGCCTGATCCTGTACAAGATCATAAGGGCAGCAGAGCCCTACCGTAGGCACCCCAAGTCATGCTCCGGATATTTCATTAAACAAAGCGAAGAAACATGCACACATTTTTTAAAACCCATCAAAATGATTTAAATTTGAGTTTGGGCACCCAAGTTTTAACCCTTCAGAACAATGTATCCCTCTGGGGTTCCAAATAATTGAGGTCTTGTTACACAGGCTCAAAATAACTGAGTGAAGAGATTCTAAATCAGGTTGAAGTCTTCCTTTCTTTTTCTGTTATTTTTCAAGAAATCTTGCTTTAGAAATCAATGCATAAGTCATTTTCCATGTGAATGACCCCTGAGCCCTACTCTTCCTGGTGCCAGGAGGCTGGGCCCCAGTCGGCTGCTGGAGGGATAAGGCACCCACTCTACTCTGACCTGGAGATCTCTGCTCAGCTCCCTCTCCCTCCGACAGGCAAAGCTGGCTTCTCAGAATTCCCCCACGCACCCTGGGAGCTGGGATTTTGCTAAAACGGAGTTACCATAGCTGATGTGTTAATGAATTCATGAAGCCGCCTAGTGGAATGAGGTTACAGGGAGGTGGAGGAAAAGTTCCTTTCTCTCTTTTCTTAAAAAAAAAAAAAAAAAAAAAAAAAAAAAAATTGGCTTTTCTTTTTGTGAGTGGGTACACACATGCGCGCACGCGCGCGCACACACCCACACACACAAACACACATATCAGGTCTCTAACCTGAAAAAAACTTTCCTTTCCAACTGCCCCAAATTATTCAAGGTGATTTTCCCATCTCCGAGAGCTCAGAGAGCTCAGGTCCTGGCCTGATTCTGCTCCTCCCCTTCTGGGATCCCACACCCCCTCTCAAAACACAGGTTTCTTTATCCTCCTCACTTGAGTGTCATGCCTTCCTTTTCACATGAGTATCTTCTAGTATCTTCTTGTAGAACAAAAACCCATCAAGAGCAGGACCCGTGTCTTGTTTTTATTAACTCTGTATCTTCCAATGCTCCTGGCATCCACAAACCTCACTCGGGCACTCAATGTTTATCGTGTTGACTTATTCCTCCAGTAATAATCATAACAACTACCCCCTATAGAACATTTACTATGTGCCAGTGTTCCAGGTACATCTCATGGGTGAATTCATTTAACCCTCCCAACCAACTCTAATAGTATCCCCATTTTACAGATGGGAAAACTGGCAGACAGGTTGGTTACATAATGGTCCACAGGTCACAGGGCCTGTAAACCATGGCAGAGCCAAGATTTGAACCCAGGTCTTCATCTGGCTCCACTGACTATCTTCTAAACTATTTGGCTACATGGCCTCATCCAATGTGCATAAAGACCTTGCCCAGGGCAGCCAGCACTGGACGTGCAGAGGCTCGGGGCTGTGTGTTTCTGAGCAGACATTGCAGCCTGTTAAAGGCTCAGTGTCACAGCCACAGAACCACCGGCGACATCCAACTTCCCAATGGCCATTTGCAGCTCTAATTGTGCCGTAAGTGAGCTCCATGGTTTTGCTTCCAACCAGGTAGGCCTTGCAGCACTGGGAAGCCCTCAGATTGTGTGGAGGGTATGGTGGGAATGAGGAACTGAAGTTGATTCCTTTTCAAATTGAAGAAGAAAAGCAGACTTACAAACCAGGTGCAAAGCAAGGACATTGTGATAGTTAATTACCTGTGTCAACTGACTAGGCGGGGGGTGGGGTGGGCAGATGGCGGGTAAAACATGATTTTGGGATGTACCTGTGAGAGTGTGCCTGCAGGAGATTAGCATGGAAATTGGTGAATACGGTAAAATAGATTGCTCTCTCCGGTGTGGGTGGGCATCACACAATCCATTGAGGGCCTGAATAGAGCAAAAAGTGGAGAAAATAGGAATTTACCCCTTTTTTCCCTGCCAGTTTGAGCTGGAACACTGGTATTCTCCTACCCTTGGACGGGGCCTTCCAACCATGGCTCCCCTGGTTCTCAAGACTTTGGGGCTCCAGTAGGAATTACCCCAACACTTCCCTGATTCCAGACTGTGGTCTGTAGAATGATGTGGCAAAGGGGCGCCTGGGTGGCTCAATGGGTTAAAGCCTCTGCCTTCGGCTCAGATCATGATCTCAGGGTCTTGGGATCGAGCCCCGCATCGCGCTCTCTGCTCAGCAGGGAGCCTGCTTCCCCCTCTCTCTATGCCTGCCTCTCTGCCTACTTGTGATCTGTCTGTCAAATAAATAAATAAAATCTTTAAGAGAAAAAAAAAAAAAAGAACCAGGATGCCCCTGGCCTGTAGGTCACTTCATTTGGTGCCACCATCATCTGTTGGTTCTTTAGAGTCAAGGGACTTTTGCCCTCTTGAAGCATGCACATCTCCCGAAGAAAAGTCATGTGTAACGTCAGCAAAAAGATCTTCTGATACAGAGTGGGAAGACCTGGAGTCAAGCCCCATCCCAATCACTATCTCTGTAGATAACAGAGATCCCAAAGCCCCTGGCCCCCCATGAAATAAAAGGGTTGGACTGGCCATCCCTTGGGACCCTTCTAGCCATAAGAACCTGCAGTCTTTGACTATATAGGTGGGCTTCCTGGAGAGCCTTCCTCTGGGATAGGGCAGAGAACACAAAAGCCCAACTAGAAGGCTTTCACGGATCTGGATTCAAGTCAGCTCTGCTAGAGGTTTACTGGCCACATGACCTGTGGGTGGTTACTTAACCAACTTACACACCAGGTTTCCCAGAGCCTGAGTCCTCATCGTTTTCACCAGCGCTAACTCTGGCCAAGGGTGAGGAGAACCTGGGCCTGAGGACTGTGCCAGGGCTCAGGCAGCTCCCAGAGCTCCCAGAGCTCCGCATTAGCAAAGCTTTGTTTTGGAAAGGTTCAGGGAGAAATTGACTGATGTAAGCTGAAGTTGGTTGGTCACATTAAGAACTCAGCTTCCCCCTTCCCTCGGTCCCACTGGCTACAAAAGGAGCTTTGTGTGCCGCAGGGCAGCCCGTGCGGGATGTGACCACCGGACGGAATTCAGCCTTTCATAGGCTGCAATGCCTGCTCAGAAACACACAGCCCCAAGCCTCTGCACATCCAGTGCTGGCCGCCCTGGGCATCAGTGCAAGTCAGACTGACTGGGTCTGGACCAGGACGAACACCAGCTTGGACCACCCTTCTTGTCCTGTGCCTCCCATGCTTGTCCTGCAAATGAACAGAAATGGCTAGAAACACAGCCGGGTGAGCTGAGGCACTTTCAGCCACAGCCACTTTCTCTGTGGTTCCCTCACAGGTACTGTGACAAGAGCTGCCCTCCTCCGGGGAGGAGGAGGCCTTACCCATGTCAGGAGAGAGTATGGAGCATGAATGGGGTAGGTAGAACCCTGTACTCAGAGGCTGCATCACCCTCCCTTCCACCCTCTCCCCAACCTCTTGCCTCACTTGGTGACCCATCAGCCCCCATCATCCCCTAGGGCTAAGCTGTGATGTAGAGAAGAATCTGTCTCAGGCACCTCACTACTCTGTGGATCCTCTTCCATCCAGGAACCCCCCCCCACCCAGGACCTTCAGACTCTCCTCTTGCACCATCCCAACCCATATATCCAACCCTCTACTCACCCTCAAATGCTCCAATGTCCTGCGGTTAGCTAGACCTCGTGGTTGGAAAGTGATCTTAAACTAAGATCGTTGTGATTTCTTGGTGGGCAGGGATTATGTCTTTTCTCTCTGTGTGCCCAAGCCCTCCACAGTGCCTGGCACACCAGAGTCATCTAATACACGGGAGTGAGTGAGTGAATGCTAATGTCACTAAATTATACTCAATGTGTGCCTCCCAGAGGCACGTGTACTTTGCCCCCTTAACTAAATCCTACTGGAAGGGATACCTGATGGCAGAGCACTTTCCTGCAGCCATCAGACCTCAGCAAAAAGGTGGCTGCCCTAAAATTAAGGTTTGCCTTCCGTGGGGTGGGGGTGGGGAGGGGCTGTTTGTGGGGGAGGGAAGCCACCACTGGCAGGAGAGAGGAAGGAAGCAGTACTTTCTGGCTCTCTAAAAACGTTGCCTAGAGGCATCCTGGACTCTGCCCAGCCTGAAAAAAAAGAGGACCATTCAAGACGGTGGCTGCCCCAGCTGCAGAGAAAAATTGAAAAAGTTTGGTACATCCCTAGGCAGCCTGCCAAGTGTGTGACCACAACAACTCTCATAGCCAGTGGGAAGGGGTAAAAGCCAGAGGAGAGAGGGGGACCGCATATAGCTAGAGATCAGAGAAGGATGATGATGGCAGAGGGAGCACTTGAAAAGGGAAATGGGTTTGCATACACAGAAGCAAGTTCAGAAAGGCTTTCCAGACAGAGGGAGCAGAGTCCAGGACTGATGGCTAGAAGACACAAGTGTGTTAGAGAAGAGTTGGGTAGGGCACAAGGTATGTGAAGGGAGTAATAGGCCATCAATTTGAAAAGGTCAATTGGAATTCAATTATGGAGGGCCTTGGGCTATGCTAAAGAGTTTGGACTTTCTTCCATAGGCAAGGAGAGCACTGTAAGATCTAAAGGTAACTTACTTAGGGAGATAAACCAAAATTTGCTCAGCACCAAAGACCAGGTACTCGACCAATGTTATCACATGTGATCCTCACAGCGATTCCATGACGTGGGTGACATAATCCCCGAGTTGTAGTTGAGGAGACTGATGCGCAAGTTGGTTAGGGACTTGTCCGAGTCTCACAGCCGAATCTTCAAGGAAGGACTTGATATTTCCTTCTAGGGCATTCTCTGTAGATGCGAGAAATGAGAATGTACTCTAACAAAGCTGGAATGACCATCAAAGGAACATAAAGATGAGGTGAAAATGCAAGAAATGGTGCAATTAACCAGAGTCCAATGGGGGAAAAAAATCCCAGAATGGGGGCGCCTGAGTGGCTCAGTGGGTTAAGCCGCTGCCTTCGGCTCAGGTCATGATCTCAGGGTCCTGGGATCGAGTCCCACATCGGGCTCTCTGCTCAGCAGGGAGCCTGCTTCCTCCTCTCTCTCTCTCTCTGCCTCTCTGCCTACTTGTGATCTCTCTCTGTCAAATAAATAAATAAAATCTTTAAAAAAAAATCCCAGAATGACAGCTGCCTTGAAAGAAATTGGTGTCCAATAAAATCAATGGGTCCCAAGGAAAAAGCCTTTAGAAGAATATAATAGAGTCCCAGAAACACATAAAATGAGTAAAAAGCTAGATAATATTTGGGACAGGAGGGCAAAGACTTAGTTTTCTTTGCCCAAACAGAAACAAGAAAGTAATCAAAAATTCTGGGAAAAGCAAATCACTAATCAAGAAAGTCATGGTCCAAAAATGAAACAACGAAAGAGGTAAGATGAATTTGAGCAAATGATGGCACATGGAACATCTATTTGGTCTCTGGGCCAAGAACATTGTGTTTGAGTGACGCAGGTGTCTTCCCTTGAACATTAGGGAAAGAAATACGATCACAGACCATCACCAGACCCTGTGATGTTTATCCACACAAAATTCACGACTCCCATTGCTAGTCATTGGTCTTCAACTTTTAAAATGGACTCTGAACAAAGAAGGGAAAATTTCACTATGATTTTAGGACAGGTGATAATGTGACCACACTTGACAATGTAGAAATTAAAAAATAACTCAGAAAAGCACTTAGCAACCTAAGTGTCCATCAGTAGGTGTATGGCTAGAGTAGTTGTGGTATTGCTACAGAAGGAATATTAACCATAAAAAGGAATGAAATCTTGCCATTTGTGACAACACGGATGGACCTAGAGGCTATTACACTAAGAGAAGTAAAGCAGACAGAGAAAGACAAATACCATATGCTTTCACTTTATGTGAAATCTAAAAACCAAACAAATGAACAAACAAAACAAAACAAAAGTAGACTCATAAATACAGAAAGCAAACTAGTGGTTGCCAGAGGGGAGGGGGTTTAGGGGTGACGGGTGAAACGGGTGAAAAGAATGAACTTCCAGTTATAAAATAGAGAAATCACAGAAAGGAAAAGTACGGCACAGGGAATAGAACAGGCAGTAACACGGCCGCTACCCTGCACCATGACAGATGGTAGCCAGACCTCTTCTGGGGATCATTTCGTAATGTGCAGAAATATCAAATCACTACCTTGTATCCCTGAAACTAATACAATCGTGTATGTCAATTATAATTCAGTAAAAAAATCAACAGAGAGAAGAGGTTGGGTGGGGGGTAGAGGAGACAATGATGCTAAGATCTTACCTTATGGGGTAAGGAGTCAGGTACAGCTGAGAGTGGATGAAATAGAGTCATCAAGAGAGGAACTCGGGGGATGCCTGGGTGGCTCAGTGGGTTAAACGTCTGCCTTTGGCTCAGGTCATGATCCCAGCCTACTGGAGTCTCACCCCACATCAGGCTCCCTGCTCAGCGGGGAGTCTGCTTCTCCTTCTGCCTGCTGCCCCCTGCTTGTGCTTGCTCTCTCACACAGGTAAATGAATAAAATCTTAAAAGGGGCGCCTGGATGGCTCAGTTGGTTAAGCAACTGCCTTCGGCTCAGGTCATGATCCTGGAGTCTTGGGATCGAGTCCCATATCGGGCTTCCTGCTCAGCGGAGAGTCTGCTTCTCCCTCTAACCCTCCCCACCCTCATGCTCTCTGACTCTCAAATAAATAAAATATATATTTTTTTAAATCTTAAAAGTAAAAGAAAGGAACTAGGAGTAGTGACTGCATCAGTTAGAATTCAAGAAAAAAGGAGTCATCAGGGGGATAGACCTCATGCAGTTTCAGGAGCTGCTTCAACGGTATGCATGAGCTCCCGGCTTCTGTGTCTGGTGTTGGGCCTGAGGTCAGCAGCACCGGCAGTTGAGAGGAAAAGATGGAAGTGAGGAAAAAGGAAAAACCAGCTGGAGCCCACAAGGGCCACCAGAAACCCCCATCGGTCCCTGCGCCTCTGATCTCTGTGATGTGGCTGAGCTCCTGGGGAAGCAGGTGCCCCCGCATGGAGCCGCCCGTGCACCTGGCCCAGGACACGGAGGAGCTGAAGGAGGAGAATGAGAAGGAGCTGGAGGAGCCCTGGGCAGCCGGCCAGCAAGGTGAGCTGCCCAGCGGAGGCCCCCTGCCAGCTCCAGCAGCACCTGGCCCCATGCCAACCTTCAGCGAACAAAAACGACTACTGCTTCATTTCTGCCGTCCGACTTTTGCACCAACGTCGCTCATGGTTCACCCTGACTTAGAACCACCACGGAGAGGGAATGCGGGGGAATGTAGCTCTTTCTCAATCAGGCTGACATGGTACAAATTGATAGAAGCCAAAAAACCGCAAAAGGGACAAGGGTGACTGGCGGGGTGGGTTCCCTGGAAGCAGACGCTGAGACGGGACCTGGGTGCATGAGCTTTACTAGGAGGGACACCCTGAAAAGAAGGGAAAGAAAAAATCGGGCAGGGAGAGAAGTCAGCTGTGATGCAGACCCAACCAAGCTGGCCTGGAGCGAGTATTTCCCGTGAGAGCCCCACGGTGTGGGAAAAGGGCCTTATTCCCTCTCTCTGTGTCAGTCGCTGGGCTCAGGCTGCCCCACAGAGGGTGTGAGCTGGGGCCAGGTGGCTCTCGGGCCCTCTGAGGCTAACCCGGCAGGAGCCAGCAGCTGGGGGCCATCTGCTGCCCATGCTCCCCACAGCTGGAAGGCAAGTCCGTTTTGGAAGGTCTGGAGGGTGCTTTTCCATGTCTCCCCAACTGTACACATGAGCGAAACCTCTGCGTTATCAGAGCAGGGAGACAACAGACAATGACCCCGGAGGGTCCCAGAACACGGCAGTATTTGAGTCTTCCTTAGAGATCAGAAGGTAAAGCGGCAGAACCCAAAACTGAAGCAGTTAAAAGCCATGGCCTCTGAGAGGCAAGGCTCAATCCAAAGAATGGAATGGAAATCTGGTTTTAACTATCAGCCCTTCTGTACCATTTTCTTTCTTTATCCATGTGCATATAGTTCTTCAATTAAATATCTGTTAAGTTTTTAAAAATTTGGGTCTGTCTGATTCCAAAGCCACATCCCAGAGTTGTGCCCCAAGCAGGCCTATTTGGAGGGGCAGACAGAACCTTCACTCTCTCCAGGGGAAGCAGGCACCGCTGCGAGGGCCTGGTCGGGACTTGGCATGCGAAGCCTGGGCCCTCCATTCCCAAGGCGGGCGTCTGGCCAACTCCTTCATCTCGTGCCCCAGATGGACAAGCGCCCGGCCCCGAGAGTCAGGGAAAATACCAGCGCCCGGGTTGTGTTGGATGGGGGCCTCTCTGTTTCCACCGGTGAGCTGCTGGGTTTGCAGTCACGGAGAACAGGGGTGCCCTTTGACCTATCCGGGCGCCTCCCAAGCTTTAACATCTCTGATTCAGACGCCAAGCAGAGGGCCCAGCACCTGGAGAATGCCAGCAGCCGGGCTGGTGCAAAAAGGATGGGCTTGTCCACTGTGAAGTTCTTCTGGAAGGCTGGCTGGATAGGCAGTTCACGTGGGAGGCTCAGCTTGTCCGGTGACAGCCCTTCTTATTAAAAAAAAAAATATATATATATATATATATATATATATATACATATATATATTTATGAATGGATACAACTACAGCACAGAAAGTTAGAGACTAGAGGCCAGTGAGCCTAACCCCACGATCCTAACACAATCATTGCCTGGTCCCCGGGTTTCCTCTCACTTCCTCCTCCTCCGTATCTGGGTTTTTCTAAGCCAGTTGTCATCACACTGTACACACTCGGCCCTTGCCTTTTCTACCAAACCCCTACCATATGCATTTTCCGTGTTGTTACCTAGGTTCCATAATTATCATTTTATTTTTTTTTAAGATTTTATTTATTTATTTGACAGAGAGAGAGATCACAAGCAGGCAGAGGGGGGGGGGAAGCAGGCTCCCTGCTGAGCAGAGAGCCCTATTCGGGGCTCGATCCAAGGACCCTGGGATCATGACCTGAGCTGAAGGCAGAGGCTTTAACCCACTGAGCCACCCAGGCTCCCGCTATCATTTTAAATAGTCGCATCATCTGAAGTCGGGGATTTTGTCCCAGAACCTACTAACCCAGGACCCCGGCGCACAGTAGACAATGAATACATCTATTGTTTCGTGAACGGAATGAGTGACTGGGCCCGAATTTCTTTGAGGCTTCTCCTACTGTGAGGTAGTCACGAAATCTGTTTCCAATTTTTCAGGCGCATTGTCTTGTTTCTTTCCTGGACACCCTTCTTTTTTTCCCCTTTTTCATTCAATTTCCCCAACAAACCACTAAACTTTGCTCTTTGCTGGCCTCTCCCAAATCCCACAGGCTCTGTCCTTCTTGTGTCATAGATCAACCAGGTGTGTGTCAAGCACAAACTCCCGGGGCCCCTGAGGGAAGGCAAACTGTGCTGATGGCTGGACTGCAGAGCAGGAAGCTGGGGGCACCGGCAAGCTGGGCCTCCACGCACTTCAGAGTCCCTGTGCTCCATCAACACCGCTGTCACCATCAAGTACGCTCCGTCTTGAACTAGTGGCCCAAAACCTGCCAGCTATTTCATCTCGGTGCTTATGATTTTCACGTGAATTTAAACATTCAAACATCAGGAGCATGAAACATAAACACTCAGCCCGAGACGGCATTTTAATGAGGTTCAACCAGGTTCAGTACGTTCCATTACTTACAATTGTGTAAAAGCTTTTTGACCCAGATCACTTCCTTAGGTCTGGCCCATTACAGCCAAGACAAACTTTGTGTTTTCTGAGCACTTTAAAGATTGGAGGGAATTATTCTGGGCAGATGGTGAACACAGAGCCACCCCCCACCCCACCAAGCGGCTCTGATTAGCCGGGCCAGTGGTTTAATGGAGCCTCTCAAAAACTCCAAAGGAGGAAAAGACTAAGGGATAAATCATGGTCAGAGACCATCACTCACTCGCCCTGAAAATGCTCCCACACTCTTTTGCCTTGTGCCCACGCTCTTCCAACCAGCCACCTCTGGAGCCCCTTCGATGCTTCTCCTGGAGCAAGGAAAGAGTTACTCGTATCCCCTTCAACAGGTGTGGCAACAGAGGTCTAGAAAGACAAGGTGAGGGATGCCTGGGTGGCTCAGTGGGTTAAGCCTCTGCCGTTGGCTCAGGTCATGGTCTCAGGGTCCTGGGATCGAGCCCCGCATCAGGCTCTCTGCTCAGCAGGAAGCCTGCTTTCCCCTTTCTTTCTGCCTGCCTCTCTGCCTACTTGTGATCTCTCTCTCTCTCTCTCTTTGTCAAATAAATAAATAAATAAAAATCTTTAAAAAAAAAAGAAAAGAAAGACAAGGTGACTTGTCCCAGACCACAAGGCAAAGAACTAGCTGTCCAAAGTTCTTTCCACCAAACACACTTAGGTACTGACTAAGCTGTTGTGATAAAGAGGCTTCGTAATACGTCAGCGCATGGAGAGGCCATTAGGGGACTCTGCCATGCTCAGCACAAGGTTATCCTGGATTTGCTCCCCACTCACTGAGCAGAGCTTGTGGCCAGGCTCTCCATGAGAGACCCCAGGCCCACATCAGCGCCGGGGGACCTGGTTACGACCCATTCCGTAACGAGGCTCGGTGCAAAGGAAAAATGAGTGGAAACTGGGAAAAATCTCACCCATGGGGAGCTTACAGATTTAGAAGCAACAAAGCTGGACACAAACAGGACGTGCCGCTACATGCCGCTGACCAGAGACCCAAGAAAGAAACCAGCAGATGAGTGAATAGCATGGACCCATGTCCCAAGCAAGGATTTCCCTTCCAAGGGACCAAGGCAACTGGTCTTCAAGCTTGGCCTCCTACCGATGCTCTGGTTCCCACCATCTGCCCCTGGGCACTCTCCCCGCCCAAACAACTCACCACCCATCCCCAGAGCCTGCCAGACTTACCTTTCTCCTTTGTTCTGCTAATCTAGCTCAGATATGTTATCAAGCTTTCCCTGAATCTCCTGATCCAAAATTAGTCACTTTTATCTGTATAATCCCAAAGCACTTTTTTTACATGCAGATTAAATCACTTATACATTGTATGAATTATGATCAGTGGGGCATAAATGCATCAGCCTGCCAAGAATAAGAATTTCACCAAAACTTGCACACCTAGGGCTTAACACAGTACCTGGGAAATAATGATGGTTAAATGAATGAATGACTTAAAAAGGCAGAATTGCTTCTTACTTTTATCACCATACTTCTGGTGCATAATACATGCACCTGCCTGACATATAGTTGGTGTTCAATAAATGGAGCTGATGGGCTTAGCTTGAACTTAACTAAAGAGGAGTACCATCAGGTGCAGCAAAGACATGGCCCAGAAGGCATAACTCGCCTGGGGCCAACCCCATCCTATTACTCCGACAGAATTTTTTATTTTAAAGATTTTATTTAATTACTTATTTGTTTGGGAGAGAGCAAGAGTGAGAGAAGACAGCAGGGGGGGGAGCAGCGAAGGGAGACAGAGAAACAGGCTCCTCAATGAGCAGGGAACCCGAAGCTGGACTCCATCCCAGGACCCTGGGGACTGAACCAGCCAGGCACCAGGAACCAATGGGATTTTTCAGAGTCTATAGATCTTGTAAGACCAGCTTGGTCTGCCCACCAGATATGAGGCTTGCGGTCCATTTGGCAAAGGTTGTCTGCCACTGGGGCGACCATCCTGCACTTCGGGCTATCATTCCTTTTTTCTCCACATACTCCTTCCCAGGGCTCAGTCTTCGGATCTGTGACTCCGGTCCCCACCGTCCATCCCCCAGGAGGGACTCAGCCTCTCAGCAGGGCCCTACTGGATCCCTTTGTGCTCAGTGACTCTCCCGTGCTGAGCGAACTTCCATCCTTCTGTCTAGGGTGATTGGCTCAGAGATGTGCATATGACCTCAGCCAGCTAACTGGAGTCCTTCTGGGATTTTCTCACTAAAGCTATGAACAAAACTTGTCCCTTTCTGCTGAAAGAATATGATTCTGGGGCTCTAGCAACCACGGATGCCTCCATGTGGTATCAAGAGAAGGAGATAAAGAAATCCTATCCTGGATCAAGCTATTCCTAAAGCCAGATTTCCCCAGACTTCCCAGGCACCCAAATAAAGATAAGTTCTATCTCTGTCTTTTTTTAAAAAGATTTTATTTATTTATTTGACAGAGAGAGATCACAAGTAGGCAGAGAGGCAGGCAGAGAGAGAGGAGGAAGCAGGCTCCCCGCTGAGCAGGGAGCCCGATGTGGGGCTCGATGCGGAGATCCACCCCAGGATGCCAGGATCATGACCTGAGCCGAAGGCAGAGGTTTTTTTTTTGTTTTTTTTTTTGTATTTATTTATTTATTTATTTATTTATTTATTTGACACAGAGAGAGAGATATATCACAAGTAGGCTGAGAGGCAGGCAGAGAGGTGGGGAAGCAGGCTCCCCGATGAGCAGAGAGCCCAATCTCAGGGCTCAGTCCCGGACCCTGAGAGATCATGACCTGAGCGGAAGGCAGAGGCTTAACCCACTGAGCCACCCAGGTGAGAAGGCAGAGGTTTTAACCCACTGAGCCACCCAGGCGCCCCAAGATAAGTTCTCTTTTAAGCTACATTGAGTTGGGTTTCTATCGTTCAAAAATGGAAGACTCCTGATCAGTACAAGACCCCAAACTTGGGTGATATGTTCTCTTTGTCCTTTAAGTCCCAACATTTAATCTTTTGGAGCTTGCATACAAAGTCCCTTCCACTGCATGTTTCTTCCACTGTCGTGGCCAGATTCCCTTTGTCTCATACCTGGAGGCATCCTGGTGGGGAGAGCTATAGCATTAGAGCCAGACAGAGCTCGAACGAATCCAGCTCCCTTACGTACTCATTGGTCATGTGATCTTGGGCTTCTCTGGCCCTCAGTATCTTCATCTGTAAAGTGGGACAAATAATCCTTATTTGGCTGAGTGAAAACATGTTTATGAGGGCCCAATAGAGGCTCAGTAAGAGGTAGCTAGCTAGCATTCCTATAATAATAAAGTGGCCTCTGAGTTCTGTCTTGAAGAGAAGGTAATACACTTGTCCTATTTTTAGTTGGGACCCTAATTAACTTTTCTCAACTCAAACATAAAAAAATGACAGTAGCCCAGTCTGAGAAAAGGTAGTCCAGGCAGCTGCAGATAGAACAAGAGGAGATGTAACTGCTGGAGGAAATATGTTTAGGCGGGAGTGGTCCCAGCACCAACCAGTGAGAGGGTCCTGGGTCACACAGCCCCAGGCTCTGCAGCAGCCAGTCAGAGGTGAGTGCCCCCGGAGAAGCCCAGCCGGGGCAGGGCAGGGCCAGGATCAAGGACAGGTCCTCCGAAGTAAAGAAGGTCCCTGTCAGGGGGGGTGGGGGGTGGGTCGGTGCTGAGGAACTTGGTATTCAGGATTGACTCTGAGTGGAGAGTTTGTAGGCTTCCTGCAAGATATCAACCTCACAGCCCCCTTTCTCCTCTCCCTGACCGCTGGTCTGGCTTACGGTTCCCGAAGAGAGAGAAGAGGACTAGGACAGGAGCCCAGTACCTGGATTCCATCTTTATTTGCTGTTGATGATCTCTGAGGCCTTGGGAAAGGGGCTTTCCCTCTCTGGGCCTTGGTGCCCTCCCTGTCAAGGGGGGTGGAGAAGGATAGCAGATGTCCCTCAGGTCCCTGTGAGAGCTGAGTCCACGCCACCCTCAAGCCCTAGGAGGTTAATCAGACATGGCACCTACTACTCCCTGACTGCACTAAGCCTTTTTTTTTTTTTTTTTCCCAAGGGACCCAAGACAGGGCATGGGGAGGGGGCAGCTTCCCAGGCTCTGCAGATGTGTATCCTGAAAGAAATGATGGGGTGCGCAGCCCTGGGGACTCTCTCCCCGCTGGACAGTGCCGCCTCTGTGACACCTCCACATGGAGAAAGGTGAACCTGGAGCTGGGGGGTGAGCCTCCCTATTTAACAGCTTTCCATTTGTTTACCAAAAAAATATTGTTCCATCATAAAAATTCCCAAAATAGTTCCTTCCCTGGCCAGACTGACTGGCGGGCGCCCAGCTTGGGAGGCCAGCCTCACTAGAGACATGCTCTCAGGGAGGTGAAAAGAGCCGGGAAGGCTGGGGGCTGCCACTTGAGGACCACCAGCCCCGCACATCCTGTGGGGTGGGACACGGAGGCTTAGAGACACAGAATCCCCTCTCTGGGAGGCTCTGGGCAGTGACAGAGTTTTCCCCAGAGGCTCAGCAAGTTTCTTTTTAGCTAAGAAGAGCATCTTCTGCCAATGGGAGAATGGTAGGGGGACAGATGGTGGTGGGACAGATGCTTTCCACCCTGCCAGAACGTTCTCTCCCTCACTGTTCTGCTAGCAACCTTCTCACCTCACTGTTCTCAACTTGAATGGCAGTTCTTAAGAGAGCCCTCTCCCCAAAATGACCCAGATTAGGGCCGAGGCTACACGTTCTCACAGGAGTCTTCTTCTTCCCTGTGGAGCACTTACCATGGTTTGTCCTTCCAAATACAAGTATCAGACCATTCCCATAGCCTGGAAGGTTCTTGGGCAGAGAACATCGGTACCTTTACCCATAGAAGGTGCTCAGTAAGTATCATTCCCATGAACAGACTATTTCCATAACTTGCTTGAAGCCCAGAAAGGCCGAACAACTTGCCCAACATCATGCAGCTCACAAGTCTCAGAAGTAGAATTTGAACTCTGGTTTGTCCGACTCCAAAACCCACGTCTTAACCTTACTGGCCTGCTTCACATGCTCAGTGAGGCTGGACAAGTCACTGAACGAGAAAGCCCTGCCCTAATGGTGCCATCTCTATCACCTTGTTTCTGCCTCCATGGGAGGAGAGAAGGAATCTGGGTAAGCTGTCCCCTCAAGAAGATGCCAGCTTATCCCAGGTGCCCTACATCTCACAGATGCACCAGAAGTATGTGTTGGGTGTTAGGTGTTGGGTGAATGTTCCCTCTGCCTGGGACCCCAACACCTCTCAGTGACAGACCAGTCCTGTGGATGCCTATTTCTGTTCGGGGATGAAAGACAGGAGTGTTCCATCCCTCCAACCTCTCACTCCTCCTGCTCTCCACCCCAACCTAGCCCCAGAGCAGGACCCCAGTTAGGAAAGTGACCTGTGGTTAGGAGTCATCCTCACAGAAGACCTTTGTTACCGCAGCCCAGAGCTTCCAAATTGGGCTTCAGAGCAAATGTGGACAGGCACCCTCACCGCCCTCCTGAAAAGCCTTGCTTTTTATAGCTGGACCTACTCCAGTCCTACCCATCTTAGGTGAAGTGGGAATAAATTCACATTAAACTTTAATACATTGGATTTAATTAATTAAATAAGTCCACCTTAAGATAAAATGTTAATTTTGTTGATCGACAAGATGCAATCTAGGCAACTATAATGACTTATCTTGCAAACCCAGCTGTAGGATGAGCCCTCACAGTGCAACCTGGGAAGAGAAAGAGAGAGAGAGAGAGAGCAATCTGAAGAATGAAAATGTTTCCTGAGCGCCTGTTCCTGTCAGTGAAGGTGGGCTCCACAGGGGGAGAACAGGATAGGAGAGATTTCCTCCATGACCGGTTTCAGCTTTCACCAAGCTTAGCACCAGTTGGCACCGTTTGTGGATTCTGGAGGACAAACACGTGCATCTTTTCATGCATCTTGGTCCCTAAAGGCAAGGCCGTTAGTATGTGATGCACAAAGCTATGTATATCCTGTCTTAGTAGGGGAGTTATCTTCTGCAGTAATTTTCCTGGACATGACTCTCCTCTTTCCGTACTGACTTGAGAGGCTTCCCCCACTTAGCACCCAACCAGATCGTCACTCACATCTATTGTAGGGAAATTGGACCTTAGATCCAAGCAAGAGAAAAACAACCCCCTGGAAACCCACTGCTGTGCATTTCAGATGGTCTTTTCTTTTTTCTTTTTTCTGAAGATTTATTTATTTGAAAGAGAGCATGCCTGTGCGTGGTAATGATGAAAGGGGCAGAGGGAGAGAATCTTTAAGCAGACTCCCCACTGAATGCGGAGCCCAATGGCGGGGTCGGTGCGGGGGGGGCTCCATCTCGCAACCCTTGAAATCATGACCTGAGCTGAAATCAGGAGTCCAACACTCAACCAACTGAGCCACCCAGGAGCCCATTAAGGGGCTTTTCTTAAGGCAAGTGTGTACAAATGAGTATTTATTGTATCTACAGCTCATAAAGAAAAACTATAAAGAAGATGGTCTTTTGAAATTTACAAGTTGTGATTTTTTTCAAAGTCTTTTTTTCCCCTTAAGATTCTACTCATTTGTGAGAGAGAGAGCACAAGCAGGGGAGCAGGGGGAGGGGGAGAAGCAGGCTCCCTGCCAAGCAGGAAACCCAGCACAGGACTTGATCCCAAGACCCTGAGATTATGATCTGAGCCAAAGACAGATGCCTAACAGACTGAGCCACCAGGCACCCTTTAAAGTCTTTTCTTTAAGAACACAGTGACCTCGATTCTTTCCTTTTCAAACTCCCCTCCATACTCAGTGCCAACTTTCTGCACTGTTAATATTTGTACCAGAAAAATCTCCTTGACACCTTCTATTCAAAGCAGGTGAGAGTCAGAATCACTCTCCATGGAAAAGAGGCCAAAAGAATGAGGACCAATCTTTTCCTTCTCCCCAGTTTGGCCTCTGGTTGGTCCTGTAGGGAAGCAAGCCCAGGAAGACTGAATCACTTCCCCAAATGACACCTGTGTTCTGCCCACCCCCAGAATGCTGTACTGTACCCAATACTTGTACCACCTGTGAACGCGCAGGCTCCCCACCATTCTTTCCCGGGACCAGATGACACAGGGAGACATGGAAGGTATGCTTCAACTAAGAAAATACAGTTGACCCTCAAACAACATGGATGTTCACAGTGACCATTCCCTACACAGTGGAAAATCAATGTATAAACTTTGTATAAACATTTTTTTTGTATAAACTTAATTACTGAGAGCCAACTGTTGATTGGACACCTTACTAGTAACATAAACAGCTGATCTGCACCTATTTTGTATATTACACATATTATATACTGTATCCTTATGTTAAAGGAAGCTGGCAAAAGGAAACTGTTATTAAGAAAATCATAAGGGGGGCGCCTGGGTGGCTCAGTTGTTAAGCATCTGCCTTTGGCTCAGATCACGATCCCAGGGTGCTGGGATCCAGCCCCACATCAGGCTCCCACTCAGTGGGAAGCCTGCTTCTCCCTCTCCCACTACCCCCTGCTTGCGTTCTCTCTCTCGCTGTGTCTCTAAATTTAAAAAAAAAAAAAAATTCTTTAAAAAAGAAAATCATAAGGAAGAGAAAACATATTTATAGTAATGTACTGTATTTATCTGGAAAAAAAAAAACAAAAAACAAAACAAAACACACGTTTGTGAGCCTGTGTTGTTCAAGGGTCAACCGTATTTAGAAGATAAACATCCTTCCTTGCCTCATTCAAACCATTTCTAGCTTCAGCTTAATTCTTTTCCCAGTTGAAAGGAGAGAGAACTTGAAGAGCAACAGGTTCAGTGCTGAGTGCTAACTAGGAAAAAAAAAATAGTTCAATACCCAATGTACTTTTTAAGGGTCTGGTCCCACTTGGCTTTGCTTTCCTCACTACTTGGTGGTTGCAAATGTAGTCCAAGATTGGCCGAGGATTTGCAAAATCAGTGGTTTTGATTAAGTATTTGGACTTTGATCTTTGAATGGAATTAACCTTAAAAAGAAAACAGTGCTGCATAGATGAAAGCCATCACCAGTCTTTTGCTTTCCGAGTGCAGGGGCACTTCTATACTATGGCCAAATGACTACTAAGGAATTTGATAATTACCTTTCCAGTTAGAATGGCACATATTCACCGCTCAGATTCAAGAATTTGTTTAAAAATGCAACTATAAATAGTGCAGGTACTTCCAGAGTTTCTAACATCAGTCTTGCAAATTTCCTGTACTCATGAATAGCCTGTTGTTCGAGCCACCCGACCACAGTCAGCAAATGGACCGAGTGAGCTAGCGCCCCTTTGCCGCCTTTGTATTTAGTTAACCACCTTGTTCCCAAAATAGTTTAAGATGAGTTTTTAAAAATGCATGCACTATAATGAAGGCAAAACAATGGGTCAACAAGGAAATTAAAGAAAAGAAGGAAACAAGGGAAAAAAGATGAAGATGCAGTGAGATTTTTAATTCCGCAGGTTGTGACTCTGTGTATTCACTCAAGATCATTTCAAATTTTAATATAAGCAATAAAAAAGGAGACAGGGTCCATTATATAATTTCGAGAATCCATAAAATAAAATCCGAGTATTTAGGAGAAAAACAACTCTTCCTAGAACAAAGACCCAAAAGAAATTTCTTCCTTATAAAGAATACAGCATTCTTACCGTAAATGTGACAAGGAGCTCCACAATTTTGTCTCTTAAAACTTCCCTCCATGTAGGTTGATGGCTTCTTAAGAAACCTGAATTTGTTAAAAGCCTTTCCACTGGAGACCAAAAGCACGTGGTTCAGATCCACAGCTGGTGTGACTTATGGGTAGATTTAAAGAACGAAAACCATCAATTGACTTTATGACCTTCAGGCCGCACCCATCAAACCTTACTTCTCTAATCCAAGCATTGGCAATCACTGTGAGTTTGTGGTTGCTTTCTCCCTGACCAGCACTCGAGATGTCAGTTAAACATCATTCTATTTGCTCTAATTTGAGCCAAGCCAGGGGTAGGGACAATGTTGCTGGCTGACAGCACGTGGAACAGATCGCACCTCAACTCACCATCCCTTTTCTTCTCTTACTGGGAAGACCTGAAATGCCAGTCTCTTTCCCTTTTCTTTCTGTGTCATTCAAAGTCTCTTTGGGCCCATCTCAGGAGAGCATCTCATAGTGTTGCCTTTAGACAAGTGCAGCTATGCCCCACTCGAAATCTTCTAAGTCCCCCTCTCTTGCCCCAGACCCTGTATCTTCCCTTTGGGATGCTCTCCAACCCTTCTAGCCAGCCCCTCCCCTATCCTCTCCCCACTCTCCAAATGTATGGGGGTGATCAGATGTCCCGAAGGGCGCCAGCCTTCACGTCTACAGAGCTGTTCTGGGGTTCCGGCTGGATTCACATCTCAGGAAGGCATCAGAGAATGCAGATCCCTCCTACTGGCTAGCAGGGTATTTCTTTCACAGGACTGCATGGGATTGGGCTGCCAGAGTGGGGCGGACATCCTGATTTGGGGTGACTCACATCAGACACCAGGAGAGTTCAGGGCTCTGGGCTACCCCTGACCCTTGGACTTGAGCCATGCAAGTGGGTTGTGCAGTAGCTCTCTCCTGCTCCCCTTCCCTCAAAAAAGTGAGTGCCAGGGGATCCACACACATGGGGTCTCCCCGCTCACATACACAGGCAGTTCATTTGCCCACTTTCTTCGGGCTCTACCTAGTGATCTCAAGAGGGAAAATGTCTCCCTCTTTCTCTCTTCCTTTACTTTATTCCATTTGTCAGCAAAGCCCTAATCACATCTGATTAACTTAAACAGTGGGGCTAACAATGCCTTAGAGAGGGAAGAGAAGGCATAGTCTGGTAGTCAAATTAACCATACTAAGAAACCAGGACCTTCACACCCAAGGCCCTCAGAATACCTAAAATTCTCATCTAGAATTCTCAAAGTCTTCATTTGCCTCCATGCCTAATAAAACTGCTCACCCCTACCACCAGCATTCATGATAATTGAAAAGGAATTCTTATTTGGTTTTATAGTTTTTCTATTTAAGCACTGACGGTGAAAAGGCAGCGTTTCAGACTTACATTAATTCCAAATGGGCAGCATTTCAACTATATATGAAGTTAAACAAGTTTCAAGGATTAACTAAACCACATAGCCATATATAATGTTGTTTTTAATGAGAAAATGTATTCCCAGTTCCCATAACCACTTTATAATTGAACTTCTGGTATAGAAAGTTGGGTACTTTCTACGCAGGATTGCCCGCAGATGCAAAAAGCAAGACTTGGGAACAGTGACCACCACTGGCAATGAATAATGCTTAAGCATCTAAAGATGGACAGATTCTTCCAAAAATAGGCACTTCTAGAAGAAACGAGTTCTTCCAGAAATCCCCTCCAGATACCGATGCAACAAAAATTATTATGACAAAAATCCCTTTATAGTATGCACACATACACCCAGACACACCCACCCAGACGGACACGCATACCTCCCCAAGATTTCCAAGATGTGGGAGTTGAAACAGGTGTTAAAGCCCTGTTCAGTACACCAGGTTCAAGTTCTGTTTTATTGACGTTTCTATGGGGTCATCATGTCCCTCCAGGGAAGTGATACAGGCAATGGAGAAAGTCGTATTCTTTTCTTTTTTCAGGCTCCGGGAAATATTTAAACCTCTTAGCCAAAAAATATTGCTTGTAATTTTGATCATGAAAATGCAGGCATGTAAGACGTTAAATTACTATTGATGGGTTACGTATAAAATGGGGGTATAAGAGCAGTGAATTTAGCGACAGGCATTCCCAATTCCAGACCAACTCTTTCACTGACCGTGACCAAGGTTAAGTGGGTCACACGTACCCTCTCTGAAACACAGTCTACCGCTCTGGGAAAGGGCCAGGGGGAGGCCAGATTCAGGTTCTCCATGCCGAACGCCCAGGAGTTTGCCTCTGAACCAGCCCCGGGTCACTTTAGGCTGTTGTCGTGTCCATGCAGGCCCTGGAGCACCATCCCAAGGCTGGGAACCTCTGACCAGTTTCTTAGGCATGAAGGGAACCCTTGCTGCTTAGCCAAAGGTCTGGACCCTCTCACCTCACCCCTTCTTTTCCAGACATCTGATGGCCTCTTGTGTACACAAACCCACAGGGTTTCATGCTGCCAGGGATGAACAGAGGGCTGTTCCTACCCTGGAACTATGAGGGAACAGCTGATGGTATCATAACAAAAGGCAGAAAACCGGGGAAGCTGGTCCCAACCGCACAGCAAATTCACGGCGTGATGTCCACCCAGCGGCAGGAGAAGCTGAAGGTGTTGATTCTTCCTCTGCTCACCTGCCAGCTCTGTGCTCCTAGAGACCTAGACAGCGAGCCCTGGGGGGCGAGGGAGCGAGGCTGGGGATGGATTTTTCCTCCAGCTTTCCACCCTCTTGGAGCAGCTGGCACTGGGCAGCCTCTAAGAATGTTTGCCGGCTGCGGTGTTGGCCATACAGTCAGAAAAAGGCCCTCCTGAGTACTGGTTTTCACGGAACCTAAATGCAGCCTCTGGGATTAAACAGGAAGAGAGGGGAGCTGTGTGAGGTGGGATGGATGGTGTGGCGGGGGACGGGGGGGTCGTCTGCATGACCAGTTACGTTTTCACAATGCGAGTAAGTTATGGACGTGTGTCTGCCATACACCAGGCCACGCCAGGCCACGTGAAGAATACAGAATTAGGCCTGCCTTAGAGGCTGAAGAAAGGCCTCGGCCTAGAATTACAAAGCCCCAGAAGACTACAGTTTTGTCTGTCTTATCCACTGCTGTGGGCACAGCTTCACATCCAAGGAGTTTTCCACAAATATTTGTTGTATGTTCGTTAATTCACCAAAAAGCAAGTAGCCTTTGAGTGAGAGGAAGTTAATTTTAAAGAGTGAATGGGGAGGATCAGGCCACAGAAATGGAGACTACTACAGTCAGAATCGAGGAGGAAGGGGCGCCTGGGTGGCTCAGTGGGTTAAAGCCGCTGCCTTCAGCTCAGGTCATGATCCCGGGGTCCTGGGATCGAGTCCCACATCAGGCTCTCTGCTCAGCAGGGAGCCTGCTTCCTCCTCTCTCTCTGTGCCTGCCTCTCTGCCTACTTGTGATCTCTGTCTGTCAAATAAATAAATAAAATCATTAAAAAAAAAAAAAAGAATTGAGGAGGAAATGGAAAGAGGACAACTTTCTGTGGCAGGTCAGCGTCACCTTCCCAGAACCATTAACATTCGTCCCGGAAATCTTGTGAGCCGCACTAGGCTGCCATTGGCCCCCCAAAGTCCTAAATACATTCTATCATAGTGGCCTGGGGGAAAGCTATCAGCTCTCGGGGTGCGACACAAAGGAATTTCCCGTTTTCTGAAAAGGCCCAGCCTAGGAAAGGAGCCCTCAAGAGCTGAGGGCCGGCCAGTGTACTCCAGTTCCCCTTGGGGTGACTTCCGGCCAGGCCAAAGCTCTCATTCCCCCTGAGCCCGAGGCAGTGGAGGGCAGCAGCAAGAATCCAGGAGAAGAAAAGGCCAAAAAACTTCCTTTTATCCACCCCCAGCTCTCCACCCACACCCCAATGTCCTGAGATCACCCTCTCCGGGATCAATAGGGGGGCAGGGGCAGAAGTCTCCCCCCACCCCCCCACCCCCGCCGCCCCACTCACCCACAAATGGTTCTCTCCTCTTTAGTTTGTTGCTAATTTCTGGAAAGAAGGTTCTGGGAGCTGTGACTGTCCTGTGCCCTTTAAGACTTTCACACCAGGAGAGGCGTGAAGGTGCTGGGATCAGATGGTGCCGTTCACAGCAGCCGGGGAGGAATCCCACCAAACCCCCCAGCCTTGTGAATTTCACAACCTGTGATGCCCGCTCGGTCCAGCCTTACGGTTTCTCACACCTAGGTCCTGCTAGGAGGGTGCAGGGAGGGGTGTGAGGGGACATATCTACTTGACTATCTCCCGAAATTGGTTCTGGGGTCCAGTGTGGGCAAACCACAGGCCTTTGAGGATTCAGTGAGATAATGCACGGGCAGAACTTAGCACAGCGCTTGGGAAACGGGCATGCATTCAACAAATATTTATTAGCAGCTGTTGGGTGCCAAGTACTGTTCTAGGCACTAGGGATACAATGGATCAAAATAAAATCCTGTTCCTCTGGCACTTCCGTTCCATTAAGGGAGGCAGATAATACATAAAACAATACATAGCATGTACCATGGGGAAGAAATAAAGCAGGGTGAGGGGATGAGGGGCTTCCATGTAGGCTGGAGTATCAGGGAGGCCTCCGTGAAGGAGACCATCAAGCAACCACCACCAGCACACCCAGAGGTAAGGGGGCTGAGTCTGGAGTGGGACCCTTTCCAGAATTGGTAGCTGTGCCATATCCCAGAGTGGGAGGAGATGAGGAGGGGAGGAGGTGGTGGGTTAACATTACCCATTCCTCTCTGGAAAGAGGGTTGGGTAGAGTTTTGAAGGAACTTTCCAGAAGCTCTCCCCTCACCAGCTGCAAAGGTGTCATTGATTGCCCTAAAGTGCTGCCCATTAAAGATTGTTTCCAGATGCCTTAAGCCAACATAGCAATCCCTTCTGTGTTGGGAGAGGAGGAGGTTCCCCCCCCAATAACCAGTATCACCCAAGTGCTGCCTCAGTTTCCCCCAGGATGATCAGTCTTTAGAAGTCTCAAAGCCAAACCATTTGGATCAAGTTCTTGACCTGGCACTTACCCGACATGTGTCCTTGAGTGGGAAAATTACTTTATCGCTGTGAGCCTATGTTCTCTTCTGCAGTGTGGAGATTGGGAATGGTGCCTCCCCTGCAGAGTATCCGTGGAGATGATGAAATATGATGATCCAGGAAAGCCCTTGGCATAGAGCCTGGCACACATCATGGCCTCAAAATGTTTGCTACAGAGGCCAGGCCCCGCCCTGCCTCTCACTGTGGACTAGACCTTGATCTTTTGACCTCACTGGTGCCAAGGTGGCCACAGCTGTGAGGTGTGAGGTTTTCCAGCTCCTACAGAAGAAGCTGAGGTTCAAAGACCACTAATAGTACCTCCTAGTCCTAGAGGAACAGGAAAACAGATCGGGGAACCAGACAGAGACACTTACCCTTCTGGAAAGGCACCGGCCCTCAAGATTGGCTGGTTTGGCCACAAAGATTCTATTCGTGCTATTTTCCAGAGGAGTTCCCGGAATTCCCCTGGAGAACCTGGAATTGTTTAAGCCCCATTTAATGGATGAAGAAACTGAGGCTTAGTGAGATCAAATGTGCCCGAACCCACATGGCTCGTGCACTGTGAAACAGCTTGCTTTGTGTTACATACATGACTGGAGGAGCTGAAACACGTAAGATATGGGGCCTCCAGGACCTGAGTGGGTTCTGTGTACTTGAGGAGGTCACATTAGCAGTTGTACCCAATGTAGCTGAGTCCTGGCCCCTTTGTGCTCACAGGAACCTAACGCTACTCATTCTTTGTCCTTCTCTCGTCCCTACCTAAGACACACACAAAACAACTCCCTGTTCCCTGTCTCCTGGCACAAAGCTCTCCCAGGGATGCCTGGGGAGTCTCCCCCAACCAGCTCAGCCGCCAGGCAAAGCGAGGTCACTCAGCTCTGTGGCCGGTTTCTCTTTTCAGCTCCTTCCTGCTTCCACTCCCACACCATGACCTTCCTCACAGTTCGCAGTTCGTCTCCGTGCATGGAGAAGTAAGGCCCGTTCCGGCTCTCTTCAGCATTTGAAGGATAATCTCATTAGAATCTTCTTCCAGGGGCACCTGGGTGGCTCAGTGGGTTAAAGTCATGATCCCAGGGTCCTGGGATTGAGCCCCACATCGGCCTCTCTGCTCAGCAGGAAGCCTGCTTCCTCCTCTCTCTCCGCCTGCCTCTCTGCCTACTTGTGATTTCTGTCTGTCCAATAAGTAAATAAAATCTCTTAAAAAAAAAAAAAAAAAAAAAGAATCTTCTTCCACACACCTTTACCAGCTCCCCTGCCATCTGCTGACTCTGGAAAGCCACAGCAATTCCATCCGGGACCCCCTACTGCTCTCCCTTCCAAGCTCTTCCTTGGGCCAATCACTCCTCCCCTGATTCAGGAAGCACTTCTGAGGAGAGATTCTAACCAAATCTCAGGCCTCTTCTCAACGTCCCCCTGAGCTTCCACTTGGATATATATCCCTGTCGTCGCCACAAAGCCTTCATGCTTCGAGGGGGTCCCAAACCCTCCCGATGGACCAGCTCTCCCAACCCCCTGCATCTGCGGGCATGTCTTTCTGCTTTCAGTTCATGGGAGGAAAATCACAGCCAGGGCTCTTTCCTCACTGGTGATGCCGGCCTCCACTCTCTCCCTCCCTAGTTTCAAATGAGTTTTTTTGTTTTTTCTAATGAGTTATTTCTGTACTAGGGCAACAAATGACCGCTCTGTAGCAATCCACAATCTTGGGGCTTCACACGGTATCAGTATATTTCTCACTCTCGTTCTGGACCCATGAGAAACCAAGGGTGATGAACTCCATTCCACACAGCAGTCCGGGGCCCCACGTCCCTTCAACCTAGTGGCTCCATCACGTTCTAGGTCCTCACAGTCCCCCGCTGCCTCCTCAGCCTCCAGCGGGCAAATGAAAGACAAGAGGGAAAGTGATGGCTCATAGGAGATGCTGTAGGAACCAAGCCTCGAGGTGGTATATGGCGCTCTCATCCACATTCCAAGGGTCAGAACTCACCCATGTCCCCACTTCTTGCAAGAGGGACTGGGAATGTAGTCTAGCTATGTGCCTGGGAGGAATGAAAGTGGGGTTGGGGAACACCCAGCAATAATCTGAAACTAAGGGCTCTCAGCCTACAGTGCTCAGTCTGCAGCCTAACTCCCCACAACGTCCCATACCCCGAAGAATTTCAGCCTTCTGTCCCACCACACAGCCCAACCTTAGCTGTTCCACTTGCTCCTGAGTATCTGTTTGATGACACTGACCCCTCCACAACCGCTAGCCTGCATTCATTCAACATTTATTGAGCTCCTGTGTGTGCTAGTCACCGTGGTCTACGCAGAGACCCTTACCACCTCAAGCCCAAACTACTGTGACTGGTGCCGAACACATCTCCTGGGATTCCCTCCTTCTGATGCCCACTGCTCACGGTCTCCACTTGATTTAATCTTAGTGGAAAAACAAAGCCATGTCAGTCATGGATTCAGGAAACTTATCACTGTTCATGGACTATAAAATTCAATTCGGTACAATAAGTATTTGAGCATCGGCTGTGCACCAGATTCTGGGGCCACCCCAGTGAGCAAGCTGGGTCCTTTCCCTCGAGGACCTGGCTTCCCATCCCTAAGAGGCAGTAGACAAATTAGGGGCAAGGAAATGAAAGAGGCCCCACCTTTTGACCAAGGGAAGCTGACATCCTTGGTTCCCGCCTACCCAGTGTCCATTCCCCTCTACTCTGGCAACAGCCGTCCGCTCTTCCATTGAGGGATCTCCCAGTGTGGGATCCTGCGAGAGCAGACTTTGGGGGAGCAGATTCCAGGGTAAGTGCTTTTCTTCGGAGGCGATCTCAGGGGACACCAGCAGGGAAGTAGGAAAAGGAGGTAGGAAAGGGAAAGAACTCAATAAAGAGTGCGTTAGCATTCGAGTGACTGCTTTGGACCACAGGAACATAATCCGACTGGGGAACTCTGAGAAACATCAGAGAAGAAGAACCTCAGAGTTTTCCCACCCAAGAGAAAAGAGGGCTGAAGTGTGTATGCATCAACTCCCATCGGTCATTGACGGAGGACTGCTCGTAGGAACTGTTCATTCCCTGGCTCCACTGGCTGGTCTTGAATGTGTGGAGGTGGGCTCCGGTGGTTGCAGAAAGCCCTCAGGCAAAGAGAAGCAGGTGTTAGCTGGAAATCAAGCCAATGTCCACTAAAACGGGAAGGGCTGAGGGAATAAGGATGAGGTACCAAGAGCAGCTGCTACAGCGACCATCCTTCCCTGGGGTCCTGGGCCCTCTCAGGTCACCTCACTGGTCAGTGAGAGACCCCATATTCCCCTGGTCAGAGTTCTAGTTCAGATGGGTGTAGGGAGTGGTTGCTCATGACCCAGGAGAGCCAATCAACAAGACTCAGCCCTGAGAATTCTGAGAATCCCACTAGAAACATTAAGCAAGAGATGGCTGAACCGAGATGATGTAAGCCTGGCATTGCCAGGAACGGCCACATGGAGAACGCCTGCTGGAAAGTGAAACCAACAAGATGAACCCAGAGCTGAGCCCCGATGACAGCTGAGCACCTGGATCTAGCTGTGTCTCAAACTCAAGCCTTGGGCTTTTTAAGGAGATGAAACAATAAACCACCTTTCTCTTAAGTTCACAGGTAGTGGATTTCTATCACTGGAAACGAAAGTAGTCCTCATGAATACACAGGGCAATCAAGCATGATCCCAGTTCAAGTCTCTCTATCTCCCACAATTCTTCTCCCCACCCCTGCACTGCTCCTAGGCTCGTAACTGACCATTTCTTCCAATGGGCTCTGTTGACATACATACACCACACTCACTCCGAACAATGTTTCTCTCATCCCCACGCCCCAGGACTGTTTGTCTAAATCCTACCCCATTGTCCAAGGCACAGTTCCTGTCCTGCCCTCTCCAAAAAGCCATCCTGACCACCCAAACCACAGCTCTCCTCTGAACAACTTGACTGCCATTGTGGTTTTGGTTCATTTGGTGCTTTTCATCATATGGCTACTTCCATAAGGTTGACGTGAGTCTATGTTTGCCTGACTCCCCATGAAGACCAGCAGCCATGTGTCTGACCCTTTGTGTCTTCCAGAATGCCCACAATGGACTAGTATTGTAATATGCAAAATTATGCCCTGGTGACTCAAATCTCTCTTTGGAAGGATCTTAAAAATAAATGAATGGTGATGACAGTTGGTTTTGTGAAGAATCTAGAACACAAGCATTGCTTAATTCTTCATTTTGCCTAAGACCAACTGAGCATACTTCTACCAAGGGAGGCCCATGGGGGACTCCATCTCTTCACCCACACCCTGGGGAACTTTCTTCACATTGTCCTTTCCTGAGTAGCCCAGGCCACAGCTCACAGACCCCTGAAGCCAGTCTCCGTCATTCCTTCCTTCTTGAAAGGCGTGGTGTAATCTCTTCATGTTGTCGGGATATTCACATTGATTGTGTGTGTCTACCTGTGTGCGCAGGGGTGTGCCTGTGTGTAGACATTTCCCAGCTTCCCTTGCTGCTGGGTACAGACACATGGCTTTGAGTTTGGCACTTGGCTATACACCCTTGAGACCTTGATTCAGAAAAGGAGGGATGCAGGCACGTATTTTGTGGGTCCAGCAGGTGGCGGGAAAAGCAGGTTTGCCAGGCCAGGTCGGAGGCGGCAAGGACAGCGAGTCCGTACCAACCCAATCCAGCAGCCTGACTCTGAGAGTTGTCTGTAGAGGCTCAGCCTGGAGCCTGCCCCCATCCAGCTCTTGTTAGCATTCTGCCAGCTTCCCAACGTCCTCGGCTAAATCCCCTCCTGAGGGTAGCTGCAGTGAACTCTGTTGTCTGCAACTGTGCACTCGAACCCAGGCAGCCCCGCATGGCTCTCCCCACCGGCCATGTATGAATCGAAGTTACGTGGCCTCATCTGACTGGCAGCCAGCGTCGGTTCTTCCAGAGGTCAAAATCCCGGAGCTTCTGGATTTATCCGCTATTTCACTCTTGGAAAGAAGGGAAGGGGGTGAGCAGCAAAACCAGATGGCCCTGGAAAGTCTGCCCAGGTTCCTGGCATTCCGGAGGTTTTTCCTAGTCTGATCGGGGATTCTCCCGTTCACCCAAAAGGTGACTTCTAGCGGACTGCAAGGTTTAGCTAAATAAATGTAACATCACTTTGTGTCTCCTATAGATTTTTATGACCCTGGAGATTCAAGAGTTAAAAAAAAAAAAAAAAGAGAGAGAGAGAGACAAAACCCTGCCTCTCTCCCCCAGTGTGAGGCTGTCTCTGCCTCTACGGACCTAGTTCCTCTGGTTCAGGTTCCTCTTGTTGGCTTCTGACTCAGCTAATTTTCCCCTTCTTTGGGCCTCCTCAAGACCTCTCTCAGCTCTCTCACCCCTGCTCCTGCACGGCTGCCTAAATCATATTTTCCCCCTGGAGTGCCTGCTAACAACCTAATAAAACTCGACCATATCTGTGAGGTCCAGGAGTCCGGGGCTGGGGTTGGGCTGGTCTTCATCCTTCCTAGATGCCTTTTCTCTCCCATCTGACCCAGAAAACTAAGGAATACCTTTCCTTCCCCTGCTTCACACTTTCTACTCCAACTGGCTCCAGACTAGGCCAAGAATTCCCCAAACCAGCAAGATGGGCTGCCTGTCTGTTCTTTATGGCCCCTTGGAGGGGTGCTGCTTGGGGCGAGGGTAAGCGGCCATGGGGATTCCTTGATTCTTCCAGTGCAGAATCACGTGCAGACACGGGGCCACCAAAGATGCTCCCCCGAAATTCTCGCCATCACCCTCCTAGACATTCATTCATTAACATGAATTCCTTGGACAAACTGTTCAGGACTGAAACCCGAGAACAGGGCAAGCTGGGGATGGCTTGCCAGGGTCTGCCACAGACAGGCTTCTGTCGACAACTCCTGGCCAACAAGGAGAAACAAGGTCTCAGGAGGCCCCCTCGCTGTCTGGTCATGTGACCTCCCTTGGCTTCATTACAAGGACACGCTGTTCCTCTTGGAGCAATGGTTCTATTGGGGAAGTGACTGTGTCATATCTGGGACAGGAAAAAAAAGCTATTTCAAGTTCTGAAGTAATCACTCACTCAGGGCAGCCTTTTCAGGAACTGCCTGGACAGTAGAGAAAGACCAATCCTGAGGGAGGGTAGGCAGAAGCCAATGTTACTTCGGCAAAGCCAGACCACCCGGAAGGGAGAAGAGAGGCCAAGATTGCCTTCACCACTCCTTCACTGAGGCACATTTCTGGACAGCCATGAAGTGATGACGGGAGGAGTCAGTACACATGACCGCCAAAGCAAGATGCAGAGGCCTCTCCACCCTTGTGGGTACAGGGAGGAACCGGAACTTCCTCACGTTTACAGTGTCTTTGGGTTTCAAAAGCACATGGAGCTACAGGATGGTACCTGAGGGCTGAAAAGGTCTCTCCTGGACTGGGTAGCATCCCCCATGGGCAAAGAGAGATTTAAGAAGCCTCACTGGTATATTTCCTTCAGAAATCCTGGGATTTCGACCCAGACCTTATCATTTCCTCACCACGAGGATAGAAGGAGGGAAGCACGGGTTACCTTCAGGAAGCTCGTGGACCCATCCGTAATGACCAGTCAGTGGACATGAGAAGAAGGAAAGCCTTTATTTCTGGAAAGATGATCCGTGTTTTTAGTATCATGCATTTGAGTGAACACTGTAGGTATTCAACACATATTTTTTGGATGAATGGGTTCATGTTTATACATGGAATTTTTATGATATTCCAAATTCTCAATTTTTCTCAAGAACAGAGGCCACATATCTGTTTGAGTCTCAGGGTGGTAGAAAGATTCTGAGTCTAAAATTTCACTTCTCAACCATCAATTAATCAGTTGTGTTCATTAAATTTCACTTCTCAATCATCAATTAATCAGTCATGTTAATTTGCTTTATTTGCCTGATAAATAAAAAAGAGAAGCAATGAAAGAGAAAAGGGTGATCTACTACAAGTCTATAGAGCTCTGGGTTTACCTCCAGGAAGCTCTGGCCTCACCCAGGGCATGTCTACATTACCAGGCAAAATCAAAGAAAAATAACGTTGTTCTCAGGAATTCTAGGGCAGCTGCTATTTTGAGCATCTTGGTTGGAGATGGTAGATATTTGGCACGCTTCCTACTCTTTTGTATTCTGTGCCCATGACAGACATCACTAATCAATCATTATAATCCTATACCTAGAGTCCTTCTCAACATTGCACTACCAATCAACCAGAATTCACACAGGGAAAGAAATCAACTTGTCATCCTTGCTTTGTGATACTTTTATCACATGATGGTTTGTGATAGTTTTATGTCTTAAATCTATCTGGAAATTCTCACAATATTCTTCATAATAACAGTGAACACTAAAATTATGGAATTATAGATCTGAAAGGGACCTTAGAGATCATCTAGCTTAATTCCAGATACAAGATGAGCCAGGATCATCTTATAGTGTAAATTGGGACACCGAAGTCCAGACAGGTTAAGCAACTTGCCCAAGCACAGAGCATTAGCTAATGCCATTAACAATCCCTTACATCTGTATCGGGCCTCAGAGATGAAATAGTCCTTTTACTTGAAATACCTCACGTGATCCCAATTCATTCATCCCATAAATAGTTATTGAATTCCTACAGTGTTCCATGTATGAGGTTGGAGGTTAAAAAATCAGCAGTTAGTAAAGAAAAAGAAAAAGAAGTTTGATTCTTTCTTTCCAGTTAGTTAGGGGCCTTAACATAAACCTCCTGACCTGGGCAAGACAGACACCTATCTCAATTTTTTAGGTACCAGAAGGGATGACAGTGAAGAAAGAACATGACACTGATTTTTTTTTTTTTTTAAGGTAGTTCTGGAATTCACTAGATCCCTCCGGTGGCCACTTTTGCATGAGATCATTACTGTGTGACATGCAGGGACAACTGCACATCAATCAATTCTTTTTTTTTTTTAATTTTATTTATTTATTTGACAGACAGACATCACAAGTAGGCAGAGAGGCAGGCAGAGAGAGAGGAGGAAGCAGGCTCCCTGCGAGCAGAGAGCCCGATGTGGGGCTCAATCCCAGGACCCTGAGATCATGACCTGAGCCGAAGTCAGAGGCTTTAACCCACTGAGCCACCCAGGTGCCCCCCCCCCCCCCCGCACTCGCCCTCCAGTTCAGAATGCACAGGTATGAAGAAACGTTCCCGGATCTACGTCTCTATTCAGGAAAGCGTGGTGAATTCTCCCACCCGTCTAAACAAGTTCCAAGGGGCTTTTTTTCTGCAGACCTGTGACCTCTGACCCTGTAGCCCACACAGAGTGGCGAGAGGAGCACAGACACAGGAATGTAGAGTCCTGGCCTGGATCCTATCTCTACCCCTTCCCCTACCCCAGGTTTATGACTGTAACCAGCCAGTTCGTCTGGAAAACGTCCTGTTGCTTCTCTAGGCCTCAATCTCCCCATCGATAAGGGAAATTGAGCCACGAGATCTCCAAGTCTCCTTCCTCCTGACATTTGATGATTCAGCCTACCCAAGGAAGAGATTCATAGCCATACTTCACCTCCTCTTTTGACCAGACATTGTCACCACTGTCCCTGCAGCCCAGACCCACCAAGCGAACAGCAGGAAAGGTAGCGTCGTCCAGTGAAGCCTGAAGTCCCCAAGTATAATCATGGGTCCAAATGATCATTTGAGGCAACCAGTTCCTCCTCCGCATGTCGTGGTTTCTTCTCCCCTCGCATGAAATAATGAGATGATCAAAGGTGAAGCATCATGTGGAAATGCTCTGAAAATATTAAAATGCACCCATCGAGAAGTGGGGGAAAAGAGAGCTGACTTAAGTAACTTTGAAAAGTAGCGTTTCGACAGGAATCTGAAAAGCTAAAGGCAAAAAGAACTATTCAAGAACACTGTATTCTCATTAAAAATTTCTTTCACAGCAATATGGATTAGCAATTCTGAAACTACGGCAGAGTAAGGTTGAACAAATACATGTATATGTTGTAGACAACGGGAGCTCGATTTGACACTGTCAAAGAAAGGAGGGACAAGCAGGAGAGGCAGAAGGCCAGGACAAGCCCAGTGGTGTTGGGTTCGAGTTGGAGATACAGGTGTGAACTCATTTTATTTAAGGATGTCTAGAGGCAGGTGTAGAAATATAGATAAGTGCACACACATTGGTCACTCCACATACAGATGCTTCCAGCTGTGTCCACAGAGAGGGCAGAGAGCCAGGACGCAGTAGCAAAATTGCACACCCAGCTCTCAGAACTTGGTTTCCAAAGACCATCTTCCAACAATGGAACCAGGGGTCCCTGGAGAAAGAACAGATTTTAAGGCAGGGAAAAGACAGGTGAGCCTGCAGCCCTGTAGAGTGTCAGAGAGTAAGAAGATAATGAAAAATTTAAAAAAAAAAAAAAAAAGAGGGGGAGCCCATGAAAAAGACACAGGAGCCAACCTGAGAGAGATCCCAATGACCAAAGCCGGAACGATTTGTGCAACAATTTGAAAAAGCACTGCATGGGCGCCTGGGTGGCTCAGTGGTTTAAGCCGCTGCCTTCGGCTCAGGTCATGATCTCAGGGTCCTGGGATCAAGTCCCGCATCGGACTCTCTGCTCACCAGGGAGCCTGCTTCCCTCTCTCTCTCTCTGCCTGCCTCTCCATCTACTTGTGATTTCTCTCTGTCAAATAAATAAATAAAATCTTTAAAAAAAAAAAAAAAAGAAAAGAAAAAGCACTGCATTATAATTCAAATAATGAAATAAATATCCCTTAGTCCATACTGACATAGATAAATAAATAAATAAATAAACAATGGAGCTGAGACAAATCTTCTCTATAGAAGAATTCCCATTTATATACGTAGATTCTCCCTCCTCTGGGGAGCGGAGCTGGGCTTAGTGATTCACTTCCAATCAGTAGAGTCTAGAAAGGGGAAAATGGTCATTTTGCAGTGGAGGAAACTGGCAGAGCCACCTTACCCTACCCATGTGATCAAGGTTAACCTCACCACTTATTTAGTCATATTGGTATCATGTACTTCCTGATACCGCGTGAAAAGCAAGGGCACTTCACCCTTGTGGTATTCTTTCAGAAAATCCATAGCTCTGGTCTAACCAGCAGAAAACTCCAGGCAAGCCTAAATTGAGGGACATCCGATAAAATACCTGAAAATGTCAAGGTCGTGAAAAAATAAGGAACAACAGAGAAACCTTCACAGGTCCCAGGAGACATGGTACAATACACTCTCCCGAAACAGACAAAGGACATGAGGGCGAAAACTGGGGGAGTCGAAATAACATCTGTAGTTTGGTTAATGGTAGTACACCAATGTCAAGTTCTAGGTGAAGTGACCCAGGGGAATGCTCTCTGTAAGAAAGGATCATTACACCGGCATTTAGAGGTAGGGCTGGAATTCAAGACAACTAACTATAGTGGCCAGGGACCAAATATGTCACCGTGGGAAACGAATTCAAGGAGGCGATCAGGGTAAAAGAAGAGAGGCCTGGCTGAGAGCTGACGCCCATGAGGGTGGCCGGTGGAAAGCTCTCGGAGGCCTCCAGGGGCGGACTGATTTCTTAGGGACATTAACAGGTTTCCTGCAAGAAACCACTTCTGTTCCCGCACTCCATTCTTACCTCTAGGCAAAGCCATTCTCCGGGAAGCTGTTTCTCTGAAAGGGGCCTGGTTTGTGGTCAGAATCTATTGTCAGGGAGAGAGAAAGTTCCTTCTCCCACGCGAATGCCAGGCAGGGGATAGTGCCAAATGGTCGGTCACAGGACCCTCGTTTTCTGCAACAGTGACTGCTTTGTGTAAAGGGGGCAGGAAGCCAGGGCAACGGCTGGGGACACTGCCTGCCGCCCAGCCTTGCTGGGCCCCAAGCGTTTGGGGAATTTCAGACCAAGGCCAGGAGAAGAAAGAGAACTTCCCCCACGTGATCCTCGCCATCTTCTGAGAGTCCTTGTCAGGGAAATAATGGTGAGACCCGGCTGGTTCCTGCTGGGCAGATGCCAAGGGACACGAGCGGCCTAAGAGCACCAGCAGCAGTGTTTAAAGTTAAGGGTCCTCTAGAAGGAGTTACCAGCTTTTCAGAGAGGGGTTAATGCATTAAACTGTTTAACTTAGGTAATTTGGTTTTGATGAGAGATCTTGTGAAAGCTTGTTCCCCCTTATTCAACAGAGCAGGCAAATCATAAATTAACCTCTCCTGGGTAGTTGAAGGTCTTTATGACGAACATCAGTATTGCCGCAGGCTGAGACACAGAAGTGCATTCAGTGTTTGGGACATTTGCTGAATGGGGGGTGATCTCAGCAATGGCCTTGAAATGGGCTTTTCTGGAAGAATCCCTGACATCAGCTTGTTCTTGCTTCCGAAGAGGGCAGTGCCGTGTTCCCGCTTCTTCACAAAGGCAAAACAGAACCTTGGCCCCAGAAGCTGTGTGACCATGACTCCATGGCTCAGAATCTTCATCTATAAAATCAGGAACAATGTTGTGAAATTGGATTGTGCATGTTTGGAACATGCATGAGATGCATTAGAACAGTGCTAAGGACGGTGCCCACCCAGCACATAAGAAAAGCCCTCCGTTCTTTATCACTGTTCGCCGCTGAAGATGAGTCCTCAGATCTGGTTTACTCGGTCTATGTCCTTTTGCATTGTGCTCGTGGACATCCTGGAGCTGATGGGAAACCACACCCCTGAGACGGTCCCCTGGTTTCATGTGGCCACCAGCCATTGCGCTGATTCTAATCAACGCTGCTCACCTCCAGCCCCTGCCTTATCTAGTAAGAAAGGGCAGAAAGAGATTTCCCTGGGCCAGGGCCCTCACTGCACCACAGGCCTCTTGCTCTCCATCCCAGAAGGAAGCACCCTCCCCGTCTGCGCTCAGGGCAGCCGCAACAGGCAGACTGGCCATTAAGTAAGGGGGGCCTCTCTGGTAGGGGAACAGAGTTGCTGGTCTCCTCCGGGGGCTTCCACCCCAGATTGGAGGAGGAGCTCTTGGCTGAGAGGGAATTAGGAAGCTCCCCCTGTCCCCAGGGAGTGGGAACAGAGCCCAGGACTTCTTCAGGATCTGGGGACTCTGTAAGGGGAGTGGGGGAGGCTTGGAGTCGCTGGGAGCAGTCGGGGTACCTGCTGCCCAGCCCCCATCGCCCATTCCGTCAAAGTCCTCGAGGAAGGCACTCTCGGGTCTCGAAGATGGCCTTTCCACCGGTGATGTCACCCTCAGCGTTTCCAGCTGGGAGCAAGTCGGGCAGGATGGCACCTGAGCCCTGGGCCGGTCCGTTTCCGTTTCGACCCCGGGGGCTCCACACTCTCCCCGAGATTCAACGATTTCCCGAAACCCCAAGACCCGCCACTTCCCCACGGTCATCCCCCTGCTGCTCCTGCCCCCTTAGCCGGGGTTCAGGCAACCACAGCCAGGGAGTCGGCTCTCCACCGACTGTGGGGCGTTGGGAAGCGGTTTCTAACCAGACCCTGGACGCAGACGGGAGCCCTGGGCAGACCCAAGACTGGGGACGCTGGTGCCCTGCAGTCCCCCTCCCATGCGAGCACCAGCACCTTTGTTTCTGCGGCCGGCCTTCTCCCTTGCTTTGGCGGATGCCGTCCTGTCCTGCAGACGCCGCTGGCTCGGCACCTGCCCGGCTCTGCCACCGCGGAGCTGAACGCTGCCCGCCCTCCCTGCGGAACCCCTCAGTCTCGGCCCCAACCCTCCTACCTTATCGACACACACAAACCTGCATACCCGTCCCTACCCTCGCTCCACCGACAGTGACACTCACTGAATGGGGGAGCAAAAGGCCAGGCAGGTTTGGAGGATTCCCCTCCCCTGGAAGCCTGGAGGCTTCTGACGGACACCTGGCATGCTGCGGGTGTTCTGATTATTTTTTACTCTCCTCTTTCTTTTCTTTTTCTTTTTTTTTCCCCCCTGAGTATCAGCCTCATTCCTCCCACATCCTGCTCTCTCTGGTCCCTGCCGCATCCCTTCTACTGCTACTTTCTCTCCTTTGAGTGGTTGCCTCCTGCTGGCCAGGGACACCCAGGAGGGCTGAGAGGGCTCCCTTGCTGCCCCCTCCCAACTTCCCCTGGCCTCAATTCCCTCTAGTTCCTTCTCCACCTGGCTTGTCCAGTGTGATCCTGTTAAGGAATTCTGGAACACCCGGAATCGCTACCTGAACTGCACTTCTGAATCGTCCTAGGATTTTCTGGCAAACACTGCACCCAATGTTTCCAAAATGCCACCTTACGAATGAACATTGGGTGTGGTCATGAGAAGGCGGTTATATTTTTAAGTCCTCATCTGTGAGAGATTTGTTCTTTGGAGTATTCACGGAGGAAATGCAGCAATGGGAGAGGAGCGGGCTGGCGGGAACATGGACAGGGCGGAAGGACCTCCAGCCGAAGTTTCCTGGGAGTCACTGATGGGCACATGGGGGGTTATTACACCCCACCGTCAACTTTCTCCATAACAGAAAGTTCAAAAATAGTGCTCTGGTGATCGAAAATGAGAGAAATTGGTAAATTAACAAAGACTGGCCCAATGTAAATAATTATTGAGGCTGGGTGATGAATACATGTGAGTTTGTTGTATTATTTTCCCTGGTTCTATATATATATGTATATAGATATATATATGAAAACATCAATGGTTTTTTTAAAAAGCTCAAAAAATTTTTTAAAGATTTTATTTATTTATTTGACAGACAGAGATCACAAGCAGGCTGAGAGGCAGGCAGAGGGGGGGGGGGCAGCAGGCTCACTGCTGAGCAGAGAGCCTGATGTGGGGCCCAATCTGAGGACCCTGGGATCATGACCTGAGCCAAAGGCAGAGGCTTAACCCACTGAGCCACCCAGGTGCCCCAAAAAGCTCAAAAATTTTAAAAGATGTTGTGTTAGGGGGGCCCAGGTGGTTCTGTCGGTTAAGCGTCTGCCTTCGACTCAGGCTATGATCCCGGTGTCCTCGGATCAAGCCCTGCATTGGGCTCCCCACTCAGTGGGAAGCCTGCTTTTTCTTTTTTTTTTTTTTTAAAGATTTTATTTATTTATTTGACAGAGAGAGATCACAAGTAGGCAGAGAGACAGGCAGAGAGAGAGGAAGAAGCAGGCTCCCCGCTGAGCAGAGAGCCCGATGCGGGGCTCGATCCCAGGACTCTGGGATCATGACCTGAGCTGAAGGCAGAGGCTTTAACCCGCTGAGCCACCCAGGCGCCCCGGAAGCCTGCTTTTTCCTCTCTCTCTGCCTGCAGGCTCCATCTGCTTGTGCGCTCTCTCTCTCTCTCTCTTTCTCTCTGTCAAATAAATAAATAAAATCTTTTTAAATAAATGATGTCACCTTATCATGGACTCCTCAACTGTGTAAACCCACTCTCCTGCACGGAGCATGCACTGCCTACATGTTGGTGACGACCGTTTCCTCAAAGGCCCCAAGTTACAACTGCTGCCTCCTCTCTCAGATAAGCACACTGAAAGGCTCTAGAAAATGCTCCAAGGACTTTCTTGACTGGGCAGTGCTGCTTTTCTATCTCCATGCCTTTGCATGTGCCATTCCCTCCTTGAGAACCACCCCTCCCTGACCCACCCGCCCCTCACTCAGCCCTGGCCCCTCTTCCATCAGAATTTCTCTGATGTTCCCAGGCTTTGTGCCCCAACTGAACATGTACATGCCTCTGTGTCATACATCCACCTTGAATTCCAATATTTGTTTATATGCCTGGTCCTCACAGTATATTAGACTCTCAGCTGCTCAAGAGCAGAGATGATTTTTTATTTAACATCGCATCGTCATGACTTCAGGTACCATCTATATATTCATGACTCCCAAATTAATCTCACCAGCCCAACTCTCCTAAGCACCAGAGCCATAGCTGTAGATCCCAATGCCCCCTGACCTTTTCCCCTTAGATATTCTAGACCCCTAAAAGTCAGTGAATCCTAAACTGAACAAGTTGTCTTTGCCCCAAACTTACCCCTCTTGCTCTTCTTGGCAGGTGAACAGATCCACTCTCCATCCAGTTGCTAACCCCACACTTCTGAGCTTAGCCCCGCACCCTGCCTCTCCTTCACCCCCACTCTGGATTCCACACCCCACAGAGTTGTTGAATGTGCCCACCTCCGCCTTCCTCACAGATCCTTCCTTACTTGAGGGCATCACTCTCACCAGTCAATGCAAAAATCTTCCTAAATGTCTTCTACTCATGTTCCCTCCATCCAATCTCCACAGGAAGCCTGATCTAAGATAATCTTTCCAAAATGCCAATAGAGTTCTATAATGCCCTATTAAAAGTCTTCTGTCCTCCCTGAAGGACAAATTCCTCATCATGCAACAGGGTTTGCAAGACCCTTAGTGACTGGTCTCAGCTTTTCTCTCTGCAACTTCCCTCTCCATCCCTGCCACCTGCCCCCCAACCCCAATACAAACACACACACACACAGACACACAGTAGGTCCTGCCCCTCAAAACAATGGGCAGTTTCCCGGGGGGCTTTCTCTGTGTGGCCCAGGCAGCCTCCTTCAGCAAATACTCCCCATATTCTCCTATACTTCCAGCTCTGCAGGAAGTCCATGCAGTCACGTGACTGGTTCTGGCCAATGGGTTGAGAGCAGAAGTGATGCGCTCACTCCCAAGCACTCTCCAATCCGACTTTGCTTGAGTGAGAAATAAGCCTTCCTTGTGTTAAGCGACTTGGAGTTGGTCGTCCTATAGTATCATCTCCCATAGCCTCTCTAGTTCTTTCCACAAGCTCTGCCCTCTTGCCCATAGGATTTTCCATACTGGCTCTCTACCACTCACCTCCACACCTAGCCAACTTCTATTTTTCTATCAGGCTTAGCTTAACTGTCCCTTCCTCCTGGACTTCCAAGTCTCTGTATCCGACTCTAAGGACTCTAAGAACTCACTTCCTACTCTAGGAAATGGCACTTTGCACTGTATGTTATAACTGGATATTCATTTGCCTCTTGTTCCCCACCCTGCACCCCACAGAGGTCAGCAAAGCTAGGGCCCACGCTGTCTTGGCCACAGCGCTCCCCCCAGTACCTGACACAAGACCTGCGTGCAGGATATTGAGCCAATAGTCACCCAGGAGGAAACTTCATATGCATAGGACCTAGTCCATAGTTCAATAAATATTTGCGAAATGAATGAATGAGTGACTTTGCAACTCCTAAAATCAAACAACCAACCAACCAGAAGGGGTTCCAAAAAGCAGCCCGATACTCATAAAAAGCCATGAATTACGCAGCTGTATTCCCAGAAGACTATAGATAGACAAGTTAGCCCAGCCCCCCTCAGGGCTGCCCTACACTAAAAGTCAACTACTATGTTTTAATGGGTCTTTAGCCCCTCTTCTAGTAGTAAACTATTGGAAATAACTGAGGGACTGGGAGGCTGAGAAGTTCCCCTTTTTAGTGACTTATACTCAGCTGGGGAGACGAAACACTAATGTTGAGAATCCACAGCCAGGTCCTTCCTTGGCTCCTCCCTCACTTCCTTGGAGTCTAACTTTCCCTCCCCTTTACCTACTGGGACCACAGAAGGACTTGCTCCAGGCTTTAACACAGAAGCTATGTAAATAAGGGAAGCATCTTGAGCTCTGGTGCCATTTAAGGCCACAGCTGTCCCGCAAAGCCACAGGCACTGAGTCAGGTGGCTGGAAGGGCCAAGAAGAGGGGGCAGAGGGGCCCCTCTCCTTAGCTGCCAGATGCCTGTGGTGGCGCTCGGGCCCTTCAGCTCCTCCATTTGTCATTCTCAGCAGAGCCAAGAGCTCAGGTCTCTGGGGACCCGGACCAGCTGCTGCCATTTTTCCCAAGGGTTTCGGCTCAGTGTGGGTAAAACCTTGAGAAATCAGCAGGGAAAGAGCCATCAATCAGATGCAATTCAAGGCAGCAGAGATTTATTGGACAGGCACATACCTGAGTCCCTGGAAAGAATACTAAAGAAGTCTACATCCCAGATGGTGCCCTCAAGGGTCTGAGCCCCATGGAAAAAACAAAAAACAAAAACAAAACAGAGTGAAGCATGTGAGGGAAAGAAAATGAGAGGACAGTGCAAGGTGGGGTATAACCAAGGGAGACACTACGCTGTCCGGTGACGCTTTACGAGGATCAAAAAGGCAGAAGAGTCATGTGACCAGGAGAAAGAAAGGAGGACCTCGCTGTGCTATTGGATGCTGGATGCCTGCTCTACACCAAGCAGCACATACATTAGCGCTTGGTCTTTACAAACCTCATGAGATCGACTCCGAAAGGCTCAATAACTTGTCCAAGGTGACAGAGCTGGTGAATAGCAGAAGCAGGGCTCTAACTCATGTTTAATCTCAGAGCCTGTCCAGACGCCCTCATATATATGGCCTCGTAAAGGGTATTGCTTATTATGACCAAGACCTTGAGCTAACACCTTCACACATACTGTTTTTCATCACCACACTACCCTGGGGAAGGGAGGTATTACAACTCCCAATTGACCCTTGACAAAACTGAGGTTCAGAAAAGTTAACATGGGGGCATCTGGGTGGCTCAGTAGGTTAAGTGTCTGCCTTTGGCTCCAGTCATGATCCCAGGGTTTTGGGATCGAGTCCTGCATCGGGCTCTTTGCTCAGCAGGAAGCCTGCATCTCCCTCTTCCTCTGCCTGCCTCTCTGCCTACTTGGGATCCCTCTTTCTCTCCCTCTGCGTCGAATGAATAAATAAAATCTTTAATAATAATAATATAATAATAAATAAAATAATAAAATTTAAAATAAAAAAAAAATTTTAAGAGAAAGAAAAGTTAATGTGCCACAGGGAAGGGGGAGAATTGGGAGACCCCCTAATTGCCATACTATTCGAGCTAATTCAGACTCAGATAACCTCTGCATTTTCATTTTCCCCTGCTATTGATTTTTATTTGAGCCACAAAGATTTTAGAGACACGAATGCCGGGCACATTTAGATACTGTAGGTTACCTGTTTTTCAAAGGCCAGTCAATAAGCCGTCTTTTTACAGCTCAGCATTCCTCCCTCGGAAGTACACACAGCCTCATGGGGACTCTCTACTGACCAAGGTCGTATCCCCCCCAACCAGTTCCACATTAATATCGCCATGAAGTATCACGGGTGAGCTTTTTAACAGCAAGCTTTGTGTTCTGTGCTTTTCCAGTTTCTTCACGTTTTCCAAGTGCCATCAACTTTTGTTAATCATTTCAAACACCCCTCTATCTCGGGCGCAGTGCTAACCCTTCTTTCCACATGAATCCCATTTTATGGATGAGGAGACTGAGGGTCAGGGTGGCTGTTCCTTGCTCCAGATCATACAATTTAGTCAGTTGCAGAGCCAGATTTCCTGCCTCCAGGACTGGAACCTATTTTTACACCATTGTCAGTGAAAACTCTTCACCTGAGTAGGCAGTAGGGCATTTCTTAAATCACTTTTTGAAAAACTTTTAAACCTGTAAATGGGCACTTTGTTCATACAAAAATACAGAAACACATATTTGTCCATCTCACTGACAACATTTGTAACTGTTGACAAGTAACATAATCTCTCTGGGCCTGAAGCTTCTCATCTTTAAAACATGAGGAAGACCGTTTCTGCAGCATAGGACCATGCTGAGGACCAAATGAGACAGTGTATATAAAACACCAAACATCAGGCCTGACATATGGTAGGCATTCGATAAATAATATTTATTAGCAGTGACAATATTTATTTATTACCTACTGTTTTCCAAGCCTTATGCTGTGTATTAAAAAATACTATTTATAGTAAGAATCTGACTATAGTATTTAGAGTAAGAATTTATAGTAAGAATCTGTTTATTAATAAATAAAAATTATTTATTTATAAATAAATAAATCGTATTTATAGTAAGAATTGTATGTGGAAAATACATGTATCTGTGTAATATATACATATACACCTACACACACACACATATGAATGATTGGAGTATACAGAAAATAGTCTAGAATGACATAAACCAAAATATTAACAATGATCATAGGAGGCTTTCATTTCCTTCTGCATCTTTATATATTTCCCCAATTTTTCTATAAAAACCATGGATGGATTACTTTTGTAACCAAAATAAAGGAAATCTTGGGCAATCCATTTAAAATGCGTTTCATTTTGGAAGGAGAGGAACACTTTATTTCAAAGAAGCAATAAAAGTTTAAAACCTTTTAAAAGGTGCACTAGCTTAGTAGCCCCCAGGGAGGGAAGAAGTGGCTTTTCCTACAAGGCTGAGCAAACCCAGCTGACTTCACAGGCGCTTGCTGCGACACCTGGTTCTAGAACATGGACCTTGGGATTGGAAAGGGAGGACCTTTCCGTGGCAACCAGCCATCTGGCGGCGCAAATCTCACTTTGGTTGTTCTGAGGCCAAGCCCCGCTAGGATTCAGAGAGCTCCTGCCTTTCATCACGCCTTCACGGTGACATACACATCCTTCCCGAGTGGAGACCCCGTACTGTGCAGGTGCAGCAGCAGGAGGCTGGCTGCAAGCTCTCCGCACCTGGGAAGGCAGATCCAGCTGCAAAGCAAGGACCCACCTGGGCCAGCTAGACAGCAGCGTCCATGGACAGAAGGGGTGGCATCTGGGGAGGGGAGGGAGAGAAGAGGAAGTGGCAGAGCCAGACTTGGGGGAGGGGCGAGTGCTTCTGCTTCCCAAGGAACTTCCCATCGAGTCCTCACCATGGACGCAAAGAGTTGTTGGGAAGTCCATCCTGCAGAGGAGGGGGTCTTGGGAAGTTAAGATCCTCGCTCAAGTCCCAGGGCTAGTGGGAGGAGAGAGGCTACCCTGTGTGTGTGCGCTTGATTTCAGACGTTGCAGGAGGGGTGAGGACCTTGGCAAATCGGAGAGCTCAGCAAAAACGGGGGCTGCTTTTCCGTTCCGGGGGCTGCGCTATGCCTGAGTGCAGGCCACGGTGGCCAGGTCTTCTGTCTTGTGAAATGTCTGTGCGTCTGAATGTTGGAATCATCTTCAAAGTAAAATCAAAGGAAGGCAACTGCGGCCCCACCCCCAGGCTGAGCGAGACCAACCAACCCGAGCCCTCGGCCTCAGGGGTCGCCTGGGTCAGAATCGGACCGCCCAGCCTGCCCAGCAGCGTCTCTCGGGCATGCTGCCGGAAGTGTCATGGATTTCAGGCCCCCCTGGGGATGAGCTGACACTTCCCATTGGGCTGGGGAGGTAGCACCAGAGAAATAAGAAAAGATATACAGGTTTTCAGAGGACAGGTCCAAGAACATGGCCTAGGTCCACATTAGACAGGAGAGCCAAGTGCTGGACTGGCATGGCGTTCTCTCTGACCACAGACCCTTTATTCTGATAGGCTGAGTCCGACCCCAGACACTGCTCGGGGAGACTGTCCATCACTTACACCGGGCTAGACCCTGGGGATAAAGAAGAAAAAATCCTGCTCAGTAGAGTTTACAGTGGAGAGAGAAGAGGCAGAAAATAACCAAGTGGGGCAAGGCCTCAGGGCGGCAAGGCCCAGGAAGAGAAGCTAAGCCGGTGAAGGTACACAGGGCACATGGACCGAAGGCCACACTGGTCCCAGAGGCCTCTCTGACAAGGTGAGATGTGGACCAAGACCCAACTTGACGGGCGAGCCCTGGGGATTTCCAGGGAAGAGCAGTTCAGGAACAGTAGGTGCAAAGGCCATGAGGCACGAGGACACAAGATGCAGGAAAAGCCACGAATCAGTGTGCCCAGAGCGGAAAGGAGGGTCGGGGGAGATGAGGTCAGAAGAGGTGAGTAGGGAGGAGAGGGCTCCGTTCCATAGCACCATGCTGGCCGCTGTCAGGGCAGGTTCTAGGGATAAGACAGTAATGAGATCTGCCCTCGGGCTTCCAGGGGCTTACAGCTCGACCCTGGGACCACTATATCCCACTCCCATCCCCTTGTAAGTACGTGTCATCTCGAATTCTCCTCGTGCTCGCATCAGTCTCAGAGCCATCTGGCTGCAGGTGGGACATTCCAGGGATTCGATTCTATGGTCAGTCCAGGTGTGGGCGCCCAGCAGGTGGCCCAGACCTCGTGGAGCCCCACATCAGAGTCGGGCTCATGCCCCTTGCTGAGCAGGCCTTGATCCCCTGCTCTTGAACCCAGATAGACTTCCGCAGCCCCCAGAGGCTGTGGTGGGATAGGACCAGGCAAAGCTCCTCTGAAGAGACCGTGAACACCAGCCCCTTGGCTAACAATGACCTCTAATGGGCCCCAGAGGCCCCAAAACCGGGGACAGCAAGGATTTTCCCCCAGCTGCAGAATGTCCTTTTCTGAGTCTCTTGAAATTCACCCTATGGTGACACAGCCGGCTCTGGGCAGTGACTAACCCGGGTTTGAGGTGAGTCTTTCCATGATGGGGCAATGAGGCTTTGGAAAAAGCCCCCTGCTGCAGGGGTTTTCCTTCTCTTGTGTGCAGATGGCTCATCCCGAAGTCACAGAAGTCTTACCTTCCTCTTCTCCATTTTCTGAAGCCCATACATACCCTGTTCCTGCGGGAAAAGGAGAAGAGCTGTTCCTATGAGCTCCAGAATCCAGCTCTTCATCAAGCTCCTCTGCTGCCCCCGGGGCCCCTGCACGCCCCCTGCCTCCCAGGGGCTAGAGCCGCAAAGCCTGTCACCACGGCACGTGCCCATCTTCCAGGAGCCCAGAGTCCCAAGGGTGGAGGACAGACAAACTGACCGTCGCCATGCAACGGAGCATGTGTCCTGATAGAGATCACGCCAGGGCCCTGGTCGGGAGAGGGGTGGCTGGAGACTGGGACAGATGAGGAAAGGCTACCCAGAGGGTCTAGAATTAGACACTGAGTTGATGAGAAGCAGGGACAGGACCGATGGAACAGACAGACAGAAGAGCCTGTGCAAAGACATGAGTCAAGAAGGCACGTTCAGGCTCCTGCGAGTGGATGTTGGTACGGCGGACTATGCTCTCGTTTACACTTCCACACCCTGACGAACTCAGGGCGATGGGACTTTCTTGGACGCTGAAATGGGTGCAGAAGGGACACCCGTTCACTTACAGACAAAAACGCACGGTCTGAGAGCCAGTGTCCTCTTTCTCTACCCCTGCCATCATGGAAACCCATGTCCAACCCAAAGCTTCTCCCAGCCCCCATCCCTGAGTGGCTATAATGAACAGAGCCCCCTGCTGGTCTGAATGGCCATGTCACGTGAGCGAGCCATGTTGTTACCGTGGCACAACCTCGCCTGTTCCTCACTGGTACTATTGCTCTGGCTGGGGGCCGGCGGGGGTCCCACTGGGGGTGTGTCAGGAGATGAGCCTGCGCACGGGGGGACGCAGCCACCTAGATCCCCTATTACTCTTTCTCCAGCTCTCAGACAGCAGCATAGACTGGACGTGAGTGGATTAGAATCCTAGCTTTGTCATTTACTAGTTCTGAGACTTTGGGAAGTGTAGTTAAATCCTTTGAGCCAAAGTGTATCCATCTATAAATTGAGAATAATGAAAATAATATTACCTACTTCCCAGAGCTGCTGTGTTTCCCGAGTCAATCAGCGCTGGATCTTCCCTCTCCCCCGTTAGGACCCTTTCACAGCCGGGTCCCCGGCACAAGCGGACTTATTCAGAATGCAAATTCTGCTCCCCCACCCCAGACCAGCTGAGTCTGAATCTCTTCCTGTGAGGCCCAGAAATCTGGGCTTTCAGTAAGCGCTCCATGGAGTGGTTTTGCACATTAGAGTTTAGGAACCCCTGCCCTTAAAGTTTGGATAGAGAGTCAAAACCTCTGCCTGGGGGCACCTGGGTGGCTCAGTGGGCTAAGCCTCTGCCTTCGGCTCAGGTCGTGATCCCAGGGTTCTGGGATCGAGCCCCGCATTGGGCTCTCTGCTCAGCAGGGAGCTTGCTTCCTCCTCTCTCTCTGCCTGCCTCTCTGCCTACTTGTGATTTCTGTCTGTCTAATAAATAAATAAAAGTCTTTTAAAAAAAAAAAAAAAACCACCTCTGCCTGGAGGAGGGATCATTGGTTGGAGGCTGGCTTGGTCTGAAGCCAAGAATCTTCAGCCTCCTGCTGAGCAGGTGCTCACAGAGCCTCGGACAAAAGCCAGAGGCTTAAAAGCTCTGTATTACTTCGAGGTCCGGTAACCCTACTCAAGCCCTCTCAGTGTGTACAGCTCCAGCATTAATCAGCCCTCTGCAGCCAGCCTCGGTCAGTGCTGAGCTTTCCATGAGGAGGAATTCTCCAAGGGAGAAGCTTCAGCAATGCCCCTCTCCAGATCCCTACTCACCCCAGCCTGGCCTGGAAAGGCCTACCTCCTAAGGATGTGGTACCAGTCCCTTTTCCTTCAGGATAAGGCTGATTCTTAAGAGAATCAGGTAAGATTGAGACCAGGAAGAGGGCTTCAAAACTAGACCCTGGTTAAGTAGGCTTCTGAGTGCACAGAGCTGCCCAAAGGCTGCTGAGGAGAGAGATGCTTGGAGCTCCCGGTAGTAGTGCCCAGGCCAGGCCCAGCTGCCCTCCTTGTCAGCAGCTTGCTCCCAACACACACCGTCGTCATATGGCTCCCCTCCTCAACTTTGCTTCAAATCACACATATCCTCAAGAACACACCTTGGGCTGCGGGCCCATGGAGTCAGGTGTTAACTTCTTGCTCTGGCTTCAGACCCTTCCAAGTCATATGGCCCCGTGTCTTTCCAGTCCTTTCTTCCATGACTTTCCCAACCCACTAAGTTCTCTCTTCCCTCCCCTGCCACTGTAACCCACCTGGGAGAGGGGTTCAGACCGACCACCTGTAGCAGATGCTGCTGGCGCCCACTCAGCCCCCCGTTCCCAGGCTGGCACATCCTTTCCCTGACACCAGGTACAAAAGCCTGGCCCTCCTGCCTCAAGGAAGTTCAGACCTTCATACTGTCCGGCCCGGCCTGAGGTTATACCTCGGATGAACCTCATCTTTGTCTGAGCTCTTCCCTTCTCCCATCCTGTTTTTCTCACTTCCCTTGCAGACTTTGTCTCCAGGCAGAATCCTCTCATAAACCACTTGCACAAGAACTTATGTCTTGGGCTTTGCTTCCAGGAGGCCTTGCGCTACGACTCCCGTGTGATTTGCGAAGTTACCTGGAGGCAATGGCAGCTTCTGGCTCTACCTGCTGGCAGCCTCTACCCGAGGCCACCGAACAGAAGGGCTCACAGGCCAAACGAAGATGCTTGAATCACGGCCTTTATTTCGTCAAGTTAGAACACTCACTGGAAAGAAGCGAGGCAAAGAGACAGGACGGGTGAACACACGTGGGATCGCGGCCAGCAGGTAGAAGGATCCTGCTTCCTGAATCCCGGGTCACACCACATTCTCCATCTTGTTCTCTCCCCGCTGGTGTGGCTGCAGAGGTCAGCGATGAGGGCAAGCCGAGGGGAACGGCTGGGAGCGCTTGAAGGAAATGTACAAACCGCCTCTACTGGGAAGACTGGGGCCCAGTACACATGTTCACACTGCAGCCCCCCAAGAATCTGCTGAGCAGCTTGGGTTTTATCTGTGTTTCTTGGGGGTGTCACCTCTGAGTGGCCAACTTAGAAGTGATGTCGCTTCTGTCTAGAGAAGACATGATCTACGCCTTATAAATATTTAAGGTTTACTTGGTCTTCTCACTCTTTGTCTATAAGTAACGTTCTCATCTGATCTATATTCAACCCATATATATTCTATTTATTCTGTGTCTTAAAAATCTCGTAAGCTACTTGCTTCTATACTTACTGTTTCTCATTTTCCAGAGCAAAATTGAATATTCATAAATAACATGACAAACCAGACAGCTCCCTTTTCCTGAGTTGCCATGTCCTACCCCCTGATCCCCAGAGCTTTGTGTCACTCGAATATAAAACCACATCCTTTAGTAACAGGACTAGAACTCGACTCAGGTTTTGGGCACTGGTCTGTCTAGTTCTAAATCCGTTGTGCCGGGTAATGTGTTGTTTGGCAACATGGCTTATCTTCTCTCTCTCTCTCTCTCTCTCTCTCTCTCTCTCTCACACACACACACACACACACACACACACACCGTGCTTGCCTGTGGTGGGCCCTTGAATGATGCTGTGGGTTCAACTGAATCCCTTGGCAATCAGTTTGCTTTCCATGTCACCACCAGTTTGGCTGAAAAAGCCAGAGGACAGACACAAGCTCCCCCCTCCAGCAAAGCTATGAGCAGGGTGAGTGCACAATCCTGGTTTTCATTTGGCAGAGTCAGCCTGTGAATACCAGTGTCCCGATTGCTCTCCAGATTCAAGAAAGCAAACTCCCAGCCCCACGCAACTATAAAACCAGGAGCCTCCGTCCCTTTCCAACCAGTCCACCCATCACAGCCCTAAAAGCTGAGCTTTTATAGGTGAAAAGTGCTTGCCAGATTCCCAGAATAGCCATGGCAGGAAATTGAACAAGGTAAAAGTGTAACCCTGTACTACACCCTTAATATCGGAGGGGAAAGAGTGGTACAGCCCATTAAGAAATAAAAAATCTTACTGTTGGCCAGTCAAGCTCATACACAGAGCTCTGCTGAAGGTTCAAGTCACCCCTTCCAATCCAGAACTGAGGACAAGGATTTGAGAAGGGCTCCCCCACCCCACTGAACAACACGTCAGCCCCACAAAAAGTTTCGGTTCTTCATTCTAGCCATTCTGTGCTGCCCTGCAGGGTCGCCCTTTCCAAGTTAGTCCTTTTACACACTTTCTCTTCTTTTCTCTATGACTTAGGATGCTTTGGGGTGAGGATGAGGGTGAGGGTAACATTTATTGAGTCATAGGTTGGGTTCCTGAGAAGAAACTCAGAGACCAGCAGGCACACATGTGCTGTTTGGATCGACATCTGCAGGAAGGGAGGGGAAAGAAGCAGAATTGGGCAGAGGGAGAAGCTGAGCTGAGACGGAAGCCCAACAAAGACCTCCACCACCCCTATAGGGAGAGTTCTAGAACCAGTGTGACCTTTCAGAAAGGTCCTGATTTGAGTTGATCAGTCATGGGATATAGACGATCCCCAGAAAGAGGCCCTGCCCTTGGGGCAACATGGTCACCTTCCACTGGGGAAGTACTTATAAAGCATTCCCCGTGGCTGGGGGAAATAAGTCCTCCATTTTCAAAGTGTGGGCTGGGTGGCCCATCAGAGGCCCTGCACCCAGCACATACCTCATGCCCAGTCTTGTCCCACACCCTTCACATTCTCTCCTTTAATCCTCACAACAATCCTATGAGGTAGGCACTAGAATGATATCCTTTTTGTGTGCGGAAACTGATGCACAGAGAGGTTTAAGAACCTGCCTAGTGTCACACAGCCACAGAGTGGTGAAATCAGGATTTAAACCCAGGCAGACTGACTCTGATGATCATCTGCCCACCACTCCTCCCATGCTAAGAAAAGAAAAGCCAACAAAAACTGGACAAGAATTTTTTTTTGCCCCAAACATGTAGAACAATGGCTAGCATATAATAGGCACTCAAAATATTTTGAATGAATGCATTGGTTCACAAAGGGAAAAATCCAATGCTGTGTGTTTCAAGAGCAACTGGGAGTCTGGCTTCACTTCTCTGCTCCCTGTTCCCTGCCATGTGTTGGCTTCATCCTCAGGATGGCTTCCATAAAGGTCACGAGATGGACCCAGGGCTACCTGTACCTGTGTCTAGACCAGGAGGGGAGAGAACTTCACTACCATATCCATCAGAAGACTCAAGGGTCACACTTCATATTTCCCATTCTGAACTGATCACAGAGGTAAAAGGATTGAGACGATGCCGATTGCTAAGACAGTCAGGAACACCCTTGACATCCCACCCCAATCCAGAAGGCAAATAGAAGTGCTGGTAGGAGGGGGGGAGATGAGGAATGGCTTTGAGTAGATAATCCGTGAACAACCACTCACCCTTCATCTCACGGACCCCCCAGCTCTCAAACTCTTTGCTCTCCTCCCCAGGATCTAGCTTCACCTTCCCCTCATCCTGTGCCTATATGTCCCTTGTCTACCACCATTCTGCAGCTGAGGGTTTGAGGACATGGGCTACCCTCAGATCCTGTGGGAGAAGGGGAACAAGAAGAAAGCAGTCCACTGAGAGTGGGGTCTAGACTTGGGATGTTTGAGACAATTCTTTACACAATTAGATTAACCACTTTGTAGAGCCTCAGATAAGCCCCTGTGGCCACACTATGTAAAATATGCCACTCTCTCTTCTCTTTCCATACCCTATTTTCTTCAGAGCCCTTATCTCTGTCTAGACCTCTGTTGTGTTTGTATTTATTCAGTTGTGTGATGTCTTTTTTCTCCACTAGAATAAATGCTCCACAAAAGAAATTACTTTATCTCCTTCATCCCTGACTTTGTGTCACCTAAGACAGGTGCTCAGTAGACTTTGGATGGATGGATGGATGGATGGATGGACGGACCACTGTCTTTGTGTTGCTATAGTAACGGGCTCAGTCTCCTCCTCCACCTTGAGTGGCATTACCAAAGACCTCTTTCTGTTATCCTCAACTTTGAAGTGACAGTCACCAGAAAGGCAGTTAAAGAAAGACAAAAGATGGAAAGCCATCCTATCTCAAATAAATCAGTCTGTCCTCATACCCAAAGAACGTCTGATCCATAGACACTAGTCATCTCTAGCTAGTCCACAGTTTTAGAGGAAACAAATCCATGAAACCATTTTGCCTGTACAGATTTCACAGGTGTGAAACGTAAGATTTTGATAACAATCCTTTCAAATCTAAATAATCATTAAATTGATAGAAATTGGCTCAGAGCAAGCACCAATTAAGTGTTAGCTGTTGGGATGTCTGGTCTTTAGTGTTGAAGAAATCAGTCATCAGGCAAGTCTCCTTCACTTCCACAACCCATTCATATACATGTAATATACATATAACATACATAACACATCCATAATGCATACAACATACAATAGAGAGAATAAAACATACAAGACACAACACACACACACACACACATACATAACACAAACACTTTCATACTCTGTACTTGGTGGTTTCATCCAACTTTAGAGCCAGACCCCTGCTAAGACACATTCATGGTACTCCTCGCTCTTTGCCACTCTGTGTCGATGGGATGTCACGCAATGTCATGATAAAGCAATTTACCAACTGCTCATTCAAATTGCCCCCCAGAGCAAAATAGTCATTGCCAATTGTGTTTCCGAAGCTTCTCAGCAATAGTGTCTTCCCCAGGGTAGTGTGGTGTCCTGCTGCACAGCTCTGGAGTCAGACATGAGTTCAAATCCTGACGTTACTGCTTACCAACTGTGATTGGGGAGAGCTGTTACAGTGCTCTGGCTGTAACATTATTCTCATTTTATAGATGAGGAAACAAAGAACCAGAAAGAACAAACTGCTAACCATGACCCTCATGGGGTTATCCACAAAGATTTACTTTGTATGGTCATCATGAGAAATGAAAAGATAGAATACGCATCTAGACGAGCGTTTGACCCATGCTGATAGACGCTAACACAAAGTGTTGGCCAAGTGGTGGTCGTGGTAATGAATTTCTTTTGAGTATTTCTTCAAGTCAGGAAAAAAAAAAAAAGGCTGCTTTGGCTACATTGTTAACCATTAATGAAACTGATGCTGACTTGAGTTCCACCAGCACATTTGGGTTCCAGATCCCATAAACTTTGACCCAGTGCATGTTGTAACTGTACCATTTCCCTTCGTGAAATCTGAGAGGTGATGTTTTGACACTGTTTCATTTCGTTTCATTTCCTCCTGACGGGTGGGCTTAACTTGTTTCTCAATTTAGGCAAAGCAAAAGGGAGAAGTATTTTAAATCGCTGTGATAGCCCATGTCGGTCCTGCCTTCTGGTCCCAGAGAAGGAGCCCCAAGTTCTCGTCTCCTCTTCTACAGTATTTGGGCTTCCTCCAGTTTCTGCAGCTGCTAAATATCATCCTTTGCTTCGTTTCATACCCCACCCCTTTCAACTTGCCCCCAGTATTTGGGTGCCCTAACAAGGAGTTTTGAAATAATATCTTAACCATATTTCACGTTCTTTTTTTTTTTTTTTTAGATTTTATTTATTTATATGACAGACAGAGATCCCAACTAGGCAGAGAGGCAGGGAGAGGGGGAAGCAGGCTCCCCGCTGAGCAGAGAGCCCAAAGCGGGACTCGATCCCAGGACCCTGAGATCATGACCTGAGCTAAAGGCAGAGGCTTAACCCACTGAGCCACCCAGGCGCCCCCTGAGAAATACTCAAAGAAATTCATTAAAGAAATTCACCGATTTTACCATTCGAATCACTGTCAAGTGTACAGCTGAGTGGGGTTAAGCACATTCACTTGCTCTCACCACCGTCTGTCTCCAGAACCCTTTCATCTTCCCAGACTGAAGCTCTGGACCCATTAGACACTAACTCCCTCCCTCCCTTCCCCAGCCCCTGGAACCATCTTTCCACTTTCTGTCCCCACAAATGTGACTGCACTGGGGACCTCACACAGGAGGACTCGCACGGTGTTTATCCATTGGCGAGGCAGGCTCTTTGGCAGCAGGATTTCTGGAGGTTGCACCACAATTCTTTCCTCCACTGCATTTATTTTGCTAATATGGCACATTAGCCAGAAAGAATGCCTATTTGGGGTGGGGGTGGGGGGTCGTGTCAGACTATTAATTATCCAGATGTTCACAGGCCAGAACACTGAGCCTAGAGGAGCCTCTCTTTCTGCCACCTAATGACACAAGCGGCACACAGCAGCCGCATCGGAGATGCCTCTGAGGGCAGGAAGGTGTCTGTTCTGTATCCTGAAGTAACCTGCCCTCGTGGACGCCAGCACTTCGCGGGCCCTGCCCTGCGAAGCAGATGTTTTCTAACGTTTTGTTTTACACTGAGCGCTGTTTGTTCCTCTTCTCCTCCAAGTAATGACTTGACTTGTGGACATCAGCAAAGAAGAAAAGAGAGAAGGGGAGGGGAGGGGTGGGGAGGGAGGGGAAGAGAGGGGAAAGAAGAAAGGAGAAGACGGAAGGGAAAGGAAGGAAGGAAGACAGGGAAAGGGAAGGGAAGGAAAAGGGAAAAAATCTTCTAGAAAGGGACCTAAGGCATTTTACGGTCCATCCCAAAGACTCCCTCTCATCCACTGGCCTGTGTGGTGTTGTTGTTGTTTTGTTTTCTTTTGTGTTGTTTGTGTTTTAAAGAACTCTGTGATCTACTTCAATTCATGTTTTGCCAAGAAAGCTAACACAGCTGCAAACCCTTTCTGCCCGGAACGCCTTCCAGTCTTTCCAGAGGCCTCTCTGCTGGTTCGGTAGCCACTTCCCTCCCTCCCGGGCTGGCCAGCCTCTCGCAGCGCGCTGCCGCCACCCCACACCCGCCCCCCCCCCCACCCCGGGCGCCACGGGGCTCCTGCGAGAAGGCACTACTCCCTGGGAGCGCCTCCTCCGTGGTTTCTATTACTTGCAGAAGCACAGGCCCCCTCGGGCACCCCAGCCCCCCTCCTTCGGCTTCCCCCTCAGAAAACTGGCTCTGCGGCCCCGCTGGTAAACGGGCTGGCTGTCACCATGACAACGGCCTGGCCCAGAGCCTGGATGACGCCAGGCCTGACTCCCTCCCAGCCTCACCCAAATCTGTTTGTTCAAGTTCCAGCTGCTTTTGTTGGGCTTGGTTTTGCTCGTCCGTTTGAGCCCGCGTCGCCGCTGATTGGCTGCTGGGGGCTGGGCTTAGACTCCCCGGGATACCGACGGGGATGTCAGCTCCCTGCCCAGGCAGGAGTTTCCTGGCGCCCTGGGGTATTTCCCCATCGCAGTACTGAGAGCTGGAAGAGCCGGTGGGAAGCCAAGGCACCAGATCATCCATGAGTGCTCTGATCCCTCTGACACTCTTACTAACACGCCTTGGGTCTGTGACGCCACCCTCGTGACTGAAGGCCCGCTTGTTTGATAAAACAGAAGCAACCATACACCACGTTGACAGAACAGCCCAGCTGGGCATTAACATCAAAAGTAAATAATACCAGGGGCGCCTGGGGGGCTCAGTCCGTTAAGTCGCTGCCTTCTGCTCAGGTCATGATCCCAGGTCCCGGGACCCAGCCGCAGGGGCTCCCTGCAGGGCAGGGAGTCAGCTTCTCCTTCTCCCTCTGCCTGCTGCTCCCCCTGCTTGCTGTCTGTCCTGCTCTCTCCCTCTCTCTCAAATAAATAAGTAAAATCTTTTAAAATAATGAATTAATTAATTTTTAAAACCAGGAAAAAGAAGGAACATGTGGATTTTGGAGGAATAGTTTAGGGGAATGTGGCAATAGAAGTCCAAGCGAATTTTCACCTCAACATTTGGGATGGTTTTGCTTCTATTATTTGGATAACTGTAGAAGCAGGAATCTGGAACATCGTTTGTGACCAATCTGAAAACAGACTGCCTTGCCTTTTGTCATTTCATCAGGTTTTTCTCTCCCCAAGAGCTCATTTTGGTAATTGGCTTGGCCTCCGGAGCTCTTGAGTTTACCTGATTCTCTGATTCGTGATCTACAAGGGACTTCTTGTATGTTATCCTTTGAAGCTGAGTCAGGAGCCTTAGCCTCTCTTCTATAAAATCGGATAAATTATGCCAACCAGCCTGGGTGTAGAGTACTTAGCTTAGTCCTGGCGTTTAGCGAGCAACTACGATCATCAACTCTTACCAATGCCTGTGTTCTGAGGATCCTGAGACTCTTTATGAAAATTACATCATCGATTGAACAAATATTTAACAAATATTTACTAAGCCTCAATTGGCCAGGCACTGTGTTGACCACTAGCGATGAAGTGATAGAAACAGACACAGTTCCAGCCCCTTGGTAGCTTCTGGACTTCTGGACCAGGGAGGGTGACAGACACAAAAATAACCACACAAAATGGAAAATTGCACCTGTGTCCTTTGAGTAAAGCTGTTTTTGACCCTCCAGACAAGCTCATCTTCCAGATGAAAACAGAGAGGACATCAGTCTTTGCCATACTGAGCAGAAGAATCTCCTGGCCAATGCCTGTCTTAATTCCTAACTTAAAAAAATCATGAGATATAATAAACTGGTTGCTGTTTTAAGCTCTGCTCTCCCAAAAAATAATTATATCTGTATTAGGTGCCTAAAACATTAAGAGAACATGAAATAGAGGAACTAAACTACATTTTACCCACTTTTCCTAGTTAGAATACAAGAGTTAATGTAAGAATTTAGAATTATTTGATCACCTAAATCTCAGAGTTTAGAGCAAAGTCCAGAGATGGAAATTCTCAATTCGAAACCCTGCGGAAAGAATCCGGCGGTTCCTTATACCAAATCCTGTTCCCGCTGAACAGCGCCCTCTTCTGGCTAGGGGCCCTTTCTCCAGCCAGTTGCTTGCTCCTTGCTGCTTTAAAGGGGGAATTGCTTTCTTCTCTTTTTTCTTCTCTTCTCTTCTCTTCTCTTCTCTTCTCTTCTCTTCTCTTCTCTTCTCTTCTCTTCTCTTCTCTTCTCTTCTCTTTTCTTTCTCTTTCTCTCTTTTTTTAAAGATTTTATTTATTTGGGGCGCCTGGGTGGCTCAGTGGGTTAAAGCCTCTGTCTTTAGCTCAGGTCATGATCCCAGGGTCCTGGGATGGAGCCCCGCATCGGGCTCTCTGCTCAGCAAGTAGCCAGCTTCCCCCCACCCCCTCTCTGCCTGCCTCTCTGCCTACTGTGATCTCTGTCAAATAAATATTTGACAGACAGAGATCACAGTGGGTTGAGAGAGAGAACCCAAAAAATTAACTTTTGCATCGAAAAATTACAATACATTCTATGTGTTAACATATTTGTCTTCATACCAGTACAATCATAAAATATAATTTTCAATTAATTTTTATAAAGGAGCAAGCCCCACAGGCCAAGCGCCTAGGCTCCTAAAAGTCATTATGCAGCCCTGATGAAGAAAGTCCTCTGCTGCTTTTTTCTTTAAAAAAAAAAAGGGGGGGGGGGAACAGTGGTAAAAAAAGGAAAGCGCTCCCTAGCTGAGTGTCGGGATCCCTCTCAGCCCTAACATCCTTCAGGTTCAGGGCATTTTTTGCCTCAACATGCAGGATCCTTTACAGAGTGGTTTCTTTTTTTTTCCTTTCTAGGATTTATTTATTTATTTGAGAGAGAGCGAGCATGAGCGGGAGGGGCAGAGGGAGAAAGAGTCTCTGCTGTCTCCCCATTGAGCTTGGAGCCCCACTTTGGGCTTGATCTCAAGACTAAGATCAGGACTTAAGCGGAAATCAAGAGTCGCTCACGCCACCCAGGTGCCTCCAGAGTGCGTTCTTAGGAGTACATTTCCTACTGCTTTCAGAATCTGTGTGCCATCTGCTTTTAGCAGAAGATCTTGTCCCGCCAAAATTTTGTGCAACTTACAAAATCCCTGTGGGGCTCTCCTTATCTACTTGGTCAAGGACTGCAATGCCCGCCAGTGGCCGACAGAGGGCGAAGCGACTCAACCTTAAGCGTGAGCATCGCAAGGGCGCCTGGAATAGAAAGCCTCGCTCTTCAACCGCAGGGGCCTGACCGGAGAGCTTACCAGAGATGCAGAATCTCGGACCCAACCCTAGGGAGGATCCTAGACCTCCGTGATCACAATTCACATGGTAAGAAGATCCCCAGATGACTGATATACAACATCAGGTTTAGGGGCGCCTGGGTGGCTCAGTGGGTTAAGCCGCTGCCTTCGGCTCAGGTCATGATCTCAGGGTCCTGGGATCGAGTCCCTCATCGGGCTCTCTGCTCAGCAGGGAGCCTGCTTCCCTCTCTCTCTTTGCCTGCCTCTCCACCTACTTGTGATTTCTCTCTGTCAAATAAATACATAAAATCTTTAAAAAAGAAAAAAAAAAGAAGCACTGATTTCAAGTTTCTAGTCTGAGAAAGGGAAGCCCACTTGCTCAAGGGAAACGAGGGGGGAAGAGGAACTGGTTTAAGGCATCCCTCCCAGCCCCCAATCTCCTGTTCCTTCAGCCAGTCAGCCAGCGTCAATCACGATGAGACCGAAACCACAGGAGGGATATAAAAGCGTTTTACAGGTCATAAAGCAACTAGTTTCTTCTTCCGTTTTAATAAATACTTACTGAATACCTACTATGTCCTGGACCTCAGGGACACAATCGTGAGCAAAAAACAGACCCTGTTCCTACCTTCCTAGAGCTTTCAGCCTAGTGGGGACACGTTTTTTAGAGCCAGTCCTGGCAACCGTCTTAACTACGTTAGCTGCTATGGTTCCGGTTTATAGTTGAAAAAATTGAAGGGCCGAAAAGGTAAATAATTTTTACAATTACACAGCTCAAGACGGGGTGAGCTGATATGACCTTCCCCTTTGTGACGGGGTCTGCGCAGTCTACCGTGTGAGGCTCAACGGCATTTCAAAAGCCTTGAGAAGGAGCACCCCCTCGGCCCACCCCCAAAAGAAATAATCTTGGATGCGCACAAAAGATGAGTTGCGAAGATATTTGCAGCCTTGTCTATAACAGCAAAAAATGTAGAAACCGCCCAGAGGTTCTATTTCAACAATGCAGAATTGGTTAAATTGTTGGATGTTTATAACCAGAATTCTATGTAACTGGCGATTAAATCTGATCACGCAGAAAAATGTGTTCATGATCTCTGGTGTAGAAAAAGCAGATTACACCACGTTATTACAGCATGGTCCTATTTTCATAAAAACCACAGCATAAAAACTAAAGACTAGAAAACTAAAGTGAACAGGAAAGGTAGAATCAAAAGTAATGACAGTCATTATCTCTGTGATGAGACTACAGGTGATTTTTTTTCTTTATTTTGATTGAATTGTCAAAAGGTTTCACACCAGGAGCATCTCTTTCTTTTGGAAAGAGAGGAACAGCAACAACAACAAAAAATCAGAGAGTGGTTTGAAACTTCCCATTTATTATCTATTTAAAAAAAAAACCAAATTGCTCTGCTGGGAACATTTAAAAAACATCTCTTCTTCTTACAAAAGCAATAGGTATTTGCCAAAAACAAGTAAAACAAGTACAAGAATGCACAAACAAGCAAAAGAAGAAAAACACATTCCCTCTTCCCCCACAGACAACTAATACTGGCAACTTCGTGACTCTTGATAGGTCCTGTTTGTTTGGGTTTTTTACAGATAATTTTTTCCTTTGAGTTCTGCTCTAGATGTTAGCCCAACCTAGCACGAGAAATAGGAGTGTGGAATGAGGCTTACAGATTCCTGTGTGATCCCTAAACAGTCCCTAAGGTGCATCTGTCCAGGTCTCAGACTGTGTCTGGGATCCCAGAACAGTGACTCTCTTCGAACAGACCCCACCATCGGGGAGCACACAGACCCTTGTGGGTCACAGGGCACAAGCGCCGACCAGCATGAGGACCATAATAAGAGTGATTCCCAGCGTGCTTGGGATTGCAACACCCCATCATGGTTGGGATTTTGCAACCTCCCCCCCCTCCACTTCGAAAAGAATTCAGAGGAATACAAACAACATTTGCATATTCCATTTAGTGCTTTTCCACACCTGCAGCTGAAGGGAAGTAAGGTTAATTTGGCTTCAGGACTACCATCACCCTCCTTCCCACGGCCCTTGGAGAATTGCCGGCAGTCAGTCCGGGTGTCCTGGGACAGGTTTGGGAATGGCAGCTGTGCGGGCAGGTTCTGCCGCGAGGGAGGGCCGCACCGGTCCTGGAAGTCCGGGTCACCGGGCAGGTGTCTCTGGGCCATTCCCACACACGCGCGCTCCACGGCGACAGGTTTCCGAGGCCCACCCTGCCCACGCCCTGTCTTACTACCGTCCTCTCTCCTGGGAAGGAGAGCAGAAGGGCCTATAGCTGGCACCTCGCCCCACCGCGTCCACACCCTCAGCACAGGCCTCGGGCAGAAAATGTTCCTAGAGCTGATGTGCAAGTCAAACCGTTCTGGGTTTCTTCAGCGCCTGTGATATCCAGTCATGGCCCAGACCCAGGGCCTCCCCCGCCTGCCGCAAACCTCAGGCTCCGGGGCTGAGCTGGCCTATATGTTCTCTTTCTCAAAACGTCCTAGATTTTGGAGACCCTCTTCTCCTCCATGTATGGCTCCTCTGGTCTGCAATAACCACCACTTCTGTTTATAAAGCTCCTCTATGCCACGTACTGTCCAAGCGTGCAGCGCACACACCCGTCTTTTGAGGTGGACACAATCATCCTCATGTCACAGATGAGAACACCGAGGCTCCAAGAAATAAAGCAATTTTCCCAAAGTCACACAACTGCTCACAGAGACAAGAGACAACTCAGGCCTGCCTGACCCCAAAGTTCATGTGCTGTCCTGGAAGGCTGGTGCGAAGGGAACCAACTTAGAGATCGTATCCTATCCCATTTTCAAGACACCTGAGCTGGAAAATTCATTTACAAACCGTCATATAGTACTTATGTGCCCGGCACTTGGCAAATAGCAACTCAATTTATCCTCCTCCTATTGCTAGGAGATGGGTACTTATTTATACAGATGAGGAACTGACACCCAGAGAGGGAGTAAGCTTGCCTAAAGCCACACAGCAGGTGGCCTGGGCTGATCAATTCTTGGGCTGCCTCTCTGAGCCCAGGAGCAGAGGCCTCTCCCTCCAAATTCTTTGTCCTTCGGCCTTCCCACATGGCCACCCGCTTCCCTCCGAGTCTCTCCCTGAGTGTCTGCTTCGAACTTCCTCATCCCTCTCTGGGTCTTGGTGGTGTTCTCTTGTGAAACTGGTTTTGTGGAACTACTCATTGTGCAAGGCGATATTTGGTTAGGTCACTATCTAGAGTCCCCCAAAGATCTGACAGTTCTGGAAGGTCTGTCGAAGCAAAGGCTTAGAGTTTGTGTTTGCAGAGATTAATTAATTAATGTATCAATTAATCAGCAAGAGCTTACTGAGAGCAGTTTCTGTCCCCAGCCCTGTGCTGTGCAACATGGAGTCTACGAACACGAAGACACAAAACCTGCTTCCCACCCTCAAAGGAAACAACACTGAAGACATATGTAAATGTGCACTCTGCATGCTGGGTCTGTGCACCGCTGTATTTAGAAGACATATAGGCGAGGAGAGTCAGAAAAGTTGTTATGAAGGAGGCAGAACTTGAAACAGGGATTAGAAAAGGGGTAGGGGTTTGGATAGCACGAAGGAACAGCAGAGTCCAGGCAAGAGAAACAATACAAATCTTTTCTGCATCCAAACTGACCAGATCATCAGAATTAAGCCAGAAAGGGATTATTTTTCCTGTGCCAAATTTTGCTCTATCAGAGGGAACCAAGAGGGCTTCCTTCCTCTCCTGCAGCACCACGGTGGGGCTTCTGAGTTGGAGAAGGGCGCTGTGCCTCCCATGTCCACCAGGGGGCAGAGCTGTTGCTTCTACCGCTCTAGCTCCGAGTACAATCAGAGGGGAAGGATCCCAGACTCCTCTAACCAGCCGGTGGGGATCCCTGAGGCCGGGTCTTCTCAGTCTGAGCTGCCTTCGTACTCGGTCTAGATGTTAGCGAAGAAATAGAATGTGAGATGTAAGAGGAAGTGGTTGGGACGAAAAGGGAAGAGAGACAGAGACATTCCCCTACAAAATCTAACCGCTATGTGCCATGAAAAGACCTTCCAGTGCGCAAAAACGGGTTCCCACGGGTTCGGGCTCCGTGCCTTCTGCTCATGTCTTGGCTGCGAAAAGCTTCATGCAGGGCTTGGGTAACTGTGAAGAACGACCAGCTGCTGGTCCAAGACTGGTTTCAGGACAGCCAACTCGGGTTCTCTGGACGAGAAAAGCCGTTCCAACCCCCTGTTAAGGAGGCATATTTGTGGCTTTGGCAGTTCACACCTCCTGGCCATCGCTGCAGGTCCTGGGGTCAGGCTGTGAGCCGTGCGGAGGAGCAGGTGTCCCACTGGCGTCCTCTAGGAGGCCCAAAGCCAGTGTTTGGCTCTACTGCACACCCCACCACCGGAGCCAAGCAGCAGGGTCCCCAAGCCACAAGAGCACTGGGGTTAGAGGTGAGATGGAAAGCACTCTGGTTTGAAGCCAGAAATCCTCGTCTTCATCTGTCTCCAACCAGCTGTGCACGTTTGGAAGGATGAACCTACTTCTCGGAGCCTTGGTATCCCCATTTGTGAAACGGAAAGGCTGGAGTAGGGGGAAATGTCCGCTGTGCGCTCCAGCTCTGATGTTCTGGAAAACACGCAGTCCTCTGGCCAGAGAAACTGGGGAATCGGCGGGAGGAGGGGCGCGCGACTGAGCCCCCTGAAGAGTCAGCCCCGCGCCCGCAGTCAGTCCCCCGCAGGGGCCTCTGCGGCACTGCCCGCCTCCCTCCCCACCCGCCCTCGGGGCCTGGCGGCGTACACCCACGGCTCCCGCCGAGGCTTCTGGAATCTGGTTGGGTTCCTCCCAGGAATGCTTATTGCCCTTTACATCTGCAAATCGCTTTACCTCAGCAACCCTGCTGCGCGGTTATTAATCATCGCAATATTCTTCCTTCCGCCTGCAAGAGGAATTGCGGGGATCCGGATTTATGAAGGTGAAATCCGAAGGTAATTTGCCTGGGATCCCATTCAGTCATCCGTTAACTGAGTGAATTAAGCGCCTCAGCCCAGCGAGGCTGCAAGAGCCACCCAATTCCGGCTACTGTCAGGATCGGAATTGTAGGGGTCCTCAACGAGCTTCAAGGGCATTCCATGACGCCATGGGGATAGGGAACAGTTCTAAGGTGACGGACGACCCCCCTCACACACCTGAGACTGCTGCAAACAGCGCGATCACGCCCCCCACCCCCACCAGTTCCTTCTAGCCGGCCGGCCGGGTAAAGGGAAGTGACCTTCCCAAGGTCACTTATCCCCCAAGGGGCAGCACTGATCCCAGAGCCTCCGGCTTCAAAGCTTTCCACCGCCCCATGGGCGAGAATTTGCAGTTCGAGCCTATAAAATACAAACTAGGGTTCGGCTGGGGACGGCTGTTTCCCTGATTTCCGGCACCGAGTGACAAAATCGTGAAGCGGGCTCACCCAGCCGGGACGGGTGAGACAGCCGCCAATCCTGCCTGCAAGATTGTTGAGAGACCTCGGAGCTCATCCGATCACCCACGCCCTCTCTAGGGGTCCCTAACGCCCCCGTCCCTCGCCGCACCTCGGATCTGCGGGAAGGGGCGGGGGCGGGGGGCGCGTGACACACAGCTCGCGCCAGCACCCCGCGGGGGCGTGGCCGGGAGCAGGGGGCGGGACGAGGCGGGAGGCCGGCTCGCAGCCTCCTCCCCTCCCCGCGGCTCGCGGGCGAAGCCAAATATGGGCAGAGCGGAAGCGGCGGGCAGACGTCACGGCGCCGGGTGGGGGCCGCGCTGCGGGGCCTGTGACGGGAGGCGCTGACGGCGCCTACGTGTCACCATGGAAACCAAACAGTAAATAGAGGGCTCGCGAGCTCTTGACCCTGCGACCTGGCCTGGCGCGAACGGCCGGAAGCTGGAAAGGGCCAAGGAGAAACCTGGGCCTGGCAGATGATGGCAGAGGAGGGGACGCCGAGGGAGCAGCCCCTGGGGAAGCCAGCTCTCCCTCCGCCCAGGATCCAGCAGGGCCAGGTCCGGAATGGAAAGCAGCCCTCCTGTCCTTTGTGGAGGGCTCCCATCGGTCTGCAGGGCTGTTGGGGATGCTGCTTTCGCTTTGTCTTTTCTCCCCAGCGGCTAAGAATTCAGGGATTGGAGCCACGGGACCGGGTCCAAATTCCAGCTCTGCCGCCCTAGTTGGATGATCTGGAGGAGATCACCGTCCTTCTGTGCCCCCAGAGTATTTTATCGATATGATTAATAGCTGGTCTTACCTGCTAGGATCGTTTGAACGAGTTCATACAGATCCGGGTGAGCGTGAGTGAGTGTGTTTGGAAGGGTCCAGCACATGGTGAGCCAAGCTGGGACTGGCTATTTTTATTCCTAAGCAGCAAAACAGTAGCTCACCAAGCATTAGGCAACGACCAAAATATACTGTTGTAATGTTTTGTTTTCTTGATTCGTTCTTCAGTTTTACAATAAATAATCGTAAGGGAATTTTCCGCTCTAAAGTTAATATTAAATGCAATTAAGTATTTCCTGTACTAGCTGCGATGTGTATTTACCAAATGAAAACATCGCACGTCTCAGTTTGCATCGTTTCCTTCACAGCATTAAATTTTAAACACAAAATCTCCACACGGTCATACATAATAACAGAACTGAAGTACCTTGAGTTCAGTTTCTCAGTTTTTACAGTCACTGTTGTCCTCGTTTATTTCAAATCTATTTAAACACAGTTCTGTGTACTACCAGAGGGCTGGAGACGTGCACTGCACCCAAAACAATTTCAAATGACTCTGAACCATTACAGACTTCCTCTTAAATGAAGGCATATAGCTAAGTCCATGTGTTGGGGACCAACCGTTAGTACAACTTGGAGTTTATTTCCATGTAGATTACAATGCATTAAAGGATAAGTAATTTTTAAAATGAAGCTTACGTGTGCACTGTGAAAAACAACAGTAATCCGGGCAACTGTTTAGACCTTAAAACAGAAGACTCTTCCAGGAAGGAGTATTTTGCCACATCTAAAATTGACAGTTCACCGCATTAATGAAAAAGCAGACAGGAATGCCTGGGTGGCTCAGTTGGTTAAGTCGCTGCCTTCGGCTCAGGTCATGATCCCAGCATCCTGGGATCGAGTCCCGCAAGGGCTCCTTGCTTGGCAGGGAGCCTGCTTCTCTGCTGCCTCTGCCTGCCATTCTGTCTGCCTGTGTGTACTCTCTTTCTCTCTCTGGCAGATAAATACAATCTTAAAAAAAAAAAAAAAAAAAAAGGCAGACCAACTTTAGTTGGATTTATTATTACTTGTGAATTCTGAGCAGGTAATGTGACCCTTTGTGGATGACGGACCCTGGGGCGGACCCCCAGTAATTCCTACCTCCTGGTGTCCACGCCTTTGTGTAAATCCCTCCCCTTGAGTGCAGATGGGACCTAAGATTCACCTCTAAGCAATAGAATATGGCAAAGGTGTTGGGATGTTACTCCCATGATATATAATATGCAATATTTACATATCTACCTATATCTCCTGCTTTATAAGGGAGATCTATATAGACAGATATCCATCTTACCAGCACACGCTAGCAGGTTCTCCTGGCAGGCTTGACGAAGTGAGCAGCCATGTTGAGGAAGCCGCCTCCTCAACCTGACGGTGGCCTCTGGCCAACAGCCAGCAGAAAGTCAGGCCTTAGGTATATAATCCTGAGGAAATAAAGCCTGGGACAAGAATGAGCTCAGACGCAGACTCTTCTCCACTCAAGCATCTGGCTGAAAACTCAGTTTGGCTGACACCTGGAGTGCGGCTTTGTGAGACGACCTTGAACACAGGACAGAGCTAAAGCGGTGAGTCCACAGAAACTGAGAGAAGACACGCGTGTTGTTTCAGGCTGCTAACTGGGTGATAATTGGTTGGCGGTGTCGCACTACATCCACTTCTCAGGCCTTTCAGACTAAATGATAAGATGCCCCTCCAGCGCATCTCCACAGGAGTCCTCTGACATCAGAGTTTTGAAGCTAGAAAGGGAGGTCTGAGATTTTTGAAACCCACTCGGGGTGTGGTAGTCTCAAAGGGGTTTGAGTCTTACCGTGGGTCATTAAGTACATGTTTAGGTGCAGATTTTAACATTCCAACAAAGTGGTTGAACACTTTGGACTTCATGGTCACAAAGAGCTGATCTCAAATCTCAGATCTGCTAAATACAAGTGTGTGACCTTGGTCAGTTTAATCTTTTCTAGATCGTTTTCCTCACCTGTAAAACGAGGATCCTCATACTACCTGCCCCATAGGGTTGTTGTGAGGACAAAACAGGAGTCCCCATTGAACAAAATCATTACGGTGTACCCAGGATATGCCTGTTATGAGACATAAAATGATGAGTGAAGCAGATATAGTCCCTGATTGGGCATTGCCTAGGAAATGCCCAGCACAGCCTGGCACACAGCAAGCATGCGTGAAATGTTAGCCATTATCAATATTATACCCTAGGGCTCCAGGTTCTATCCCTGCCACATGCCTCCATAAAGACTCTATAAGCTCACACATAGAACCTCTAGCGTATGATTCCAACTGCCCACATCCCCCCTGGATGTTCACAGGCACAGCCAACTCCACATGTACAACACAGACCTTACCTTCTCATTCCCCCAGACCGGCTCTTCTTGCTACCTTCATGCTATCTTCAGTCATACAGCTTCCTTGTGTGTCGGCCCAGTGAACCTGAGAGTGGCTTGGATCCTCTCCCTCCCTCACTCCCCACATCCACTCCATCACTAAGCCCCAACACCCCTACTCCTTTATTACCTCTTGTTCCCTCTCCATTCCCACCACCCCTGCCTCCGTTCAGCCTACACACAACTGAAGCAAGTAAATACCAGGCTCTTCGTGATCTGGCCACAGTTACCTCTTCTTGACCTATCTCCTGCCCCTTCCACTTTGATGCTGCAATATTAATGTAAATGAAATCAAGTGTACTTATACGATGCTCTATAATTTACATCCCCCTTCCTCTCCTCCTCCCCCCTCCACCCACATTTTATAGTCCAGCAAAGGCAAGTGTGTTGTTTTATGAGTCTGTGCCTTTACAGTGCTAGCCCTCTGTCTCCAGGAATCTTTTCTACCTGACACTCACTCACCTAGCAAACTCCATCCATCTTCAAAGCCCCGCTTGGAGGTCACCGGCTCAGAGACTCCCCCCAAAGAGAGGTCATCACTCCCTCTTCTGTGCAACCGTTGTACCTGCTGTTTTCACTGTCACAATGTATTATGATGTATGTGTTTACATGTCTTTCTCCCTTCCTAGGCCATGAACTCCGTGAGTACAGGGCTGCGTCTTGATCACATCTGAAACCAGCACCTGATACATAATAGACACCCAGAATCTTTTTTTTAATTGAATTAAATGAAGCCCATGCTTGCTCCAGAGGGTAAATATTTTCTCCCCGACCCCCATCTCCCTTAATTATAGAGATAATAAATAATAGCTAACCTATCTACACTGTAACAAGCACCCAATACATAATTTTTTTTTAATGTTTGCAACAACCCCAAGAGGTAGATACAATTATTCTCCTTTTACTGCTGGGAAGACTAAGGTGCAGAGAGGTGAAGTAACTTGCCCAAGGTCAGGGAGCTGGGATTCAAAGCTGAGTCTCTGCTCTGAACCACTCTACTATGTTGAATCTGATTTCTCAAATCTAGATGAATTTATCATAGTTTTGATAATTATAGCTGTGATGAGAGTCTCATAATTGATCAAAAAGCCTGAAAACCAATCCGCTGTTTCTGTAATCTGACCACACATTGTTCCCCAAAGTAAACATGGCAGCAACTGGGGCCTGGGCCATCCGTGGGGATGTTGAAGGGGCTGCCCTTTAACAATTCCTCCTTCCCCAGGGCCGGCTCCTCATGGAACTATCCACCAGACCCCTCTGGGTTCTTACCCTCCCCAACTGATTGAACCAAACCTAAATGCCTTGTCAGGGTGACGAATGTAGAAAGGGCTTATTAATTAAGAAGAGCTGATGGCCATCAGGCCAGGCAGCCTCCCTGGGACAATGATCAAGAGCCCTTTCCACCCTCGGGCAAAGGAAAAGCAACAAGGAGTTTAGTCCTTGAGTGATTACATGAAGCCACTAAAATGAATTGCTTTGAACTAAAGCAGTTCATGCTTCTGTCGCTGTCTCCGACATGCAAAGAAAGTGGAAATCTATCCAGCCAGCTCCCTTTGGGGACTTTGAACTCATTCGTCAGAATTCAATATACTTTATTCCCAACTGCTTTCCCTCAGGTCTGGACATATTCTTGGTAAACGATGATTATGATAATGATATTGATATCAACAATGACAGTAATAATAGCTAACCCTTATTCTTCTATGCTAATGCATACTAAATTGCAGGCTTTATGATCTAGCTTACCAATTGCTAGGCACCAATGAACTCAAGTGGATACATGTGATGGTCTAAAATTTCATATGAACAAGAGTACAAGAGTGAAAAACATAGGTTTGTTTGTTTCTTTGAAGATGATTACACCTATAGTCACATGTACATCCATTCTTTATTTGATGTTGAAACAAATTTCTCAATTTGTAATTAGTCTGGAAGTGTCCCTGACCTGCTATATGCTTGTATTTTGGGTGCCTCTTAAAATTTCTTCCCACGCTCGCTACTTTCTCACCTTAATATTGTAGAACCCTGGAAAGGAATTTTTTTTAAACGAAGGACGTGCTCTTCTACCCAGAAAGAAGTCCGTGAAATACACAACTTTTCTTTATTTTTAAATTCTATTTATCTCCCTTTAGATATATTTTTTTAAATTTTTCAACTGCTTTCACTTATTTATCCATCTTCATCCATTTAACGAGCATCTAAGTGCCTAATAGATACTGGGGATATAGAAGTGATCAAGACAGAATAGGGTCCCGGGCATTCAGAACTTACAATGCAGTGGTGAAGGACAGAAATTTGTTAAAAGAGGAAAGAAAAAAAAAACACATAAATTATATGTTGCAGACAGTGACATGTGCAATGGGAAACAAAGCAGGATAGTGAAACACAGTCATGGGGAGGAAGTGGGCACAATACTTCAGAAGAATGGTATGGGAAGGCCTTCTGGCAGAGATGTCCTTGGAACTGAGTCTGAATGGCGGGAAGGAGCCAGCCTTGGAAAAGAGGTTTAGGCAGAGGGGCAGCAAGTGCAAAAGTCCTGCAGCAGGAACAAGCACACTTTGCATCAAGAATGGAGGGAAGGCTGGTGAGCAGGGTGCCTGTAGGGGAAAAGGACTAGAAGGTGATGGGGAGGAGTCAGCTCTTTAATGCTAATAGCAAAACAGCACCCCTTAGAGCCATCTGATGTTCAGCATTCAAATGGTGCTCTCATCTCATTTATGTTCTGATTATCAGATTATTCTGTGCTTAAACGAAATCTCATACACAGTTTAAAGATCAATTTTTTTTGTTGTTGTTTTAGGGTTTTTTGGCTTGAAAAACATTGAAACTTGGGTGCTCTCCTTAGAACAATCACCTGAGAACTTTTACTTCGGCTCAGTCTCTCCTTTGTCCTTTAATTAAAGATAGCAATTGATTTACTTTCATTCACACATGGAAAGTTGTTGTTGATACAAAATTACTGTTATTAGAACAAATTGCTGAATGCTACCCTTTAATTTTAATAATTGCACAGGATGCAGGGGTGTGTAAAGACGATATAGAATCTATAATCCACTATTATATACACAAGTATTTTTTAAATAGATAAGTATTTTTTTTCTTCTTCTTTTTTTCTACCTAAAATCAATATGGAGCTGGAAACACGATGGCAGGGTATTTACTTTGAAATTGAATGGGCAGAGGTAATCCAGAGGAGGCAGTAGATGAATTTCAGGAGCCAAGAACAGAGTGGGGCGTGTGTTTGAAGCCAGACATAAAAGAGATGAAATCCCCATTGCTTAATATCGTAAAAGAGTCTGGCTATAGGAGGTTTTTTTGTTTGTTTGTTTGTTTTTAGCCCAATGTGGGACTCAAACTCACAACCCTGTCATCAAGAGTCACGTGCTCTACCAACTTACTGGCCGGGTGTCCTTGAAATAGGAGAATTTGGAGAATATGTGTGGAATTTATTTCTGCTCATGGAAATAGCACAGGATCTATTCTTTCATCCATCAGGCAAATATTTATTAATCCTGTACTATGCACCAGACACGACGACAGGTCTGGGGATCCATTGATGAGCTAAAGTAGACATGTTCCCCCCCAAAGGATATGACCCTTCCCATCCTTTTTCCCAACCCTTTCTATTATATATGTATCTTTTATATCTTTGGGGATGGTTGTTTTGTTAAGACCAGCGTGAAGTCATATCTCGTGGGTAGAAACCAGTCTTTTCCCAAAGGAAGTTGACATTTCTAGAATCCGTTACCCATGGGAGTTTTTGAATCCTGATTCAGGAATTGGGAAGATCCCTTTGGCTGAAAGAGAGGGAATTCCTTTCTTCTCTTGATCCGAAGAGAACAGTCCACAGGGAGCTTGGTGGGATGTCAACCCTGTGGAGCACACTCTGGCCTTTGAGAAGCCTGTTAAAAGGATTCCCCATAAGCAGGTACCTCTCCCTCGACCAGCAATGTGGTCTTGTGGGTGGGGCAGCCTGGTCTCCACTGGGTTATGGTGAACTAGAAGAAGGGTCTGGGCATAGGCTAAGGCTGTCAAAGGGAAAGCAGTGTTCTTTCTCTGGCCATCATGGGGTTGACAGGGCCATGAGTCAGGTCCTGGGAGCAGTTCAGTGTCTAGGGCTGAGGTCCAGCCACACTTCTGCACCTGGGAAATCTCCTTCCGTGGGTTGTTATTTCTGTGCATGTAAGGGGAGCCAGCTGGCTTCCTTACAGGGTATCTCACCTTGTTATTTCAGATCTGGGTGTTAGTTGCAGTAATTCTGTAATTAGTCTAGGCCATATTTAAAAGCTACAGAGGGGCGCCTGGGTCAGTCGGTTGAGCATCTGACTCTTGATTTTGGCTCAGGTCACGATCTCAGGGTTGTGAAATCGAGCACCCCAACTCCCCACCCCTGCTCATGGAGGCTGCTTAAGATTCTCTCCTTCTTGGGCGCCTGGGTGGCTCAGTGGGTTAAGCCTCTGTCTTCAGCTCAGGTCATGATCTCAGGGTCCTGGGATTAAGTTCTGCATCAGGTTCTTTGCTCAGAGGAGAGCCTGCCTCCCCCTGTCTCTGCCTATTTGTGATTTATCTCTGTGTGTGTCAAATAAATAAATAAAATCTTTAAAAAAAAAACAAATTCTCTCCCTCTCCCTCTGCCCCTCCCCCACTCGTGCTCTAATAAAGACTACAGAAAATTTACGTCTGAACAGCAAGCAGAGTCTAAAGTCACTTCCATTATTGCAAGACAGACAAAAGTAATATGCAAGTGGTATGTGATCTATCAGTGCTCTTAAGAGCCTGAAGTAAGTTGGTTTCAAATGTCAATTATCATGTAAGGCACGGGGAGGTCATAGGTGAGAACATCAACCTCAATGGAAATGTCATTTTCTTTTCTTTTTTTTTTTTTTAAAGATTTTATTTATTTATTTGACAGAGAGAAATCACAAGTAGGTAGAGAGGCAGGCAGAGAGAGAGAGGAGGAAGCAGGCTCCCTGCAGGCAGAGAGAGAGAGGAGGAAGCAGGCTCCCTGCCGAGCAGAGAGCCCGATGCGGGACTCGATCCTAGGACCCTGAGATCATGACCTGAGCCGAAGGCAGCGGCTTAACGGCTTAACCACTGAGCCACCCAGGCGCCCAGAAATGTCATTTTCATTTAAGACTTTCAACTTGACTGCGTGTGACACCCCATAACCACCCAGTGATTTTCATTATCACTGAAGCATTGGGAGGCTAGCACTGAAGCTCTCTTCCACCAGGCAGGTGTGGATCCAGCTTCCAAGCATGGGGCCAGCACCGGGCCTGAGAGCAGCGGGGAAAAGGGCTCCTCTCTTTGTGGTTCGTGCATGCAGCGTGTAAAGTCCTCATTACTAGAGGTGCCCAGACAAAGGTCATGTTCTTCTTTAAGACGATAAAGGTTCTAAGTTACAGCCTATTCAGAGTCATGTTGACTTCTCCATAATGAGCTATTATGTAACTTTTTATTTACCCAATGATCAACCACTGTTTTGTACCGTTCCAGATCTCTTTCAAATTCTCAGAGCCAGTTTTCTCTTTCCCCAGTGTAAGCTAAACGGCAGGCATAGGATGTTCAAGAAATATTAGAAATTTTAAGGCATTTAGTACTAAGGGATAGGACAATAGCCCTCCTTTCCTTATGAGAATAAAAATAGTCCAACTAAATGTACGTAGGAATTGAGGCCTCAAAAGTTTTCTTTTTTAACCAACTATTAAGAGACAGTTCGACCTTAGAGATAGGGTAAGGAATGAGGAAGTTAAGACTGGAATCTCACTAGTGGAACATTGAGAAAGTCATTCATTCTAACCATTCTTCAATTTGCTCACCTTTAAGGTAGGAGTAACTCTCACATAATTCTGTGGGAATAAGAAGTTAAAGTGGTTTGTATGAAGCTTAACTCTGTTTGCAAAGGGATCCCGTTAGATCAAGACATTTCCACTTAATATAAGCACAGCGAGATTTAAATATTCCCCCCCTTTGACTTTCGAAACAGAGAAAAAAGCAGGCAGACATGTTCCCACAAAAACTATTGAACAGCCAATTCCTCCCTTCCCAGAATCTGCTGGAGAATCTTAGCACCGCCAAGTGAACACACATTATTTGTAAGATATGCCAACATCAGCTCTAGAGTTTCCTTCTCTATTCTGATAAGAGATCAAACAAAGGGGCGTGTCCTCCTCCAGGAGCCTCCCTTCTGGACAAACTGGTCTCCCGATACATTTCAGAATCTCACGAAACTTCCAGAATGAAAAGCATAAGCTTGGTCGCATTCAACTTAAATGCTTTTATTGACAATGTCTTTGAACAATAAGCAAACAATGCTTAAATTTTTTCATTCAAATTCACTTTCCACATGTCAAAAGACCTCAAGGTAGAAAAAAATAAAATAAAAATATAAATATCTGAGAATCCATCTTAATAAATAAATTAAAAACACAATAAAACGTTTTCATGGAAAACTGTTAATGTCAGAACATTCAGACCACCTCAACAATGCATGATCAGTAACGTTACAATGAACATTGATGTTGAAGAAAAACTACAGTACATGGATATAGCTATTTATTTCTAACTACCAGAAAATAAAGTCATATCTTTTCTTAGTTTAATATTGGTCATTGCTAATCAGAACACACTATTGCCGGGAACACAGTAGTTATTGTTAAAATCAGCTGCACTAGATACAATTCGAAAATATCCAGCACCAAGTTAATTCCAATAATGAACCCAATAGATTAGTTAATGCTATGAGAAGACTAAAGAGAAAGAGATAAGAGACACAGACCCAGGCCTGGCTCAACATGCTACTAACTACCAGCTCTCAGATGTGTCACTGGGAACAATACACACTCCATGCGTTTTGCTACATCTCCGGAAGAGGTAAGGACTTGAGTCCGCACGTGGATGCTTTCAAGTCCTTGAGGCCCACAGCCTGGTGTGTTTCACGCACAGATAAGGTCCTCCCTAGGTCTACCGGAACCCTCGAGGGAAGACGGGTTTCTCCTCTCTGTAATGCACCAGCTCGGGCAGTGGCGCTTGCCGGCGCCCACTGCCTCCCCTCCCTGCCTGCTCACAGGGCCAGCAGTGTGGGTGAGCTGAGCGAGTCAGAGGAGGGTTCGTTGCTGCTGCTGCCCTTGCGGTGAGCAGCCGCACAGCTGGGGAAGGAGTCAGCGTCGGGGTAGGTGAAGACGAAGGAAGACGTGTAGGTAGTGCAGCTGGGAGTACAGGTGACCACGGGGGTGCACAGGGGCTCCAGCTCTGTGGCCATGGGCCCCATCCCCAGGGAGCCACCGTGCAGGGGCTCCCAGTCTGCTGCATAGAAGGAACCAGACAGGTCCATGTCTGGCACAGAGCGGGCGGTGGTCTCAGAGCCACTGGGCCTGGATGATGCTGGGAAGAGGAAGTCATCAAAGGGCTCGGCCTTGAGCTCCATGCTACTGATGCTCTTGACCGGCTCAACGGAGGGCTTTGGCTCGGGATCATTGAGGAGGGGCAGGGTGAAGGCCTCATCCGACTCGGGGGTGGCAGCTTCGGGCAGGCCCCCGGTCAGATCGAGGGAAGCCACAGACATCTCTTCGGGGAAGCCCAGGTCATCGGGGATCTTGCAGGCAGGTCGGTGAGCTGCCAGGATGAACTCTAGCTTCTCCTTCTCCTTCAGCAGGTTGGCAATCTCGGTCTGCAAAGCAGACTTTTCATCTTCCAGTTGGTCTGTTTCCTGTATCCAGATGGATAAAGCAAAGTGTAAGACACGGGCTTACTCAATGACCCTGCTCCCCTATACCCAGTCTCCAACTCTGCCCCTAAGTTTGAAAAAAGGAGTGAGCCACAGGATCCACGTACCGCTTGGAGTGTGTCCGTCAGCTCCCTCCTTCGGTTCCGGCACTTGGCTGCGGCCATCTTATTCCTTTCCCTTCGGATTCTCCTTTTCTCTTCTTCTTCTGGGGACAACTAGAAAAATAATTTTCGGAAAGACCAACAGTCAGTAACAAGGTCTGCCATCAGCTAGCTCTGTTCATTCACCCCCGTGCATTCACCCTGCTGCTTGCCAGCTTCCCGGCACCTCTGCTAGGAAGCCATTTCTAACCTGCCATTGTGGGGTGGGTGTGACTTGCATTTACAATAAGATCCTCAGCAAGAGAACAAAAGAGGAGCCCAGTCTACAAGCAGGAGATAGGAATGTCTTAGGGAACAAACTCTTAGAGCATTTCTTGGGGTAGGACTATCAGAGTCTGGCCTGAGATGGAAATGGCTTGGAGCCAGGGTTCCCCACTGAGGATATATAGTGAATTCTGTGTAGTGGCTTTTCCCTTGTGTCCTGTGCTCCCCATCTCCACCAAGGCCAACCCATGCCCCCTACAGAGGTGCTGAACAACTCCTCACCTGTTCCACCTTGCCCCTCCGGCCGATGCTCTGAGCTCTGCCTCCCGTCATGGTCTTCACGACTCCAGCCCTGGAGTAAGCCCCAGCAGAGGGGGTCGGGACTCCATAGGGATGGGGGGCTCTGGTCTGGGATGGGGCCACGGAGGAGACCAGGGTGGGCTGCACCAGCCACTGCAGGTCCGGGCTGGTGGAGATGGCAGTCACCGTCGGGATAAAGTTGGCACTGGAGACCGCCAGATCCGTGCAGAAGTCCTAGAACGAAACAGAAGGGGAAAGCTGACGTGAGTGAGCAGGTTCCGGACACAGGTGGGGCGAGCCGAGTTTCCAGTGCCGCATGCCGCAGGGAGAGAGAGGGAGAAGCAGCATGCCCCGGGCGGCTCGGGACTTTGTATATGCCCCTCGTCCTGGATGGAAGGTCTCCACGTCCCCTCTCAAGAAATCCGCAACGCGCTGCCTTTCTTCTCCACCCTGCTGCTGCGTCCCCGTTATCCCTCCGGCATCACTCGCTTGAAAGGGGGTTTGTTATAAATATCCCTGACGTCTGCGCTGACGCAGGCGCCGCTCCGGAGTCTCCTGAATGAACTCGCTTTTTATCAATGAAACTGCCTTACACACCCGCCGGCTTCACCCTCCTCCCCCGCCCCTCCTCCCTGCTCCAGGCTGCTAGGGGAGGGGGGGATTGCCGCTTTCTGTCGCCTCCCGGAGGAGCCGGGCTCTAGTTCGCGAGTCTTTGCTCGGGACACGTTTTGCCCCAGCGAAATGTCAGAGACCAGGCAGAGAGCGCGGTCCCAGGGCAGCCCAGGAGCAGCCCGCCGCGGCAGAAAGCGATCAGTTCTTACTACGACAAGCGTGCGTGCGCTCCGAACAAGTCCGGGGCTCCCGACACAGGGCTGCTCCGGCCGGGGCAGCCTCCCACCCCTGTCGAAGGGGTCCGCGACTCGTCTTCCCGAGCGTCCGCCCCGCTGTCTCCTCCCCGGGGACCCCCGGACCCCGGGCCCCGCGGCGGCGCGAAGCCAGGCTCACCTGCGCATTGACGGGCGAGCCCATGCTGGAGAAGGAGTCGGCCGGTGAGTGGTAGTAGGAGAGGTTGTCCCCGGCCGGGGAGGCGCTGCTGCAGCGGGAGGAGGACGCCTCGTAGTCGGCGTTGAAGCCAGAGAACATCATGGTCGCGGTGAGTCCGGGCCGGGGCGAGGGGCTGGGGGCAGAGACAGGTAGGAGCCGCCGGGCAGAGCTGGGTAGGAGCGCGGTCACGGCTCGTTCGCTGCGCCGCCGCCGCCGGCTCTGTCTCGGCTTCGCTGCTGCTCGCTGCAGATGCGGTTGGAGTACGAGGCGCCGCAGCCACTGCCCTTTTAACAGCATTCTATGAATGAGCCCCCACATACGTCATGGGCGCTACCATCGCGGAGCGAGGGGGGTGGCGAGCGGACGTGGACACCTCTGCGGCCTCCTTGCCGCCCCCGCCGCCCTCGCCTCTCCCCGCCTTCCGTCTTGGCCTGACTCCTTATCCCCTGAGTGTTTAACAATCTGGGTCTTAGGCGTCTCGGGGACCCCCTATGATGAGGGACTCCGGGAATGGCTCCCCCCACGACCGCAGGGAACGGCCGTGGAAACCTGCTGACGCAGATGTCCTAATATGGACATCCTGTGTAAGGGGGGACGGATTGACGGGAACTGCTTGCCGGCTGCAGCCAACACCGAGGGTGCAGCGAGGGGGGAGGCGGGGGCCGCGGCCGGGGGAGGGGAGGCGGGAAAGGCGAAGAAGGCGAGCGAACATTCGCACCTGGTTCAATGCGGACCCTTGTTCCCGGGGCGGGTTGGGGGATGGGATGCGAGCGCCTTTTTACCGGTATACGGAACCCCGGAAACGTGCTGGGGCTCAGGTATGGGAGAAACAGGTATTCAGCCCAGGGGTTTAAGCTTCGGCCCCGGAAGGAATGCCTTCCCCCGACCCCCGTCCTTTCCCAATTCTAGCCCTGATTAAGTGCAAACTGTGGAAGCAGACCATCTAGCCCCCAGCCGGAGCCATACTAGGACTGTTACCGCATTTGGAAGTAGAAAAGTCGGGAGATCCAAAATAAGAGAATACGATAACCTACTTTATCTACGATGTTGGGTATTTTAATTTTAATTGTTTCGTTTTGGGTGGGGTTTTTTCCGTTTTTAAGGGGAAAAAAGTGCGTGTTTTTTTTTTTTTTTCTCGGCCATACTTAGGCATATTAGTGTTACTGTCAAATCTCTAAGACACCAGCCAGTAAACCTTGTGCAGAACCTCCATGCAAGGATGTCTGATGGGTTCGTTTGCCTAGTTCTGAGCTGGGGCCTGCGGAGTGGGATGGGGTTGCAGGGAGGTGGGGGGAGGTGCTATGTTGACAAAGTGGTCAGTTGCGGGTACTGGGTGAAGACAGCCTTTGGGGGAGCGTAAGTCCGAGCTGGGGAGTTAGATGATGTTCGGTTCCCCAGGAAGCTGGGCTTACTGGCAGCCCACAGCGGGTGATTTTCCAGCGCGGACTTGGAGGGGGGAGGACGGGGGCGCTGGAAGGATCCTGGCCAGCAGCTCCCAGGCAGGAGACCTCGGCCGCTGGGACCTCAGGCGCGGCTCTGTGGCCTGGAAAATGGGGTTGGGCGGCTAGGTACTCGGGAGTGCGTCGTGTCCCCCCAAGATGCCCCAGCCTCCTGCTCCGCTGCAAAGGACACTGGGGTCATATTGCCCCCTCCTGGGTCGCAGAGCGCCGGCCTCCTCGGGGACGCAAAGTGGCAGATGCCAGCAGAGTCCCTGTATCCCTTCCCCCACTCTTTCGGGCCAGGGGCTCAAGGTGGGCCCCTGGAAAGGGGCGAGGCCGGATTAGGGCAGGGGGCGGATCCCTCGGGGCGCGCGGGGAGCCGAACCGCCGACCTGCCTCCCGCCGCCGCCGCACCCCGGAGCCAGGCGATCCTGCTATAGATAGTAACAGGGAAGCGGCTGTTTACAGCAACACTGCGCCGCCAGGGCTGTCTCCAGGCGACGCCGATCGGCCGGGCGCGCCGTCCGCCCGGCCAGGCCGCCCTCCCTTCTCGCTCCCCCGGGGCCTCGGCCTCCCCAGCCCGGCTGCGGCCACTCCCGCCGCCTGACATCATCCTCCGGGTCCGGGGGCTGCAAGCGGCTCGCGCGCGGCGGTGCGCTAACCTCCATTCTTAGAGATGAGAACCCGGCGGGAGCTGGGAGGGCAGGGAGGCGGGGATTCGTGGAACTGGGCCACTTGCTATTTTTGCATTCCCTGTCACAGGCAGAGGTGAAAACAGAATTTCATCATTGTATGTCACTAGTTTATGTTGGTGGGAATTCAGGCGCTTCCCCCCCTCCCCATTTTAAAAAGGAGAGAGAGAAGGAAAAACACATTATAAACACACACTTCTCAAAGATGCCCTGAATCCAAAAGCCATTCTTCGGCCTTCAGTTCTCCCAATTCTCTCATCTGTCAGGCTACTTCACCGCCCTTGATTATTTAAAAAAAAAAAAAAAAAAAAAAGTTATGGGAGCTGAGGGCAAATCCATTTCTCTTTTTATTAGCTCAGATAAAGTAGGTCAAGCTTTGAATTCCTGGGTCTGGCCTTGCCTTCCACTCACAACTGGATCGCAGGCCACTTAAGAGAAAACCTGGAATGATTTCATTGACTTCCCCTTCAGAGTGTGAATCAGCTCAGCCCAGCACCTAAAGGGTGTATCAAGATTTTATATCCAGGATTTATTCTGTATATCACTTTGCCAAAAAAAGGAGAGGGGTCTTTGGAAGAACCCGGCTCCTCTCCAATAGCTTAACTCTTTCCTTTCTGGCACCATTAATACAAGAGTTTTGCAGACTTAATAAATCCATCCTCTGGAAAGGACAGAACTATGAATCCATAATTCTTTCATCTATTTGTCAGAGAACTATTGAAAGTCTCCTGTAGCCATGCATTCCTGTGAGTGCTGGGGGCTAGCACTTACTATAATGAACAGAGTGGACCGTCCCTACTCTCAGAGATTGTGGTCTTGGGGAAAAGACTGACAAATTCGGTAGAGAATTGCAAAGCAGCACTAAGTGCCTGGACAGAGGTAGGAACAGGGGGAGATGGAACGCAGGGGGAGGATTCAGAGAGCAGTCTCAGAGGAAGGGACTACAGTACAGAGATGGGACCTGGATCCACTGTCCCCTGGGAAATGACAAAATCAAAACTGAAATGCCAGAGATCTGCATCTGTGATCATTCTAATGTACTCTCATCTCTCAATCCATTTCAGGGCTGCAAAACCACATTTTTCATATGGAGCTCACATGGCGTCACCTTAAAATAGAGGGAAATCAGAACTGACAAGTGAAATTATCTTTGCCACTTGCCAAGGTCAGGGTGACTTTGAGACAGATGTGTGTTGCCTCTGTGAGCAAACATAGTGCTGCCTTCCAGCAGGGCAGGGATTCTGTGCTCTGGACAAGTCTGAGCATATAAAACCCAAACTTACGCAGTTTGTGATTATCTGTGTGCTGAGTTCCTCCTATTTGGGGATCCAAGAGTGAAAAGGAGGGTAGAATCCTGTATCTGATTTTAACCCAAACTGAAAACAAATCTATCTCTCCTCAACAGTTGTTCCTTATCAGATGGAGACTTTTCCTATTTTGCACTTTTCTGGCATTTGAATTAAGAGACCTGACCCACATCAAGCATTTGTTCAGTAAGTCTGGAAGTCAGTGCACATTGTTTCGCCTGGTGTGATTGCAACATTAAGTGAAAGGCTGCTGTCTGTGCCACCTACGTAAATGCTGCCGCACACAACCCGTCCCCAGCATGCAGAAGTAGTTATTTATTTGGGGAAGTGTGGTCCAGCGGTGTAGGGTTGTGGTCAGAGCACGGGACCAGAAGTCAGGAAGATGTGCATAGCAAAATCAACTCCTTCAGGAACTTGGGGAAGTCGCTTCTTAGCCTCGTTTAATATCTACACACTTGGGGCCTTTGTCTTCTTCACATACCGATATTCACTTAGCATCTAGCACAGTGCCTGGTCCACAGTGGGTGTTCAGTAGGTATCTCTTGAATGGACGAATGAATGAAGGGAGGAATGAATACCTTCACCCAAGCAAGGCAAACATTGTCCTTTATGGGTCCTTAGCAATCAATGGATGGGGTTCTTTAAATCTTTGGAAAAGCTGAACAGGCTGAGTCTTTTATTCTTGGGTATGAATAGGCAGAAATTGGGAAAGAGAAAATAACAAGATGCGAAGGCTATTTTCCGCTGGTGCAGGCTCTGTGTCTAAAGAACACCCCAGCGGTTCGTGATGAAAGATCAAACTTGCCCTTGTCATCCAGCCCCATGATAAAGACAGCCAGTGCCCGTACATAAATGCCACATTGTCTGCAATGACAATGACCATGTTACCACCACCCTCTAATTTATTCACTCTAAATGTCTAGACTCAAGAAGGAGAAGCATTCCACCATTCCTGCAGGACTCACACTCACACATGACACCCAAAGGAGGGCTTTAGGGGTCAAGGTTACTCAGCCTATGGCTCAGACAGTGAGCAAGAACACTGCTCCTATTTTAAAACAGTGGAGGCACAGGATTATCAGCACCATCACTATACACACACACACACACACACACACACACACACCACTGCCACCACTAATTAGTACTAGGGATTTAGCCTCTTTGGAAAAAACTTTTCCTTCTGAACAACTCTTGGCTCTTTGACAGGAGATGATGATTCAAAGGGATCCCCGTCCTTCTGCTAATGTGAGCATTTACACAAAGCTCCGTGTGGCCCCTAGGATATACTCCATCTGGAGCTGAGGAAATTGAGGAATAGTTATGGTGCCAAAGAATGACACCTTTTTCAGTCCAAGCTGGCAGCATTTTTCACCACAGCCAGCATCATCGAACTGTCATTGTCAGGCATGCTGAGACTTCCTGCATGGGCAGACAAGCAAGTCCTCTCCAGGCTCTCAGCTCCTTGGATGTCCTGAGCTGAACATCCACAGCTCTGATGGGACTCAGATGCTGGAATTCCAAAAGAACCCCATCTAGGTCACTAAACCTATAGGACAACACACCCTGAGCAAAACCCACAACTGCGGGACTCCCATCCAATGGGGAAAATCTCCGAGTCAGCATGGGGAGGGCCCCACATCGCCAGAATGGGCTGCCACATGACGTGCTCCAAGGCATTAAGACATTTCAAGCATAGTTTACGCCACTTTATCCACCACCTTGCTCAACAAGAAAGATCTTTAAAAGAGACAGTAATAAATTGTGATGCAAAAAAAAAAAAAAAAAAAAAAAATCCTCCATCTAAACCAGGAAACTCCTGACTATTATGTAGGAATTCAGAGTTATGCTGCCTTCTGATCTACAGATTAGAGTCTCATTCTCAGATGGGAACATTTTTGGTCTTAGTTTAGAATTTGATTGTGTGCTACAAGAAAACTTCCAGAGGCAACTCCAAGCTGAGGTCTGATTTTCCCCACTGCTATCTTACCTGGGGTGTCAGTGAGTTAGAGTTCACTGGTAAAATCCCAAAAATGACTCTACAGAAGCTTCCACCTTCAGACTCCGGCCCACCCAAGACGAGAGGTAATCAATTAAGATAGGGACAGATCTCATGCTGGAAGTCTACTCCCCCCCCCGCCTTATGAATTAAATCATAACCCTGAACCCTAAATCATAAATCCCTCCAAACCTGTTTAGTGGCCCAGTTACAGAATTACACTAAGAAAAAAATCTGTACTCTTTACTGAAGTCTACCAGGTATATCATTCAGTCTCTGTCTAGCTCTCCAACCTCATCTCGAACCACTTTCCCTCCTTGACTCGACTCCAGCCACACTGGCCTTCTTTCTGTTCCCCAAATGTGCTAAGCTGGATCTGTAGCTGGGACTTTCTACCCACTGTTCCCTCTCCCCTGACCCCCAACCCGGATCTTGACGTATTGACTCTTCCTTAATGTCTGCACAAGTATCAATTCTCCAGGAAGCCCATCCTGCTCCCATCCAATGTGGCATCCCTCAGTCACTTTCTGTCATGTTACCTGGTCTTATTTTCTGTCTAGGACTTATCACCATATTACCCTATTTGTTCATTTATATACCCTTTCATTGACTTCCCTACTAGGCCATAATCTCCACAAAAGCAGGAGCCTTATTTGGTTTTTTTTCAGTAGGAAACTATCCTTAGTGGCTAGCTTCTTGACAGTAGAAGGCACCCAATAAGTTTGTGGAAAGAATGATCATTAAACAGAAACTCATCCTTTATTGTCCTTGTGGTTGAAAAGGCAGTATGGATTTTCTTTTTGGATAAAGGGGCCTGATGGGTGACTTCTTACCTATATCTTCCACAAGTGAGCAGAACCAAAATCCTGTCAGCACTTTCTTTATCAGGCATAATAATTTAGATGCTTACAAAACCCATGGGCACACCCATTCTGGGAACTGTACAGACCCATCACATTTGCTATCTAAATGCTTCTACTACTACCTGTCCTATGAGAGGGTACGGGTGCTACAGTTTTAAATCCACAATCACCCCATCCAGAACAGTGATCAGCACAACGAGAAATTCAGTCTAGGGCAGGTTATCTCCAAATTCTTTCTTTTTCACAAAATCAAGTTAACACTACAAGCAACTTTTTATTTTTTATTTTTTTAAAGATTTTATTTATTTATTTGACAGAGATCACAAGTAGGCAGAGAGACAGGCAGAGAGAGAGAGAGAGAGAGAGAGGAAGGGAAGCAGGCTCCCTGCTGAGCAGAGAGCCCGATGTGATGCGGGGCTAGATCACAGGACCCTGAGACCATGACCTGAGCTGAAGGCAGAGGCTTAACCCACTGAGCCACCCAGGCGCCCCATACAAGCGACTTTTTAGAAAATATTTGGGCACTTAAAAAAAAAGAAAAGAAAATATTTGGGCATTAAGTTTAAAAACCCAACTTTTTGTTGTTGTTGTTGTTGTTGTTGTTTATAAGCACTGCAAATCGGGCCATAATAAAATGTTTATGGCCCCAATACTAAAATGATTATGGTACCCTCCCAAGCGGCTCAAAATAAAGATAATATTAAATTGCAAAAATAAAATTTTATTTACAAAATAAAACTAACCAGTATGCTGGAATAGGGCCTGTACATGAATTCATGAGGGAGGAAAAAAATCGCTGGTTCCCCCAGGAACGGTGCCTTGCACAGGAACAAGCCCTCAATAAATGAGATTAGAACGACAGCTACAATTTTCCCAGTGTTTTCTAGAATGCCCCTTACGCCCATCCCTGCCCCAGTCCTGGCCTCAGCATGTGCTCACTTGGCTTCTTGGGCAATCCAGCCATGACTGGGCATGCGGCTAGGGCCAGGTCAGTATTTGTTGAGTATTAGACTTGCACTGGACAGGCCTGGAGTATCACATACTGCGGAATCACCTGAGGCCTGAATGTGGGGCCTGACTACATCAGCCCTCTCTGGGCGGGAGCTGATCTTCAAGGTTACATCAGAGTGTCATGTGTTCCTGCCCAGTTCAGATCGCTCAGCTGGGTGGCTGGGAACAGCACCCGCAGGATTCTTCATTTGCATCGTTTGGCAGAATCATTCTGTTCTCCCTCCAGATGAATCAGGTGGTTTGGAATAAACTCTAGGTAAACTGTGCACAGGGTATGGGTGAAGAAGAATCTTCGCTTTCCCTGTGAATGGGACACTTCACGGTAGGCGGGGCTTTGGGTCCCTCGGCTTCTATAACTTTGCTTACCCAAGTCAGGTTTTGTGAACCAGGGCTTCATCCAGCTGGTGTCTGTCTGAGCTTGGAACTTGGAGAAGAGTGAAGCAAGGGGTTGTGAAATAGGCGGGGGAGATGGAGAAAACCTAGTGTTCTTCAAATAGCGCTCCACTCCCTGGCCTGCCTGCTAGATTAGCAGGCTCACGGAACAGCAGCTCTAAGCCACAGTGAATATTTCGACACTCCTTACCCATTTCTGGCCCGTGTGGTAAAATGACCAGAGAAGTACTTTAAAAAAATGAAAATAATAGTAGAGAACTCCGAAGCATTTCAAATGAAGTGATTTTAGATGGTATGTTTAGATAAGAGCAGCCCCGTGGTGTTTCTATCACACATCTGGTTTGAGATTAATTTAGTTGTAGTCTTATCAGATAGCTCTCTTCTGCTTTCTACTTTTCCACTGGTTTCAGAATCCCCTCCAGGGAAGAAAGGGGTTTCACATGCCTCAAATTATTATTACCTTGCATAAGAGCCAGAAAAAACAACTATCTGCGGGTACTAGGTAAAACCTCTACAAAGTTCATTTTTTCCCATAATCAGCACAGGGATGATTATCCTATCCTTTATTCGTCGTTCAGTACCTTTGCTGAGCATCTACTATGTGCCCGTCCCTGGAATTCCTGGTACACGGACAAGCTTCCTGTTAAAGTGAAGCTCATAGTCCAGTAATGTAATAGACAAGGAAACAAACAAAAATAACAGATCCACGTGAGTGCTGGGCAGGTCATGAAAATGGAGGGATGTGTTGTGAGCGTTTGGATTAGGTGGAAGGAGGTGGCTTTCATCATGAGAAGTACATGACAAGAAGGAACCAGGCGTGGAAGGACAAAGAACAGAGCATTCTGGGCAGAGGATATGCTTTCCAATGTAAAGTTAAATACCGGGAAACATAATTGTTGATTTTCCCAAATCTCTGGACCCAGCAACCCTCTGTCCTTGCCATGTGCACCCCAAGCTCTAGTGTCTGAGTTGCCACTAAACCATCTCTCTCTCCCCCAGACAATAGCACCAATATTTGGATCAGTGCTACCAAATTGGGAAATGCCTCAGCTCTTCCCACTTTACTTTTCTCCCTAGCCGTCACTATGCTTCAGACAGGGAATGGATACGTCTATTTCATTTTTGTGCAGTAGCGACCCATATGGAGACTGCTTATAAACGGCTCCACTCTAAAACTAGTGGTTGGTAAGATCTCTCTCAACAGCTTAGAGTTTTCACTGAAAGCCCTGGAAAATAGTGACGTCAATAGCCCGAAACCAGACCCTGAGGTCTTCCAGGACTCTTTTTCAGAGGAATTTGAAAACAGACACATTCCATTTTGCCCTGTGTTAAAGAGCTATTGATAATAAACAGAATTCAGCTTAGAATGTGTGCCGTAAAACAGCAGAACCCTGAACCAGCCCCCCTTTCTCACCCAGGGCAACACTCTGCAGGATTCTGCTGATATTCACACGGGGTTTAAGCAAGAACATCTGGGAAGTTCATGGGGCACTAACATCTCAAAGCGTTAGTTCCTTGAATTCTTTGTTATTCTGACTGCACGAAGACCAATCCCCAAGCCATTATCAGAATCCACCCACCTTCAGTTCCCATAAATATTATGTCTACCCAGAACTATGTGAACTATTTCGTCGCTGGAATATGAACCGGGCTGTGAGACTTGCTAATGGGAATGAAATAAGAGGAGCATTAAAATCTGAAGGAGAGAAAATTCAGTAGCAAAGGGAAACATGGACTACGGGATTATGTATGTTTTGTGGAAAGAAGACAGACAGCTCAGTTCTCAGGTCTGGATTATTCAGCCCTCGCAGGATTATTTACATCCAGCCCTGAATGTATGCTGACACATTCCTGGGGGAAGGAGGGTGACTTTCATTGTAACACATTAAAAGAAGCTGAGTTCAGCTCTCCCAGGTCGTTCTTGTAGTTGGCACTCCTTATTCCTGCCAGTGGAGCACTAGGGAAACGGAGGCAGCAACTGTCAGTGATTTCCTGGGAAAGAGCCAAAGAGCCAGCCGTGGCTATGCGGTCTGGAGCTGAGACTGAATTCAGTTTGTGGGCACAGCTCTGATGCCGGGGCCATCTCCCATCGTTGGCAGTCCTAGCACATTTGTGAAAAGGCCCTGTAACCTGGAAAGCACCAATTATGTGTGCGTTACCAGTGTTAAACGGATGTTCTCTGCCCGCATCTCCCACACTCTCCTCAGTTAAACCTATTTTCTGCAGACTTCAAACCTGACATCGTGGGGTCCTCCTATGAGACTTCCCTGAGCACTCAGGCTTTGCATTTATAGCACTTACCACCATTTCTAATAATAAATGCTCAATTAGAAAGCGGTTGGGCTAATGTCTAAAAGAGAAGATCCACAAAGGTTGGGAATCTTTGTAGCATTCACTGATGAACCCCCAAACACCTACAGTAGGACGAAGATAAGGAACCGGTAACTCTTGATTGAGTTTGTTTGGTATCTGTCTCTCCACTCCAGGAAGGGAGAAAGCTTGCCTATTTCACTCATGATGGACTCGCTAGCCCCCAGTGGACTATCTGGCCAGGTGGTAGCTGCTCAAAAAAATTCTTCTTGAGTGAATGGAAATAATAATAGCCAAAATGTTTTGGTGATTGCTCAGGGGTTTTGCCGAGTGTTTTACAGTTATTGCTATGTTACTTAATATTCACCCAAATTCAACAATATAAGTATATTATTATACCATTTTGGCTGAGTAGTTTCAGTACATTCTTAAAAATAATGATCTTATAATTCATTAATCCACAATGAATAATTGGGCTGTTTTCGCCCCAGTATAGTAGGTAAATAGTACCCTGGCGACCTGAATAAGTGAATTTATTTTCCTAGGTATCTAGCAGGGAGTGATTGATGAGAGAGAAACTCCGTATCCTGGGCCTTAATTATTCTTAAATTGCTTAGAATTAAATTATAGCCTCAACTTCTATTTACATTGAGTTTTGGAGGGAATACACACACACACACACACATATATATATATATATAATGATACAATGCTGGTTGCATTGCATTTATGTACAACCACAAAATATCACAAAATATGTACAGTGTAGATGTTTCCGGTCCTAACCAACTAAGCTAACCTGCCGAGTAGAGTGTTTCCACTTCTGCCAGAGGAAACAGCAAACAGGAAAAAACTATGGGCCAAACCTTACCCAAGATGCTGGTTCAACTGGTTCTGCCAGTGTCTCCTGCACCTGCCTGGGACACCAGTTAGAAGGCGGGCTTGTTGTCTCCTCTGGGAACCATGCCGATCTCCACCATTCAGCCCCATCTGATCTGGCTGAACCAGGCATAGGGCAGTCAACATCCCACCTCCCCAGGTAATGCTGGAAGTGTTTGGGTGGTGGGGCTCAGTCCAAGCAAGGATCAGACCAACCGGAAACAAACTGACCCACCCCAGAGTGGACGCAATTCCAAAGGAAGTACTCAAAGTATCATATTCCCACCATTGTGTTATATTCTTACCCATCCTGGTGAGATTATGTTACTCTCCTTTGCCAAAGAAACTGGTGATCCAAAGGTCCACAGTGCAAGGAGTGGTCAGTTTGATGAGGAAAATGGAACAATACTTGAATTAGATCTTCTTTCTTTTTTTTTTTTTTAAGATTTTATTTATTTATTTGTAAGAGAGAGAGTGAGAGCAAGCACAGGCAGACAGAGTGGAAGGCAGAGTCAGAGAGAGAAGCAGGCTCCCTGCGGAGCAAGGAGCCCGATGTGGGACTCGATCCTAGGACGCTGGGATCATGACCTGAGCCGAAGGCAGCTGCTTAACCAACTGAGCCACCCAGGCGTCCCTAGATCTTATTTCTTGATTCTTCTGTCTGCTCTTCACCCCTGTCAACCCCACCCCATGCAAACCGAAAAGAAGAAAGAATGATCAGGAAAAGAAAACACCAAGCAGGGACTTTTCATAGAGCTATACAGATTCCACTTGAAAGGGCTGTCCTTTAGTGTTGGATTAAGTCCTTTTGACGTCTGTAGTATTAAAACGTCCTCTTCTTTATAAAAATGATGGTGGTAAGAAATGGTCATTGCTTGGCAAAATTAAAAGCTGGCAACCTATGTCTGTGTACGAACTTTTTAAACATTTTTCTGGCCCCTAAAATCCAGCAGTGTGGGGAGCTCTGGGTTACTGTGCAGTAGTGTCCTCAGAAGCTTTGGGAGAGGTTGGGAAGGAGAGTCTCCCCACTTCGTGTATGAGAGACCCCACGTCTGCCGGGTGGGCTCTGACTAGCCCGGTTGCCAACTAGCACAAATGTGAGGGCGGACTTTGAGTAGAATGAATAATGTTCTCTACACTCCCAGGATCCTGTTCTTCCCATCTGCCTAAAAGCCTAGTGCCCTCCTGTGCTGCTGTCTCACCTGTCAGGAAGGAACTTGTCTGATTACCTGAATTACATTCAACTTGAGTTTACCACTCATCAGAAAACTTGCACTTTAAAGCTAAGACCTGAAGAGAGTGGTAAATGCTTACTCCAAAGGCATATTCCACTGATAATGACATCTTAGGGACAGCGAGGGAGCATGCCTTGACATGGGCCACATCAGATTACACAGGTGGCCATTCGTCCAGCCTGCCTGTGAATCAAACCCAAGTACACCTTGACACTGCTCCGTTTACAGGCCACCTTGTCCAGGAAAACATTTTAAAACTCGAATGCCTTCTGCTTTGTGGTTTTCAAAACCCTTTCATGAGCATTCCCTAATGTGACCCTCTTAGGTGAGAGGTAAGCAGGGCAAGTAGCTGTATCTTTGTTTCTACAACCAAGGAAAGCCAGACTTGAGGAGTGGGAGTTGAACAGCTGCAATCGGTCACGGCTGGGATGGATGAGGGGTACAATGTGCCCTGCACTTTGGTCTGGGAAGGCCAAGTAGGTCACTCACTGTTCCTCCTGGCCTAAGATGAGGCTTTTCTGCTATGAAACCGTAGTGGGTAGAGGCTCCACTCAGTGCTGAGATGGGGGAAGGGGTGTTGGGGGAAACTGTGCCCATTAATAATAATCAAGCATTTCTACACCATTTGGTATTTCCACAAGACCAACTGATAATCACTCTATCACTGTAGTTGTCTGAGGTCTAAGCAAACATGTAGGGTCATTGGGTTCTCCAGATCCCATTTTACAGACAAGGACATTAGCTGGGCAGATCGATTGTCTTGCGGTTTGAGGAAATCAGCAGAGCCGGACAGCATGGTCCTTAGGTTGAATTTGGTCAGCTAAATGGGGCGGCTCAGACAAACCCCCCAGGCGGGAAGGGCCTGTGAGTGAGTGTGTGCATGCGAGCACATACTGCTGTTTTCAGTATCATCAAAACCATAATCCATTTGGTATTTTCTGGATTAAAGACTCCCAAGGCCACACACCATGACCCATAACCATGTTTGGGTCACGGTCAGAAGAACAAAAAGAAAGAACTAAGTCTGGGGGTGGGAGAAAGACATGGAAGCTTTAAGGTTACAACAGATGCCCTTGGACAGTTCATGTGCTAGTGTCAGATCTAGGCACCTAGAGACTGTGATCTTCCATCGTATTCCCCTCTTCTTCATCCACACTAAGAAATGCCCTCAGTCACCTCTCCTAGCTCCTCAGGTCATCTTCAGTGTAGAGTGTAAATATTGCCTCGTTATTACTCTTTCTGTACAACCCAGATAGATTGGCTCTCAGAGACCCAGACATTCTGTATTCCTGGAAACTCAAAGAGAGATGAGAGAATCCGAAAGGGATGTTTGATGGTCTAAAAATGATCTTATATCAGACTTTCAAACATCCCCTGGCAGTGTCAGGACAGGAGGGAGACTTGCCTGGCAATGTAATGTATTTACTGGGTAAATAGTAAGCACTTGCAGTCTCTGCGACTTAATCAGAATGAAGTTCATTACGATAAAGAGCTGTGCCCTTTGGTCCTATTTGCATTAAGCTGTTTCATTCACATCTCCAAAGGAAATTGTAGGCTATAAGCTAGTCAAGGAGTGGTGGGGAGGACAGTTAGCAAGGATATTCACCAGAGCAGATAAAGGGGAAAGGAAAGGAGGTAGTGGGCTAAGATTAAAGCAGAGAGAACAGATTCCCTTCTTATCAATTCCAATCTATGAAAGTAATTTTGCTTTCTTGTTTTTAACTTGAGGTTTGCATCAGTCTCTCTCTCTCTCTCTCTCTCTGGGTTTTGAAAATATATTATCGGGTCATCTAAACCTTTTATGAAGCATTTCAGACTTGTATGTGCATGAGTTGGTGAAGATTTATTATATTTGACACCATAACTAAAGATTTTAAGGCATTCTTTTAAGCACAACTCCACTGAAAACTCCTGAGGCTAGATCCCTATCTCTTGCCAGATGTTAACTTGGTTTCACTGGTGGGAGCCCAGGGTAAAGTTAAAACTGTTTCTGGAGACATTTATTTGTGCCTCAGAATGTTTAACTCCATCAGCATATTACTATTATATAGCAAGAAATCTGGGATTCCCAGATCGGAATTCTCCCCTATCCCATCCACCCTGTCCTCAATCTTTCTTTCTTTCTTTCTTTTTCCTTTTTTTCTTTTTTCTTTCTTTCTTTCTTTCTTTCTTCTTTTTTTTTTTTTGAAGAAGTCGTGCCCTCTCCCCGTTTTGAATTAAAGTAGGCAAAGAGAAAAGCGTAAGATTCAATGAGTCCATGAATAGAAGTACCAACACTTGTCCTTTGGGATTCTCTGGTATTTGCTCAAGGTACAAGCAATCTGGGAATCTCTGGGTAGGAATACGGATAAATGATGTCATTCAACAGAATTAGGACCAGACGGAAAAATGTAGCCAAATCCTGCAGGGGGTAGCGGCTGAACCCTGGCAGTAGGTAGGAAAGGCCCCGACTGCTCTGGAGAGGGTAAACAAGTGTAACTGTGAAGGCAACACAGTCTCTGAGGCTGAGAGGGTAACAGCATTTTTGAGATGTGCAGTGGGGTAGGGTCGGGGATGTAACACCAAATACTGGGCTGTGACAGCTGCTAGGCCCGAGGGCCGCCACTTCCACAATGGACTTGGGTCACAAAGGACCTATGTCATCTTGAGTCTGTATAATCGGTAGATGCAAGCTGCACGTTGAGCACGTTTTCTCCTGGATCCCATCCGTGGCGACGGATCCAGACCTCAACCTCCAGGATCTGTTTGAGAAATAAACAAATAGGAGACAACCACCCAAAACAGCAACACAGTACAGCGGGCGCAGGCGACAAAGCTCCGCCTTTGGAGACTCGGGCCAATCAGAAGCCTGTTGCTGGGGCCTGGTGTTTGGCCGCCTGACGTTCCCATGGAGACGGAGGAACGTTACACACTAAACACTGGGCGACGTTGACGTCTATGCATTATATCCATGGAGACGACTGAGTAAACGTCATCCCCTCTCCCGACTGCCCCGCCCTCCCGCCGCGCCAGGGGCGGAGGGAGCGACGCAGACGCCGCCGTCACGTGCCGTGGGCCCGGAACGAGACCGGGTGGGCGGGGCCTGTTGCTATGGCTGCAGCTGCGGCGGCTGTTGTTTGGAGCTGGAATTAGAAAGTGCTGAGACGGCAGTGGAGCCAGAACCGATTCTGGAACAGCGTCTCCCGCCCCCGGGCCAGAGAGGGTTCCCCAGCCCCTGGAAAGCCAGGACACCCCCTAGGCTGTCCCAGCACGCCTCAGCCCCAGGTCCTGAGCCAAGATCTGTGTACTGCCTGGGATTCCAGACCGAGGGCCAGACCTAGACCACTCCCTCCACGCTTAGTTTGCGGTAATTGTCAGGGTGACCTCCCAGACCGCCGTCTCCTCCAGACAGCAGCAGCCCACAGAACAACCACCGAGCAAACTGCCTGGCCTATGACACAGGAGCAGAACCCAGCGTAGAAAACTTTCCCACTCTTGGAGTAAACTCCAGAATCAAGGGGAATCAGAAGTTTGGATGTCTTTTAGACTTTAAAAACAGCACGTTAGACATTCATGCCTTTAGGGTTTTGTTGGAGACTGGAAGGAGGGGTGCCTGATAACCCCATTCAAGAGTGGTCCTTCCAGGGGCGCCTGGGTGGCTCAGTGGGTTAGGCCGCTGCCTGTGGCTCGGGTCATGATCTCAGAGTCCTGGGTTCTTCAGATTTTCCTGGGATCGAGCCCGCATCGGGCTCTCTGCTCTGCGGGAGGCCTGCTTCCTCCTCTCTCTCTCTGCCTGCCTCTCTGCCTGCTTGTGATCTCTGTCAAATAAACAAATAAAAATCTTTAAAAAAAAAAAAAAAAAAAAAAAAAAGAGTGGTCCTTCCAGAGGGAGAGAAGATTTAGAAATCTTTGAGGACTGGATACTGAAAAGTGGGAAAATCTGAAGAACCCAGGTCAACAGGAAGCAAAGCCTTGATTTCTGTATTGTTTAGTTGTGTCTTGTGTTTAAAAGGTAGCCCAGTGTGAGAAGGCTAAGGGTGCCAGCCTCCTTTTTCCTTATGCAGTTCTGGAAATCGCAAGTTGCAAACAAAACCAGCTCCAGTAAGAGAAGTGAGGGAGTTAAGATGACTGCAAAGACAAGTGCCCTGAACAGAATGTGGCATTTGAATGATAAGGCACAGCTGAAGGGTCTAAGGCTTTGAATTTTCTCCAGATACCACAACCTTCCAGCCTAGCTGAATTTACATCATGTCTTATTTTTGAGGGAAAGCAGAATTGTTATTTGTTTGAATTAAAAATAAGCCATCGGAGGGGTGACTGGCTGGCTCAGTCGGAAAACACACCACTCTTGATCTTGGGGTCTTGAGTTTGAGCCCTGCCTTGAGTATAGAGATAACTAAAATAATAATAATAATAATAAAACAGTATACACAGAAAAGTAACAAAAATAAAATGAAATGCTTAATAATAATAAGTCTTTGGGGTAAGCACATGGCAACTGTTTCCAATGGCAGAAGCATAAAGAATTTCATTAAAATGAATGGCATCTGGGGTTGATCTGGTTGATTCTTCCACCAGTGTCTCCCCAATCCCATTTTCCATCTCTGACAAATCAGCACCTTGGGGTTTCCTCCCTATTACTCCTTGCTAGCCCTCTCTGGGCTCCCATTCAGAAATCTTACCACCTCCCCACAGAGCATATCCGTTCCCTTTCAATATTCCTTTGCCCCATCCTCTGACCTACCTATTACTCACTTCCCTAACACCCTTTTCTAAACAGTTCTCCCTTAATTCCCTTCCCACTCTGTTGCCACTCCCCAGGTTTCTACCCAGTTGATCAGCACTCCCCAAACCCTTGCCCCATCCACCCATCTCCACCATCATGTTTTTCCTGTCTAGTCCTCACTAAACAGAGGACGGCAGCCTTTTGCGAATGTAGGCTGAACACAGGAAGAAGGGCAGTTAGCTAAACAAAGGAATCATCTGCACTTAAAAAAAGGAAAAAAAATCCCCAGATAGTAGTTGAGATTCGTGCCTCATATCCAAGCATTATGCAGATTTTTGTTATTACAGGACTACAGGCAAGGCAGTGACCTACTAATTCTGACATTTTCAGGAAAGTATGATAATTTCTGCTTTTTTTCTGGCAACTGATCATCAAGGTAAACTCCTCTGGGGGTGTCAGTTGCACTCTCCCCATCCGCCAGTACTCTACCTAGAGCATATGGCAGAGAGGCAAGAGAGAGAGAGACCTCATGTTCAAGGAGATGGGAAGGCCTGACTTGTGGGTAGATGAGATTGAATCAGTTGGGGCATGGGAATGAAGTGGTTTGTGTTTGGTTTAGATGGGAAAGGAAAGCCTTGACATGATTTACCCCCAGGCATATAAATAACCTATCTTACGATCTAGAAGGAAAGTGGAAGAGCAGTCCTTGTTATCTTTCTTACTTCAAACTCAGGAGTTAAGTTAGAATAAGACAGTTCTATTTGCTGTGAGATTCTCTCTCACTCTCTAGGTCTCTCTTCCAATCCTTCCGGTCAACCAGGCTCCCAGCAGGCTGCTGATGGAGAGCAAGGGGAAGGGAAAAACTGAGCGCAAGATTCATCCAGTTCTTCGATGCAGCAGGACTGACTAGAGTGTCTTTGTGTATGTTATCTCATTTTATCCTCCCTACATCCCTGTGGATTGGTCTTTTTGTACCCATTTTGATACCTGAAGAAACTGAGGCTCAAGCAGGGAAGTGACATGTCCACAGACATAGTACAGACCCAGGTTTCCAACCCAGGTGTTACTATCCAGAGCTTTTCTCCTCCTGCACCCCAAGCTGATGTGGTGTACACGGAAATTCTCTACCTGGATCACTTCACAAGTTCACTTTTCCACCGGCAGACTCTAGCCTTTTTTCCTCCGAATTTATTAAAAAGAAAAGGCAGAAGGAAGATTGAAGATCTTTTTGTGAGATCTGCTAGAACTTCATGAAAAGGTGCTGACACCACAATGTGAGAACAGGGATCCGTCCCTGCCTCCTGAAATTAACCTATATTTCCACATTGGCCCAGGAGCCAAGAGACAAAGAGAGACATGCCCCAGAGCCCCGGCAGCAGAAAAGTTGGGGCGAGTTCTGGGAGACTCTGACCTGCCCCAGGCTAGGGAGGGCACTATCTGGAGAGTTCTGCCAGATTCCTCTGAAGCTGTCACTTGGGCCCGGCCCCTCCTCCTTCCCCTCTCTCCTCCCCCACGCTGACCCTGCGGAGGAGCACGTCCAGCACGAATTCCTCCAAACCTCAGATGCCTTTAGGATTTTAATAGGTCTAAAGAGTTCCCTCCTTGACAAGCAGTGTTAGTCAAGTTGAGTGGGTGTAAAGGGCATTTCCCAGCGATCCAGGGCTTGAAGGAAGGACGGGGAGACCCTCCTCCCTCCCGGCCTTGGCAAACAGCTCCTTGCAGAAATCCCTGTGGGTGGCAGGGAGTCCGAAGGAGCCAGAGGGTTTCTTGCTGGGCAGGAATGCCCACAGGCCACACCTTCTTCAGCCCTCCTAGCAACTCATCCTGTCTGGACCCGTGAAGGGGGTGGCTGTGCCAGGGAGTGGGTTCTCCTGTGTCTGACTCCAACAACCGGTTTATTGTGATGATTCTATTTGTGTTCCCTGTGTTCTGTTTGACTTGGCAGCAGGGACTGGAAAGGGCAACAGGTTCACTCCGGTTTGTACTGGGTGGTTCCTGCAGACACACCCAGGCATTAAAGCCTGTGGCTAGCACCGGGGATGCCTTCACCTGGGGGCCCTCGGTGTGCAAAAGCAAGGTGTGGGAAGTATTTCCTTTTTGTGGACCAGCCAGGTGTGGCTGGCATTTCATCTACTCCTGGGTTACTAACGTCATTCAGAATCAGGTCAAAGGGCAGGCTTGCCAGACTCCCATCAGCCCAAGATCCTGGACCGGGGGATGGTTGATCATGTCCATTTGGGCTGAATTACCCTGAGCACTTACTACCCATAGACACTGTAACTCCTGGATCTAAAGCAAAAATCCAAAGCCTGACAATTGAGTTCTGCTTTGGGGAACTCGTGTTCTCAAAGTTGAAATCTGGACTTTCCTAATGCATCCAGAGTAGGGATTCTTCTCATATAAAGTGATACCATTCAAAGAAAACAGACTTCAGGTCAAATAGACTTAGTCTAGAACTCTAGATTTGCCCCCCTATTTACCTGAGCCTTTATCTAGAACTAACATCTTTTGCACGTGGGAAATAACAACGGACCCTACCACATGCCAAGGGCCGTTCTAAGCATTTTTTTACGAAAACTCATTAAAGCTTCAAAACAACCTAATGAGATGAGCCGGTGAGTACTATTATTATCAACTTTTTTTTTTTTTTTTTTTTTTTTGTTACAGATGAGAAACAGAGGCACAGAGAGGTTAAGGAAATCACCAAAGGTCACCCAGCACATAAGCAGCTCCACAGCAAGGTAGTCTGGCTCTGGAATCCGTGAGCTTAACCACTCCGCAGTAGCACCATTTCTAGAGGACCAAACACCGTGTCAGGAGCCCGGGATGCCGTGGAGAGCAGATGCAGACATAGCTCCCAGCCCCCACCCTGTCATCTCTACGCTTCTCTTCTGAGGCACCCAAGTCAACTTGGAAAGGGCCTTTCTACCAAGTCTAGAAACTACCCTGCCTCCGGACTCTGCCCTCAAGGAAAGACAGGCATTTCCTAGATGAAGGTGATGGTCACAAACTTCCAGCTAGCTCACTAAAATGACCTTGGGAGACTCACAGGCTTGCAGGGGCTCCTCACCCACCCCTGCAGCAAGAAGGAAGCCTCGCACAACCACACTCAGGGCTGTCAGGAAAGAGCATTTGGCTAGGCAAGCCGGCGTGTGCTCTCTGTGCTCCTTCACACACTGTGCGGGTGGGGTGGGGGGTGGGGGGTGGCGGTGGCAGAGGCAGAGCCAAGCGATGGTGCCAGGCGCAGCCAAGCATGTCCAGCAGGCAAGGCCACAGAGCCCTTCCCTGAAGAAAGTGGCCCTGACCTAGACAGCCAGGTAATGAAACCATTTCTTCCACCAGAGAAGCCCAAGCCCATGGCTTCAGGGCCTGGCAAGGCCACAGGCTTTGTTCACCAAGGCCACTCCCTACCGGATGTGATAATGTACAGTGTGGACTTGAGACACTTACAATTATTTCTTAAATGGAGGCAAGGTGAAGGTAATTACCACGGCCCACATTCATTGAGCTCTTAGCGTGCTTTATGTGGCTGATATGGATTCATTTATTCAATCCTTAAAACAACCCTATGAAGTACGTTCTATCATCTCCATTTGTCAGATGAAAAACGCAAGTACAGAGAAGGTAGCCCCGGCAGTAAGTGACTATCAGACCCAGGACTGGCTGACTTCCAAGTCTGTGCTCTTAGCTATCTAAAGCAAAGTAGACGCCCTTCCTCTGAATCAGTGGAGACATGGGAACAGGGAGAAGTCTTGAGACATTCCCATACCAGAATGGAGGGTTCAAGGTCCCAGAGTCCAGTTTCCTGGGTCTATGGTTCCTTGTGTCTATGCCCCCAGAAGTACCATCTGATTTGGGTCTCCAGGTTCTCCCTGGCCACACTAGAGCCACATGGGCCAGAGACGACTCTAGTAATTCCCTTGGGTTAACTAGATCCCATATAAAAGTGTAAAACTGGGCTGGAACCTTACTGACCCTACAAGAACAGAACAGGATGGAGGCAGAGATTAAGTACAAAACTCTGCCTGTCATACTTCTTGGTATCTGTGCAGACAGAGCTCACGTTCTGTGCAATGACTGGGAGTGAAACTTGTCCATCTGGGTTTGGGTTCTATTCTGTGACTAGGATGGCATCATGCAAGGCCAAAGCCCTCAAGGCACCTTTCTATTCTTGGCCCTGTTATAGTACCACCTTCCCCTCCTTCTCCTCCCAATAACACACACACAGAGACACTGGTATTATTTAATACCACCAGCCCCGGGACCAGACTCCCTGCGTTCTAATCCTACCCCTGCCACTTTTTCGCAAAATATTTACCTTTCAAATTATTTAAGTTTTCCGTGCCTCAGTTTCCTTATCTGTACAATGGGGATGACAATAATACCTTCCTTATAATGTTGTTGAGAGGCCAGTGAGATAACGCATGTGTAGGGCAAATGCTGAATACATGTCAGGCGTTGTTACCGTTGAGGTGGTTTGTTCCTTGCATCCCTTTTTCTCTGGATATGAGAGAAATTTGTTGAAAATTGGCTCTAAGCTATCACTTACTGGGTTACTATTTATATTCCTCCTCCCATATCCTCTTGCTATCAATCCTTATGGAGTCCTCTCTGAAAAGATCCAAGAATGGGTGCTCTTAAAACAGGGAAGAAATCCCATTAGACTAGGTCAGGGATCTTTGGCAAATTTCTTAAAGCCAATTTTCTTGCAAATTTTAATGGCTCCGCTTGGGAAGGCAGCCAAAGTTATTAATTTGTAACAGCTCCTGGGAAATCAGTGTCAACACCTCAGTATAGATCCTCTCTGTTGGGCACAGAGGTTAGGTCGAAAGTCATGACACCTGAAATAATTAATGAACACAGCAATGTAGGGGATTACTAATGGCAAAATAAATAACCCTTTAAGACACACACACACACACACACACACACACCCAGCTGTGTCCCCCTGGAGACTCTCACCTCCTTTTCTTAGATTGTCATCTCAGTCTGACTATAAACCGTGTCTTAATAGAATTCTGTTGGACTTTTTTTTTTTTTCTGTTGGCCTTCTAACGCAAGAGCAAGTACAAGCCCATGTGCCCTGCTAAATTTAAGCCGATGATGATTCGGGCCGAGGATAGAAAGTGAGCGACCCGGTGGGTGAGTGAGTGAGTACCACAAAGTAGAGTCAAGGTGAAGGGGTAACCTTATCTCCAATCTGAACAAAGGAGTACATTTCCTGTGAAGTCTGATGAGAAAATACAAAAAAAAAAAAAAAAAAAAAAGGTGTGGTTTGACTCCATCACACAAAGTTACAGCGGTTCTTGCCCTGGCGTAGACCTTTAAAGACCTGAGCAGTGCATTTGTGGTTTGGTTGTGTTATCCGATTCTGAGGCTGAGACCGCCTGCTTTTAGCTCGAGGCTGTAGAGTTTCCAGTCCTCCTGGGGGCTCTTACGTTATGGTTTCGGGTTGGCCACACATCTCTCTCCACTATTCGGATGGAACAGCAGCAAGGAACCCCCACATGGAGACCATAAGAGACCAAAGAGATAGGGGCTCACCTGATGCCAGACAGTGCTTTATCTCCCTCATTTCACATGTTGCCCCTTCACAGGGGAGGAGACTGAGGCGTAATGCACGTTAAATGATCGACCCAGCATCATATTCGTAGAAGGGTGTCAAGCCTGGATTCACAGCTGAGACCGTACCACGTGACTGCCAAAATTGCGTCCTTCCACACCCAATTATGCAGCCTCGCTGAAGTCTTTCCCCCAGCTACCTCTTGGCGTAGGCAGTGTTTTGGCCTTTTCTCCTGCACAGCTACAGGGGATGGCATGTCCATTCAGCAAGTTTTCATCCCTCAAAGACTTTCTCCTCGGTTCTGCTGTCCCACCCAATTCCAGCCCAAAGCAGTCTCCGCGCCTTCTGAACTTCTTATCTGGGTGTTTACTGTGGCCCTAAAACATGCATTATCTTGCGTTATTATTCAAGTGTTGTATTACGTAGGCTCCGACTCCCCAAATAAATTACAAGCCTCCAAAAGTCAGGATCACGTCGTTCCCCACGCCCATCCCCCACCCACACCCAGCACTCAGCCTAAGACCTGTGGACACGGTAGATGCTAAGTGTCTGAGCAAATGAAAGAAAACTCAAGGTAGATATTCCAAATAGCGCCTCTACCCAGAGATCATTTTCAGCAAGTGAGAGTCATTTTTGTGCTCAGCTACTTATCTATGAATCTTTTTGTAGTGTCTGGCCCAATAAATAGGTGACCAATAAAAATCTGGGAATAAAATAAAAATCTATGGAGTGGCTTGGGCATATTAACTTAAACTCCTCTGAGTCTCAGTTTCCTTATCTGTAAAGTGGGGCCAATTCTTGGAGCATTTACAAGCGATTGGAGACATGTGAGGCATGTCCACTCGGAGCCCTTAGCTCCCACGACGATCATCACCACCATTATAATTTTCTAAACCTTCCACAGGAAAAGATTCCAGCAACTCAAAAATAAAGGACTTTGCTCACTCGTCTACTGGGTGAGTGGTGGAAAATTGCCATGGGAGATGATCAAAACCCTCCGGAGCAACCCTAAGACCCACACCACAGTCTTCTGCATCTTGCTATTTACCAGGTTCCGGGGTTACGTTTTGTTTTTGCCTGTGGCCAAGTCAGAACCCCCGTGGTGTCTTCCTATGGAACTCAACGAATGGTGGCTGCGGGAGGAGGGGGAGGCCTGCTTTTCCTTTCTTTATTAAGAAAAGGAAACAGGAAATCAAATGTAAAACCCTCCAAGACGGTTAGTGTCACACCGAAGTTGTGAATTTAACCACACCCCCGCCAGGAAATGAAAGTACAGTTCTCACAGTGATGTTCCCTTTCCCTCAGTGCCCCACGCGCGGTGTTTTTCAGATTTTAGTTAGATAGTGTAGATCAAAGCTGAACTTGGGGGCAGTGGGCTGTCACTGGTTATTTGTTGATTTGGGGCACACATGAGCACACAGATTTGAAATTGCTCAAGTGGAGACGGGACTTTCACTGTTTCTGTGACAACGTGGCTCCTATCAGATGTCACGGCCTGAGGGGTCCACAGACTGGATTCTGACCCCTGCACGTGTTCTTCTGTTCCAGCCCACACCATGAATTTTAAATTGTGCTCTGTTGCCCATGTTGAAACATGAAGAGGTTTCATTGAATGCACTTCCAATCTGGGTTTACAACCTCCCTTTGGGGGGAAATAGGGTGATAGTGGGGGACAGCTGCCCCCCTTTAGGTGGGTGCATGTTTCTGCTTCTTGGCAGCAGTCCACTGCACTTAACCTGCCCTCATCGGAGGCATGTGAAATGCCAGGCTTCTGGACGGCAGTCACGAAGCTGCCACTCCCAAGGAGGCAAGTGTAGATTTCTGATACCCGGACCTCTCCAGGGTAGCAAGCCTTCATTCTCACCTGACTCCTCCCTGCACAAGTCTCCTGCTTCCAGGTCACTAGTCCTGGCTACTCCCAATATAGATGCTTGTTCATAATCTGTCCTAGCCTGAGCGTAAGGGAAGTTTGTCATTTCTTCTACTCCAGGGTAAGTCTGGGAGGGGAGGGTTACCTACAAGGAAATTCTGGAGGAGCAAATCAGTTGAGGAGATATGGCCCCATCAGATCTTCCTCTGAACAACACCTTTTCCATCACGGATGGGGTAGAATTCTTGTTTGGACACTCAACACTCGTTCTTGCTTCTCCTGGCAACCCCACTCTTTGCTTCCCCCCTGATACCCCCCCCCCTTCCTACTCCCAATCCCTGAACCCTGTGTGGAGTTGACTCTGCCTCTCCTTTCGTAGTTGGGTCCTAGAACTCCTAGATGAAATTTTGCCTAACACAGGCCCACCTCCAGGCTTTCCAGTTCCATGAGCTGCTCCCTAGAAACTAACCCTAAACCTTTCTGTATATTCAGTCTGTATATTTAAACCACCCTGGGTTCATGCTACAGATTCTTTTCACAGTTGTCTGTCTTAACTGCCATCTTCGCCATCTCTTCATGTCACTTCCTTGATAAGAACTTCAAGCTCTCAGAACCGCTGGGCACATACTTCTGGATACCGGTGACTTTCAGATATGACAGCCCAGGGAGGTAGTGTTGAGTTGGCCCCAAGGTCTCCAGAAAACAGGAATTCCCTGCACATCGAGACAGGTAGCAAGTAAACAACAACAGGGAATCATCAGCCTTCAGGATACTATTGTACTTTTAACCTGTTGGCCATCAGCTGAGAGATATCCGTGCATGACATGTTCCTTGTGAGGACAAGGACTAAGCCTTAGTCCCAATTTTGTTCCAGAGCCTCATCAGTCTGCCTGGCATGCCTGGAACAGAATTGGAGCTCAATAATCATATGTTGAGTAAATAAAGAGAACACATACTGATTACTGTGGGTCAGAGCCTCTAGAAATAAGACTTGCTCCGAGTCCTCTGTGGAGCTGCTGCTAAGCCCTAAGGCACACGACTGACCTGGATCCATTAGCTTTGTTAATAATGATGTCATGCTGACGTTCATACAGGATTTCCACATAGTTTCTCTCATTCTTATGCACTGACGTAAACACACACCTCACATGCCATCGACAGACAGTCTGAAAAGGGCATACAGCGGTAGAGAATAGTGGTTACCAACCTGGGAGCTGGAACCAGACTGCTTAGGTCTAAATCTTAGCTCTTCCAGGGGCACCTGGCTGGCTCAGTCAGGGAGCTTGTGACTCTTGGTCTCAGGGTCATCAGTTCAAGCCCCACGCTAGGTGTAGAGATTACTTAAGTAAAAATAAGTAAATAAATAAATCTTCAGTCTTCCATTTACTGGCAGTATGGTCTTGGGCACGTTACGTAATCACTCTATGGCTTCATCTCCCCATCTGTAAAATGGGGATATTGAGAATCCCCATTGTGGGAGTGCCTGGATGGCTCAGCTGGTTGGGTGTTGGACTTTTGCTGCTGGTTCAGGTTGTGGTCTTGGGGTCCCGGGATGGAGCCTGTGTCAGGCTGCACACTCAGTGAAATCTGCTTCTCTCCTTCTCCCTCTCCTCTTTCTCTCTCTCAAATAAATAAATCTTCAAAAAAAAAAAATACCCATCATGAAGTCATAAGGATGTAGAACGTTGAGAAGAGCAACAAGCACTTCGTTAGCACTCAGTAAACTTAGCTAGTATCCTCACTCTGGGGAGCCCTATCATGTGACTTTTTTCCCTTAAGATTTTATTTTTGGAGCGCCCGTGTGGCTCAGTCGGTTAAGCACCTACCTTCAGCTTAAGTCATGATCTTGGGGTCCTAGGATGGAGCCCTGCATGGGGCTCTCTGCTCCACAGGGAGTCTGCTTCTTCCTCTCCCTCTCCCTTTGGGCTCTCCCTCTCTCTCTCTCAAATAAATAAACAAAATCTTAAAAAAAAAAAAAAAGTAACCTCTATACCCAACGTGGGGTTCACACTTATAACCCTGAGATCGAGAACTACATGCTCTACTGACTGAGCTGGCCAAGCAGCCCCCTGTAACTTTTTAAAAAGAAACCAAAACAAATGACAATTGTGAGGTCCTCTACAGTTTCTCCCCTCATGGTGCCCCATAAACCTGAACGCCCTAGTGATTTGGAAATCTTCTATACTGAGCACAGAATCTATTGTTTTAACTCGTTCTCCCTGGAAGGTGTTCCGATTCATCATCCCGTTCCTTGGCAGTGAAAGCACATGCCTTTCTGGGCGATGGTAATAGTGCCTAATACAGATAATCTCTCTACGACCCACCCACCGTGTAACCTGAGTCCCCTCTCCTCCTCCTCATCAGCGGCGGAATCTGCTCCCCCATTCTCCGGAGTGGCCCAGCGTCATCTCGTTGGGAGGGACTCCTCTAACCTCAGCAGCTGTTCTAAAATTGTGGGCGCGCCAACAGCCAGCCTTTCCTCTCTGCTCCCCCAGCTCCCCTACGCACAGGCTCTCTGCCGCCCCTCTCTGTCACAGCAGGCGGAGTGTCTGTCAGGATTCAGCAGCCTAAACAAGGCACTGTTTGAAATTCTGAAAATTGCCCCCAAAATGCCAGTTATGATTACCACCTCCCCCCGCAGCCATTTTATCCCTGGGTTAATAACATTGTTATTCTATCATTGGACAATCTTGAGAACAGGGACGAAGGACTTAGGACAATGCACACACACGAACACATCTGTCTTCGGAAGATCTGTAGGCAGCTTCCATTTTAAATTTTAATTTTAAATTCATTTATAATTGTACATTTTAAATGAAAATTTGGAGGGCAGTGATGCCTTGAGAGTATAGAAAAGCTAGACTCTAAGAAAGCCCAATAAATGAAAATGTGTTAAAACAGATGAATTGAGTGGTAATTAACCATCTTTTAAAACAGTATTTCCGGGACGCCTGGGTGGCTCAGTGGGTTAAAGCCTCTGCCTTTGGCTCAGGTCATGATCCCAAGATCCTGGGATGGAGCCCCATGTCGGGCTCCCTGCTGCCCAGGGAGCCTGCTTCTCCCTCTCCCCCTGCTGCTCCCCGTGCTTGTGCTCCCTTTCTTCAAATGAGTAAGTAAAATCTTTAAAGGAAAGAAAAAAAATAATAAAACCGTATTTTCTATATGAAATCACTTTCAGGGATTTCATGAAAGATCCTCTCTCACTGCATTTGAAGTCTGATGTATAGTATGGGGTCTCCTCTACTACTGTCTCTGTTTCTTCAAAAATACCAAGACTCAGCTACCACCAGAACTGCCAAGCTAAAGTCCCTGACCAAAGCTGGCTTCACCTCATTCCGCCAGGTACGAGACTCTCAGGTACAGCCTTCTCTCCTGTGCGAGAGGCTGGCCTCTCTGGAGGGTGGCCTAGCAGAGGAACAGCTGGCCTGGAGGGCTGGAGCTGGGAGATCCTGAGGATTGTGCTAGAACCACAGCTACCTTGGTGGTTCTTGGGTTTTGGTGTGACTGTGCAGAGGGCAGGGAGAGAGGCCTGAGGCCCTCCCTGAGGGGCTCCTGAGGTCCCAAGGCAAGTCCTCCCCGTCTCCCAGCGCAGATGCCTGGTGGAGTGAGGAGGAAAAAAGACAGCATGTGCAGACAGACGGCGGGAAAGGTGCCGAGCCCTGAGAGACAGGGGACCGCCCTCACTGCTCTACCTTGAACAGCAGCCCTACCTGGGTGACCCAGCACTGAGGCAGGACCCGCCCTCTGTCTTCGGCTTTGGAAACAGACAAGTGCCAGCCCACTAGTGATGTTTGTGGTCAGATTTCCCAGGACCCGCCCTTTCCTCCTCACCTTCATTGACATTTTCTACCAACCCTCTCCTCTCCCTCCACCTCATGACACTGGAGGAACTTGCAGCTCTGAAATGCAGCTTCTGCTCAAATTCAGTCATTCCTTCACAGAACATTTCTTGCAGGCTGAGCCGGGGGCCAGATGATGAGCTGTACAGTCCCCGGTGTTCTAGAAGCCCATGGTCTGGGCAGAACGGACTGCAGAGCATTTAAGCACCATGGGGGAGGAGAGCCTGATGCCCAATCCAGGTGTGGAGGGGTTAACAGAGCAAGTGATGCTTGAGTTGAGGCCTGAAAGAAGTTGGGGGTGGGGGGATGACTGGAAGAGCATTCCAGGTAGATGGAACAGTCCACGCTAACACACAGAAGATAAGAGTCTTTCGCACATTTAGGGGATTGCCAGCAGTTTGATAAGGTTTAAGGGGTCGGGGGGTGGAATGGAGGAGGTGAGAGGAGGCCCACTTCCAGGACAGTCCAGAGGGCTGCTGTGTGACCCAAGCCCGAGGGATAAGCAGGTCCCAGATCACAGAGAGCCTTGTCTGCCTGTGAAAGCACATGTGTTCTCTCTGGAGAGAGAAATGAAGAGGCTCCCAAGAGGTTTGTGCAGTGCGGTGACCACATATGGGTTTTAGAAAGGTCGCTTTGACAATGGGGGATGGGGGACAGCTAGGGGAGATTGGGGAGCAGTAAGACCACCACCGAGGAGCTGGAGTAGCGAGCCTCTACCTCCAGCCAGGGGCGGAGAGGGGGTGGGCAAGAGTGGTAGGAGTCTGCTACATCGATCATTAACGAACAAGACACCCAGTGATTCGTTTATACCTTCCCCATTCCTGGCTTCATTTCCCCATCAGGCCCCTACCAGCCCCATCTCTGATACTGGTCCAGTTCCCTTTCCTGCTGCCTTAGCCACTCCCTCCACTGGAAAGCTCGAAGGTGTTTTTCTTTTTCTTTTTTTTTTTTTTAAAGATTTTATTTATTTGACAGAGAGAGATCACAAGTAGGCAGAGAGGCAGGCAGAGAGAGAGGAAGGGAAGCAGGTTCCCTGCTGAGCAGAGAGCCCGATGCGGGACTCCATCCCAGGACCCTGAGATCATGACCTGAGCCGAAGGCAGCGGCTTAACCCACTGAGCCACGCAGGCACCCTCGAAGGTGTTTTTCTACATGATAAGCTCTCAAGCTGTTAAGTCCCTTAGACCTGCTTTGACCTGTGGAAGAGAAGGGTCTTCAATACCTTTCAAAGAGCAGCTGAGAAACAGTGCCACGGTCAAGTTACCAGTAATAGGAGCCCCACCTGCTATGGTAGCTACCGGTGACGGGAAAACTCGAATGAAAAAAACCAGCGTCAGCCTGAGGTCTCACATTTTGTCCGGCTCCCTGAGCCAAGCTGCATCCGTGCCAAATCTTCACTCCCCTGGGTAATGCCTGATGAACTCCATCATGTCAGCCAGAATACACCCTGGAGATTATATATGGGAAACACGTCGCTCCCCAAGTACAGAACATCTCCTTTCCCTGGCTCATGTTGGGGGACAGGACAAACACCTGTGTGATAAGGTCATCGAGCTCTGTTAGGCTTGTTCTGTGTGAATAATTTATACTTTGGGAAACCTGGCTCTCTCAAATTCATAGACTAATGAGCTACATTGTGTTAGAATTTTGTCGTATATTCCTTATTCAATATTCAGGTATCTAAAAATATTTATTAAGGTTCATTCAATACCAGGAGATACAAAGATAAATTAGGTATCATATATGACTAACTTTTGCAAGCACCTGTCTTAATACCATGATCACAATACCAGCACCAAAAGGGGTTTGGGATCTATAAGGAAATTTTTTCCAGGTAAAATTTGTCCCCAGCGCTGTGGGAAATAACCGTCTTCCGCCATCACCCATCCCTAAACTCATGCTTTCACGTTTGTGCATCTAGCTGCTGTTCCTAATTCCAGACAAAACATCCCTGCCATTCAGAGGCAGAGCTGTTTGTGTATAATTTATGAAACTCTTGGGTTCCTTCAAAATGAAAAGAGTTACTGAAATAGAAGTTATTCTTATCACCGTGCCAACAGCAGACCCGTAACATCCTCACAAACATGCTCTGTCCTCAAGCCTGAAGCACTCACGCTCCTGTTCCTCCATCAGGAAGATCTTTCCATTTCCTTCCAAAACAAACCATCTTCATGCACAATTCCGCCCCCCCCCAGTAGTATATGCAGACCTCCTCCCCCAGTGAGTTGGCACGAGCGCGCGTGCCTGTACACACACACACACACACGCGCACACACGCACACACGCATACACACGTGCGCTCTGCCAGCACACACCTCCCTCCTCATTCCCCAAGAGCCCCGGGGTGTGTGTGTGAATGTCTGAGCTGATGACATATTGTGACAGAAGGAGCAAGAGTGAGGCACAGCCACAAAGCAGTGCGGGTCACAGCAATAGGCTTTATATAACTCAGAGCCATGGAGAGACCGAAAATAGCAGCCTCCCTGCTGCTCGGTTAGTCTCCTCCATCAACCAGTGATAAAATTAGAGCAGGCACTGACGCGCACCTGCGTCTGCACTGGGACTCCAGGGAGACGGTGAGAACAGACTCGACTCTCTGCCATCGGCCACGTAGACTGCCAGAACCTTCAGGCCCCATCTGTCACCAGCCAGAGAGGGGCTGTGTGTGTGTGTGTGTGTGTGTGTGTGTGTGTACACGAGCTGTACATGCGCACCATGTGGAGCCCTACTCTGAGAACGTTTCAAGAGAAAGGCAAGGAGTTGGCGAAAGGAGCTTGGCTAGATGGGGCTTTGAGACGGGTGTTGCAGCCTTCAGCAAGGAAGTCAGTGTCCCCACCCTCCGTTACTTCACGGTTCCTCTTCACCTCCTCGCACAGCACGGTTGTCTGGCCTATATGGGGTCAAGGTCGGCTGAGGTCAAAGATAATCCCCCCTCCTTCTGAACCCCATTTGGCAAAACAAACAACAAAACCAAAATCCTACCGTGTTTGTTTAAGTTCCACCACACACACACACACACACACACACAATCTGGTGGTAAAAAGGTGGTGCCAAGGAGTCAAGAGAAGGGGCAAGGCTGGGTGAATCGGCTGACTGTTCCATAGGCCACCTCAGGGCCTTGATCTTAGGTGGAAGCCACGGTCACTGCTCAAAAAAAAAAAAAAAAATTAACTTTAAAAATATATATGTGGTTACAGGTTTATTGTCTTGATCCCTGAGGACCCTATATAAATTCCAAGGGAGAAAAGGCAGCTGACCCAGAATCAAAGACCAGAGAAATGACATGCATCGTACAGAAGAATAAGACAGAATGAAAATGGGTTGTGATTTTTTTTTTTTAAGATTTTATTTATTTATTTGACAGAGAGAGATCCCAAGTAGGCAGAGAGGCAGGCAGAGGGAGAGGGGGAAGCAGGCTCCCTGAGCAGGGAGCCCGACACGGGGCTCGATCCCACGACCCCGAGATCATGACCTGAGCCGAAGGCAGCAGCTTAACACACTGAGCCACCCAGGCGCCCCTGGGTTGTGATTTTTTGAAGAAAGTCATCATTCTGTACTATTACTTCTGAAACTCTGCTCATATACGTTCACTTCTGGGGGGTGAGGGTGTTTCTGACCTTTGAGCTCTCTTTTAAGTAAGTACTTCAGAGAGCAGTAACATGTTCAGCTGTTTCAGGCTGAGGTACCAGTGATTTATCTGATTCTTTTCCTTTCGAGGTAACCTGAGTATATCCTGGAGCTCCCATGTGGCCAAGGATCATCTCCCAAAACAAAACCACATACACACAGCAGAAATAATCTAAACTAATTAAAAACAAGTTTAAAAATTCATTCCCATTTTTATTTAAATATCGACCAGAGGAAAAAAATTGATCTGTTTGGTAAACATAGCCACACTTTGGAACTTCCCCTTTCTTCTCCTCTCTAAACCTTATAGTTGCTTTGAATCCCCGGGAAACTTCCATCCAGCCAGCCCTCATGGCTATTTCTCTCCCTCTCCCAACTTCTTCTCACCTAGCTCTTCATTTTTGTGTAGATTGTCTAGCATCTTGGGCTTCCGCTCTCCAACATGTCACTGTTCAGCTTCTCCATACACACACACAAAGGAACATCCATCCAGAAGCTGACACAGTAAGCTAGAATCTGGTCCCCCTTAGAAGCCCGGGCATAAGGGTTCAAGGGTAGATATTCATCCCATGAGACCAACATGACTATGAGGTACAGATGGGTGAGGTCAAGGATCCCTGGGGAGAGACCTTCAGGGAAAGGACTTGTTTGTTGACAGTTTTTGTCTCTAGCCTACCTTGTCTGGTTTCAGGAATTGAGGCCAAGAACCCGTTGAAAGAACATGGTGTTTGTGACTTAATATTCTATCTACTTTTTCTCCACACCCCACCCCACCCCACTATCTACGGCCCTGCTAGACAATCCTTTTGCCACTGAACAGATTTCTTCATACCCTTGTACGTTTATTTATAGCCTTCTGCCTCCATTATGTTCTTTCCATCCTTCTCTCTTCCCTCCACAACAGCTTCTCTTCCTTGTTAGCCCTGAAGTGCTAGAGCCTATAGCCCTTAAATTCATTCGTCGGTACTCCCCGTAAAGGTTGCCCACCCTGGCACTTTCCTCTTCCTTCTCCCTCACCTACTCTTGGTAGGCAGAATTCTAAGATAGCCCCCAAGATTCCTGCCCTCTGGTGTATATGCCTCATATACCCTTGAGTATGGGATGGGTAGGATCTGTGGATATGATGTGATATTACCCCCTTGATTTTGGCAAAAGGGATTTTGCCAATGTAAGTAAGGTCCCTAATCAGTTGATGTTCAGATAATCAAATGGAGATTATCCTGGGTGGGTCCCGCCAAATCAGGCAAGCCCTTCAGAAGAGGAATTGGGACCAGAGAGAAATCAGAGAGATTCTCCAGCTGACCTTGAAGAAGTGAGCTGCCGTGTTGTGCCAGGGCCTGTGGAAGGGGTCATGTGACAAGGACCCTAGGGTGGCTTCTGATTGCTGAGGATGATCCCCACTGACAGCTAGAAGGAAGAGAGGAACCTTAACCATACAAGCACAAGAACTAAATTCTCCCAACAACCGTATGAGCTTGGAAGAGAACCTAGGCTCCAGAAAGGTGTGCAGCCTAAGAGACACTTTGATGACAGCCTGATAAGACCTAGCTAAGAGGACATAGCTGTGTGCCTGGACCCCTGACACACAGAAACTATGAGGGAATAAATATTTATTGTTTAAGCCACTAAGTTTGTGGTAATTTGCTAGGCCACAAATCAGAGAAAACGTGTACCAGAGCCCCCCCCCACCCCGGAGAATGAATGAATAATCATCTGGAGTCCATTCTTACCACTGTTATAACCTCAGCTCCTGGGGAGCCTGGGTGGCTCAGTTGGTTAAGTATTTGCCTTCAGCTAAGGTCATGACCCCAGAGTCCTGGGATTGAGTAAATAGGTTTTTTTAGTAATTGTTATAAATGCATCCCTTAATGAGAATGCCATGCCTATAATTCCAGACCACTACTGCCTTTAATTAGTACCACTTAGGAGTTTGCTAAGTTAGGTAGTACCCATTTTCCACATTTAAAATACAGTATTAGATGGGGCGCCTGGGTGGCTCAGTGGGTTAATCCTCTGCCTTCGGCTCAGGTCATGATCTCAGGGTCCTGGGATCGAGCCCCACATCGGGCTCTCTGCTCGGCAGGTGGCCTGCTTCCTCCTCTCTGCCTCCTCTCTGCCTGTGTCTCTGCCTACTTCTGATCTCTGTCAAATAAATAAATAAAATCTTAAAATAAAATAAAATAAAATACAGTATTAGAGGGTTGCCTGGGTGGCTCAGTCAGTAAGCATCTGCCTTCAGCCTAGGTCGTGATCCCAGGGTCCTGAGATCAAGTCCCACATCAGGCTCCTTGCTCAGCAGGGAGACTGCTTCTCCCTCTCCCTCTGTTCCCCCTCTTGTGCTCTCACTCTATCAAATAAATAAATAAATAAATAAATAAATAAAATCTCAACCCCCCCCACACACACTATAGCATGATCTTCCCTCTACTTCCATCATCCCCATTATCACTGTAAGCCTAGTCTCAGTCCTCTTTGAACCTGGCACCCAACCAGGATCTGGAACCCCGTAATAGGTAGTAGTGGTGGAAGCAATACATGTTTGTTGAATTCCCATCCTGCAAAATCAATCACTTTTACCTACAATCCCTGGGTATTTTAAGCAGAGGTAATCTTTTTGACCTCCTATGTGAGCAGGCCTGGCTCAGTTCTCCATGACATTTTGTAAGTATATAAAGATTCAATTATTAATGTAATGTATCTCATAATAGTCCCTAAAACAATCTATTGTTTCAGAGCTCCTTTCCAGCTTTAGGCTATTGTGTTTCCCCTGGATGTGCTGGGAATATCAGATCCCTCTTAACAGTGTCTTTAAAATTGCATATGATGATGCTAATCCTTGGTGGGCTGTGGCAGCTGGCAAGATTACACTTAAATACTCAGGTCTTAACTTTTAGCCAAATCTCATCTCCCCTGGGGACCTCTAGGACATCCCCACAAGCACACCAAAGCATCTCTGCTGAACCGTTAGCCAGTAGCCTCTGTATCTCATGTGGATGGCGCAGGTTTCGCTGTTGCAAAGACACTGATACGGGCCTGTCCATGGGTCCCGGCTTTGGTTTAGAAAATACAGTCACGGGGCACCTGGGTGGCTCAGAGGTTAAAGCCTCTGCCTTCGACTCAGGTCATGATCCCAGGGTCCTGGGATTGAGCCCCACATCGGGCTCTCTGCTCAGCGGGGAGCCTGCTTCCCCCCCACCCCAACCCCACCCCCCATCTCTGCCTGCCTCTCTGCCTACTTGCGATCTCTGTCTGTCAAATAAATTTTTTTAAAAAATCTTTAATAATAAAAAAGAAAATATAGTCACAGAAGCCACATATGACCATAGACAGGGGACAGGTCAATGAGGTTGATTTGCCTCATTCCTACCCCGCCTCATATCCACAGGAAAACACAGACACAGACATGCATCACATATGTCTTTATGGGCTCCCCAGATAATATAAAATACCTGTAACAGAAGACAGAGCTCTACAGTTCTCTCTGTGTAAAAAGATTTATGAGGTAGAAAGCTCCCTACTAGGACTCTGGGTACGCCCAAGGCACACATTTCCTTTGCCACCATTTTGCAGCCCTGGCCAGAATTTCCTTTGGCCTTAAGAGGAAGAAGGCGGTATTTCTCATGGATCGGGGAATCCAAGCCAAGGACCGTGGGGGCAGGGACAGAGGGGAAATGAGTGTGGCAGGACAGGTAAACTCTGCGCCTTTGTTTTAGACATTCCTGATGCTTACTGGGTATAGACACCTTTCTCTGAGTGATTCCCTTGCATGCAATATGGGCATAATAATCACTTACCTCATGGGATTGTTTGAAGGGTGACATGAAACAGTGTGTGTAAGGCACACAGCCTAAAGCCTGGCATATGGAAAGCCACCCAGTGCCCTTTAGCTAGTATCATCATTTGGCTTATAATCTCGAAGGGGGTCTCCCAGCGTCTCAGCCATTGGATGGTAACCGGCTGGCCCCCATAGTTGTCGGTGGCTCACTGGGTCTTAGGGTCTCTGGAACGTGAGCAGGTCTGACAGACACCTCACTATAGCCTGTTCCCCAGTCACCTCACCCCCACATCGGGAGTGGCGAGGAAGGCATTGGGCAAGAACCCTAGAGAGTGAGACAATAGGTGTGAATGATGAAACAGGAAGTCTGGTTTGGAAGCAAGTCCCAGCAGAAAACCGCTTACGGAGAATACCTATCTCAGGTCGCTGATTGGGCGCTGAGCCATCAGCTGGCTCAAGCTTCAACGGGAAGGTTTGTATCAGTGCCCAAAAGTCCAACATCGTGGCCCTTAGGCGACCAGGGAAATAGATTTAGTTGGAGACCAAGGGCTCATTAGAGACAGCCTAGACTTTGGTCTTCTGGGTTCAAATCCCATTATTATGTGACCTTGGGCCCATTATTCAACCTCTCTGAGCTGCAGCTTCCTTATCTTTGAAAGGGGCAGGGCCTCGGGAATGGTCATTGAGATAACATGCAAAGAGCCTAGCGTGGGGCCTGGCCCACTCCATAAACGTATGCTCCCTCCCATATTCCCTCCCAGGTGTCTGGGACGCCCCTCCACCCCTCCCTTGTCTCCTGGCTGAAGACGGTTGACCACTACTTGCTCCCCAGGATGACGCAGGTTGTGGATGATTTGATATTGCTACACATCTGGCCTTATCACTGGTTATTGACTGTATTACCTGGCTACTCTGCTCCGCCTGGCTCCTTCCTGCCAGGTGGCTTCTCCTGATGCACTTAAACAACACAATGATGAAGGGTTGGGCCGGGTCACAGGGTGGTACCAGGACTGATGTGAAAAGGTTTCTGCTTAACATTCCAAACTTACGGCAAGGAATTACTTTAAAGATTTTTATTTGTTTATTTGAGAGAGAGAGAGAGAGTAGGAGCTTGGGGAGGGGGGCAGGGAGAAGCAGAGCGAGAGAGACAAGCAGACTCCCCACCAAGCAGGAAGCCCAAAGCGACGCGGGTCTTGATCCCAGGACCCTGAAATCATGACCGGAGCTGAAGGCAGATGCTTAACCGACAGAGCCACCCAGGCGCCCTGGGAAAGAATTACTTTACAAATGTACATGTATGCACGTGCCTGTAATCCACACCCCCAGGACAAGTCCAAGGTACCCCGGCTCCATCCTCCTTATGAAAGCCCTGCTTGGTCCTCCCTCCACCATTCCTGTGGTTCCCGGCTTCTCTTCAGGATTCTCTGCGGTTTCTCTTCCTCCGCACATCTAAATGTCACAGTTCCAAGGCTTCCACCCTCAGCTCTCTCCTCATCCTCCTCCGCAGGCACCCTGGGGGATCTCACTCAGGGCTCTCACCACAATTGCCGCTTGATTTCCTAATCCGTCTGTTCCATTCACACTCCCTTTCTGACCACAGATCTGTATGTACAGCTGCCCCGGAAACATTTCCACCTGTGCTTCCACAGCCCCCCAGCCTCGATCCCTCGACACCTAGCTAATTCTTCTATATTTTGTGCCCCAGTAAATGGCACTCCGTGCAAACCCAGAAGCCTAAGCAAACCTCCTGGTAGGGTCCGCAGCTTCTGCCAGTTCTGTTTCCCTACATCCCACAGCCTGCACCCAGGCTGGTATCTTTGGGACTCCTGCCTTTCCCCCCCACCCCAGTACTGCAACCACTGCCTCAACAGGCTCTTTGCCTCCCAGCTTCATTCTCTTTCATTGTTCCAGCCTGTACTGGGCTGGCGCAGTCGGTAGGGCATGTGACTCCTAATTATGGGGTCGTGAGTTCGAGCCTCATGTTAGGTGTACAGATTACTTAAAAATAGATAAATAAAAATAAAAATACAATTGTTCCTAGAAAAATCATTCTAAAATGCAGATCTCCTCTTAAAATCCCTCAAGCCCTCTAGGTCAGTCAGCGTCCAGCCAGGGAACTGAAGTCACACCAGCAATGCTAACAGAGCTCCCGTGAAGATTTCAGATGACTCTTTCAGATCAATCATTTATGAAGTCTAAAATTATCAGCTAGGGCTGCCTGGGTGGCTCAGTGGGTTAAGTGTCTGCCTTCCGCTCAGGTCATGATCCCAGAGTCCTGGGATGGAGCCGCGCATCGGGCTCTCTGCTCAGCAGGGAGACTGCTTCTCCCTCTGCCTGCTACTCCCCTGCTTGTGCTCTCTCTCTGACAAATAAATAAAATCTTAAAAAAAAAATAAAGTTATCAGCTAGGACACTGAAAAGATATAAAGAGCTAAAGCACCACGGAGGGGGCCACCATGAGTAAGGCGCCCTGCCCACCCCCGGGACGGAGAGAACCAAGGGAAGAGGTTGGGATAATTTATTCCATTACCTTAATGGTGAGAAACAAACTAGTTTGATACCAAAACGCTCGTTGCGGCCACCACTCATCTCCCCGGCCTTCCCTCTGGACCCAGCACTGCCTTCCCCATCCTCAGACCAAGCCCACGGTCCTTCTCTCTCAAACGTCCAAGGTTTTCTACCTGTCCCAGCACTACCTGAAATGAAATGCTACCCTCCACTCTTTTCTGCTATGTCATCCCTCAAGAAAGGCTCAAGGAGGGGTTCCTGGGTGGCTCAGTAGGTTAAGCCTCTTGTCTTTGGCGTAGGTCATGAGCCCAGGGTCCTGGGATCGAGCACCGCATCAGGCATTTTATTGGTGGGGAGCCTACTTCCCCCTCTCTCTGCCTGCCTCTCTGCCTACTTGTGATCTCTCTCTCTCTCTCTGTTAAATAAATAAATAAATAAATAAATAAATAAATAAATAAAGGCTCAAGGAGGCTTCATATCCCTTTGAGTGCTTTTCCTGACCACCACCCCTGTTTGGGGCAGGTCCAGCAAGCAGCTGCCTTCCTTTAGGGTTTCCCCAACACCCAGGTCATGTTGCTGTCCCATCACGCTGGATTCTCATTGTCATTTTAGCCATCTAGGAGCGCTGTAGGGCAGGACGGAGGCAGTCCGTTTGTCCTCTTTGCATTGTCTGCTTTCTGTGCCATTGAAGCTGGGCATATAGTATGTGCTCAGTACGTGGCTGAGTGTTAAAATCAGACCTCTCTTGCCTCTCGCGTTGATAATAACCTCCTGCCTGCTTTCCCCATTAAATTCATCCTTGCTAAGGGCAGCTCTGATCACAGCTGTCCAATGATCAAAAAGTCTGCAGTGGCTCCCCATTGTCTGAGGAATAAAGTCCAAACTCAGCCTCCTGTCTGGAGCTCGGTTGTGATCTCCCTATCTAGGCTTATTGCCCACTACACCTCTGCACATACCATGTGCCCCTCCCATGTCAGGCCACCCACTATTTCCTTAATACCTTGAACTCTTTCCCTCTGGATCGGAGTTCATTCTGTTACCTTTACCAGGAACACCACAGGGGGCTACCCTTGCCACCCTGTTGCAACGTTCCCCTCCTTCATAGCCTAGTTCATGGGTCGTCCACTTCAAGAAACCTTCCTACATCCTCCTTCAGGGGTTGGGGATAAACAGTCCACTGCTTAACAGGACCTTCATGTCCTTGTGGGGTCTGGCCCCTGCTCCCTGGTCTAGCCTTATCTCTTTCTTATCTCCCTGGTCTAGCCTTATTCTCTATCTTCTTTTCCTCCTCCTTGCTCGTCTGCCCCAGAATGCTAGTCTTCTCTGCTTTCGGGGATGTGGCATGCTCTTTCGCACCACTGAGCCGTTGTACAAGCTGTTCCCTCTGCCGGGCTGGCTGTCCCTGTCTGCCCTTGACCTCCCTCTCTTTCCTGAACCCCAGAGCAAGTGAGTGCTCTCTGCAACACATTCTCCCAGCACCCTGTGTTTGTCCTTTTCTTCAGCTACTGTCCCTGTGTCTACAGGCTAGACTGTAGGCTGCATGGAAGTGGGGTCTGTGTCCCAATTATCATTATATCCCAGCACTTAGCACAATGCCTGGTACACACCAGGTGCTCAGTCGGTGTAATTAATGCTGATGCATTCACATCCCCCTCATTTATGGCATTCTCAGCCTCCTGCAGCGAACCAGTCGTTTGTGTGTGTACCTCTCCCTATCTTGAGCATAAGCTTTTTAATTAATTAATGTATTTGAGAGAGAGCGAGAGCACGTGCACATTCAATTGAGAGAGCATGAGTGGGGTGAGGGACAGAGGGAAAAGCAGACTCCCCATTGAGCAGGGAGCCCAATGTGGGACTTGATGCCGGAGCCTTGGGATTAAGACACTTAATCAACTGAGCCATCCAGGAGGCCCGCTTTTTTATTTTTTTAAAAAAGAAACTTTTCACTTTGGCAGTTTTCAAAGATACACAAAAGTCAAGAGAATAATAGAATAGCCCCTTTTTTCCATCGTACTGCCTTAATAGTCATCAACATTCGCTCATCCATGTTGAGATGTTCTCCCTTCTGTATTCTCTAGATTATTTTATTTTTATTTTTTTAAAGATTTTATTTATTTATTTGACAGAGATCACAAGGAGGCAGAGAGGCAGGCAGAGAGGCGGTGGGGGGGTTTGGGGAAGCAGGCTCCCCACTGAGCAGAGAGCCTGATGCAGGGCTCAATCCCAGGACCCAAGATCATGACCTGAGCTGAAGGCAGAGAGGCCCAACCTACTGAGCCACCCGGGCGCCCCACTCTCTAGATTATTTTAAAGCGTATCTCAGACACCCTAAGTCAAACACTTCTGGAGGGTTGGTGTGTCTTGTTCATCTTGACTTTTCTCATAGCCCCCAGCTCAGCATCTGGACCCTCACAGATGATAAACCCGCAGTGAATGAATTAATTCCAAAAAATGTCATTCATTCATTCGTTTTGCCAATTTATTTAACAAAGTCTTCTTGAGCAGCCACTGTATGCTGGGCACTGTTGGCATTGGAAGTAGATTCTAGTGGGAAGACACAGGGATTGAATGAATGAATGCATGAATGAAGAATCGAATGATGACATTTTCAAAGCACCTCATAGTGGCAAGTGCTCTGCAGACCATTAAGACAGCACAATGTGGTAGTGACTGACGGAGTGGCTACTTAGGACAGGTGCTTAGGGAGAACCACTCTGGGGAGGCGTCCTTTTAGAGTCCTGAACATCAAGAAGGAACTAATGTGGGGAGTGGAGGGGAGAAAGCACACCAGAAGCAAAGAGCAGCAGCTTCAGTGTCCCTGAGGTGGAGGGGCCGGTTGGTGGGGGAACAGAGAGAAGTATGGCAGAGTGAGAGACCAGGGAGTGGCCGGAACTGAGGTCTGAGGAGCTAGCCGCCCACATCCTGAAGGGCTTTCTAAGCCGAGGCAACAAGTTTGGGTTTTGTGGAAGGTTTGTTGGAAATCCATTAGAAGCTTTTAAGCAGGGGAATGCTGTGATTTACGATCACTTTGCTTATGGTGTGGAAAATAAACAATAAGGTCAGCAGGACCATGGCAGTAGCTTAGGAGGGAAGGGTAGTGTTTGAGACCAGAGTGGGAGCGGCGGGGATGCAGAGGCATGGAAGGCTCAGGAGAGGTCTTGGAGCCAGCATGCGAATGTCTTGCTGAGGGACCACATGTGGAGGTGAGGCAACAGGAGTCAAGGATGATTCCTGGGAGGACAAAGTTTAATGTTACAGAGTGAGGGAGGCCTCAGTGACCAGAGGAGGTGATCAGGAAGTGCCAACAAGTGAACGAGAGTGTGGCCACACAGATGGAGTCAGCTATGCTCACGGAGTTTGATGTGAGAGGCTTCTGCATCTACCTCAGTTTCTTCTTTCATCAAATGGGCGTGGTGATACTATCTTGAGGGTTTCTTTTGAAAGTTAAATGACAAGGTGTATAAAGGGCCAGCAGTGGGCACAGAGTCAACGCTCAGCAAGAGTTCTTATCCGCGGCCCCACCCCGAAAACACCCTTCAACCAGTTAGCCATGGTGCATCTGAGGAGCCGTCCTAGGGAGTGGGCATACTTCCCTCCCTCCTCTGGGAGTGTCAAAATTCCCAGGAAGAACCCATTCACCCACTCGCTTGTTGGGTAATTCTTGTACTTTCCGCGTGTCCAATAGGAAGCAACTGGGACAACGGGGAAATTGTAGCCCCAGAGCTAAGGTTTTCTAGGATGAGTGAGACCCAGCACTCATCATCGTAACTGAACTTCCCCAGAGGGTTAAGAATGAGAGGGAGTGGTAAGAGAAGGGGATCTTGCTTCTCTGTCCCATGTGCAACCCAGGAATGCAGGACCCCCTGGGGCCTGCTGCTCTCAGCCACAGGGTTCTGCCCCTGCCTCCATGACCCATTGGGCACAAAGAGCCTCAGGAACATGCCTCCATGTGTCCTGAGGTGAGAACCCAGGACCCTGGGCCAGGCCATCCTAGAGTTGCTCCTCCCACCCTCCGCCTGCCTCAATGTTTAAAGTTGTGTGGGTGTGTGGTGTACATACACACACCCACGTGTATATACGTGGATATGTCATATTTTATAAGTTCACATATGTATAGAAAGACTAAAATGATACCCACCCAAATGTTAACGGTGAATTTTCTCTGGGCAGCTCACCTACGAGTGATCTTCATTTTTTTATCTTTGTGCTTTTTTTGTATTTTCCACAATGCAGCATTTTCCAGTGAAGGCAAAATATTATAGTCAAAGAACCTCTAAAACACCTTTCTTTCCAAGTGCTCAGAATCTTCCCGGATTCTCATCTGTTCCTGAAACGGTCTCCATGGGCAACGTTTGTGTGAGAGTGAGTAGGACGCGTTCATTCACTCACGCCTTCGTTTCATTCATTCTCTGGCCCGACAGCTACCTGAGTGCATCATGGGTAATACTGCTGAGCTGCGCAGTAACACAAGACATACAAGGTGCAGTTCCTGTCTTCAGGACCTTTTTGAATTCAGATTTTAAAAACTTAAAGCTTGAATACTGCAAGGAAATGAATGAGTAATGCAGAATTATGGGTCCTGAGGAGGAGGAGAGGACTTCCTGCTGGAGGTGTCAGAGGCAGTTACAGACAAGAAACAGCATAGGAGCTGGGCCTTAAGGGGTAGGTAGAGCTTGAGTAAGCAGAGCACCTTACTCAAGTGGGTATTCCAGGCAAGGTGAATGGCATAAGCAAAGGCACAGAAGGCACAGAGGCAGGGAAGTATTAGAGGTGTTTAGAAAATAGCAAATAGCCTGGGTGGCTCAGTCTTTTGAACATCCTGCTCTTGGTTTCAGCTCAGGTCATGATCTCGGGGGTGGTGGGATCAAGCCTGGTATTGGGCTCTGTTCAGCCGTAGAGTTGGCTTGAGATTCTCTTTCCCATTCCCTTTTCCTCTCTCCCGTCCATGCCCTTTCTTTCTCTAAAATAAATAAATAAATAAATAAATAAATATTAAAGATCATAAATAACAAAAAAGTATCCTATGTTTCTTGGCTACCACAGAATGAGTACAGATTTAATATATAAACTGTGTGTGTGTGTGTGTGTGTGTGTGTGTGTGTGTGTCTGTTTGTGTGTGTGTGAGTTTTACTCAGAGGAACCCCGTGGAGCAGTAGTATGCCCTCATTTCATTTCATAGGTGGAGAAACTCAAAGTCTGAGGGCACACTGGCTTCTCTCCAAGGCCTCCAAGTAGCCGTGGAAGATCCCAAAAGAAAAAGTTCTGAGATTCTGACCGAATGGAAAGAAAAGAACCTGCTAGACATAGAGGGTTTCCCACCAAGAGAGAAAACCAAATCACTGAGAATATGGGACAGCGTTCCATTACTCATAAACCAGTGACCAAACAAATAAGCCCTTTATGTGTCCCTAGGCTGTGCACAGTTGCTTGGGCACAGAGAACGGTGTACGAAAAGATATACCAGCTGTCAGCATTCGTTTGGGTGAAGGAGGGTGCGGGAAAGAGAGAAAGAAGGTGGAAAAACAGAAGAAAGAAAATGAATGAGAAGTTTTAGAAAACACAGTTGGGAAAAGCAGAATTTCTGTACAGATATGTTTGTTGTAGGCATCCTTTATAATGGCAAAAATGTGAACAACTAAAATATTTAGGTAAAGAGTTTAGTTAAAATAATTATGGCATATTTGTACCAGAGAAAAATTTCTTAGCCCTGAAAAGTGATAGAGCGTACAGTTGATAGAGCATGTGGCTCTTGAGCTCAGGGTTGGGAGTTCAAGCCCAATGTTGGCCAGAGAGAACATGAAATAATGCTTAGAAGACATTTTAAGTGAAAAAAATTATGTAATAGTATGTATATGAGCCCAGCTCTTCACACGGAAGGTATTTCAATAAATGACTGTCAATGGCTCTGGGATTCTACTATGTATATATATATATACATATATATGTATATATATATATATTTTTTTTTTTAAGATTTTATTTATTGGACAGAGAGAGAGATCACAAGGAGGCAGAGAGGCAGGCAGAGAGAGAGGGGAGGAAGCAGGCTCCTCGCCCAGCAGAGAGTGATGCAGGGCTCAATCCCAGGAACCTGGGATCATGACCTGAGCTGAAGGCAGAGGCTTAACCCACTGAGCCACCCAGGTGCCCTGGATTCTATTTTATTTTTAACAAGTAAATTGTTTTTTAGGATTGGGAAAGTTAGCAAGAACTCTAAACTGCTTTTATTTATTTATTTTAAAAGATATTGTATTTATTTATTTATTTGAGAGAGCGCAAGCTCAAGCTGGGGAGCAGAGGGGAGTGGGGGAGGTAAAAACAGACTCTGGCTAAGCAGGGAGCCCGATGTAGAACTCCATCCCAGGACCCTGGGATCATGACCTGAGCCGAAGGCAGATGCTTAACCCACTGAGCCACCTGGTGCCCCTCTGAACTGCTTTTAAACTACATTCCCTTATTTACGGGATTTGATCACGGGCACTGTCCTTCTTGTTCCAAAGTCATGTAGCGGCCCCCATGGAGCCCTCTGGCAAGGGCCACAGCCTGTTTCCTGAAAATGCCCCACGTGCAGATGGCTTGTCCAGCTGCCCATCCTGGGACCTATTTACCACAGATCCCCAGCCCCCAAAAATAAACAGCCAGGGTGTTTCCTCTTCCTAAAGGGGAAGCAGAAGCCCCTATGAGCAGAGGGAAGGGTGAGCCCTGTCTAGACCATCATCCAGGGGGAATTCTGTCCACCCAGTTCCCCCTGGAAATCCCCGAGGCCCAGAGCCGCTTGGCTGACTCAGGCCACCCATTTGACCAGTGCCTTCGGTCCCAGCTGGCCTGCCTTCTTGAGCGCCCAGCTTGCTCTCACCATCCCCCCTATCCCCCCAAGGAAAGGCAAATTATCCCAGAGGCACTGTGGAGCGGGGGTGATCATTCAAAGAAGAGTTTGCTCTCAGATAAGGTAATGGGTCCAATTAGAGCCTCCTTGACTGATGGGCCTGTCAGATCCAGCCTTGGAGATACTTCTCTCCTCTCAAGCTGGGGAATGCAACAGTCTGGGGCTTGGCCAGAGAGATTCAAATAGCAAAGAGACATTTCAGGAGGACAGGTGAACAGGCTGCATTACTGTTTCTGAGCAAAAGAATTAACTGTGGCAATTTGTCCCCCAGGAGACATTGGGCAACATGTGACATTTCGGGTTGTTACAAGGGGAGGGTGTGTATGGGGGGCTGCCAGCATCCGTGGGCAGCGGCCGAAGATGCTGCTATGTACCCCAGAATGGCCAGGACAGCACGTCCCCCCATTGAAGACCCATCCAGCCCCATATGTCAATTAGTGCTTAAGGTTGAGAAACTCGGACCTAAGGTATGTTTTGTGCTTTATAAATGTAAAGAAAGAGGATTCTGGGGAATCCCCGGACTTGGGGATCTCTGAAAAGGAAGACCTATACGGGGGAGGATTTCCCTAAGCAGCAATGTTTGCAAGCTCCGGGCCCCCATCAAAAATGTGCTATAGCTCTATTTCAAAACTGTATTTTTAATTTTTTAAAAATTTTTATTTAAACTCAATTTGATTAACATATACTGTATTATTAGTTTCAGAGGTAGAATTCAGTGATTCATCGATGGCACACAACACCCAGTGTTCGTGACATCACGTGCCCTCTTTTTTTGTTGTTTTGTTTAAAGATTTATTTATTTATTTGACAGACAGAAATCACAAGGGGGCAGAGAGGCAAACAGAGAGAGAGGAGGAAGCAGGCTCCCTGCTGAGCAGAGAGCCGGATGCGGAACTCGATCCCAGGACACTGGGATCATGACCGGAGCCGAAGGCAGAGGCTTTAACCCACTGAGCCACCCAGGCACCCCTTACGTGCCCTCTTTAATGCCCATCACCCAGTTACCTCATCCCTCTACCTCCCTGCCCTCCGGCAACCCTCGGTTTATTTCCTAGAGTGTCTCCTACGGTTTGCCTCCCTCTTGAGTTTCACCTTATTTTATTTTTCCTTCCCTTTCCCTATGTTCAAAAAGCATTTTTAAAGTGATTGTCTTCTTAGAGCGCAGGGAAGGGTAGAGGACAGAAGGAAAAAGATCTGGATTCCGGTCCCCTCGTTTTGCTCTGATTCTGAGCATTTGGTAATTACAGACAGACTCTTTTGTCAGGAACTTAGCAAATAAAGCAAAGGAATAAAATCCGTATTTGTCGTGTTCACTCTTATAATGGTCTGGAACCTTGGAAATATCTCTGACTATGCCTGAAAACATATCAACATGAAACGAGGTGAGCTAGCGATTTAAAACCACTGGAGTTAATCCAACTAATGGGTGGCCAGGTGTCTATGTGTGGAGATCAAGATGGAGTCACTCACATCAAGCAGGGGCCTATGTCAAGCAATGACACAAGCAGTTAAGGGGACTGTAGCTGCTGAGACCAACGTCATCCGATGACACACTCAGCACGGATAACCAGGAGAAGCAGAGGAGGTCTGCAGAGGGTCAAGACTGGTTAAAGCCCTTTACAAAGGGAGGATTTTTGTGGCAAACTGTCAGAGTCTTCAGACACTGACCCCTCTATGACCACTTCAAAAAGGCAGCTGCCACTGAAGGCTCTGACCCCCGGATGTCCAAACAGACCTGAGCTCCTTCACTGCTTGAATATAATAAGCAGTAAATGCCGAGAATTGGCCCAGATGGGACTGAGGCCCCATCCCAACTGCGTGCCCACAGACTGACTTCGCATTTGGTTCATTAACTTTCTACCCCTGTTCTAACTTGTTTGCTGTGTGACTTGTCTTGGGCCCTGCCTTGGGCACCCTGTGAGAAGCCAAGTTAACCAAATGTCCCTGAGTTTGGAATCCCGAGCCTGCTTTATAATTATGTTAACCTTGCTTTGTGATGGAGTAAGGCCAGCATGACGGAAAGACACAACTCATGCGGGCACCTTCATAGCGTCCTCATGACCCTCTGGTTGAGGTTGCATTCGTGAAAATTGAAGTTGACTGTGTCTGCAGAAGGTCTGCCGGACCTTCACTTTGCTTCTCCCTACAAATTCTGGGCACTTCCTTGGATATTGTGAGCCTCTGCTAGGATGTCATTACATGTCCTCCTTCCTGGGCTCCTTCCCCAAGATCTGATTTGATTCACCAAGCATTTACTGAGCCCTTCCAATGTGTCCAGCTGCTGTGGACACATACCATAGTACCTGGGTGCTAATTTGGGACTAGCGTCTCTAGGATTTTGAGACTGAAGGCTTGGAAAGACGGTGTCGCCTCTAATGGAAGAGGATACTTGGTGAGCGAGTGGGAGCTGGATCAGAATGGAAGATAATGACTCAGGGCATGAGATGATCAAGGACATCCCAGTGGATATTGTTGGTGAACTTATTGGAGCTGGAGGGTTGAATCTCAGGTGAGAGTATGAGCTCAGGATCTAAATGTGGAAATCTTCCATGTTAAGATGAGTCCACTGAGATGGCAGAAAATAGAACAGAAGCCCAAGGGCCGGACCTTGAAGTACAATTCATAGTTGAGAGGTAGGAGGAGGAAGAGAATGCAGCCAAAGGAGATGAGTAAGAACAATTAGAGAAATAGGAAGAAAACCAGGAGAGCACAGTATTACTGCAGTTGAGTGGGGAGAGGTTTTGGGGTTTGGTTTTGTTTTTTAAGGGACAAGCAAAAAGTGTCCAAACTTTTTTTTTCCCAATGGAAGTATAATTGACATAAATTATTATATTAGTCTCAGGTGCAAGAAACTGTCAAAGCTTGGGGCACCTGAGTGGCTTAGTCAGTAAAGCATCTGCCTTTGGCTCAGGTCACGATCCCCAAGTCCTTGGATCCAGTTCCACCACAGACTCCCTGCTCAATGGGGTGTCTGCTTCTCCCTCTGTCCCACATCCCATTAGTGCTCTCTCAATCTCTCTCTCTCTCTCTCTTTCAAATAAATAAGATCTTTAAAAAGGAGAAAGAAACAGTCAAAGCTTTATAGCATGGACCTTTAGGAAAGGAAAAGATCCAGTGGATGGAGGGTGTCCTGGTTTGCCCAAGACTGTCCCAGTTTTAGTCCTGGAAGTCCCACATCTCAGGAAACATGTCAGTCCTGGCCCAACAGGACAGTTGGGGTATGCAAAGCCCTGAGTTAGAGTCTAAGTTGGGGCACCAAGGAAGAGTTCAGCTGCCAGTCATGATAATAGGTACCCTTTAAGAGACCACATTTAAAAAATAATCAGATTCTGCATTTGCCACATCCTCTGAACATGACCCTGGCTCGGATGCAGGCCAAGGTTAATAAACTGAACTAGTTGGATCCAGTCTTTGAAAACCTTTGAACACTTTTTGAGTTTTTTGGCCTGGAAGCATTTCCTATCATAAAATTCAGTTAGCCAAACTCTTACTTGGCCCCGGTTCTCTTTCTCTAAATTGACTTCACTCAAGTGATTGCTTTTACTGGAAACTCAGCTGTCAAAATAAAGCGGATGGCCTTTCAGAAAAGAAAGTTACCCTGAAAACTGATGTACCTGAGAGAGAGAGAGAGAGAGAGAGAGAGATTAAAGAAAATGAGCTCACTCCATCAGAGCTATGGATTCAATTTTGAGGAAACTGCAACAGATTTGGGGAACTATAAGATACATCTCTGGCAACTTCCAGAAGCTCACTGCTTTTCTGAAGACCAGATGTGCGGTGTTTTGTGGGTGATTGTCTCAAAGCTCCTCTGTTAGTTTCCCGTGGTGCTTGGAAATCCGGGGAAACTCTGAATGATTTTCATGTTTTTTGTTTTTGTTTTTCTATGTGCTTCTGGTACTGCCCATTTCCTTTAAGCCGGAGGCCAAAAGCTGGCAGCCTGTGGGCCAATTCAGCCTGTGAATGTGTTTCGTTTGGCCCGCAGGGTGTTTTTTTTTTTTTTTTTTTAATTTTCAATTAGTTGCCAGCATTTAAAAAAAATCAAGAGATTTCACAAAAAAAAAAAAAAAAAAAAAAAATCCAAGCGATTTCACCGGAAAAAAATCAGGATTTCCTGCTTTTCTTGAAAAAATAAGACCTGAAGACATTGGGATTGCGTGTCCACATGACAATAATCCACAGGAGCTGAAAGGCGGCTGCCCCCTGGGGCTGGGCATGGGCCCTGCCTTGGCCCCATCCCCACCTGGCCTGCTACCTTCCTTTACTTTACCTACCAGGCTCATCCCCAGACTCCACAGACAATGAGGCTTCCAAATACCTTGGTCATTAGTTCTAAACCACTTGCCTTGACCTGTTTCCTGTTCTACATCCCAACATATTCCCAAGCCTTGGATGTTCTACTGTCATCGACTGATTTCCTGTTTGTGGATTTGACTCATCTACCCCCCCCTCCGCCCGGCCTAATACCCGGCACCATTTCCCCATGTTACCTGTGCTTCCTGCCCACCCTGACCCTGCGCCTCTCAACCGGGAAGACCCACCCATGTTCCCTGCTGCTGGCAGCCATACAGCCAAGCCACTGGCACCCCCCACTTGGTTGGCTCTCACTCTGGATCTGTCTCTGCTCTTATTCCTCACTTACCACCTCTCTCAAGGCCTCCCTAGTTGCTTCAACGTTGTCTCCTATTTCCACCCTTAAAATCATTCCTTGGGCTTGACTACAGAGTCCAGCTCTTCTTGTTTTATTTCTTGCCCCCCGCCTTGAGCATTGCTCATGACTCTCCCTACTGACAAAATCTCCAACTCAGTCTGCCTCCAGCTCTTGAAAGTGTAGTAGCATGATGCTAGCTGCTGTAACAAGCAAGTCCCAACATTTTAGGGGTGGAAAAATAATAAAAGTTTATTTCTCACTTCTATAGCAGTCAAATGGGAGTTTTTCTGACCCAGAGGACCCAGGCTCCTTCCAACGATGACTCTATCATCCTTGAGGGCCTCGCAATCCTCCTTATCCAGCTAATAGGTGGCAAAAAGAGAGAGAGCGAGGAGGAATCACTCCCTCTTAACTGTCTTCCCTCATGAAGCAATACATGCCACATCCACTCACATCCCATTGCTGAGAGCTAATCATGTATTACCAGCTAAATGGCAGAAAGGACAGGATATGTAATCTGTGGGTGCAGTGCCACCCCTCAGGGACAGAATCATGCTGTGAAAGGGAGAGCCTGAGCTGAGGGAGAGCAGCAGGTAGTCTCTGCACAGCACACAGTCCAAGCAGGGGCCCAGATGGGTGCTTCCCTGGCTGAACTGGTACTGGTCCCATTAGGTTTGGGAAAGGAGGTGCACATTTCTCTCCAGGGTTATGGAACTTTCCATAGAGACTGACAGAAACCCAAATCAGCTAAGAAAAGAGAGCACTGGGGGCTCTTATAACGGTGAAGTCAGGGATTGAAGTGGCCTAAAGAACAATTGGGTCCAGACACAGATATGGATGTTAGGTCCCTCTTTCCCACTTCCATATCTTGACTGAGGCCCCTGTCCTGCAGAATTTTTCCTCAAGGCAAGGAAGGCGGCCAGCAGCTACCCTTGCATCAGATCCTCCCAGTTCCATGTTCTCCAAGGCAGCCTCCTCCAACTCCTCTAGCTCCATGCTTTAAAAACCACAGAGAAGGCTGATTGGCCTGATAGGGATCACAGGATTACCAGGGAGGTGATGAACTACGAGGTTCTTTCCCACCACAGAGGCGTGAAAGAGAAGCAGCTTCCTTAGGAAAGCAGGTACTGCTGAAAAGAGAAAGCAGTAAATACACAAACCTTTGACTGCATAGCCTCTGATTATACCTCTGTGGTCAGCCCAGAGTCTGGGCCTCAGTGGAGGTCCTGGGAAGCAGCCTCCTGAGACCAGAGCACTCACTATGCACTATTTTAGCCAAAGACATGATTTTGGATAAGACTTGATTGGATTTTCATCTTCATGAGTCCCCATGAACTGCTGATACTTTTTTTTTTTTTTTACAAAACCTAGTAAGTTCCTAGTAAGTAACCTAGCCTAGCCTAGTAAGTTCCATCAAGTTCCACCAAAGGGATATATATGTACAAAATGAAGTATCATTGGAAAATCCATGTTTTTCAGGCAGAAATTTCCTTCAAATGCTGAAGGACCTCCTTTATTCATCCCTCCAACAAATAATTACTAAGCAACTGCAATGTGTCCAGCTTGGAGTGAGGTGCGGCTCCTGCCGTGAAGGCTAAGTTCAAGGTCCAAGGCCTCAGCAGACGTAGAGTCTCTATCTAAGACTTCAGGAATCACAGTTGAGACAAAATGTGATACCATGACCAAGTCTGCAAGATAACTTTGTTACACAAACAAACATATAAAGAAAAGACTCCTTGAGTCCTAAGTATGGAATAAAGAGCTGCTCAAGAATGGAAGAAATTCCTGAGATGCTAAAGAAAGAAAGGTAGGCATTAGGAGGAAATAGCAATCAGAATATCTTGAATTCATGGTGGATGGCAAAACACTTCTGGAACGCAGGTATCACTGGTATGCTACTTGGCCAGGTTTGCTATTTGGACAAACTGCCCTCTGGCTCCTTCCCCAAGTGCTACTTAGTTTTGATTGGAGAGTTTTTTTCCCCAAGAACACACATTTCCAATTTTTTTTTATTATTCAATCAAAGGCAATTGTCCTACAGTCTCAGAAACTTACTATTATTACACAAAGTAAAAAAAAACCTATGTAGTCTAGCTCTTGATTCTTTTTTTTTTTTTTTTGAATTTATTTTTACTGGACAGACAGAGATCACAAGCAGGCAGAGAGGCAGGCAGAGAGCGAAGGAGGAGAAGCAGGCTCCCTGCTGAGCAGAGAGCCCGACGTGGGGCTCTATCCGAGGACCCTGAGATCACGATCCGAGCCGAAGGCAGAGGCTTTAACCCACTGAGCCACCCAAGCGCCCCTATCTTGATTCTTTTAATAAACTTTTAATTTTGGAATTATTTTAGAATACTAGAAAAGTTGCAAAAATAACAGAGAGTTTTCATATACCCTTCCCCAGTTTCTCCCAACAGCACATTTGTCAAAACTAAGAAACCACTTTGGTACACTACTAACTAAACTCTGTATTGTGATTTTGCCAGTTTTCCTACCAATACCCTTTTTCTGGTTGAGGATCCAGTCCAGGATACACATTGCATTTTGTAGCTCTTTTTTTTGTTTGTTTGTTTTGATGTTTATAATCACTTAATGAAAGTTCCAAACATACCTTCACTGTGTTACAGGTGAGTTTCATGATGATGGAAGCTGATGAACTACGCACCCAAGTGAGCACATGATTCACTCATGGTTTCCCAACACCTGGATATCAACCAGAAAGATTCAGCAGGGAATAGCATGATCACTCAACCAGAGGCTCCTTGGGATTCTTACTTTCCTTCTTCCTTCTCTTCTTCCTCCACCCCTTAAGGACCTTCTGCAAGGGTATGGATGCTCAGGATGGGAGAAGGGGCTTGGAAGGGTGCCATCATACCAGTGCAAATGCATTTTGTAGCTCTTGATTTTTAAGGACGATTATTCTTCAGGCATGGGTCAATGCTGCCTCTTTTCCTGCTTGCTGCCAATGCTTTCGATATTTCATGGTTCATTAGCACCTGCTCTGGAGTGTGAGCAGGGGAAGGAAACAATTTTGAAATGCAAATTAGCCAAATGTTGTTATTTATTGGTTGGTGGCCATTAGCTCAGTTGCTAATAAGGCCAAGGTTATTGTAAATGAGTCAGATGGCTTTGCAATGACAGGGGAAATTTTGACCTGTGGCCATTATTTGCTCCCTCAACCCTATCCAGCTTCTCTTAAATGCAAACTTTCTGCCAGAAGGGGTAATGATAGGACCCCCTTTTACTATTACCTTGCTACTTAAAGTGTGGTTCATGGACCAGCAGCAGAAGCATCACCTAAAGCTTGTTAGAAATGCAGATTCTCAGGCCCTGCTTGGGTCTAAGAATCAGAATATTCCTTTTAACAGAATCCCCAGGTGATGAAGAAGCACGGTCAATCAATAAATGTTGATTGAGAACCTACCCTGTGTACGGTGCTTGAGTCTCAGAAGAGAAAAGGAAGCACATCTTGCTATCATAGAGCATACAGCCGAGTAGGGATTCCAGACAAGCAAAATGATAATTACAATTACAAAGGCATTTGCAGGGCTCCTGGGTGGCTCAGTCAGTTGGGTGTTCAACTCTTGATCTCAGTTCAGGTCTTGACCTCAGGGTCATGGGTTTGAGCCCCATATTGTACTCCTCACTCCTTAGGCTCCATGCTGGTCGTGGAGCCTACCTAAAAAAAAAAAAAAAAAAAACCTTCTCCCCACTCCCCATCCCCACAAAAAAAGCTTGTTAGGTTAGATCAAAGTCTGCAATGATAGGGTATAGCTAGAGAACAAGAGAGGGCCTAATCTTGAACTGGGGGACCAGAGGATTTTCAGAGAATATCATATTTGAGCTGAGACCTGAAGAATAAAAGGTTCAGCCACTTGAAAGAGGGAGAAAGTACAGAGAGTGGAGGAAAAGCAGGTTGGAGTGGAGGACTCTGGGGCAAAGGAGAGACCATGGAGTCTCCTGAGAATTACACATAATGTAACGGCTACAACATCCAGTGTCGGCACTGGGAATATTTGAAGAGGATGATCCAGAGGTTTCCTTCTCTCTGTATTCAACAGCATCATCAACACATATTATTTTAAGATTTTATTTATTTATTTGACAGACAGAGATCACAAGTAGGCAGAGAGGCAGGCAGAGAGAGAGGAGGAAGCAGGTTCCCCACTGAGCAGAGAGCCTGATGCAGGCCTTGATCCCAGGACCCTGGGATCATGACCTGAGCCGAAGGCAGAGGCTTTAACCCACTGAGCCACCCAGGAGCCCCAATAAATAAAAATTTTTAAAAAAGAAAAAGGGTATGTGAGTCCCATGGAGCTGGGGGTGATGCCAAGGTCAACAACAATGGGCTGGAAATGGGAAGCACAGATATTCATTTTCTACTGCCCTGTAACAAATCACCACAAACTTCATGGCTTAAAATGACACCCCACATATTAGCTGGCAGTTCAGCAGGTGAGAAATCCAGCAGGAGTGGTTGGGCTCACTGCTTAGATTCCCATAAGTCAAGGTATCAAACAGCTGAGCTTTTATATGGAGGCCCCAGGGAAGAACCAACTTCTAAACTCCTCCAGGGATTGCTGGCAAAACCCAGTTCCCCATGACTGTAGACGTGAGCTCTCTGTGTCCTCTCCTGCTACCAGCCAGGGTCCACCTTCTGCTCCTAGACAGTGCCCACGTTCTTTCCCAAGTGGCCCCTCGAAGCCAGCAACACTGCATCTCATCTCCCTGGTGCTCTGAGTCTCCCACTTCCTTGGCTGGGGCTGGAGACAGAGAGCTCTCCTCTCCCCACATGCCGTGAGATTAGATCAGGCCCACCTGGCTCATCTCCCTGGAATCAGGTCCCCTGTGCCATGGAATATATCACAACCACAGGTGATCTCTCAACCTGTTCAGGGGTTTGGGGATTAGGACACCTGTGGGGGTGGGGCGGGGGGCCATTTCAGAAATTCTGTCTGTGGCAGGAGCTGGAAATGTAAGTGGAGGTTTGGAATCCTACCTGATAGGCCTTGGTCAGCAACCAAGTTTTCCATAGAGACTTGTGGCAAGAGCACAGATGGAGTCGCCCTCTGATGAGCCCCTGGGAGGTATGCCTATGCACCGTGGTGACTGCACATGGTCGGAGGAAGTCTTCTATCCACCCGTGTTTTTGCTGATCTCCTGTGGGATTCTGGGGATCATGGCTACCTCTGGGGCCAAACTCTTCTTTCCCCTGAATTAGATCAAGATTTGACTCTTCTCACCATCCTGATAAAGGGGCCCTGTTTTGTCCCACAACATCCAGATCTGGAGATCAGTCCCATTCCGCTCTTGGCACAAAAAGCCACTCACTGTGTCATGGTGGGCAGACCTTACTGAGGTCTGAGATACACACCCTAAAGTCCCCCTGATAGCACTTAGACATATCTCTCCTTTGAGGTCCTTCATGATGCTTGGCTCTCTCCCCCTCTCTTCTCCCAGCTTCCCTTCCTGTACCGCTTGACTTCTTCCTTGCTCTCAGGAGCCAACCCGTCTCTCCCTTTATCACACACACAGCAGTTCTGTTCCCCCCAGCTCCAGACCTTCTTTTCACAGCTGATGGTTTGGCTAAAGCTTTGGTGTCACTGCATGGAAGGATCTAGCAGATTCGCTCAAGTCAAGACCACCCTCCTCCCAAGTTTTTGTCTGCCCGTGGGAGCGAGGTTGAAGGTGGTTCCCTCCTTGCAGTTTCAGGTGCTATGGACTCAAGTGCCAAGTGTAACGGGGGCACAGGGTTGGAGCACCTCCCAAGCAGATCAGAGAGGTCTAGATAGGAACAAGAGGCAGTCCTCCTCTCTGCCGTTCTATCAACAGGACCCCGTCTAATGAAGACCTTCGTCTTCATTACTTGACACTTAATCTTCTTTCAAGATTAATCTTAATCTTCTTAATCTCCTTCCTCACTCTCTTCCTTTTAAAGATTTTATTTATTTATTTGAGGGCAGAAGGGCAGAGGGAGAGGGAGAGAACCTCAAGAAGACTGCACACTAAGAGTGGAACCCAACTTCTGCCTTAACTTCTGCTGCGAGAGGTTATAAAAGCGGCACTTTTCACTAAATAGACTTTCAAAAAATACTCTCATGGTTAGCATCCACGTTGCGATGGATTGAGGGGTCTGAAGCCACATGCCCCTTAGCACATGGGCTTTTCTAGGTTAATGTTCCCAAAGTGTGCTACAAATATCCCTAATGATACATAAATCCTCCTCTGTGGGAGGATTTTGGATAGTACACAGGTGAACAGTAACAGAATTTTAATAGACATGTATTAATTTTAATGGGTACTAGAAGAAAATTGATAGATAGCATACCAGACCTGATTTCATGAATCAGGGACTTGATGAATTACATAACATTAATTGTTCATAAACAATTATTCACAAACACTATTGTTTATGGCAAGACTAGAGTTAGGGTAGATAGCCAAGTACTCTAGCAGAACATATTGATTTTATGGAAAATACTTAGTAAGTAACAGGTGATATACAACTTTGGCAAAAACCATGAGAATGGTGTTCAAATGACTGTTTGGGAAATTCTTTCCCAGTGACTCATTTTTGGGAGTCCCCTCCCTATAAAAAGAGGGAAAAGGAACAACTTGAGATAAAAAATCCTATTCTCAGGGCACCTGGGTGGCTCAGTCCGTTAAGTGTCTGCCTTAGGCTTGGGTCATGATCCCACCATCCCGCAATCGAGTCCTGCATCAGACTCTGTGCTCTGCGGGGAGTCTGCTTCTCCCTCTACCCCTCCCCCTCTGGTGCTCTGTCTCTCTTGAGCGTGTCCTCTCTTAAATAAATAAAATCTTTGAAAAAAAAAAATCCTCTTCTCCAATCTGTACCAGACCCCACTCCCAAAGACCACCATTCCTTTTAACTCCAGATATACTGAAAGGTCTGAATTTCTCTGCAGTGTCATAGAGACAGAACACCCGGAGCTGCAAGTAGGTTATCACACATCAAGGTTGGATCAGCCCATCAGTGGCACCAGAGGGTGGGGTGGGGAGGAGAAACTGCAAAATAAGCCTGGCTCCAGGAACAGCCTGTATTCAGCACGGAGCCATCAGCTCAGAAATACCGGACTTGGGTGTGTTTGTTATGGAGACTTACTACGGCAAAAGGGAGGGTGAGAACCTGGGATTTACTCTCCCCAAAGGGAAAGCTGGCAAGGTCATCTCCCAAGGGTCCCTGTCAAAAGCACAAGCCCCAGACGCACTGACAAAATAAGGGGACAGCGAGGAGCCACCCTACCTCCTTGTCCTTATTTTCATCCCTCTGACCGCAGGAGAGATACTGCAGATATATGACTCCAAATGTAATGAGTACAAATTGCAACTACTCCAAAGCTGTACCCTGATAATGCTTAACTGCAGCAGCAGGGAGATAAGACAAGAGACTGGACTGGAGGACATTTAGAAAAAAAGGGTCTAATAGGTCAGTGATTTCCAAACGCCCATCTACAGACCGGTGTCTGGCTGGCTAAGAATAATCACCTATATTGTGGATGGGCGTGTTTTTAAAATTTTTTTCCAGCTTTATGAGATATAATTGACATAAACATTGTGTACAATTGTTGATTTGATATACTTACATATTGCAAAATGATTACTACCATAAGATGGGTGTGTGTTTTACTCCTTGTCACCACCCAGGACAAGTTCTGGTTCAGGTTAGAAATGGATTCATGGAGGGGCTCCTCGGTGGCTCAGTTGGTTAAGTGTCTGCCTTTGGCTCGGGTCATGATCCCAGGTTCCTGGGATCAAGCCCCCTGTATCGGGCTCTCTGCTCAGCAGGGAGTCTGCTTCTCCCTCTCCCTCGGTCTGCTGCTCTGCCTACTTCTGCTCTCACTCTCTGTCCATCAGATAAATAATTAAGATCTTAAAAAAATAATAATAAATGGACTTTTGGAATTGGTATTTTTAAAAGGTGTCTGATGGTCCTGCTGTTCAGCCTAGTTTGCAGACTACATTTTGAGCATTTGAGACTCACATCTGGTTGCTTCTGCTTCCTTCCTCTTCCCACTGGCCCAGCCTGGCTCATTCCTTCCATGTTGGGTGACTCTGACAGTTTACTAACCCATCTCCTACCTCTCTCTTTCTTTAAACACTTTAGAGCCAAACCAATGACTGTAAAGGACAGAAAAATCCTATAAGAAAGAGAAACAGGATTTAGTGTTCAAAAAGACCATTACCTCTTGGGAAAATTCATGGAACCTCTCAAATCTGCAATTTTCCTCATTTTAAAGTAATAAATGTGCCCATGTTACTGGATTTTTGTAAGGATCAAACTAACCTATTGATTCAAGGACCTAGTGACATGTGGTCTATGTTAATCGCATCATTTCTATGCTTAGAAGCATCCAGTGGCTCTTACATAAAGCATCCCATGGTTGTCTGGCTGGTTGTTCTTCCTTTAAGAACTCTTTTCCTTTCCCTACTCTGCAAAATTCTGGAAGACAATGCATCTCAGATCCTCTAAGGTGGGCACAATCTAAGCCAATCAGACTCTTCTGGAAATCTGGATTTTGAGTGGGGATTCAAGGATGGGAGGTTTGAAGTTGAGTCATGAGTTCATCCCCTGGAGATCCCCTCTTGCCTGGTCAGTTCTTCCTTCAGTTCCGTAAATTCCCCGATGTCCTTCCAACAGATTGCCCATTTTTCCCTTTCAGTTAACCCAGAATTGGTTCCTGCCTTCTGAAACCGAAGAGCCCTAATTAACAGAGCTCATCGCCTACAGAGTGAAGCATGCGACCTCCTCACCCTATGTTACAAATTCTCCACATTGTGTTTGTATCTCACTTGATGATCCTTCCCTCTCTAAACTTCAGCCTCTATGTGACAATCCCTGCTGGCTAGTTATTATACTACTTGCATTTTATGGGCAAGGAGGGTTTCTAACTCATCTCTGTCCCATGCTAGATGGCTTGATGTATTTTGATCAGTTTTAATTGCGGACCAACTCTGACGTTTAAAAATAGCAAAAGGCATTCTGTGGCTCCAAGCAGAAATGGTTGCCAGAGATTAAGATTTGAGAAAATCTGGATATAAACCAAATTCTGGGTTTTTTTTTTTTTTTTTTTTTTTTTTTAGATTTTGTTTATTTGAGAGAGAGAGAGAATGCATGCACATATACAGGAGGAGGGGCAGAGGGAAGAGGGAGAAGCAGACTCCCTGCTGAGGTGGGAGCCTGATGCAGGGCTGAACCTAGGACCCTGAGAACATGACCTGAACCGAAATCAAGAGTTAGAAAGTCCACCCTACTGAGCCAACCAGGTGTCCCTCTATGAATATTTTTATTTTATCTTTTTTTTAAAGATTGATTTTATTTATTTATTTGTTTGTTTATTTATTTATCAGAGAGAGAGAGAGAGAGAACAAGCACAGAGAGTGACAGAGGGATTAGCAGGCTCCACATTGAGTAGAGAGCCTGATGTGGGACTTGATCCCAGGAGTCTGGGATCATGACCTGAGCCAAAAGCAGATGCTTCACCAACTGAGCCACCCAGGTGCCCCTCTGGGGATATTTTTAAAGCATATTCTAAAGGTATATTCTAGTCCTTTAGTTAGAAATTAGATTTGGAAGTTTAAAATAGAGGATCCAAATGAACTAGCCCACTGATGGTCAACGAGGCCAAACGTCTTTGGGTTTGCATATAACCCTCTGGGTTATGCATTTGGATGTTCAGAAAGGTTATTTGTACCCTCAGGACATTCTGATGACCCAGGAAATCTTACTCATAAGTAGTTAGTTTTGAACACTTAAATCAAACTATAACTTTTTTTAATTAAAAGAGTGCAAATTCTTAACTGATCACCAATAAAATTAAGAAACAAGATTTTAAGTTGATTTTAAGTTGATCTAGTAGCAAAACTATTAATAAATTCTCTTTCCTTTCCTTACCTGTTTTGCTCCCTCTGCTAAATTAGCTCCAGTCACCATTTAGTCATTGTTTTCTGGGTCCATGTTCACTAGAGGCTTTTTTATTCCCTGAGAGTAGAGAGAGAAAATGATTAAGGTAATTTCTCATTCCAGAATGATGCAATGACCAAGACAGCCTTGGAATCCAATGAAATTATAACCTGCTCTGGCACTTGCTAGTACTTTAACTTGGAGTGAGTAATTTTCCTTTTCCAGGTCTCAGTTTCTTTATCTGTACAATGGGGACAATAACATTGCCCCCCCACCCCCGCCCCCAGATCCAAGATTTTGATCCTGTTGGTGGCTGTGGGTCCTTGGAATTTTGTTAACAGTGGGTAGATATGAGGATCAGATGTATGAAAAGCCCTAGAACTGTGCCTGGAACCAAGTCAGTGTTCAATAAATGTTTCTTTCCCTTCTCCTTCAATGCTCTCTTCCCTAATATCTTCCATTCTTTTCCATCCCAGACCTCTGATTGCATTATATACAAGAATTATGCACATAAAACACATGCTTTTGATGTGTAAACATATTCTTTGTACATATTCACTCATTTGTTCAACAAACAGTTATTGGGAATCCATTTGTTCTGGGCACTGTGATAACCAGCTGGATAAGTTCCTTGTTCTCATAGATCTTATCCTCTAGCTGGGGAGTGTCCCCTCTGATGAGGAGCTGCGGGTGTGGGGAAGGAAAGCCACATGGACCAATCAGGGAAGGCTTCTCTGGAAAGGAAGCCTTTGAGGCCCAGAGGAGAGCCAGCCTGGGGTAAAGTACCTTAGGCAGAGGGCACAGCAAGTGCAAAGCCCCTGGGAAGGGGCAGCTTGGTGCTTTTGAGAAACAGGAAGTGTCCAGTGCCAGGAGGGATGAGAGTGAGAAGGGGGGATGGCAGGGCCCTGTTGGTCATGGTAAGGTGCTAGGATTGAAATGGGACACGCTGGAAATACTGAAGCAGGGAAGGAATGGGATCCGATTTAGGTTTAAAAAGCACCACTGTGGCTGCTGTGTTTCAGGGTGGATGGCAAAGGGCCAGGACGGAAGCCAGTGCACATGACTACATACACATGATACCAGGCAGGCATGTGGACTCCCAGAGTCAGAAAGGAGTGCAACGCGGCTCTGGTTCAGAGGTGTGGGTATTCCTGGGGCAGCCACCAGCCTGGGGACCACTGGTCCTCACCCCACCTACCCAGGATATTTTATATGCGTCCAGAGCCGGGAATCACTGTGTCCAGGTGAACTCTCTGGGGCCAGAGATCACTTTCCAGTTCCGACATCCCATTACTTCTACAATGCTCTTTATCGGTGGAGCTTCCCCCCATGCCCACTTATGGGACCAGTCAGCAACTCTCTTTCTCCTACTAAAGTTACCACCCCCACTGCCACACTCACCACCATCCAAGGCAAATCTCAGGAAAGGAAACTGGCTGCGGATGCTGGAATCCTGGATAGGAATGGGGTGATCAGGGGGCTCCTGGGTGGCTCACTGGGTTAAGCGTCTGACTCTTGATTTTGAACCCGGGCAAGATCTCAGGGTCCTGACATCAAGCCCCTGTGAGGGGCTTTGTGCTCAGCGGGGGAGTCTACTTTGGATTCTCTCTCCCTCTGCCCATGCCCCCGCTATCATGTGTGTGTGCTCTCTCTCTCTCTCTCTCTCTCAAATTAATTAATTAAAAAAAAAGAAAAGGAAAGAGTTTGTCAGTCTTCTGGGTATGCCCTGCAATCCCCCGCAGTTTTCCGTTCTGACAGATCCTTATACCCAGGGTTGCTGTGTGTACTACTCAGAGCCCAGTCCCTGACCAAGTCCCCTGGAAGGAAGGTGAACCGATGAGTGTCCTCCCTGACCCAGTCCGCATGTATTACTGGAGAATTTGAGGACTAGAAGGGAGTTTCACATAAGTAAATTCTAACTGAACCCTGGGTTGTTAGGGAGTGGAGGAGGGGACCAGACACTAAATATGGCCAGTCTTGTATTTCTGGAGCATTCTTAGAAGCTTGAGGTGGGAAGGGAACTTGATCACCTGCATTCTGGCAGGCTCTGTACTCTATAATTTACGGTCCTTACAATAGCTCCATGAAACAGTTGTTATTATTCTTTTAGAGATTAGGTAGCTGAGATTCAAAGAGCGAAAGTAACTTGGCCAAGGTCACACAGGGCCGGAGGAAAATCGAGTCAGCCCTGCACCCGTGCTGAGGCTCTGCCCACCACTGCCCTGTGCTCCCATTTGGTCTCCTTCCCTAGAATCTTCCTTCAATGGAGGGATAATCAGCATCACCCCTTTTCCCATGTCACCCCATTTGAGTTTAGGAGCCAGCTTTCCAATTCCTGCTTTCCAATTCCTCACCTGGCACTGTGTGCCCCCTACCAGGACCCTGCCCCTCTGTCCCCTCTGTCCTCTTCCTCCCTGCGTGTTTCCTACAAACCTGGACCAGAGCATCAAACAACCCTACAGTATTAAGAAGGAACAAAGCATGGAAGTTAAAAGGTTGTCCATTTTGCTGACATGTTTTGATGGAGGAACAGAGAGAGGGAACTGTTTTTACTCTTGTGTCTTGACATATCACTGGTTGCTTTGCCTGGGTTGCTGTGATTTTGCATGCATACTCAACCCTGAGAAATTTCCCAGCTACTTAAGGCCTACAGTCACCTCTCACTTTAGGCTATGCCCCCCAGAGTTAGCACTTACATAGGAAATCAACTTACCCTATAAGGTTCTCTTGTTGTTGCATAGGACACGTTATAACTAGCTCCCCCACACCCCCACACAGCCCTCATTAAACCAAGAGGTTAATTCATTTTGTTTTTTAAGATTTTATTTATTTGAGAGAGAGAGAGAGAGAGCACACACATGCGTGAGCATGAGCAGAGCCGTGAGAGGCAGAAAGAGAAGCAGACTCTCTGCTGAGTAGGGAGCCAGACTCCTAGCTGCATCCCAGGACCCTGCGACCATGACCTGAGCCCACGGCTGATGCCTAACCTGACAGACTGAGCCACCCGAGCGCCCTTTAAGGGGTTAGTTTTATATATCATTTGTGTTTCTCAACACCCTCAGTTGCTGATGGTTCTTGTCTGCCAAGTGATTGGCTGACCCTGTCCTAGGCCTGGACCATTCGATTTACACCTGAAAGGTAGCGCCACACCCTACTCCTAGACCTCACTGGACAGGGACTAGAGAAAAAAGCACGGGCGTTTGCTTTCAAGTCACAGTTCAGTCTCTGGAGGAAGCCACTCCTGTAAGCAGCTTCCTCTCCCACCTGAAGGAAGCCTGGGGCTCCTGGAAGACCCCTCCCCCTTCTCCTCCCCCAGGAACTCTGGAGCTAAAGTCTTTATCTCAGGCACTCTCACGGGTTCTTTATGGGTCTTATCTTACTTCATTCTCCCAGCATACCTAGGTGGTGTTATTCCTGTTTCAGAGCTAAGGGCACTCAGGACCAGAAAGGGTAAGTAACTTGTTCCAAGGTATAGACCGGGAAGAGCAGAAATGAGTTTAGAACCCAGGTGTGCTGGGTCGCGAAGCGTCTGAGCATCTGAGACTCATTTCTGTGCTTCAGCTCAACCAGGATTCAAGGTTCCTCAAGGTGGAGACCAGGTTTGGGTTCCCCACAGGCCTTAGCATAGGGCAGAGGCAGAGTGAGTGTTTGCTCAGTAAATTGTCAGAGGAAGTTCACCCTGATTACCTAGCGTGTGAGAACCAGTACTGGGGAAAGAGGAAGTGTTTGTGTAGTGATAAGGCCTGTGTGCTTGATAGTGGCTGCAGGCCGTGGGCCCGGGACAAGAAGTGGGGGGATGGGCCCCCGAGTGGGTCCCCTAACAGGGGCTGATGGGAGAGTTAGGGGCAGCCAAGAGACCTAGAATTTGGGGAAGGTTGGGAGGGACACTGTGAGGATTGACTGGTTGTTGGTTTCCCTGACATCCAGGCCTACTGGATTCCCCCACTTGAAGGAGTGACAGAAGCAAGAAAGGAAGAGGGAGGCAGGCTCTCTGTGGATACAAAGGCCACCTGGAGGTTGTGGGAGAAACCAGTCAGAGCGGCTGTGTGAGAGGCAGCAGTTGGCATTTGGGTTTGGGAGACCCCAGGGGTCGATGTGGGATTTGAAGGGACTTCCGGGAAGATGGAGGGGAAACAGGACTTGGTTCAGTACCTCAAGAGAAGAGGACATTTTCTTGCAGGACCCCATACAAAGAAGGCAAAGCACGTTAGCAATGGCTCGGAGGGATCAGAGAAGATGGGATTTGGTGTGAGGAAGCTGTGGGAGAGGTTTAGGAAGCTGGTTCAGAGAGATCTCGGGGCTTTACAAGGGTAATGCCTGACTGGAGGGCAGGGTGGGGTGGGAGGAGAGCAGGGAAGCAGTGGGAGAGGGGACCCAAGCTGATACTTCACATCTGCACCTCACCATTCACTGACTGTGGGACTTTGGGGAGATTTCTTAACCCTTCTGACCCTCAGTTTCCTTAGCCATAAAATGAGAGATAGTAGTAATACCAGCTACCGTTGGAATACCACGGCTACGCAGGTAAAATGAGATAAAGCACGAACTGAGTTCAGCACAATGCCTGGAAAAGAGAAAGGCTCCGTAAATATTAGCAGTAACTGATGATGGTGCGACGATCAGAGTTTGTTCCTGGGAAGGCGGGATCTAGGAATATAGTGGAAAAAAGGAGCCACTGGCAACCTCTTCTGTTTCATGACAACTTAGGTTCACTGAGGGCATCGTATGTGCCAGACCCCGTTCTGTGTTGCAGACGTTTTGTTTCAGTTAATCCTCCCCATAACCTTCTGAGTAGGCACCATACTGAACCTCATTTGCACGAGGAAGCAAAAGCACAGAGGGTTTAGGTAAACAGTCTGAAGTCACACAGGTAGTGATGCCAGGCCCGCACACCAACGTCCTGCCTCTCATCAGCTTAAATAAATGTAAGACATCAGACAGCCAGCCAAGAATAAGCCATAGAGTTCACAGCGTAGCATAGGGCTTTTCAGACCTCTGGGATGTCAGAATCTTCTAGGAGATGATCTAAAATGCACATTCCAGGGCCCCCTGGCCAGAAAGGCTGCTTCTGGCTTCAGGGACAATAATAGGGGCTGGAGCAGGAAGGTCAGAAATTTATATTTTTTTAACCAGTCCCAGAGGGGCTGGTGGTCTGGAGGTAGGAGGAGAGCACATGGACGGTACAGAAATAACTAGATGGTCCAATGGAAATAATATCTGAGTGGCATGAAGTGACAAGTTCTCCCAGATAAGGTGGGATTTGACCAAGGCTTTTTAAAAAATTGAGATATAATGGACATATAGCATTATATTAATTTCAGATGTACAACATAATGATTCAATATTTGTATACATTGCAAAATGATGACCTGGGATTTAAGGATGGATAGTCTCCATTTGGAGGATGTATTGGCTTAAACTGTGTCCCCCAAAAGATATGTTGAACTCCTGATCCCAGGAACCTGTGAACGTGACCTTATCTGAAAAAAGGGTCTTTGCAGATGTAATTAGGTTAAGGATCTTGACAGGAGACTGTCCTGGATGATCTGGGTGGATCCTAAATCCAAAGGCAAGTGTCCTTGTAAGAGACAGACAGAGGAGAGATGCAGAGAGAAGTCTGTGTGAAGACAGAGGCAGAGATGGGAGTTACGTGGCCACAAGCAAAGGAATGCTTGGAGCCACCAGAAACCAGAAAAGGAGAGGAAGAATTCTCTAGAGTCTTCAGATGGAGTACCTCCCTGCTGACACCTTGATCTCGGACCTCTGGCCCCCAGACTGTGACACAATACATTTGTGTTGTTTTCACGATCCAGTTTATGGTGATTTGTTATGGCAGCTCTTGGAAACTAATACACACTTGTATCCTACCCACAGCATTCACCCCAGGGAGGTCTTTGTGATTAGACACTGAGCTATGGAAGCCACAGCCTGTGGACTTCTCAGTTGTGTTTGCTGGAACCCCAGCCAGGGCACAAGACCCTAAAGGAAATTGATGGAGCACACCCATTAGGGACTTGGTGGCATCACCTTTGCCAGCTTGTGACTTCTCCATTTCTCCTTGGATGAAGGCTCGTGAAAGTCAAAGAAAGTCTTAGTCTTCTGGCTTCTCATTTTACAAAGGGGGAAGTCACACTTAGAAAGCATAGTTTCCAGCCCAAGGTCCCCCAGTAAGTGGTGGCAGGGCAGGGCCAGGACCCCTGTCTAGAACATACATCTCCTATGGGATGTTCAGTCCATGGCTGTCCATGTGGGCTTGCCACAAAGCCCTGGTTATTATAATGCTGTAATGTTGTTACTTGAATTTCACTCCAAAAGACTCGATTATCTGCAACGAATTTGCTCGGTGGTCAGTCTTCTTGCCCTTGACCAACATGTGGGTGGTGGTGCCTGACCTCTGGCTTAGATATTCTGATGGTTCCCTTCCCCGTAGCTGGGTCTTCTGCTTTAGGGATGCAAGTTGAGCTATCTTTGGAAGCTGCTATCTGAAATGCAGAAGTTGGCCATCTGTAGGACTGAGAGCACTGGCTGTGGTCTGTGAAACACCAAATCTTGGAGAAGTATCTCTTTAGAAAAGTTATTAATACTTCCTTGTCCACGTGCCACAATGACTTTCTGCAAGGGAGAAGAAAAAGATTCCCTCGTGTGCCTGTGGAGAGCTTCCTCCTCATCTGAAGCCCTTGCTTCTCATTCCTTTCTCTCTGTAGCAGTTGAGCTGGTAGAACGTGGCCACCCAAGGAATAAGCCTTGTCCCCAAGCTGGTGTTCCAGGTACTCTACTTACCAGAGGGCTGATTTTGTGCTGTGTTCTAGGAGAAAGGACAGCAGGGCCTCAGCAGAAGAAATCAAGCCAAGAAATATTTATTGAGAGCACACTACTTAAAAGGCATTGATGGGGCGCCTGGGTGGCCCAGTGGGTTAATTGCTGCCTTCGGCTCAGGTCATGATCTCAGGGTCCTGGGATCGAGCCCTGCATCGGGCTCTCTGCTCAGCAGGGAGCCTGCTTCCTCCTCTCTCTCTCTGCCTGCCTCTTTGCCTATTTGTGATCTCTCTCTGTCAAATAAATAAATAAAATCTTAAAAAAAAAATAAAAGGCATTGAAAGGTTAGGTGTTAAAAATAGGAATGGGGTTAATAAGGGTTAAGGTGGAACATTAGGGTTGAAAACTAATACTCCACCTTAACCCAAGGAAGTTTTTTAAAAACCTGATGCCCAGGGGACACCCCATACCATTGACATCTGAGGGTGGGAGTCTGGCATCAACACTTTTCAAATACCCCAGATGATTCCAGTGGGCAGGACCATCAGGGAACCACTGAAATATGCTATTCCTAGGAATTATACCCAGATAACTCTTGTTTTCCGTGGTATGGATGGGTTCTAAGTGGGTCCTAGGCATTGGCAGTTCTTAAAGAGCTGCTCAGGTGACTTCGGGGTGCAAAGGCGATTCAAGTGAAGTAGTAATGAGAAGTCATATAGGCATTATCAAGATTCCTGCAGCCGGTGCTCTTGTCCCATCCATATGGCCTGTGTCTCTCACAATATGGAGGTTTGGTTGAAGAAGAATGAGTTTTGGTAGATTTCAGAGACAACTAGTGGTGGTGGACATCAGATGTTGCCTGCTTAGTAGCCTACCAAAGAAAATACATTAACCCGAAATGTTCTCAGAATTAAGAGAGAAGACTGGAAACAGTGTAGTCCTATGTTCCAGGTTACCCAGCTTTAAGGTCTTAGAGTACTTTTGAAGTAATCCCAAGGCCTCTGAGGATCTGCATATGGACAAGCTTCAGGCATGGCTGTGTCTAGACACAGAGTGTAGCTAATGTTTTGGGGTAGATGCATTTGGTTCTCTGTTAATCCTCCTTTGGAGTGTCTCAACTCTGGGGCTACTTGACAAAGCACTGAGTAATTTTCCCATTTCTTCTTTCTTTCCCAATACTTTTTTTCTTCTTTGTAGCATAAGTGGCCATAGACATAAGGTAAGTAAGGGCCCCTGCAGTTCCCATCTTACCTCCCTGACCCTACTTCCTTCTCTGCTAGAGTCCCACCTTCACAGCTCTTCTTTTTTGTCCCTTGGTTCTTCCACTACAACTAATTCAGTGGATTTCTCTTCATCTCATACCTTCCTTGAGATTTCCAGGACGTCACCTCTCTGCACGGGGCTCTAGGGCTGGTGTTCTCCATAAACAAACAGTGCTTATGGGGCAGAGGAGATGCCTCCCATCTTCAACTCCCGAAGTTGGTCTTTTCAACTTCTGTTTCCTGTCAAGGCATATGGGTAGTGTTGATGGTTCATGTGATGGCTCTTAAGCTTTCTGAAACTTGTTCTTTTGGGATACATTTTATATCCTTTACTTGCATCATCCCTAAAATTCTTCCTAATAATTTTTTTTGTTGTTAAATCCAGACTTTTGGGTGCTCTCAGCTCATATATATTACTATATAGTACTAGAATGTTGAACCTGGTAATCAGGATTTACAGGCTGTAACATATAGAGCAGGGTCCCGATAGTTTATCTTGACATGTTGTATGGACAACAGTGAGGAAAGACATTAATTTTCATGGAGAACTGGTGAGCAGTTCTTGTTTCCCACCTAGGAAGATAAAACTTTAGCACCATGGGAATCTGGAGAGGAAGATAAGTCTTTTTTTTTTTTTTTCTTCCCAAGTAAGTGAATCGAGGGGTGATGCTAATGGATGCTACCGGTTTCACACCAACTATTGACAACATCACAGATATTCTGGAAGACTTAAATTCACTTAAGCATAAAAGTTATATTATGAATATAAATGAGGATAGAAAAAAGGAATCTACTCAGTAGTGTTGGAACACAATACAAAGTACCGTGTTTTATCAAAAGTAATCACAACGATGTCTGAAAATTGGGGTGCAGTTAGGAACTTTCATTTCTATTCTCGACTCGAACACTGACTCACTGTATGGCTTGAAGCCAGTCACTTAAAAGTTTTAAACCTCAGCTTCTCCATATGAAAAATGGCAATTAAAATACTAGATAGAGGAACTAGTATTTATTGAGCAACTGCTCTATGTTGATGTGCTAAATGCTTTATTTTATGTTGTATTCTGATTCATTCCCCAAATATTTATGGAGCACTTAGTAGTTACAGGGTATTGTACCTGTCCTAGGGATATACCAGGCACAAAACAAAGACCTGGCTTTCTCAGAGCTAAAATGCTAGTAGGGCTGGGTGAGAATAAATAAGAAAAGTAATATCAAGGGTGCCTGGGTAGCTCAGTCATTGAGCGGCTGCCTTCAGCTCAGGTCATGGTCTCAGGGTCCTGGGATTGAGTCCTACATTAGGTTCCCTGCTCAGTGGGGGGCCTGTTTCTCCCTCTCACTTTGCTCTGTGTGTCAAATAAATAAATATTTTTTTAAAAAAGAAAAAGAAATATCAAGGTACTTTTAAATATCAACGAGTGCTATATAGATAATAAAACTAGATCGTGGGACAGAAAATAATGCAGGGAAAGTGTTACTCATGCAGGGTGGGCTCTTTAGGAAGAGACATTGGAGTTGGAACCTGAATGATGAAGAGCAGCCTGCAGAGTCTGGAGTCCATGGGACAATATCTGGGAGAGAGCGTTCCAATTAGACAGTAAGTGCAAAGGCCCTGGTGCCCTGTGACTATAGATAGGAGAGTGAATGGTTGGGTGGCGAGAGGGAGTGATCACTGGTTAAAACAAGATTAGAAAGGTAGGAAGGAGCCAGACCACAGTGGCCTTTTGGGCTGTGATAAGGTATATAGGCTGTATTCTGATTGATCTGATGTACATTTTAAAAAATCATTAAAAGTGTATTAAGGAGCATAGTGCAAGCAAGAACAGAGGCAGAGACAACAGCAGGGAGGCTGTTTTCTCACTTAGGTAAGAGAAGCAAACTTTCAGTAAAGGATCACATAGTAAACATTCTAGATTTTGTGAGCCACATAGTTTCTTGGGTGATACAAGAACAGGAGTTTGCATGCTGGATTTGGCCTGTCCAGCTGGGCAGCAGCTTGCCAAATCTTGGCTTAGAGAGAAGTAGAAACTGATTGGCATATATTTAGGACACAGGACGGGTAGGACATGCTGATGAATTGCCTCTATGTACGGAGACGGTAAGAGAAAGAGGAAACACGGACGGCCTCAGTGAAGAAGTAGAAGGTGGTGCCATTTACTGAGATGGGGAAGAAATAGATTTGGCGGGGGAGGGGGAAATTAAGAGTTAAGTATGAGTTGCCTATTAGTCATCCAGTTTGGAGATGTCAAGTAGGGAGCCCGATACAGACTCTGGAGTTTAGAGGAGAGGTAGGGCTGGAGATCCACATTTGAGAGTTATCGGCTTATGGATGCTTTTAAACTCATGAGGCTGGATGAGCTCACTCCCAAGTGCAGCACAAAGGTTCCAGGAACAGGTCCAGGGGGACTGCAGAAATTAGAGGACCCATAGTACTCCTTGAAATCACTCTCTGGGTCAAAGAGTGTGACACATGACAAATATTGCCAAATTGCTCTCCAAAAGGGTCTTTTGTATCTGCACAGAACCCATCTTGTTTTAGCTGTTTAAATACACACTGTGAGCAGGGCTGTACACACGAGTGGGCAGGGGCACAGAGTTAGGAATTCTTGACTGCTTCTGCATTGGAGTCGGGTGTGGGAGGGTGCTCAAGCCACACTAGAGGATGAGGCCAGTTAAAGGAGGCGGTTAAAGGAAAAGGCAGAAGGCAGAAGTGCTTCCAAGGGCTTCTGAGCACAGAATGACCCAGCAAGTTTATTACAAAGGCAGATTTTTTAAAAAGGAGCTGCTCCCTCTCATATCCGTGAAAGGCTGAGAAACCTGTAGGGAAGGGATAGTCTAGGTAAAGAGTGTGTCCTGGTGACATCTGTTCACCTCCAGGATCTTGGGAATCTTGAGAACCTGGGTCTGGCTAGGTACATTTCAGGCTGATGGGATGGCAGAGACTGTGAGGCTAAGAAGCAGCATTTTTTCTGGTTGTGAGACACTTTGCATTTGCTCTCTTTCCCCCCACAAAAGGTATAAAATAGCGCCTCCTTCAATGCAGAAGATACAAAGTTTAAAGTTTGGGCTCCCCAGAAGTATCTACTCAGCCTTCTAGGTGCACAGAATAAAGCAGAGAATGGTTTTGGGTTTTTTTCCTGTGTTCTTATACGAAAACAGTAACACATTTTTCAATTAAAAAAAAAAAAACATTTTGTTGGCAAAACTGAAATCATACCTACACTTTAGATCTGTTATGGATTAAATAAATTTGTATGAAAACAGCTAAGGAATAATGGAAGGAGTTTGCTGTTAGGCCTTTTGCTAGGAGCTAAGGAATTAATCTTGCAGTTACTGAGCCAATATTTATTGTAGACTAGGCCCTATTTTAGATTCAGAAGATAAAGCAGTGGACAAAATAGACAAAAAGTTCTGCTTCTCACAAAACAGACAACCTAGCTAAGGGCACAGATTAATAAACACGACAAATAAATAAATTGTATACTGTATAAAACAGTGATGAGTGTTATGGACAAAAATACAAAGGAGGGAACGGGAACAGGAAGTAGGTGGAGGCAGGATAAGTGAGAATCAGGCCAAGAAAGTACATGTGGGCTGCTACTTAGAATCAATTTCTCTAAGTCTCGGTTTCTTCATCTGTATAATAATAATAGTGCCTACCGAAAACAAGGTTCGGGCCCTCAGACTGACTTTGCCACTTTTAAACAATGGGATTTTGGTCTCTGAGGACCTCAGTTCAGTTTCCCTTCTGTAAAATGAATAGACTTGTCTAGCCTATGGTGTTTGAAAATGTCAAGTGAGATAATTAGGTGAAGATATTTAAAAACATATAAGCTATTATATAAATGTAAGATAGAAATTAAAACACACACACACAAACACACACAAACATGCACACGCAACCTCAGGATTTTATGGGATGCAAATCTTTGGCTGATGGTCAGCAGAGCCTAAGGACTGAGAGTTTAATGGAGTAGATAACTCCTTGGTACTGATCCCCTGGCCAGGCAGGGAAAAGGCCAATGCAAATTATCAGAATGTACTGCGTAGACTAGCAATCTTATCTTAGATGAGGGATAAAATAATCAAACTAAATGTTCTTAACTGGACACCTCATAAAATAATTATTATATGGTATTTGTCAAATTTTAAAATGCTTTATAGCTCCTTTATGTTTGTTCTTGTTTTGCTTGTGGGACTTCAGTTCCAGAAGAACCGGAAGGACTGAAAGGAGATATTAAATACTGAAAGCAGACAGTCCATCTTTTGGGTATTTCTGTAGATGCTCAATGAACACTAATCAAAGCAGATGATTCTAAACATGGGCTGTTGTACACAGTCTATATTGTAGTCCTTTTTCATCTTCCTATTTTCTTCAGCCCCGAATATTTGATAGCAATAGTGATTTGTTAAATCAATACATGTTAGTATTTATACATAATATAGTGTCCAGCACATAGTAGGTACTCAATATTATTAAAGAAACACGTGAGTGACTATCATGTAAATTTACTTACTACAGACTGGCCTATTTGATCCCTAAGGTGTTTATGCATTTAAAACACACAAACACTTGACAGGGCTTCTCCGGTAAACCGCACCAGCTCCATCTCTTAGGCTGAACTAAAACACTGTTTTATTCAATTTAAATACAAAATACTGGGGCGCCTGGCTAGCTCAGTGGGTGGAGCATGCAACATTTGATCTGAGAGTTGTGGATTCGAGCCCCACCTTGGACCTAGAGATTATTTAAAAGTAAAATCTTAAAAAAAAAAAAAATCCAACTTTAGTTTGAATGTTACCTAACATAGTAGGCACCTAAGGTTTACTAAATCAGATGCACGTTCAGAAAGCCGTTACTCCAATCCAAATACTCTGTTCAAGTGCATTCAGGATGGCACCCAGCTCACATCCAACACGTAACCCGTACACCTAATCTGAGATACTGGCCGCTGGCCTAATAGCCAAATTGGAGTCTTTCCGCTCAGCCTCTTAAACTTTTTTCTTCTTAAGTGCTCCACGTCCCAGCCGTCACGGAGGCTGCAAGGTGCTTGGACTGCACATCCGCCTCCGCCGGGAGCGTCTAGGCGGCCGGTGGGTGGGCCCTACGAAGGCCTTGTGGCTGCTTCCTATTGGGTAGTGGTTGCTATGGTAGCGCCGACTTTAAAACTCGCGGTTACTACTTCCGGAAGCTAAAGGAGAATTACTTCCAGGGCTGCCCATACTTGTTACGGCAGACTGAGCAGTCGCTAAGCTCAACAAAAAAGAAACTTGTGCAGTCGACAGCTGGAAAATCTTACTTAACCACATTGACTTGTGGATACTACGTGGTGTCGTATCCTTTCTTCCCTTTCAAAAGACTTATCCTGCGGTCCTCGTCTATTTGCCAGTCTCCAAAATGGCGCCCACGGCATTAGGTCAGAGGTGAATCACGTGGGCCCTCCCGGTTCCGGCGCGGTAGAGGCCCGAGGCGGTGAGCAGTCTCCGGCACCATGTCGGGTTTGTCCGGCCCACCAGCTCAGCGTGGCCCTTGCCCGTTAGCACTGCTGCTTTTACTCCTGCTTGGCCCCAGCTCGGTGTTCGCCATTTCCTTCCATCTGCCCGTTAACTCCCGCAAGTGCCTCCGCGAGGAGATCCACAAGGACCTGCTGGTGACGGGCGCGTACGAGATCACCGACCAGTCTGGGGGCGCTGGCGGCCTGCGTACCCACCTCAAGGTGCGGCAGTGGGCGGCGCGGGGAGGGAAGACCGTAGGCGTCGACGAGGGGAGGCTGGGGATGGGGACAGGAGCCGGCGGGCGGAGGCCTCGAGCGCGGCCTGGCCTCCCCGAAGCACGAAGGGTGCACTGTCGACACCGCCCCCTCACCCCGCTGGTTGGCGTTCGCGGGGCGGGGCCGGGCGCCAATGCCAGGGAACCCTTGGAAGGACCGCGAGGCCTTGGCGGATGTGGTGACAGCTGCGCTGCGGCGGCCTCAACTTTGGGTCGTGGTCCGGGTCCTGTACGAGTTTCGGTCTTAAGTATCTTGAACTGTGACTTGTTTCTCCAAAGAAGTCTCTGGGCGTTGAGTATTTGTGGGTATCTTCAGACAGACCAATACCTGCAGGAAAATCGTGGAGACACTGAAGCTTACTGTGAATTAAAAACCCTGATTTTATTGAGTGGTGGCTGTGTGTCAGGTCCTGTGCCCCTTTATACGCGATACCATTTAGTTCGTACTCTGCCCTATGAAGTGGGTACCCTTGGCCTCATATTACACGTGAGCAAACAGGCTCAGAGAGATGATGTCAGAGCTGGAATTCTTAGTTTGGGAGTTAAGTAAGGGGAAAGAAAAGTACTGCAATCTTACACTCTCCTTTTTATTTGTGATTCCTGTGCTTGTTTAGAGTCGATCGCAAAATGGTCTCAGTCTAATACTTATTTCTTGGTACCCCAGAGTCTGGATTTGGCCAATTTTTATGTAAATTTCAGCAGTACTCTTGGATGGTGATATCTACTATTATAATGCCAGTTTGGTCCTGTTTTGCTATTAGGATCATCAGCCCGATCTTTGAAACATTAATATGATTTTAGTCAAGATTTAATTGTGCTTTATTTACTCGCAATAAGCGTTTTGTTTTGTTTAACAAAAGGGGTCTTTAAATAGGAAGAAACATTTTCGTTTTTAGTAGAGCTTTGGATGTAATAAGACTGTTATTTTTGTTTAAGGTGTTGGAACCCAGTAGTGGTAATAAATGCAATTTATTTATACTTTATTTGGGAGATATAAACTGTTTTTAGGGGCGTTACTCAGTGACCCTTTGTTTTATTTTCTTCAGGTACCAAACTTCTGTCTGGCCAAGAAAGCTGTGATTGTATAATTTTAGAGGCTTAAATACAACATTTTGCTGCCAGCTCCTGGAAGGATACAGTGCATAGAATAAGAGAATTTGAGCAATGAGGCAGACATTACTCTCATCTCCAGTGTTGCCCCTCTGATTTGTATTTCTTTTTTTTTTTCTTTCAAGATTAATTGATTGATTGATTTGACAGAGAACACAAGTAGGCAGGGGGAAGCAGGCTCCCTGCTGACCAGAGAGCCTGATGCGGGGCTAGATCCCAGGACCCTGGGATCATGACCTGAGTCGAAGGCAGAGGCTTTAACCCACTGAGCCACCCACGTGCCCCTGGTTTGTATTTCTAATTTGAAACCCTTCAGTGGCTCACTGTTGCTCATCTGATAAAGTTTAAATTTCCCAGCATGCTCCGTAGTACTCCCTGTGATCTGTATCTGAAGCTTTGTCGCTCTCCATCTTCTGTTGTAGCTATTTTGCTTTATCTATCTTATTTAACTGTTAGTATCCTGGGGGAAGGAATTATTTTCATGTTCATATTTTCCAGAATATCAGGCATATGGCCTTGCTACTAGTGAGCACTTATACAGGATAATGTTGCTTTGTGGCCTCATGGGAATTACATCTGTCTCCAAGGTTGTTGGGGAGACCTCAGTAGCAGGAATCTGTACATCTACACACTAGCATTTTGCTATCACTCATTTGCCGTCCCTATGTCTGCTCTGTTCTCTTGCTTCTAGCCAGCTTAATTGAACTACTCCTGGGGTCCTAAACCCAAATGCCAAGTAGTCCATCTAAATTAATGAATTTGGCCAGGCATGTTTAAAACCAGCAACAATAAATGGGGGATAACTGGGAGCAGTAGTAATAGTTAATTTGGAGTAACCAGTACTAATCTCTTGATGTAGGCCTTACTGGCATGTTTAATTTTTCATACGAAGTCAGAAATCCAGATTTTGATGTGAAAGCTCCTGATTTTTTTAAAAAAGATTTTATTTATTTATTTGACAGAGAGATCACAAGCAGGCAGAGAGGCAGGCAGAGAGAGAGGGGGAAGCAGGCTCTCTGCTGAGCAGAGAGCCCGATGCGGGGCTCCATGCCAGGACCCTGAGATCATGACCTGAGCTGAAGGCCTGCTTAACCCACTGAGCCACCCAGGTGCCCTGAAAGCTCCTGATTTTTAAATATCACTAATTCAGATTAGCTTTGGCATTGGTTTGTTTGCAAATGTTTTTTTCTTTTCTTTCTTTCTTCTTTTTTTTTTTTTTAAAGTAGGGTGCATTGCCAATGTGGGGCTTCAACTCAAAACCTTGAGATCAAGGGTCGCATGCTCTACTGACTGAGCCATCCCGGCGACCCTGGTTTGTTTGCAGCTTTGTAGAAAAGAGTATGGTCAGCCCAGTATTGTAAGTGCAGTACCCAGATTTAGTAATTATCAGGATGTTGCCACACTTTTTTCATCGAAACTGCCTCTCCCTTCACATTTTATGCTGAATTGTTCTAAACTAAGTCCCAGATAGCATGGTATTTCAATCTTGCATACTTCAGCATGAATCTCTTTAAAAATATGAACATAATCACAGTGTTAATGTGGCTATAACCACACCTTGCAAAACTAACAGTAATGCTGATAGTACACTCACTTCATATTCAGGTTTCTCCACTTGTCTCAGAAATACATTTTTTTTTTTTTTAAGATTTTATTTATTTATTTGACAGAGAGAGATCACAAGCAGGCAGAGAGGCAGGCAGAGAGAGAGAGAGGAGGAAGCAGGCTCCCCACTGAGCAGAGAGCCCGACGCGGGACTCGATCCCAGGACCCTGAGATCATGACCTGAGCCGAAGGCAGCAGCTTAACCCACTGAGCCACCCAGGTGCCCCATGAATTTTTATTTATTTATTTGACAGACAGAGATCACAAGTAGGCAGAGAGGCAGGCAGAGAAAGAGGGGGAAGCAGACTCCCCGCTGAGCAGAGAGCCCGATTCGGGGCTCGATCCCAGGACTCCGGGATCATGACCTGAGCCGAAGGCAGCGGCTTAACCCACTGAGCCACCCAGGCGCCCCCAGAAATACATTTTTAAATTAATTTGTTGTATCTCTCAGATCTCTCCCAATTTAGAGCAATTCACTCGCCCTCCTTCCTTTTTTTTATTCTTGCAGTTGTATTGTTAGAGTCAGTTGTCTTTAAAGAATGTCCTGTGTTGTGGATATGTCTATTTACTTCCTTGAGGTATCATTTCAACACTTCCCCATATTTCCTGTAAACGGAATCAGCCATAAAGATGTAATTAGATTCAGGTTTATCTTTTGGGTGAGAGTATGTGGTATCGTGGCAGAGGACGGTACTTTTCATGCCTCTTAGTGCTAAGATTGATCAGTGGGTTCACGTGTGTAGTAGTAGCCTACTGCTGCTGTAACAAATTATGACAAACTCAGTAACATAAAACAAGAAGTATATATATTATAGTTCTGGAAGTCAGAAGTCCAAAATCAAGGTGTCAGCAAGGCAGTGTTGTTTCTGAAGACTCTAGGGGAGAATCTGTTTCCTTGCCTTTTCCAGTGTCTAGAGACCACGTGCATTCTTTAGTTGGTGACCCCTTCCTGCATCCTGAAAGCCTGTAATTAGTATCTCTAAATCTTTTTCTCTTTCTCTCCCCTCCCTCTCTCTTCTGCCTCTCTCTTTCCGGTATAAGCACCCTGTGATAATCTCCTTAACTCAGCCTCTAATCACTCTTGCAAAACCTCTTGCCATGTAATACAACATTCACAGGTTCTAAGGATTAGGATGTGGACATCTTTGGGGAGGTGGATATTATTCTACTACCTACCAAGGTGGTAACAGCTCAGAGCCTCCCTTGTAAAGCTTCTCAATCTTTTACTTATCGGTCCATTGATAACTGCTGTGAGAATTTGTTTCATTAAGGTTGTGTAATGATTTTTCTAATTTTGTTATTCCTTCCATATTTATTAGTTGGAATTATTTTTTTTTCTTTCTAAGGATTTTATTTATTTATTTGAGAGAGAGCGCACACTTGATGGGTGGAGACAGGAAGAAGCAGACTCCCCACTGAGCAGGGATTGAGGCTCAATCCCAGGACCTGGAGATTATGACCTGAGCTGAACGAAGGCAAATACTTAATCAACTGAGCCACCCAGACACCTGTTAGCTGGAATTATTCTTAAAGAATTCATCAGTTTTTTTAAAAGGATTTATTTATTGAGAGTGAGAGCGAGCACGTGTACAGGACAAGCAGAGAGAGGGAGAGAGAACCCCAAGCAGACACCTGGCTAAGCATGGAGCCTGACACAGGTCTTGATCCCAGGACCCAAGATCATGACCTGAGCCAAAATGAAGAGTCCGATGCTCAATCTACTGAGCTACCCAGACTCCCCAAGAATTCATCAATCCTTTTTTTAAGATTTTATTTATTTATTTGAGGGAGAGAGAGACACACACAGTGAGAGAAGGAACACAAGCAGGGGGAGTGGGAGAGGGAGAAGCAGGCCTCCTGCTGAGCAGGGAGCCCGATGCAGGTTTTGATCCCAGGAACTCAGGACCATGACCCAAACCAAAAGCAGATGCCTAGGAACTCAGCCACTCAGGCACCACAGGAATTCATCAGTTTTTAAGACCATTTGGTTACCCTAAAATTAATAGGATAAACACAGAATTCATTCCTTATTGACAGTTTTTGTTGCCCTTGTCATTTCCAATGTAGTTGGAAGAAGGTGTTTTTTGTTTGTTTTAAGATTTACTTAATTTATGTTGGAGAGCAAACAGGGACAAGGCCAGAGGGAGAGCAGCAGACTCTCCAGTGAGCACAAAACGCAGCACATGGCATGATCTCCAGATCCTGAGATCATGACATCAAGAGTTGGACAGTCAACTGTCTGAGCCCCAGGTCTTTATTTTATTTTATTTTAAGTATTATACTGAAACCGTTTTTTGTTATCATTTCTGTTTTTAGAGTTACTGTTTTTATCAGTTGCATTGTTTCTTTATACTCAGGTGTCCCTTTGACTCTCGTATCCTTTTGACAACAGCCCCATTAGATTTTGATAGCTTCCCTGTTTTGTGGAACAGGGTATCATAGGCCCATCTTTTGTTTTTCCAGCCTCTGACCTGGATGCAATTACTGCTTCAAGGAGTTCAGGTCCATTTTGTGGGGAATAGTATTTTAAAGAACACAAGCCGGGTGTCATTTAACAAAATTTAATATTGTGTGCAGGCCACAGAACACTTTTGTGGGCTTGATCCAGTTCCTCATCATAGTTTGCAACCTTTTTTCATAGCATCGCTTCACCTTCTCTTAACTTTTGACCACTCATGTTCCAAACTCTGCTCAAGGATTCTCTTTGTGCATCATTTCTGCTTCTGAAGTACACCTCTGGAGTGAGAGAATCTGATTGGTTTAACTCTTTTTATATGCCAGGCCACATTCTAGGTTTCTTACAGCCTGTTGATGTCTTCTCTTGGGTCATTGTGACTGTTGGTTCAGGCAGCATTTGAGTTAAGGTTAAGGGTGGGCGGGGGGCGGGGGGTGCGCCTGGGTGGCTCGGTGTGTTGGGCCTCTGCCTTCAGCTCAGGTCGTGATCTCAGTCAGGGTCCTGGGATCGAACCCCCCATCGGGCTCTGCACAGCGGGGAGCCTGCTTCCTCCTCTCTCTCTCTGCCTGCCTCTCTGCCTACTTGTGATCTCTCTCTCTCTGTGTTGAATGAATAAATAAAAATCTTTAAAAAAAAAAAAAAAAGAGGGGTGAGGCTTTCTGAAGTGCAAAACCTGGGCAGCTGGGCTTGATGTTTCGTTGTTGCTCTGAATGAGGCAGGCTCTCTCATAAGGATTTTTGTGAATGTAGTTGATCAGAGACTGTCTCATCACTGAATGCCTATTACAGTGCCTGGCACATAGTACATAGTAGGACTTCACATAAAAGGTTAATGAACAAATGAATTAGCAGTGTCCTGCCCTTATCTCTTAATTTTTTTTCTCCTCTTTCTTCCTCTTCACTTCTTTTCTCCCACTCCTAACTCTCACCATACTGAACCCTGTGCAGTTCCTTGAATACAGTGTTCTCTTAATATGTACTGGCATTTGCCTGTTCACCCGCCAATGTATTTCCATTATAACCTGTTTGACATGGCACTTTGGATGTAGTATGGCACTTACTTTGTGAAGTCTTTAATATCTCATTCATCTTTGTGTCTTAAATTTAATGTACTATGTATTCATTGTTGTACAACTGATTTAAATATATTAGTCGTATTAAATAGAAGTAGAGTGGAAAGAACCTGGATCTGGAGTCAGACAGATTTGAGTTCAAATCTCAGCAGCTTCACCACTTAAAGAGTGTACGGTCTTGGGGCGCCTGAGTGGCTCAGTGTGGCTCAGTGAGTTAAAGCCTCTGCCTTCAGCTCAGGTCATGATCTCAGGGTCCTGGGATCGAGCCATGCATTGGATTCTCTGCTTGGTGGGGAGCCTGCTTCCCCCGCTCCGCCAGCCTCTCTGCCTACTTGTGATATGTCTCTCTGTCAAATAAATAAATAAATAAAATCTTAAAAAAAGAAAAGAAAAGGGTGTATGGTCTTGAGGGAATTAACTCTTCTCCTTGGGTCTCTGATCTGTAAAATGAGGATGATAGATCTCATAGAATTGTTGGAAGGATGATTGAGGTGGTTCTTTATTATTCAGGGGATGGGTCATATATACTGGTACTCTTGTTTCTTCTCTACTGAATGAAAATTGAATTGCTAATCTGACTCCCCTGTTTTATGTCATTGCAGTAACTTGATAAAGTATATTATAATGAGAAGACTAATGTGGATTTTGTTTGTGATTCTCCTATTCATACAATAAATATTTTAATGTTTAGTATATGTCAGACCTAAGTGGGGAAATGGGGATGAACAGCAGACAAGGTCCTTGAGTTCTACTGACGAACGACAGCAAGTTCAAAAAATACACATAATTGCAGGTAGCAGTAAGGAGAGTAAAGAAGAATCAAATAGTAGCAGGTGGGGAGTGACTGAAGGGTAAAGAGTATTTGAGTGGTCAGGGAAGGCCTTTCTGAACAGGGCTATCGGAACAGAGAAATGGATTGAAATGATGGGTGGGACTCTACTGCTAAGATTTCTGGCCTATAAAATGTGTTTTGTGTTGACATTTGCACTGAATTTATCCCATATCACCCTTCCCTGTTCTTTTCACAAAGTGAGGCTAACTGAGGCTAAGTAGTATCAGATTTAAAGACTGCCTCACGAAATTGAAGCAGGAAGTACTGACTCATCATTGACTCATCATTTATAGTGAATGTATAAATTTTCTTCATTGTTTCAGGTCCATAAAAAGTCTGTTGTAGGGACTCAGAATCTCAACTCTGTTGATTTTTTTAATTGAAAACCATATTTTTATTAAGACTAGATGATACTATAATAGTTTAATAAGCTCCAGTACCATTTATTAGTTAGAATGCTTGTTAATAGAGGAAATTGGAGGGTGAATGAGTTTTAGGGGATGAATTGGGTTGTTGCCTAAGGGCGATTTATACTTTAGAAATAGATTACAGAGAGAGAAAAGCAGTTGTCTGCAGTTGTCCTAATCATCATCCAAAAGGAAAGAAAAGCTTAATGGTAATAACTGAAATGATTTATGCTTTTTCGGCTTCTTCCAAATAGTCTGATCAGTCTGACTTTTTTTCACTGTTGTTTTCCAAGAGTGCTACTGCTAATAAACAATTCATTTTGGTAAATGCAGTCATTTTTCACTGGATGTGTGCCACTCTCTCTCAACTAGCTGCTAGAAAGCCAAACACATCACTTGAAGAGCTCAGCCTTGAGTCATAGGCATGTCTCAGTTTAAGCCTAAAAATTATCAAGGTGCATCTTCGCAGCTGGGAAACCATTGGCTTTTAACTTTTTTTTTTGCCCACTGAAAGCTGTGGAAGCATTGTGTGTGTGCACATATGTGTATACAAATATGCATATATATGCTGTAGTTTTGAGATTCTTTTATTTACAATAGTTACTTCATTTTATTACTGACATCTGTAGTAAGGGCTAATCTTTTTCTGTTGGGAAGAATCTTTCAAATTGACGTTTGATGTGACTATTGTCCTAGGTTAGAAACAGTTCAATAAATAGGTGGTTTAATACAGAAGGGTAATTGATACATTAGCATTTAATAGTATTAAAAGCTAGTTTATTTTTGTATCATATACAAGATTTCTGACTTTGTGTTTCCTTCTCTGTAAAAGTTAAACAGTATGCTACTTCATTTAAATCTCTCTTATTAGGTGAATGGTTGTCTGCAGCCTTCTGTTTTGAACTGATGCAGAGAAAAGGGCTGCTTAGAAGTTGAAATTGCTATGCCATGTCTTTATGATGGCTTCTGAAGACTGAGCCTAGTTTCTAGGAAAATGGAACAGATTTATGAAGGTAATCTAGCAGAGTACAATTACTTCTCTACTGTCTCGCGTGAATTGCTGACTGGCAGTTGATCTGAGCCATTGCCCCCATATGCATGCTCAGCCCGGCAGTCTGGACAGTAGAGCCCTCTGTGAAGTCAGCTAGCTGGCCACAGACCAGAATCTGGACTCCCAAACAAGCCTCTTACTTGAGGGAGGTTGATGTCATCTGCTTTATCCTGTGCCCCCAACCTCATTGTTCAACGTAACGTGTGGGAAATCAAGGGACTAGTTGTTAAGAAAGAACAAGGCTTTGTTTGTGCCTAAAAGGGTCACGCTGGAGGTTTTTACCGTAAATAACTTTGGAACAGTATGAAAAAAAACATTTGATCTGGCTTCACCCCCGCAGTAGTATTGTTAGGGCAGCAACTGGTCTTTCGTTCTCATTCCCCTCCCTTCCTCCCTCTCTTTCTTCCTTTCTTCCTCTCAACTCCCCCTCCTCCCCTCACCCAGTCAAGCATGACGTTTTGCCTGTGTTGAGTTAATGTAGCAAATTTTGATGGAAGCAGGAGGAGAGCTTCTATCCATTATCATACCCAGTGCTGGAAATTTTCCATTTCTAATTTTTAACACTACTTCTTCTTCCTTTTTTAAAGGATCCTTTTTGGGATGTCTGGGTGGCTCAGTTGGTTAAGTATCTGCTTTCCGCTCAGGTCATGGTCCCAGGGTTTTGGGGTCAAGTCCCGCATTGGGCTCCTTGCTCAGCTGGAAGCCTGCTTCTCCCTCTGCCTGCCGCTCCCCCCGCTTGGGCTCTCTCTCTCTCTGACAAATAAATGCATTTAAAAATCTTCAAAAAAAAAAAAAAAGACAGATTTTATTTATTCATTTATTTTAGAGGGGGGGCAGATGGAGAGGGAGAATCTCAGGCAGACTCCCCATTGAGTGTGGATCCTGACGTAGCTCAGTCTCAGGACCCTGAGATCAAAACCAGAGCCAAAACCAAGAGTCAGATGCTGAATCTACTGAGCCACCCAGGTGCCCCAAGTTTCATCACTTTGACAAGCCTCCTCCAGCAGTACTTCTGTGCTGTGCTATGTTGTGTTAGAAATTGGAAAGAATTTAGTGTTGCTAAATGCTGCTTGTAGCCTAAGTTTGACTTTGTTCTGCGAAGAATATACATGTGATCCTTTGCTTTAAGGAATGCAACTGGTAGACTTGGTTGGTACTTGCTGTTGTTTGAAAGATTAGGGTAAATTAATTTTATGCCAATTATATATAGCTTCTAGGTCATCAGTTACTTGTGTTCTTCAAGTTAGAAAACAGTGGTGACATGTGGTAGCTTACCTTTCTTGTGATGATGTGAGATGATGAAATGTCTGTGTGATGAGAAGGAGTGAGGTGAATGATGTAGACATTGTGAAGTAGTATTAGGCCACTGCTGATCTTCTGAACACATCTGCTTCCATACCACAGTGGACTGCAGGTGACTGGAACCACAGAAAGTGAAACCAAGGATATGGGGAGACTGCTGTACCATTTTTCTAGTCTAAAACTACAGCATCTTCAATGATTTGGTCTTCTTTCTCATTTTTTATGTCTTAGGGTAATAGACCCCATGGCTCAAGATTCACCCGTGAACTTTTTTACCAGTAGAAGGATATAGGCCTACCACCCCTAATCATGCACATGTAACACTCTCCCCTCCCCCCTCCCCTCCAGTGTTGGGTCCTTCATGTAGTTTATTATTTATCAGGTTAAAAAGCATATGCAGGAAATGCTGGGGTCCTCCTGTGTTTCTTACTACCCCTTGTTAGCAGCTAGAAGTTGTCATGGAACACCTGCTTGGTTGGACATTTTGTATCCCTTCAGTTTCTAAATCTTGCTCCTGCTTCCTTGAGAATTTACCTTTCTGGCTTCTGTTTCTGTGCGGTAACCATTTGGCTCTAACCATCCCTGGTTTTAGTCATTATAGTGTATTTAATGTAGTTTGGTTGGAAGTATGGTTAGTGACCTAAATGTTTATGGAGTTCTGAGTTGTTACTAACAAGCAGTTATCAAAATAGTGCCAATGGCTGTGATGATAATAGTAACACTTACTGAGTGCTTGCCATGTGCCAGACACCATTCCAGGTGCTTTTAACCTGTATTAAATTCAGTCCTCACAGTAACCTCAAAAAGTGTATGCGATTGTCCTGATAAGGAATATGCCCAAAACTTTACAACTAGTAAGTGACACAGTTGTGATTTGAACACAAACCTGAGATCTGACTCTAGAACATTCAATCTCTTATGCTGTGCTGTCTCTCAAAGGGAGAAGAGGATAGGTGTTTCTGTTTCATTTTTATCAGGGTACAGGCTGCTACAAGGGACCTGAGTTAGTCATTCCAGAGCTTCAGAGGTCGATAGTTACCCTGAAAATAATATGTACACTTTGTATACTCAGATGTTCTACCACAGACTGATTGTAAACCTGAGGAAGACAGAGTGCAAGGAGGAGCCTATTTGAAGGAAATTACATCTTCAGATTTTCACCAGTTACACCAAAACTGTGAGCTGATTGACCTCTGCTGCTGTGGTAGCCCCCTTGGAAATGAAGTGGTTTTGTTTGTTGTTTATTTTCTAGCATTTTCTTGGACTGGTGGGGTATGGAGCTGATTGAGTGAGTGAAAGTAATGTGTGACCTGTGCCAGTACAAAGACAGACTTGCCACTTTCCCCATGCATTATATGTTATTTTACAGGAATAAGTATAGGTTTTGTCTGAAGTAACTTTGTATATATCTCAAAAAAGTTTGTGAAAATATTTGATGCGGGGTGCCTGGGTGGCTCAGTCTTTTAAGCATCCAACTCAATTTTTGTTCAGGTCATGGTCTCAGGGTCATAGGATTATCGGGCTCTGCTCACTGTGGAGTCTGCTTGAGATTCTCTCTCTCCCTCTCCCTTTGTCCCTCCTGCTGCTTGCATGTGCTATAAATAAATAAATAATATATTTTTAAAAAACCACTGTAATTTTAAAAAAAAGTTGCTTGATGCTTTCTTGGCTCTGAGTAGGCTGTAAATTTCTTCTCTTTCTTTTTTTTTTTTTGTAATTTTATTTTATTTTATTTTTCTAGTGTTCCAGGATTCATTGTTTATGCACCACACCCAGTGCTCCATGCAATACATGCCCTCCTTAATACCCACCACTGGCTCACCCAACCCCTGACCTCCCCCAAAACCCCCAGTTTGTTTCTCAACAGTCCACAGTCTCTCATGGTTTGTCTCCCCCTCCATTTTCCCCCACTCACTTCTCTCCAACTCCTGATGTCCTCCGTGTTATTCCTTGTACTCCACAAGTAAGTGAAACCATATGATAATTGACTCTCTCTGCTTGACTTATTTCACTCAGCATAATCTCCTCCTGTCCCATCCATGTTTATAGAAAGTTGGGTATTCATCCTTTCTGATGGCTGTATAATATTCCATTGTATATATATATCATATCTTCTTTATCCATTCGTCTGTTGAAAGGCATCTTGGCTCTTTCCAGTTTGGCAACTGTGGCCGTTGTAGCTGTGAACATTGGGGTACAGATGGCCCTTCTTTTCACTACATCTGTATCTTTGGGGTAAATACCCAGTGGTGCAATTGTAGGGTCATGCAATTGCAGGCTCCTAGGGTAGCTCTATTTTTAATTTCTTAAGAAATCTCCACACCGTTTTCTAAAGTGGCTGCACTTTTGCAGTAGATTTCTTGAGACTCTGGAGAGATGTGTGTATATATGCATTTGATTTCATCTTTCTGAATAGCATTTTTTTTTTAAGATTTTGTTTATTCATTTGACAGAGAGAGATCACAAGTAAGCAGAGAGGCAGGAAGAGAGAGAGGAAGGGAAACAGGCTCCCTGCTGAGCAGAGAGCCGGATGTGGGAGTCGATCCCAGGACCCTGAGATCATAACCTGAGCCGAAGGCAGCGGCTTAACCCACTGAGCCACCCAGGCGCCCCTGAATAGTATTTTTTAAACAAATTTTTAATTTCAGGAGTTTTAGATTTGCAGAAAAACTGAAGATGGTCTAGCTGCCATATTCCCCACAGCCAGTTTTCCCTGCTGTTAATATCTTATCTTTAGTTGGGCATATTTGTCACAGTGAATGAGCTAGTATTGGTACATTACTATTGACTAAAGTCCATATTTATTTAGATTTTCTTAGTTTTACTTAATGTCCTTTTTTCTGTTCCGGGATCCCCTCCAGGATATAATATATTTAGTCATGTCTCTTCGGACTCCTCTAGATTATGGCAGTTTCTCAGAT